>NC_086446.1:456244049-456844049 GCF_028390025.1 Pseudophryne corroboree
TACATGTCCCCATATATACTCCACATCAGGCGTACCTGAGGTTCGCTGTTCAGGATTGTCACTACCAATTTCAGACGTTGCTGTTTGGTCTTTCCACGGCCCCGAGGATTTTCACCAAGGTAATGGCAGAAATGATGGTACTCCTGCGCAAGCAAGGGGTCACAATTATCCCGTACTTGGACGATCTCCTGATAAAGGCGAGATCACAGTAGCAGTTGCTAAAAAAATGTTGCGCTCTCCCTGACAGTTCTGCAACAACATGGCTGGCTCCTAAATTTGCCAAAGTCGCAGTTGATTCCGACAACACGGCTGTCGTTTTTGGGCATGATTCTGGACACGGAACTACAGAGAATTTTTCTCCCGCTGGAAAAAGCTCTGGAACTCCAGAACATGGTCAAGAAGCTTCTGAAACCGGCAAGAGTGTCGATTCATCAATGCACTCGAGTGCTGGGGAAAATGGTGGTGGCCTACAAGGCCATTCCGTTTGGCAGGTTCCATGCAAGAACTTTTCAGTGGGACCTGTTGAACAAGTGGCACGGGTCCCATCTACAAATGCACCGGAAGTTAAGACTGTTCCCCAGGGCCAGGATTTCTCTCCTGTGGTGGCTCCAACTTTCTCACCTTCTAGAGGGTCGCAGGTTTGGGATCCAAGATTGGATCTTGGTGACCACGGATGCGAGTCTCCGAGGTTGAGGAGCAGTCACACAGGGGGTAAATTTCCAGGAAAAATGGTCAAGCCAAGAAGCTTATCTACACATAAACATTCTGGAATTAAGGGCCATCTACAATGGCCTTCTACAAGCGGAACATCTGCTGCGCGGCCTACCCGTCCTGATTCAGTTGGACAACATAACAGCGGTGGCGCACATAAACCGCCAAGGCGGAACAAGGAGCAGAGCAGCGATGGCGGAGGCCACAAAGATTCTTCGCTGGGCGAAAAAACATGCAAGCGCTCTGTCAGCGGTCTTCATTCCAGGCGTGGACAACTGGGAAGCAGACTTCCTCAGCAGACACGATCTCCATCCAGGAGAGTGGGGTCTTCATCAAGAGGTCTTTGCAGAAGTGACAGGTCGTTGGGGAATTCCTCAAATAGACATGATGGCGTCTCGCCTCAACAAGAAGCTTCAGACGTATTGTTCCAGGTCGAGGGACCCTCAGGCAGTAGCTGTGGACGCTCTAGTGACACCGTGGGTGTTTCAGTCGGTCTATGCGTTCCCTCCACTTCCTCTCATCCCAAAGGTGATAAGGATCATAAGAAGAACAAGGGTTCAGGCGATACTCATTGTTCCAGATTGGCCACGGAGGGCCTGCTATCCGGATCTTCAGGTATTACTCATAGGAGATCCCTGGCCTCTTCCTCTAAGAGAGGATCTATTACAGCAGGGGCCATGCATGTTCCAAGACTTACCGTGGTTGTGTTTGACGGCATGGCGGTTGAACGCCAGATCCTAGCACGAAAGGGTATTCCCGGAGAGGTCATCCCCACTATACTGAAAGCTAGGAAGGAGGTAACGGCGAAGCATTACCACCGTATTTGGAGAAAATATGTGTCTTGGTGCGAATCCAAGAAGGCGCCTATGGAAGAATTTCAGCTGGGTCGTTTTCTCCATTTTTTGCAAGCTGGTGTGGATGCGGGCCTTAAGTTAGGCTCCATTAAAGTGCAGATCTCGGCCTTATCTATTTTCTTTCAAAAGGAATTGGCCTCGCTTCCAGAAGTACAGACTTTCGTGAAGGGCGTGCTGCACATCCAGCCTCCATTTGTGCCCCCAGTGGCACCATGGGACCTTAACGTGGTGTTACAGTTCCTTATGTCGCATTGGTTTGAACCTTTACAAAAGGTTGAGTTGAAATTTCTCACTTGGAAAGTGGTCATGCTATTGGCCTTGGCGTCCGCAAGGCGGGTGTCAGAGTTGGCGGCTTTGTCTCACAAAAGCCCCTACTTGGTTTTCCATGTGGATAGAGCGGAGTTGAGGACTCGTCAACAATTTCTCCCAAAGGTGGTTTCTTCGTTTCACATGAACCAACCTATTGTGGTACCTGTGACTACTGAAGCCTTGGCTGAGTCAAAGTCTCTCGATGTGGTCAGGGCTTTGAAAATTTATGTAGCCAGAACGGCTAGTATTAGGAAAACAGAGGCGCTGTTTGTCCTGTATGCTTCCAACAAGGTTGGCTCCTGCTTCTAAGCAGACTATTGAGAGCTGGATCTGTAATACGATTCAGCATGTTCATTCTACGGCTGGATTGCCGTTACCGAAATCGGTGAAGGCCCATTCCACTAGGAGGGTGGGCTCGACTTGGGCGGCTGCCCGGGGTGTGTCTGCGTTACAACTTTGTTGAGCAGCTACTTGGTCGGGTTCAAATACTTTTGCAAAATCCTACAAGTTTGATACCCTAGCTCAGTGGTTCTGAAACTCGGTTCTCAGGACCCCACACAGTGCATGTTTTGCAGGTAACCCAGCATGTGCACAGGTGTATTAATTACTCACTGACACATTTTTAAAGGGTCCACAGGTGGAACTAATTATGTCACTTGTGATTCTGTGAGGAGACCTGCAAAACATGCACCGTGTGGGGTCCTGAGGACCGAGTTTGAGAACCTGTGCCCTAGCTGATGAGGACCTCATGTTTGCTCAATCGGTGCTGCATAGTCATCCGCACTCTCCCGCCTGGTCTGGAGCTTTGGTATAAACCCCATGGTCCTTTTGGAGTCCCCAGCATCCTCTAGGACGTAGGAGAAAATAAGGTTTTTTTCGACTGGTAAATCCTTTTCTCTTAGTCCGTAGAGGATGCTGGGCGCCCGTCCCAGTGCGGACTTTTTTCTGCAGTACTTGTTAATGGTTATTGCTTTTGTTACAAAGGTTGTGTTTCGGTTAAGGTCAGCCTGTTGCTGATCTGTTTGGTTTACGCTGTTACCTGGTTTTAGTTAAATGCTATGTTGTACGGTGTGTTGTTGGTTGAGCTGGTATGTATCTCACCCTTAGTTTAAGAAAATCCTTTTCCTCTAAATGTCTGTCTCCTCTGGGCACAGTTCCTATAACTGAGGTCTGGAGGAGGGGTATAGAGGGAGGAGCCAGTTCACGCCCATTAAAGTCTTAAAGTGCCCATGTCTCCTGCGGATCCCGTCTATACCCCATGGTCCTTTTGGAGTCCCCAGCATCCTCTACGGACTAAGAGAAAAGGATTTACCGGTAGGTATTAAAATCCTATTTTTTTTTCTACGAGTAGCGAGTAGATGAATTTTAAAATGTTTGTTTGCCATAACAGAATATGTTTAAAGTAACAGTCTATGGCATGCCAAGCCGTGCCATACATGGTAGGATATAGGAAAGGTGTATGTGGACACATCTGTACTCCTGTTCTAGAGCAAATTCTACATCGATATCCACGTACACACCAGACCAACCCCTGTGATGACTGAACCAGGGGGGTAATTCCAAGTTGATCGCAGCAGGAATTTTTTTAGCAGTTGGGCATAACCATGTGCACTGCAGGGGAGGCAGATTTAACATGTGCAGAGAGAGTTAGATTTGGGTGGGGTGTGTTCAAACTAAAATCTAAATTGCAGTGTAAAAATAAAGCAGCCAGTATTTACCCTGCACAGAAACAATATAACCCACCCAAATCTAACTCTCTCTGTAAATGTTATATCTGCCCCCCCCCCCCCCCCCCTGCAGTGCACATGGTTATGCCCTATTGCTAACAAACTTGCTGCTGCGATCAACTCAGAATTACCCCCCATGGTTGTAACTTTTCTGGGTTTTGTATTCCTGCATACACTCATGCATGGGATAAATGTTCCCTTTAAATTCATTATTATTATTATTATTATTATAGCTAAACTTTAATTCCTCATGAGTAACATTTAGTACAAAAATGTGAAACCTGTTTCTTTCTGTTCTTGAATGTAAGATATGGAATGGATACAGATGAGATGTCTGATGGGATTACTACAACCACCTGTCATTATTTTTTTTATTTTATTTTAGCACTAATGCCACCTCCTTGTCTTCTATGTATTTGACTAATGAAATTTAAAAAATAAATTCAAGTTAGATTTACATATTTTCTGCAAGCATATGGGCACTTTTCTCATGTTTGCTATATAGCTTTACAAAAACTCTCCATTGAGTCGTATTGTTGTGTACTACTGACAGCTAAGCCATGTACTAGTGCTAGCAGGGTCCGGATCTCTCTTTGAACATTACATTTCCATGACATAACCTCCAAAAGTAAGACAGTTGTTAAAGTACCTTTTTAAAATTACTCTGCAAATACTGTATATGGTATTGTTAAATTGTTTTGTATAAGATCATACCTCATGATGAGAACAGTTTTGCTGTTTACAGAGAACGTTATACTATAGATTTAACACTCCGAAACCTATCTGCAGGTGGACTGTCTGGTTCTGCAGTTACACCGTGTTGGGGAGCAGCTAGAGAAGATGAACACGCAGAAAATGGATGAACTTTTCTCGCTTCTACGAGATAGCTTCTTACTGCAGGGAGGACTGGGATCATTGGCCCAGCTACTACTGCTTGAGATGATTGAGTATCGAGCAGCAGGATGGAAAATGACGGATGCTGCACACAAGTATTACTACAGTGAGGTGTCGGAGTGATACCAGCTTATGGTGGCTAATTATCTTTTAATAAGAGGAAATTAACTTTATCGAGCCAAAGGAGTCAGGTTCACATTGCAATAATTCCATATAATGTTACATGTAATGAAAATCCCTGAACACGTGCAGAGTATTTTACTATAAGCAGAAGCTGGACTTTATTTATATTTTAAAGCATTTCTTCCTTGTGGCGGTGAGGTGTGTGAGACTGTGCAACTGCTCCTCAACCATTATGTACCAAAATAAATTAATTGACAGGAGAGCAGTAACACAAGGCTAACAATGAAATATGTGGCTTTTCTATTTTGAAGCTTATTGAAATATTATGCATGGCTTTATAGAAGACTGCCTAAAACAATTACCATTCTATTTTCTGGAATGTGCTTCTAAGTATTCCAGCAATATTCAGACTCACTACTTGATGGAAAGAGATTTGAGAACTGCACAAGTATTTAAGGTCTTACAATACAATAATAGCACAGACAGATCTACACCACCTGTACCAGCTACACTCCTTCGTAACCTTGACCTGACAGGCAATTACTTCCTTTCCCTAAGGTGTGTGTGTTTCTCCCTCCCTTCCCTTTGTGATGAAGTGCTATGTTGATGTGGGAAGAATTAAGGAATTTTATTTCCATGACTGACTGTGTGGTGGAATTGGTTTAGGAATCTGCGTTGTATTATTTTAAGTAGCCCTCTAATGATTGTTACCAATTATTAATCTGAAAGTTTCACTGGTGTTACAAAGCACACTTTGCCATTCAGACCGTTTTGTACACTTACTCTTTTCATAATGTTTTTCTTGTGGACATTGTACGATTTTCCGCATAACATTTTGTAGTTTCAACTGTACAAACGGATGCTTTTATGAATTTTAATACAGTTTTTAATGTAGTTTGTGTCTTCCTTTTCTTTAAGTAGGAGGTTATAACTTGTGCATTCTTAGTATTTTTGGGCTCATTGTTAGCTATACTACAAGGCTGAAATATATGCAGATACCCCTTCTAGCTAGTGTATGGGTATTTCAGTAACAACTTTTGTTAACAGGTGCATAAAAACAAGCAACTAATGCATTAGCATGGGCCATACGGGAAGCAGTCAGGATCCCTGCTGTCGCTATCCCGGCAGTCAGAATACTGACCCTATTCTGAATGCCGACACCGGGATCCGGAATGGGTTCCCATACCTTTCTGTCATCAGCTGGGAGGGGAAATGTAGATAAAAACATCTGAGGTGTTTTGAATTTTTTGACTGAGTTCACCCATGCCTCCCTGGCCAGGGAGTTTAATTACTTAGACACAGGAAACGTGGCCGAGGTTTTGGGTTTAACATTAACTTACAACTCTTCATCTGGTTCTGCCTCCTGATCAGGTATGTGAAGAACCTCTCTTACAGCATAAATGAGGGCCTCCACCCTGGGGGACAGAGAGCGGTCCTTATCCATATCATCATCATCAGATTGGTGGGAATCAGACTGGAGCACCTGTGGCAGTGAGCGTGTATGTGAAACCAACAGAGGGGGCTGAGAAGCCTTTCTGGTATCTGCTGCTTTAGCCACACAGTCAACAGACTGTTAACACCTGTCTCTCTTTCTTACCTGCAGCTAGTTCTGAATTCACATTGTGAATCATGCTCTTAAAAATATCTAGCTAGTCAGGTGCCTGTGAACTGTGTCCCTGTGGAGATGAGGAGCACTGTGCACATGAGGACCCCACAGAAGAAGGGGTAGAGTTACAAGTAGTACACATAACCATGTTAACAGACATATTGAACACACTGATAATGCAATGAAAAACCCACTGAAAACACCTCCACACAGACCCTAGAGAGCCCCTGGATTGACACCGAGAAATGGAGACCAGCACACAAAACACAGCAGCGCAGTGTGTAAAGTATGTGTATCACCTTATGTGCAACGGCGCTACCGCTCATGTGCTCCCCCCTACCTATGACCCCCTGGTACCAGTACAGAGTCTGTAACAGCGTGGGTCTGTGGAGGAGCAGCGTGCATGCAGCCTTGTGATCCGCAGCAGCAGGATATGGCGCCTTACCGCCTCTGGTCCTGCTGTCCGGGAAGCCCCTGTAATGGCACGAGGTTCCACTTAGTTTTTTTTATACTGGCTGAAGTAATCTACACAGTAAACACAATGCCTACTGACCGTGAGCACCCTGTGGAGCGTAAAGCCCTGCTGAACCAGTATAGTCCGCTGCGGGCACCGCAGCTCATAGCCCGCTAACCGTGACCTCGGTGTTAACACTCACCGCACCTGCGACTCTTCGGAATCCGTTAAAGGGTGGCGGCTAGCTGCTGGCGTGGGCACACACAGTGTGGTGTGTGAAAACAGCACCTCAGGAGCTCAGTGTCCTGTCAGCTGGGATTACGAACAATTAACCCTCAGGAGGTTGGTTCGGTCCCCCCTCTATGTGCAACGACACAGGTAGACTAGTTGCCAACCAGTACTATCTGAAAATAATATACTAAAATAAAAAAAATAAGAATTTACTCACCGGTAATTCTATTTCTCGTAGTCCGTAGTGGATGCTGGGGACTCCGTAAGGACCATGGGGAATAGCAGGCTCCGCAGGAGACTGGGCGCTCTAAAGAAAGATTTAGTACTATCTGGTGTGCACTGGCTCCTCCCTCTATGCCCCTCCTCCAGACCTCAGTTAAGGAAACTATGCCCGGAAGAGCTGACATTACAAGGAAAGGATTTTGGAACCCAGGGTAAGACTCATACCAGCCACACCAATCACACCGTATAACTTGTGATTACCCAGTTAACTTGTATAACTTGTATACTAATCACACCGTATAACTTGTGTTACCCAGTTAACAGTATGAACAAACAACAGAGCATCAACCAATGGATGCCAACATAACATAACCCTTTATTAAGCAATAACTATATACACGTATTGCAGAAAGTCCGCACTTGGGACGGGCGCCCAGCATCCACTATGGACTACGAGAAATAGAATTACCGGTGAGTAAATTCTTATTTTCTCTAACGTCCTAGTGGATGCTGGGGACTCCGTAAGGACCATGGGGATTATACCAAAGCTCCCAAACGGGCGGGAGAGTGCGGATGACTCTGCAGCACCGAATGGGCAAACACCAGGTCCTCCTCAGCCAGGGTATCAAACTTGTAGAACTTTGCAAATGTGTTTGAACCCGACCAAGTAGCAGCTCGGCAAAGCTGTAATGCCGAGACCCCTCGGGCAGCCGCCCAAGAAGAGCCCACCTTCCTTGTGGAATGGGCCTTTACTGATTTTGGATGCGGCAATCCAGCCGCAGAATGAGCCTGCTGAATCGTGTTACAGATCCAGCGAGCAATGGTTTGCTTTGAAGCAGGAGCACCCAGCTTGTTGGATGCATACAGGATAAACAGCGAGTCAGTCTTCCTGACTCCAGCCGTCCTGGCAACATAGATCTTCAAAGCCCTGACTACATCAAGCAACTTGGAATCCTCCAAGTCACGAGTAGCCGCAGGCACCACAATGGGTTGGTTCAGATGAAAAGATGACACCACCTTTGGCAGAAACTGCGGACGAGTTCGCAATTCTGCCCTGTCCATATGGAAAACCAGATAGGGGCTTTTACATGACAAAGCCGCCAATTCTGACACACGCCTAGCTGAGGCTAGGGCCAACAGCATGACCACTTTCCACGTGAGATACTTTAGCTCCACCGTCTTAAGTGGCTCAAACCAGTGGGATTTCAGGAAAGCCAATACCACGTTAAGATCCCAAGGTGCCACTGGTGGCACAAAAGGAGGCTGAATATGCAGCACTCCCTTAACAAACGTCTGAACCTCAGGCAGTGAAGCCAGTTCCTTTTGAAAGAAAATGGATAGGGACGAAATCTGGACCTTTATGGACCCTAATTTCAGGCCCAGTCACACCTGACTGTAGGAAGTGCAGGAATCGACCCAGTTGGAATTCCTCTGTAGGGGCCTTCCTGGCCTCACACCAAGCAACATATTTTCGCCATATACGGTGATAATGTTATGCTGTCACGTCCTTCCTAAACTTTATCAGCGTAGGAATAACTGCTTCCGGAATGCCCTTTTCTGCTAGGATCCGGTGTTCAACCGCCATGCCGTCAAACGCAGCCGCGGTAAGTCTTGGAACAGACAGGGCCCTTGTTGCAACAGGTCCTGTCTGAGAGGCAGAGGCCACGGGTCCTCTGTGAGCATTCTTGCAATTCCGGGTACCAAGTCCTTCTTGGCCAATCCGGAACAATGAGTATTGTTCTCGCTCCTCTTTTTCTTACAATTCTCAGCACCTTTGGTATGAGAGGAAGAGGAGGAAACACATAGACCGACTGGAACACCCACAGGGTTACTAGTGCGTTCACAGCTATCGCCTGAGGGTCCCTTGACCTGGCGCAATATCTTTTTAGCTTTTTGTTGAGACGGGACGCCATCATGTCCACCTGTGGCAGTTCCCATCGATTTGCAATCTGCGTGAAGACTTCTTGATGAAGTCCCCACTCTCCCGGGTGGAGGTCGTGTCTGCTGAGGAAGTCTGCTTCCCAGTTGTCCACTCCCGGAATGAACACTGCTGACAGTGCTAGTACGTGATTCTCCGCCCACCGAAGAATCCTGGTGGCTTCTGTCATTGCCACCCTGCTTCTTGTGCCGCCCTGGCGGTTTACATGGGCCACTGCCGTGATGTTGTCTGACTGAATCAGCACTGGTTGGTTTCGAAGCAGAGGCTCCGCTTGACTCAGGGCGTTGTATATGGCCCTTAGTTCCAGGATATTGATGTGCAGACAAGTCTCCTGACTTGACCACAACCCTTGGAAGTTTCTTCCTTGAGTGACTGCCCCCCACCCTCGGAGGCTTGCATCCGTGGTCACCAGGACCCAGTCCTGTATGCCGAATCTGCGGCCCTCGAAGAGGTGAGCACCTTGTAGCCACCACAGAAGAGACACCCTGGCCCTGGGGGACAGGGTGATCATCCGATGCATCTGAAGATGCGATCCGGACCACTTGTCCAGCAGATCCCACTGAAAGATCCTCGCATGGAACCTGCCGAAGGGAATGGCTTCGTATGACGCCACCATCTTTCCCAGGACTCGCGTGCAGCGATGCACCGACACCTGTTTTGGCTTTAGGAGGTCTCTGACCAGAGTCACGAGCTCCTGAGCCTTCTCCTCCGGGAGAACACCTTCTTCTGGTCTGTGTTCAGAATCATGCCCAGGAAGGGCAGACGCGTCGCAGGAATCAGCTGCGACTTTGGAATGTTCAGAATCCAGCCGTGCTGACGCAACACTTCCTGAGAGTGTGTTACGCTGATCAGCAACTGCTCCCTGGACCTCGCCTTTATGAGGAGATCGTCCAAGTATGGGATAATTGTAACCCCTTGCTTCCGAAGGAGCACCATCATTTCCACCATCACCTTGGTAAAAACTCTCGGTGCCGTGGACAGGCCAAACGGCAACGTCTGGAATTGGTAATGACAAACCACAAACCTGAGGTACTCCTGATGAGGCGGATAAATGGGGACATGCAAGTAAGCATGCTTGATGTCCAGAGACACCATAAAATCCCCTTCCTCCAGGCTTGCAATGACCGCTCTGAGCGATTCCATTTTGAACTTGAATTTCTTCAGATAAATGTTAAGGGATTTGAAATTTAAAATGGGTCTGACCGAACCGTCCGGTTTCGGTACCACAAACATAGTGGAATAGTAGCCCCTTCCCCGTTGAAGGGGGGGGGACCTCTACCACCACTTTCTGGAGAAAAAGCTTGTGAATTGCCTCCAACACTATCTCCCTTTCCATGGGGGAAGTTGGTAAGGCCGATTTTAGGTAACGGTGAGGGGGCATCACCTCGAATTCCAGCTTGTAACCCTGAGACACAATTTGTATAGCCCAAGGATCCACCTGTGAGCGAACCCACTGGTGGCTGAAATGTCGGAGACGCGCCCCCACAGCTCCTGGCTCCGCCTGTGGAGCCCCAGCGTCATACGGTGGATTTAGTGGAAGCCGGGGAAGACTTTTGTTCCTGGGAACTAGCTGCATGGTGCAGCTTTTTTCTTCTACCCCTGCCTCTACCTTCTTGCTCCTCTGAGAACGAAAGGACTGCATTTGGTAATACGGTGCTTTCTTAGGTTGTGGAGGGACATAAGGCAAGAAATTTGACTTCCCAGCCGTAGCTGTGGAAACTAGGTCCGAGAGACTGTCCCCAAACAATTCCTCACCCTTATAAGGTAAAACCTCCATGTGTTTTTTAGAGTCGGTATCCCCTGTCCATTGCCGAGTCCATAAGACCCTTCTGGCAGAAATGGACATTGTGTTAACTCTAGAGCCCAGCAGGCAAATGTCCCTCTGGGCATCCCGCATATATAAGACCGCGTCCTTGATATGTGCCAGGGTCAGTAGAACAGTGTCCCTGTCCAGGGTATCTAACTCCTCAGACAGAGAATCCGTCCATGCAGCTACCGCACTACACATCCAGGCTGAAGCAATTGCTGGCCTCAGCGGTGTGCCAGAATGTGTATAAACAGACTTCAGGATAGCTTCCTGCTTTCTATCCGCAGGACCCTTTAGGGCGGCCGTATCCGGAGACGGCAGGGCCACCTTCTTAGACAAGCGTGTCAACGCCTTGTCTACCCTAGGGGAGGATTCCCAGCGTAACCTGTCCGTTGGCGGGAAAGGATACGCCATAAGTAATCTCTTGGAAACTATCACCTTCCTGTCAGGGGAATCCCACGCTTTTTCACATAATTCATTTAATTCATGTGAAGGGGGAAAAGTCACTTCATGCTTTTTCTCCCCATACATATAAATCCTCTTATCAGGGACAGGATTTTCCTCAGAAATGTGTAATACATCCTTCATAGCTACAATCATGTAGCGGATGGCTTTAGTCATTTTAGGCTGCAACTTTGCCTCATCATCATCGACACTGGAGTCAGATTCCGTGTCGACATCTGTGTCAACTATCTGGGATAGTGTGCGCTTTTGAGACCCCGACGGCCTCTGCGCTGTAGGATCAGGCATGGGTTGAGACCCTGACTGTCCCCCGGTTACAGTTTTATCCAATCTGTTATGCAAGGAGTTTACATTGTCATTTAACACCTTCCACATATCCATCCAATCAGGTGTCGGCACCGTCGGCACCACACTCAGCTGCACTTGTTCTGCCTCCACGTATCCTTCCTCATCAAACATATCGACACAGGCGTACTGACACACAGCACACACACAGGGAATGCTCTGACTGAGGACAGGACCCCACAAAGGCTTTTGGGGAGACAGAGAGAGAGTATGCCAGCACACACCACAGCGCTATATAACCCAGGGATTACACTGTACCTTAGTGTTTACCCTGTAGCTGCTGTTAATATATATATTGCGCCTAAATTTATGTGCCCCCCCTCTCTTTTTTACCCTTTAATGCACCTGTATACTGCAGGGGAGAGCCTGGGGAGCATCCTTCCAGCGGAGCTGTGAAGAGAAAATGGCGCTGGTGTGCTGAGGAAGAAGGCCCCGCCCCCTCAGCGGCGGGCTTCTGTCCCGCTTTAATGTGTAAAAAATGGCGGGGGCTCGGGCATATATACAGTCCCAGACTGTATATATGTCTCTTTTTGCCAAAAAGGTACTTAATTGCTGTCCAGGGTGCCCCGCCCCCTGCACCCTACAGTGACCGGAGTGTGCGGTGTGCTGTGGGAGCAATGGCGCACAGCTGCAGTGCTGTGCGCTACCTTAAGTGAAGACAGGAGTCTTCAGCCGCCGATTTCGATGTCTTCATGCTTCTGCTGCTTCTGTTCTTCTGGCTCTGCGAGGGGGACGGCGGCGCGGCTCCGGGAACGTACGATCAAGATTAGGTACCTGTGTTCGATCCCTCTGGAGCTAATGGTGTCCAGTAGCCTAAGAAGCGCTACCTAGCTGCCGTGAGTAGGTTTGCTTCTCTCCCCTCAGTCCCTTGTAGCAGAGAGTCTGTTGCCAGCAGAAGCTCTCTGAAAACAAAAAACCTAACAAAATACTTTCTTTTCTAGCAAGCTCAGGAGAGCCCACTAGGAGCACCCAGCTCGGCCGGGCACAGATTCTAACAGAGGTCTGGAGGAGGGGCATAGAGGGAGGAGCCAGTGCACACCAGATAGTACTAAATCTTTCTTTAGAGTGCCCAGTCTCCTGCGGAGCCCGCTATTCCCCATGGTCCTTAAGGAGTCCACAGCATCCACTAGGACGTTAGAGAAATAAAGGAAACTCTCTGGAGCTCCAGAGAAATGCACCTGTCTCCTTGGGCAAATTTTTTCTAAACTGGGTCTGGTGGGAGGGGCATGGAGGGGAGGAGCCAGTGCACACATACACACACTAAAGGTTTTTAGAGTGCCAGGCTCCGGTGGACCTAATCTATACCCCATGGTACTAAAGTACAGTTCCCCAGTATCTACTAGGACATAAGAGAAAAAAACCCTGTGCCTGCACTCCAAGTCATAAAACTAAAACTGAGGGTTTGTCCCTGTGCCCAGAGGGTTGATGGAAGGATTAATTCTTTTTATAGCTTTGTGCCAAACTCCATACTCACACACTCTAACCCAGCAGTAAGTGTGCAGCGTCTCCCAGATGGATGATAAAGAAAACAGGAGAACTCTCACTTTCTGATTCTCACACCCTATTACATGCCCCCCATAGTGAGTATTTGCTGTCTGCAAATGAGAAAAGTATACGCGCTAGCTGTAATCCCATCATATTGATTCTACTGAAGAAGTACCTGACTGTGTAACATAATTGGATAAGCACTGTGGGATTGCAGGTAGAATGCATTATTTACATCTGATATGGTCTAAGAATAGCTACTGTACTTTCTAATTTGCATTGAGCAGCTCCATATAAATTACCCTGTGCTTGTTGTCTTCTTATGGGAATTTTGGTTTGTACTGCACTGTGGAGATGCAAGTATTCATTTACAAAGCCATTTCAAAACCCGGTGCTTCCAATTGTGTTTATGCCTGCTATTTTCTCTTACGTCCTAGAGGATGCTGGGGACTCCGTAAGGACCATGGGGTATAGACTGGCTCCGCAGGAGACATGGGCACTATAAAGAACTTTAGAATGGGTGTGCACTGGCTCCTCCCTCTATGCCCCTCCTCCAGACCTCAGTTAGATCCTGTGCCCAGAGGAGACTGGGTGCACTACAGGGGAGCTCTCCTGAGTTTCTCTAAAAAAAGAAGTTTGTTAGGTTTTTTTTATTTTCAGGGAGCACTGCTTGCAACAGGCTCCCTGCATCGTGGGACTGAGGAGAGAGAAGCAGACCTACTTAAATGATAGGCTCTGCTTCTTAGGCTACTGGACACCATTAGCTCCAGAGGGTCAGAACGCAGGTCTTACCCTCGCCGTTCGTCCCGGAGCCGCGCGGCCGTCCTCCTCACAGAGCCGGAAGATAGAAGCCGGGTGAGTATAAGAAGAAAGAACACTTCAAAGGCGGCTGAAGACTTAAGATCTTCTCTGAGGTAACGCTGCGCGCCATTGCTCCCACACACAGCGGGCACTAAAGGGTGCAGGGCGCAGAGGGGGCACCCTGGGCAGCAATTATAAACCTCTTGGTACTGGCTAATAATATATATATATAGAGGCTGCAGAGGCACTATATTATAGAATCCCCCACCCGTATGGAAAATTTGAGCGGGACCGAAGCCCGCCGCTGAGGGGGCGAGCTTGATCCTCCAGCACTAACCAGCGCCATTTTCTCCACAGCACACTGCAGAGAAGCTGGCTCCCCAGACTCTCTCCTGCTGAACACGGTCACAGAGGGCAAAAAAGAGGGGGGGGGACGGACACTTTTTATTGGCGCAGTGAGTGTATAATTATATATTTATATAAAAGCGCTGTTTTGTCTGGGAATTTGGTTTCCAGTGTCAGTTGGCGCTGGGTGTGTTCTGGCATACTCTCTCTCTGTCTCTCCAAAGGGCCTTTTTGGGGAACTGTCTCCATATTGATATATCCCTAAGTGTGTGGTGGTGTCGGTATGCGTGTGTCGCATTTGTCTGAAGCGTAAGGCTCATCTAAGGAGGAGCAGATGATTGTGGTGTCTCCGTCGGCAACGCCGACACATGATTGGATGGATATGCTGAATGTTTTAAATGCAAATGTGTCTTTATTACATCAGAGGTTGGACAAAGCAGAGTCCAGGGATAGAACAGGGAGTCAATCCATGGCTTTGGCTGTGTCACAGGGCCCTTCAGGGTCTCAGAAAAGACCCCTGCCCCAAGTAGTAGACACTGATACCGACACGGATGATGCAAAGTTACACCCAAGGGTGGCCAAAAGTATTCATTATATGATTATTGCAATAAAGGATGTTTTACATATCACTGATGACCCCTCTGTCCCTGACAAGAGGGTACACATGTTTAAGGAAAAGAAACCTGAGGTAACCTTTCCCCCATCTCATGAGCTAAACGCGTTATTTGAAAAGGCTTGGGAAACTCCAGACAAGAAACTGCAGATTCCCAAAAGAATTGTTATGGCGTATCCTTTCCCTGCGCAGGACAGGTTACGGTGGGAATCCTCACCCAGGGTGGACAAGGCGTTAACGCGCTTGTCCAAAAAGGTGGCGCTGCCGTCTCCAGACACGGCCGCCCTCAAGGATCCTGCTGATCGCAGACAGGAAACTACCTTAAAATCAATTTATACACATACGGGGGCCTTGCTCAGACCGGCAATAGCGTCGGCTTGGGTTTGTAGCGCTGTTGCAGCTTGGATGGATACCTTGTCAGCTGACATTGATACCCTGGATAGGGATACCATTTTATTGACCTTAGGTCACATTAAAGACGCAGTCTTATATATGAGAGACGCTCAGAGAGACGTTGGTCTGCTAGGTTCGAGAGCCAACGCCATGGCGAATTCTGCTAGGCGAGCCCTGTGGACCCGCCCATGGTCAGGTGATGCCGACTCAAAGAAGCATATGGAAGTTTTGCCTTACAAAGGTGAGGATTTATTTGGGGGAAGGTCTCTCGGACCTGGTTTCCACAGCTACCGCGGGCAAATCTACTTTTTTACCTTATGTTTCCCCACAGCAAAAGAAAACGCCGCAATATCAGATGCAGTCCTTTCGGTCGCATAAGTCCAGAAGAGGTCGGGGCTCTTCCTTCCTCGCCAGAGGTAAGGGAAGAGGGGAAAAAGCAGCCTGCTACGGCTAGTTCCCAGGAGCAGAAGTCCTCCCCGGCTTCTAAGAAATCCACCGCATGACGCTGGGGCTCCACTGAGGGAGTCTGCGCCGGTGGGGGCACGTCTTCGACTCTTCAGCCACGTCTGGGTTCGGTCAGAGATGGATCCTTGGGCAATGGAAATTGTGTCCCAAGGTTACAAACTGGCATTCGAAGACGTGCCTCCTCGCCGGTTTTTCAAATCGGCCTTACCAGCTTCTTCCCCAGAAAGGGAGATAGTTTTAGCTGCTATTCAAAAACTGTGTCAACAACAAGTGGTTATCAAGGTTCCCCTACTTCAACAGGTGCAGGAGTACTATTCAACCCTGTTTGTGGTCCCGAAACCGGATGGCTCTGTCAGACCCATTTTAAATTTAAAATCCCTAAACCTGTACTTGAAAAAGTTCAAATTCAAGATGGAATCGCTCCGGGCAGTTATCTCCAGCCTGGAAGGGGGGGATTTTATGGTGTCACTAGACATAAAGGACGCATACCTTCATGTCCCCATATATCCCCTTCATCAGGCGTACCTGAGATTCGATGTACCGGAATGTCATTACCAGTTTCAGACGTTGCCGTTTGGGCTTTCCACGGCCCCGAGGATTTTCACCAAGGTAATGGTGGAAATGATGGTGCTCCTGCGCCGGCAGGGAGTCACAATTATCCCGTACTTGGACGATCTCCTGATAAAAGCGAGATCGAGAGAACAGTTGCTGAAAAGCGTGTCGCTCTCCCTGAGAGTGCTGCAGCAACATGGCTGGATTCTCAATCTGCCGAAGTCACAGTTGGTTCCAACGACTCGGCTATCTTTCTTGGGCATGATTCTGGACACAGAACGAAAGAGGGTTTTTCTCCCGATGGAAAAAGCCCAGGAACTCCAGAACATGGTCAGAGACCTGTTGAAACCAAAAAGGGCGTCAGTTCATCAATGCACTTGAGTACTGGGGAAAATGGTGGCGTCCTACGAGGCCACCCCCTTCGGCAGGTTTCATGCGAGGACTTTTCAGTGGGATCTTCTGGACAAATGGTCCAGGTCCCATCTTCACATTCATCAGAAAATCAGCCTGTCCCCAAGGGCCAGGGTCTCTCTCCTGTGGTGGCTGCAGAGTGCTCACCTTCTAGAAGGTCGCAGGTTCGGCATTCAGGACTGGGTTCTGGTGACCACGGACGCAAGCCTCTGAGGATGGGGAGCAGTCACGCAAGGAAAAATTTTTCAGGGACTATGGTCAAGCCAGGAGGCTTGTCTACCCATCAACGTACTGGAATTGAGGGCCATATACAACGGCCTGCGTCAAGCGGAGAATCTTCTTCGCGGCCTACCGGTTCTGATTCAGTCAGACAACGTCACATCCGTGGCTCATGTAAACCGACAAGGCGGAACAAGGAGCAGAGTGGCAATGGCGGAAGCCACCAGGATTCTTCGCTGGGCGGAAAATCATGTAAGCGCTTTGACAGCGGTCTTCATTCCGGGAGTGGACAACTGGGAAGCAGACTTCCTCAGCAGATACGATCTCCACCCAGGAGAGTGGGGACTTCATCAGGAAGTTTTTGCAGAGATAACAAGTCGTTGGGGACTTCCTCAAATAGACATGATGGCGTCACGCCTCAACAAGAAGCTTCGGAGGTATTGTGCCAGGTCAAGGGACCCTCAGGCAGTAGCGGTGGACGCCCTTGTGACACCGTGGGTGTTTTGGTCGGTCTGTGTGTTGCCTCCTCTTCGACTCATATCAAAGATATTGAGAATCATAAGACGAAAAAGAGTGCGGACAATACTCATTGTTCCTGATTGGCCTCGAAGGGCCTGGTATTCAGATCTTCAGGAAATGCTCACAGAAGATCCGTGGCCTCTTCCTCTCAGAAAGGACCTGTTGCAACAGGGGCCCTGCTTGTTCCAAGACTTACCGCGGTTACGTTTGACGGCATGGCGGTTGAACACAGAATCCTAGCTGGAAAAGGCATTCAGGAAGAAGTCATCCCTACTCTGATAAGGGCTAGGAAGGAGGTGACGGCAAAGCATTATCACCGTATCTGGAGAAAGTATGTATCTTGGTGTGAGGCCAAGAATGCTCCTGCGGAAGATTTCCATCTGGGCCGTTTTCTCCACTTTCTGCAGACAGGAGTGGATATGGGCCTGAAATTAGGCTCCATTAAGGTACAGATTTCGGCCCTATCAATTTTCTTTCAGAAAGAATTGGCTTCTCTCCCGGAAGTCCAGACTTTTGTAAAGGGAGTGCTGCACATACAGACTCCTTTTGTGCCTCTAGAGGCACCATGGGACCTTAACGTGGTGTTACAGTTCTTAAAATCTCACTGGTTTGAACCTCTTCAAACGGTGGAATTAAAATTTCTCACTTGGAAGGTGGTCATGTTGTTGGCCTTGGCATCTGCAAGGCGGGTGTCCGAATTGGCGGCCTTGTCTCACAAGAGCCCCTATCTGATTTTCCATGTGGATAGAGCAGAACTGAGGACTCGTCCTCAATTTTTGCCTAAGGTGGTTTCATCGTTTCATATGAACCAACCTATTGTGGTGCCTGTGGCTACGGGGGACTTGGAGGATTCCAAGTCCCTTGACGTAGTCAGGGCATTGAAAATTTATGTAGCCCGGACGGCTCGGGTTAGGAAAACAGAGGCTCTGTTTGTCCTGTATGCAGCCAACAAGGTTGGCGCTCCTGCTTCTAAGCAGACTATTGCTCGCTGGATCTGTAACACGATTCAGCAGGCTCATTCTACGGCTGGATTGCAGTTACCAAATTCGGTTAAGGCCCATTTCACTAGGAAGGTGGGCTCTTCTTGGGCGGCTGCCCGAGGCGTCTCGGCATTACAGCTTTGCCGAGCAGCAACTTGGTCGGGTTCAAACACCTTTGCCAAATTCTACAAGTTTGATACTCTGGCTGATGAGGACCTCATGTTAGCTCAATCGGTGCTGCAGAGTCATCCGCACTCTCCCGCCCGGCCTGGAGCTTTGGTATAAACCCCATGGTCCTTACGGAGTCCCCAGCATCCTCTAGGACGTAAGAGAAAATAATATTTAAACCTACCAGTAAATCTTTTTCTCCTAATCCGTAGAGGATGCTGGGTGCCCGTCCCAGTGCGGACTATCTTCTGCAAGACTTCTATATAGTTTTTGCTTACATAAGGGTTATGTTACAGTTTTGATCAGTCTCGGGCTGATGCTGTTTTGTTTCATACTGTTAACTGGTTCGTATATTCCATGTTATATGGTGTGGGCTGGTATGAATCTTGCCCTTAGATTAACAAAAATCCTTTCCTCGTACTGTCCGTCTCCTCTGGGCACAGTTTCTCTAACTGAGGTCTGGAGGAGGGGCATAGAGGGAGGAGCCAGTGCACACCCATTCTAAAGTTCTTTATAGTGCCCATGTCTCCTGCAGAGCCCGTCTATACCCCATAGTCCTTACAGAGTCCCCAGCATCATCTACGGATTAGGAGAAAAAGATTTACCGGTAGGTTTAAAATCTTATTTTTACGAACCGTGTCTTGCTAGTATAAGTATTTCCCTTTTAAAGATCAGGCATAAACACAATCAGCTTAGTAAACACCTCAGAATGGCAGATAATGGGGATTCTCTTGGGAGTATATCTAGGCAGAGTCATTTCCAAATACTAATCTCACTAAAACAAGCACAAAAATAGGACCTCAATGGGTCTGAAAATGAAACCAATTATTTGCAATGTTGGGTGTCATTGCAGGGCGACAGAATGACCGAAGTAGTGGTAAAAGTGCTAGTTAGCAGCATGCAATACATTTAAAAATATACATTATGGTAACAACTTACCGTTGATAACTGTATTTCTCCTAAGTCCACAGGTTCCACAGGATAACACTGGGATATGATGAAGCGACAGCAGATTTGCACCAATTGGTCAAAGCTTTTCGGCCTCCCAGCATGCAACGGGCCCGCTCATATATCCCCACCTCCTGGCTCAGGCAAATCAGTTGTATTCCCAAAGCTCAAGGCAGGAGCATCAGATAGCCCTAATCAGGCGAGAAGAACACACATGCACACCCTTCTGTACAAGAAGGAAGAGATGAGTAAAAGAATCCTCAAATCAGGTGCGTCAGGGTGGGATCCCTGTGGAACCTGTGGACTTAGGAGAAATACAGTTATCAACTGTAAGTTCTTACCATAACGTATATTTCTCCGACAGGTCCCACAAATTATCCAGAGGATAACATTGGGATTTCCCAAAGCAATTTAGTGGTGGGGACGCTCCTGATTGGACAGGAGAATCCTTCGCTCAAATTCAGCGTTGTGATAGTCAAAGGTAGCCATGGCATAATATCTAATGACTGTGTTAATGGAAGACCATGTGGCTTCCTTACATATCTGTTCTGCTGCCCGTGATGGACCTACCTTACGAATACAGTGAGCAGAGACATTAGCCGGAACAGGGAGATCAGCTTGAGAATATGCTTCTGAAATAGTCATCCGAAGCCACCTTGCCAGAGTCTGCTTATCAGCAGACCATCCTCTCTTGTGAAATCCGTAGAGAATGAAGAGAGAATCTGTCTTTCTGATGGCACTGGTACGATCAACATAGATCCTTAAGGCACGGGACCACGTCCAGCGATGCATCTCCCGCATAAAGGCCCGGTATCTGGAGAGCCGGGACTACAATTTCTTCATTACGGTGGAATTTAAACACCACCTTAGGAAGATACCCAGATGTAGTTCTGAGAACTGCTTTATCTGAATTAAATGGGTAACGACATGACAATGCCCCTAAATCTGACACTCGTCTAGCCGACGCCATGGCCAGTAGAAAGAGAACTTTAGCTGTCGACCATTTCAGATCCACTTTATTAAGGGGTTAAAATGGGGCAACTTGAAGGGCCTTTAGAACTAAATTTCAGTCCCAAGGCACTGTAGGAGGAACAACAGGTTGAATGCGTAGGAAAAAAGTACGCACATCCTCTAAGTTGGCAATTTGCATTTGGAACCATACAGTCAATGTTGACACTTGCACTCTCAAGGAATCCACCTTCAAACCTTTATCCATTCCTGCCTGAAGGAATGCTAAGACCCTGGAAACTCTGAAAGACTTGGGGTCCATTTTCCGTTCACTGCACCAACGGTTTTTATTCGGTGATAAATGCGAGCTGAGGAAGGTTTCCTTGCTCTGAGCATTGTTTGAATTACCGGTTGTGAGAATCCGCTTGACTTCAGGATAGACGCCGTCAAAGACAGTCGATCCAGATGTCTGTGATAACAAGGACCCTGCATCAGTAGATCTGGACGTTGAGGTAGCAGGAGTGGAGCATCCATCGACATTCTCTGCAGATCTGTGTACCAATGTCTTCTGGGCCAAGCCGGAGCTATTAGTATCACAGCACCCTTTCCTTGCTTTCTCTCTCTCACTACCCTGGGTAATAGGGTGCTTGGAGGAAACACATAGGCCAGATGAAAGTCCCATCTCACCGACAGGGCATCCACAAAGATCGCTCTGGGATCCTTTGTTCTTGACCCATATGCGAGAACTTTGTTGTCCTGACAGAACGCCATGAGATCTATCTCTGGCAACCCCCACTTGTCTACTAGAGTCTGGAAGTCCTCTGGGTGAAGAGCCCATTTGCTTGCCTTAATGGCACGTCGACTGAGAAAATCCGCTTCCCAGTTTAGGACTCCTAGAAAGAACACTGCGGACAAGGCTGGATGATGAAGTTCTGCCCTCTTTAGTGTGTGACTTACCTTCATCGCTTTTCGGCTGCAAGTTCCTCCCTGATGGTTGAGGTACACTACTGCCGTTGCATTGTCCGATCTGAAATCGGTGGATCTGAACTGGCTTTCCCCGAAGAATGTCCTTTGCCTGAATCAGTGCTACGTGTATGGCCCAAAGATCCAATATATTTATTGGCAGGCAACCTTCTTCCCTGGAAACACAACCTTACCAACACTGCTCCCCAGCCCTGTAGACTGGCATCTGTTGCCAGAATTTCCTAATCTGATATCCAAAAGGGTCTCCCCTTGTCCAGCTGGGATGTCTGTAGCCACCAGGCTAATGACCTTCTTACTTCCATCGTAAAAACCATAGCCTGTGTTTTTATCGTCTGATGCAACGCATTCCATTTGGCAAGGATCAGATGCTGCAGAGGCCTCGAGTGGAACTGTACATACTACACCATGTCGAATGTTGACACCATCAATCCCATTCCATCACATGCATTGCTGCGTGAATGAATACCTTTTGACTGTGTAGCAACTCCTGAATCCTTGACTGAACCTTGGATATCTTGTTCAGAGGTAAACTTACTCTCTGAAGACCTGAATCCAGTACAGCACCCAAGTGAGTCATTCGCTGTGACAGAACCAGAGACGATTTTGCCCAATTTATGAGCCACCCGTGCCTTTGCAGACATGTTATTGTCTGTTGCAGATGACATAGGAGTAATTCCTGCGGATGTGCCAGGATTAAAAGATCGTCGGGGTATGGAAAAATTCTTATCCCCTGCTGGTGGAGATAAGCTGCCATTACCACCATAATTTTGGTAAATACTCTGGGGGCTGTGGCTAACCCAAAAGGTAGGGCCTGAAACTGAAAATGCTGTTGGAGGATAGCGAACCTGAGATAACACTGATGGGACAGTACTATAGGAACATGTAAGTAAGCATCCTGGATATCCAGGGATACCATATAATTCCCTGGCTCCATGGCCAAAATGATGGAACGTAAAGTCTGCATATGAAACAGAGGTACCCAAATGTATTTGTTCAGCACTTTGAGAATGGGCCAGAATGACCCATTTGGTTTCTGAACTAGAAACAGGTTTGAGTAAAAACCCTGTCCTCGTGCAGGAGGAACTGGAATGACTATTCCTGACTGAAGCAATTTCTGAACTGCCTCTTGCAAAGCCCCGGCCTTGGTCTCTACTGGAGACTGGCTGCTACAAAAAAAAAAAAACCTCCGAAGAGGGTGCTTCTTGAAGGCAAAAGCATAACCTAGAGATACCGCTTTCTGCACCCAGGCATCTGTTGTCGACTGCTGCCAGATCTGTGCAAACTGCAGAAGTCGGCCGACCACCCTGGGATCCCCCAAGTGGAGGCATGCACCATCAGGCTGATGGCTTATTATCTGTTTTACCAACCGGTCCTCTGATAGCCCAATGCTTTTTAGTATTACCAGACTTCTTGTATTGTGACTGCCTGCCATCACTTTTTCCTTTAACTTTTCCTTTAGACCAAAAGGGCCAAAAAGTTGGAACTTAGGTTTGAAATTGTATGTGGAAGGAAACTTGACCTTCTTGGAGTCTGCTTCTGACTCCAAAATATCTGTCAATTCTTTACCAAAAAGAATATCTCCAGAAAAAGGTAAAGATTCCAAAACCTTCTTAGATTCTGAATCAGCTTTCCACGTACGTAGCTAAACTGCTCTGCGAGCAGCTATTGCTGAAACTGATGCCCTGGAGGCAATAGTAGCCATATCCAATGCTGCTTTTTCCAAGAACATTGCAGCCTGTTTTATATGTGCTATATGGGATTTTTACTCTCTAGATGCTATTGAAAACCCCCCCTCCAATGCATCAGCCCAGACAGCCACTGCCTTTGCCATCCAAGCTGAAGCCATGGCTTATTACTGCCCCAGACAGGGAAAAAATGTTTTTTTAAAAAAACCATCCACTCTCCTATCCGTGACATCATTTAATGATGTTGAAGGCAAAGGTAATGTAGATTTTCACACTAATCTAATCACATGCATATCTACCTTAGGAGCCACCTCCATTTTTAAACAATCTCCAGCTGGAAGAGGATAATTAGAATTCCATTCCCTAGGAATTCTAAACTTCTTATTGGGTGTAGCCCAAGCCTCTTCCATGATTTCCGTCAGTTGATCTGACCCCGGAAACTCAGTCTTAACTGTTTTGGGACGTTTAAACACAGGTGCCTTGGTTTTTTAACACAGACTCTGCTGTATCCTCTACGGTTAGAATGGCTTTCATTGCTTTAACTCAGCTATATCCACTGAGCTGAGACCTTCCTCCTCCTCTTCGTGCCGAAGCAGAGTTTATTGAGCTTTCATCCGCCGATGAATCCTCATCTGAAACATGTAGCCTGTGAGGATGAAGATTTACTTGCCACTGGCTTATCTGCCTGTTTTTTGCGAGGCTGCTGCTGGAAATGATAAACCGCAGGTGGGAAGCTGCATGTAAGGGTTAATCGTGTAACCTATCCCTGTTACAGGAATCGGAATTATCCGTTGAACTATACTGGATGTCTTTGCAAACACAGCCCAAGGTGGATCAACCTGCACCTGAATCTGCCTTGTATTTTTCAAGAGACCGTGGTGAAAGCTAAAACAATTTGCACACAAACCATCCTGAACCAGATCCTGAGAGGTTAACCCAGCTTTGCAAGACAAACATGATATGAGTGTTGGTGTTGCTGTGAGTGTATCTTCCTAACCTTTGCCGCTCTTAGACGTGATAATCAACACTTCCACAGTGTACTACACAATTTGTGACTGTAATCACTTTAAACTTTTAAACGTGACATACAATCCAACCCTACCCATGCACCAGCATTGAGGATCGGAATAGAAATAAACTGACAGAATATATAGTAAAGTCAGCAATCACACTAGCAGTCAGTCACATGTTATACATTAGTATAATAAGCAATATGAGCACATCATCAACTACATTTCAAGTATATAGCAGAACATATTATTGAATCATGTTTAAACAGATCTACAGTATTCAGACGCATAGCGAAAGAAACCACAGTAATAGTATGCAGACTCATATGCAACAGGCACTTATCTAACTATTCGTACTCAAAAGGTAGAGAGAGAGAGAGACTTAGTGCTGTATTACCCATACTCAATAGAGTGGGATACAGGGAGACTCACCCCGCTTCCAGAAATGATCAATACGTTTGCGAACCTTAAGTGGATCCAGACGCTACTAGTGTACACTGCCGCTCCATGAACCTATAGTGAACACAGATGCTCCGTGAATACAGACGCACCAGTCACACAGCCGCCTATGCTGCGACTGAGTCCCCTTTGTATACAGCGTCTCAGACGGAAGCGGGAAAACAGTTCATGGCGGGAGACTCAGAGGAAACTGGTCATGAACCAGGGGGAGGGGCGACCAGGATAGCGTCCGACTCCCCACTGCTGACATCAAACCTAGGGATCGCTGCCTCATACTATTCCTGGAGCCTATGATCCCTCATGCCTAGCGCTGGTGCACCCGAGGTGGCAGCCATGTCTGCAACTGTTTAGTAGTCTCCTCCCAAAACAGTGCGGCTGTGTCCGTATTCCCCTTCTAAGCTGAACCCATGCCTTACCTTCTCCCCGTGCTCCGGCCACAGCCTGGTAACAACTGCTGGACCTGCTAGTATATCCGACACAGACGCCCGCCGAAACAGCACTGTACTCGTGGTTAAGCGTTGTCGCAACCCGGCGGAGAGCTGTTGGAGCGACTCTTTCTAAGGAACATATAAGACGCTTTTTAGAAAGATCACTCAAGAAAAAAATAGTAAGACTATAAAAATAAAATAAAAGCTTAGGGCTGCTAAAAACCAGCAGCCCTCTGACCATGGTCTGGCTCCTGCTGCACCAAACAAAAAACTGGTTTGCCTAAGCCAGGAGGCAGGGATATATGGGTGGGCCCGTTGCATGCTGGGAGGCCAATAAGATTTGACCGATTGGTGCAAATCCGCTGTCGCTTCATCATATCCCAATGTTATCCTGTGGACCCTGCCGGAGAAATGCATACTAAGCACCAGAGGGTGTAAGGCCTCAAAGTTGTGGAATACAGGAAGCAGAGTGGCTTTAGCTATAGTAGCACAGCCACATCCACTATATAAATTTGGGTTCAGAGACACGTCATTAAAAATGCAAACAAACAATTCAAATACTTAGTTTGTATTCTTAACATTTTAAAATAGGACAAATTTACAATGTGTCAGTTTGAATTATAGATTTGTTTTAAACAACATGCAGAAGAGTTTGATGCTGACCAGAAGAGTAGCAAAAATGTATATACAGGTATCTTGTGGCGGGTCGTATATGATCAGTCAGTGTAAGAAGAGCTGAGAGTGCTGCATCAATCACACAGCTACCACCAGCGGAAGTGAGCAAAGGCTCGATTTGATTCTGCCATTTTATGTAGATCATGCTTCCTTTTAATAACATTTCCCTCTCCATAAAAAGATTGCAACAGTACAGCTGCAAGCTTCTCATACATGAAGGTTCGGCGATCTTTGTTTTCTCGGCTCTCTGTGAGTATCCACTTCATGGCCATAAACTGACGCTTGGTCTCCATCAGTGGTGTGGGCACCTGCAACAGAAACAAGATATTTAGTTATTTAATCAAGTAAAAAGTGAGAAGACCCAAGATGCAGTTACGGCAGTAAATACCTGATAGGACTTTCCTCCTCTTGTGATAGTGGTAAGACCAATGACAGGTTTGCAGCTATTCACGGCTTGATGAAAAATGGTGTAGGGGTTGCACTCAATATTGTCTCTCTCCCCCGGACTGGACATGTAATATTTCTCCAACTGTGTTCTCTTTATTTTTTCTAAAGTCTAAAAGGAGAAGAACATTAGCTTTATGATAAATAATAACTGGCCTTCTTGTTGCTGCAGAGATGTAACCAGTGGCTTAATGACTGTGGGTGCAACTGCTGTGGGGCCAGGGCTGCCTCCTGTGCCTGCCGCTCCCCCTGCATCCAGTCACGCACAGATTGGGCAACCGGGATTCAGCCTGAGCCTCCTTGTCACCCTTGTACCTCATTATCCCTTTCCACTCCTCTACCCCGTTGGATATACAGCAACAGCATTCCACCCCTGTGTCTCTTCCTTTCTCGGTCCTCTAGTTATTTTGGAACTACAAGTCCCAGCTGCTCTGGTCTGGCTCTTGTAGTATGCTGGGAGTGTTAGTTCCACATTTGATTTAAATTCATTTTTGTTTGTTTTGTTTAATGGAGTTGGCTGTTTACTGCAAGATGAATGACAGTTGTCAAACTCCAAGGCATGTGGGTGTAATATGTATCTAATAGAGAGCACACCGAGGGGACGGGAGTCTGTTTTACGTAGTCCTACTGTTACTGCAGGATCAGGAAAACAAACTACAAATCCCATGAGGCCATTGAGCCCTTTACGAAGATGCCCAGTGGAGCAAGCCAGCAGATGGGCTGTCCACATATTGTTTCTGCTGGATGCAGGCTGTGCAATGATGCAGTCCGAATATACCACCAAGTGATCCTGCTCCATTTAGCACCGCTATCTATCACCTGTCTGCCTGGCAAATATTGGGGTATTTATTCCCTGGCTTGATAATATTGGAGTGTGGGGTTCAGTAACAGAGGGTCTGGGATATACCCTCCCTACCCCTTGCACTGTCCCGCAGTACTACATGATCCTAACCACCTCCTTGCCCCCAGTATTGCCCTAAATGTCATCTACCCTTACAACCTCTTTGCTCCAAATGTTGCATGCCCTTGCCCCCCTCCATCCCAACTGCTACCTTCTCCCAATACAGGCCAAGCTACCACCTGACACCCAAACCCCACGCACTGTCCCAAATGCTGTCTGCCCTTACCCCCCTCTCTGCCTCCAGCACTGCACCTGCTTGCTATGTGAGCTCAAGGCAATGCATTTAAAAGCATTAGCAGTACTTAAAATAGGAGTGTGACTTGCCATGGTGTATGTCTGAGGAAGCCGCTGACTACAATATAAAGGCAGAGAAATGCATTACAGGAGCCCTATTGGGAGGGCTCCTGTATGTGTAGATACGTGGGGTGGTATGATTATATGTGAGGAGGCATATGAGGAGCTTAAAAGCATAAAAATTGTGATGGGACCTAAAAACGGTGAACACTTTTTTGAAGTGAGGAGTCCTTGGACCACACATTTTTCCGCTCTGCACAATCCCTGGGAGGTACTGTTAGATATTGGAATCTGGCTATGTCAGATTCACATTGCTGTGCATTCTGCGTTATACTTGCAGTACCACGTTTCACCACTGTTCTGTTGTTCAGTGCTATTGTGCAGTTTGCTGCAAAAGCGTGTTGCTTTAAGGTGTTCATGAGAAGCCTTTGGATGCCTAGTGGTGATTTACATTGAAAATAGCGTGTAACATACTTCTTATTCAGTTCAATCACTAGGCTGAGTCTGTGGAGTGAAAAACAACTTCCCATTTCACACAATTTCCACATTGGGTTTATCTTTTACTCTCATTACTATGCACTAATAAAACACCCAAAAGCAGTGGGCATAGGTTCTGATGGATGACCATAGTGATTTATGGTATTTATTATATACATGTTCTATTTATATAAACATATTAAAAAGGGGCCACATACTAAGACGAAGGGAGGCATGTAGAACCAACATGTTAAAGTTTTGTGAAGGTGGAATAATATAGTAATAGGTTATCACTGCAAAGGGAATATTCTATTTAAATAAAAAATGTACGCGTTTACATTGCCGTTATTACTAGCAAGTATCGAGAAAGGGAAACTGAGAATACTACAATAAATACAACGTATGCTACATAAGTGCAGAGGTGCAAAAAAGAGGTTAATGCTCATTAACGAACAGAGGGGCAGATGTATTAACCTGGAGAAGGCATAAGGAAGTGATAAACCAGTGATATGTGCAAGGTGATAAAGGCACCAGCCAATCAGCTCCAATATGTAAATTAATAGCTAGGATCTGATTGGCTGGTGCCTTTATCACCTTGCACATATCACTGGTTTATCACTTCCTTATGCCTTCTCCAGGTTAATACATCTGCCCCAATGTTCATAGTGGAAAACTTTTCCTAACATGAGAAGTAATTCTTACGCTTTATTTATTGCCATAAATAGGGTATACAATACAGAAAAAGGTAAACGACAATAAAAACATAAATATAATTACAACTCTCAACACAGCTACAGAGTTAGGCTGGTGTACAAGAGAAGTAAGTCATGAGAATAGGAGAGAGGAGGACCATGCTCATACACAGTCTATAGGGGGAAGGGGGAAGACAGATGACATAAGGAGTGAGCCAGTGTAAGGGGAGCTGAGGGCAGTAAGGTAAGGAAAACTATGAGGTGATATGGTTAAGAGGTGGATGGATATGCTTTTATAAACAGGTGTGTTTTTAGCACCCGTTTGACGTTATGCAGGCTGGAGGAACAAGGGAGTTCACTCCAATGATGGGGGGCAGCACGGGAGAAATCTTGGAATGTGGAGTGAGATATGCTTACCTTAGTGGAGGAGAGGTGAATGTCAATGCAAAATGGTTAACACAGAACAAATGGACTACACATAATACTATACTACAGTATCAGTCACAATAACAGAGCATGTCCAAAGAATAAGACTAACCTTATTCATGATAGATCGAGACAGAATCTTGTCACCACCTTTCATCATCATGTTGGTGAATTTGCTTATATGTAAAAAAACAATAAAAATAATAAAAAAATAAAATAAAAAGACACACTAAGAAGTTGTAATGTGCAAAAGAACTGAAGAAAACAATTTATTTCCTTCTTCTACTGCAATAGAAGAGACAAATTACCATTCTTTGGCCCAAGTGATTTCCGGTAGTATTAGCTGGACAAATATAGTTATACACTCTCATAAACATTACCTTGCATGTACAAACAAATTCACATTTAACAAACTTAACAAGTTAAATTAACCAGATCGGGTGTTAGTAGGTGTAATTGTTGAATTATCCTTGGATAACTATCTGCATAATGGCCAGCAGAGGCACCAAGAGAAGCAACTACAGAACCATAGGGGAATAGGTTAATTACGGTCTTCTGAATGTTGTAAACCAATAGGTTGGTACAATTCTGCTGCCTTTTTTTTTTTTATAAATCTAACTTATTTAACGGTTTTCATTGGTTAGATACACTCTCTAATAGAATATATCTAATAGTTCCTGGATGTGGAGACTCTCTCTTCAGTGAGAGAAAGGCGTTGTATGCAGTTCTATGCATATAACGGCCTCTTACGTCTGTTAATAACGCTTCAAACGTAGGGAGATTTGAGCAGATGTGTGCAAAGGTTACTCACCGACGAGACATCAAAATGATGTTATGCTATTAATAGCATTCTACAATACTCGGTGGGTAAAATGCTATATGGATAGTGGCTAAACCATTACCCAGTCCACCATGCTGAAGGGATGTAGTTAAGAGACCGGCGGTGGGAATCCCGGCATTCAGCATACAGACGTCGAGATTCCAACCACCAGAATGCCGTCAGGGGGCCAAGGACTATTCCTAGTCATAGAATAGCCATGACACCCATGTAGTGGGAATAGAACCTGTGCCAAGCGCAGCGAACCCCCAAGTCTGCAAGGGGCTTTGTTGCGCTCGCCTCCTGTCGGCATTCTGGTGGTCGGGATCCCGGCGGTCAGCACACTGCTGGTCTCGCATACGCAACGCATTCCGACGTTTCATGTAACCATGTCTGAGAAAGTAGGCTGTATGCAAATGAACTACACCATTGCTTAATGAACAATTAAAAATAGAACTGTGGAGACCAATCTCACTAATAAATAGGATGAATACATTGATGTTATATAAAATATGTAATGATGCAAGGTACAGCAACACATAAAGGAAACATGAAAGAGTGTTGGTCTTTACAAACAAAACAGTGGAGAACTTACAAAGGAAAAATAATAATCAGTAAAATATAGGGGCAATATAAAGATTAAATGAAAATCCTCAAATGACACACATAAAAAACATCGGTTAAAATCAAACAAAACAACTTTTACAATAAAAATAAAAAAAGGGACTTGTGCTAAAAAATTTTTTTGATCTCACCCAATATGGGAAGTGCGGTGGGCTTAGCTTAATAAGCAGATGTTGGTCCCGGGCTGATGAGCCTGGCACCGCACATGGTTGTATTTAGCACGTGGTCACTGGCAAGAGATCGATCCTCACAGCTTGTCATCCAATCAGCTGATTGGTTGACAAGCTGTGAGGATCGATCTCTTGCCAGTGACCACGTGCAGAATACAACCATGTGCGGTGGTGCCAGTGACTGCTACCAGCTCTTTGCCAGGATGGGCTCTTACTGGAGCTAGTCTTCTGACAAGAGACCAATGGTAAATTTGCATGAAAATATTTATTTTGATGTTGTGAATCTGTGCGAAAAACATCATATCCATTTTAAAAAAAGGCAGGATTGTGCTAAATGTGGTCCTTAGAATTGTATATTTTCTCTTTAAATTAAGCAAGCCTAAAGAAGTTAGACAAAAATAGGAATTTAATACCTACCGGTAATTCCTTCTCTCGTAGTCCGTAGTGGATTCTGGGGATCTGTACTTTAGTACCATGGGGGTATAGATCGGGTCCACTGGAGCTGGCACTTTAAAAACTTTAGTGTGTGTATGTGTGTGCTTGCTCCCCCCTCTAAACCCCTCCTACCAGACTCAGTCTAAGAAACTGTGCCCGACGGACATACCACAAGAGAAGAAAATAGGTACAACTCCGGTGAGGCACTAAGACAACACACAACCATAACTGAAAAGGAGGGTGCTAACCAAAACAGAGGATATCAACACCAACCGAACCAAGATAGCAAAGCTATCCCAACAACAAAACAGGACAGCAACGACGGGCCAACCAAACACTTCACTCAGGTAAGCAGGAATCGAAGCACTGAGGCGGGGGCGTCCAGTATCCACTACGGACTACGAGAAAAGGAATTACCGATAGGTATTAAATTCCTATTTTCTCTTACGTCCTAGTGGATACTGAGGTCTTGTACTTTAGTTCCATGGGGAAGTCCCAAAGCTCCCAAAACGGGTGGAAGAGTGCCGAGACCCCTGTAACACCGCCTGACCGACTTAACAAAAGTGTGCGAACCAGACCAAGTAGCGGCTCGGCACAACTGTAAAGCCGAGACTCTCCCGGACAGCCGCCCGGGAAGAGCCCACAGATCTCGAGTGGGCCTGAACAGATGTCGGCAAAGGCAGAGCCGCCGAAGTATAAGCTTGCTGAACAACCTGAGCCAATGAGCAATTGATTGCTTAGAAGCCGGACGACCAATCTTGGTGGCATCATAAAGGACAAACAGCGAGTAAGATTTCAGATGACGAGCAGTCCGTTTGACATAAATCTTCAGAGCCCTCACCACGTCCAAGGACTCTGGACCCACAGAGGCATCAGACAACACCTGAACCACAATGGGTTGATTCACGTGAAAAGCGGACACCACTTTTGGCAAAAACTGAGTTCGGGTCCTGAGTTCCGCCCTGTCTCCATGAAAAGTCAAATAAGGGCTCTTACAGGATAAGGCCCCCAATTCAGAGACACGTCTGGCAGACGCCAATGCTAATAACATCAGTCTTCCAGGTGAGAAATTTTAACTCCACCCTATGTAAGGGTTCAAACCAGTCCGATTGAAGAAAGGACAGAACCACATTAAGATCCCACGGAGCTGTGGGAGGTACGAAGGGTGGTTGCATATGAAGAACTCCTTTTAGGAAAGTTTGTACTTCCGGCAACATGGCAAGTTGTTTGTGGAAGTATATAGATCGCACCAAAATCTGGACTTTGATGAAGCCTAACCGTAGGCCCATATCCACTCCCACTTGCAGGAAAAGTAGAAAGCGACCCATCCTAAATTCCACGGGAGAAACCTTTCTACTTTCAAACCAGGAAACATACTTTTTCCAGATACGATGATAATGTTTTGACGTGACCATCTTCCTGGCCTGGACCATGGTGGAAATAACCCAGGAGGAAAGACATGTTCTAGCTAGAATCTCCCTCTCAACTTCCAAGCCATCAAACGTAGCCGCTGTAAGTCTGGATAGACGAACGGACCTTGTTGAACAAGATCCTTTTGAAGCGGCAGAGGCCAGGGATCCTCCAGAGCCATGGTTAGGAGGTCCAAGTACCACGCTCATCGAGGTCAATCCTGGGCAATAAGAATTGCTTGAACGCTTTCCCTTCTTACTCTTTTTAGAACCCTTGGGATTAGCGGTAGAGGAGGGAACAGGTACACAAACTGGTACGTCCATGGTGTCGTCAGCGCCACTGCTACAGCCTGCGGATCCCTCGTTCTGGAACAGTAACGGCATAGCTTCTTGTTGAGAAGAAAAGCCATCAGATCTATCTGCGGACAGTCCCACCGGTGAATTAACTGTTAAAACACCTGGATGTAAGCCCCTGTGCTTCCCAGTTGTCCACTCCTGGAATGAATATAGCCGAGATGGCCCTTGTGTTGGCCTCCGCCCAGAGGAGTATACTTGAGACTTCTCACATTGCCGCTGTACTTTTTGTTCCCCCTTGTCGGTTTATGTACGCCACCGCTGTGGCGTTGTCCAATTGAACCTGGATCGCCTGATCCTTCAGGAGATGGGAAGCTTGCAGAAGAGCACTGTAAATTGCCCCGAGTTCCAGGATGTTCATCGGCAGAGCAGATTCCTGAACTGACCATATCTCCTGGAGCTGGGACCCTTTGGTCACAGCCCCCCAACCCCGGAGGCTGGCATCCGTTGTCAGTAGAATCCACAAGTGGATATTGAAAATCCTGCCTTCTACCAGGTGAGAAACTTGTAGCCACCATAACAGAAATCTGGGCTTTTGGAGATAAGGTCACTTCCTGATGCATGTGAAGATGAGACCCCAACCATTTGTCCAGCAGATCCAGATGAAATGGCCAGGCATGAAATCTACCATATTGGATTGCCTCGTAAGCAGCCATCCTGCCCAGCAAGCGTATGCAAAGATGAATTGGATACCTTGCGAGGACGGAGCACGGAGCAGACCAAAGCCTGGATAGCCAGGGCCTTGTCCATCGGAAGAAAGACCTTTTGAGACACCGTACCCAATATTATTCGGAGGAACTGAAGACGTTGGGTCGGTTCCAGGTGAGATTTTTTTAAATTTAGGATCCACCCATGATCCTTAAGAAGGCGAGTCATCAGATCGATGCTGTGCAATAGACGCTCCCTGGACATTATCAGGAGATCATCCAAGTAGGGGACTATGTTGACTCCCATCATGCAGCATCATTTCTGTCATGATTTTGGTGAAGACCCTCGGAGCTGTAGACAGGCCAAAGGACAAAGACCTGAAACTGGAAGTGGTCGTCCAAGATGGCAAACCTGAGGTAAGCCTGATGAGGGGGCCACATGGGAATGTTTAGGCAAGCATCCTTGACATCTAGGGATACCAGGAATTCCCCCTCCTCCAGACCGGACACCACTGCCCGCAGGGATTCCATCTTGAATTTGAACACCCGTAGATACGAGTTTAGAGACTTCAGGTTCAAGATGGGTCGCATCGAACAGTCTGGTTCTGGAACGACAAAAAGACTGGAGTAAAAACCCCTGTTGCGTAACGGAGGAGGTACTGGAACCACCACCCCTGTCCGCAAAAGTTTCTGAATAGCCTCTTGCAAGATAACTTTTGCTGCGGGTAAAACTGGCAAGCCAGATTTGAAAAATCTGTGAGGAGGAAGTGCTTGAAATTCCAGCCGTTATCCCTGGGAAACGAGGTCCCTCACCCAAGGATCACCGAAGAACTTTGCCCACACATGTGGGCGAAGTATTAAAGGCGAGCACCCACCTGAAAGTTGCCTTGCTGCTGGGGTCAACAGTCACGCTGAAGGCTTAGCGGCAAGGGACCTGGTGGTCTGGTCCAGGGTGGCAGCAGCTACAGGTTTACGGGACTTACCACGAGATCCTCCGGGAGTAGTGGAGACCCCCTGGCCCCTGCCTCTGAACCTTGCCACACGAAAGAACTGCAAGGAGGGTGTAAGATCATCTAGCAGGTGGCGCAGCCGATGGCAGATAGGTAGACTTACCCGCCGTTGCCTGGGAGATCCATTTATTTAATTTGTCGCCAAACAAGGCATCACCTGTAAAGGGAAGATTTTCTACACCCTTTTTGGAATCAGCGTACGCTGACCATTGACGCAACCACAGAGCTCTGCATGCAGAAACAGCCATGGCAGTAGCACGGCCATTTATCTTACACAATTCTTTTATAGCTTCGCAGCAGAGTAATGACTTCATCCCGGGGCAGAGAGTCTAAACCATCAATAACAGTATCAGAACTGTCACACGCCATAGGCGGCGTTCACCGCGCTTACCCCTGCGTGCCTGCTGGTCTGTGTTGCGGCCTCCGCCTTCGGTGGTCCACGGGCTCCGGCGTCTGGCTGGCGCGGCTCCCGGCGGTTCCCCGGGGCAGGGGCGCCGCCATGACACCCGGCATCACGTGGGCGGGGAGCAGGTGACGTCATCAGACTGTTCCGCCAATCCAGCGGAGGCGCGAGATTCAAAGTCAGACGCCGGGCAGAGCCTCGGCGCCTGAGTATAGTCTTTTCCCCTGACGTGGATGCCAGTGCTCTTGTTCCCGACGTATCTCTGCAGTCGTACCCCAGTGTCTCCGGCACTTCCAGATGCCAGTTGCTGCACAGTTCAGCGTATACTGCGGCTGGTGTGTTTCTCTGCAATCCAGTCACCAGTGCTTCTTGGAGTCAGCATGTGCTACGGACTAAACGCCGCTCTCAAGTTCTACAAATCATCAGTGTCTTTAAACCACCGCTCTCAAGTTCTACAAATCATCAGTATCTTTAGTCACCGCTCTCAAGTCATACAAATCATCAGTGTCTTTAACCACCGCTCACAAGTGTTTCAAATCGTCAGAGTCTTTAACCACCGTTCACCAGTTCTCCAAATTACCAGTATCTTTAAAAACATCACTTACAAGTTCTTCAGTCATTATCTTGTACCAACACTCACAAGTACTTCTTTTCCTGGAATCATTAGCATTGCTTACAAGTTCTCCTATAGGCCTGGACATTCCCCCATACGTTCCTTCTTTGCTATGTGACATTGTGTTGCTCTCTTCCTGCAATAAAGTTCTTTAATATTTTCACCAAGCTTTACTGTCAGAGTCCTGTATGAGGAAGACCTATATTAAGCCATCCCTGTTCCGACCCAACTGTGGTTCCTCTCCCCTACCATCGGGAGAACCCCCGAGTTCACAACAACCCCAACCTAGGTCAGTGACAGTATACTCAGGCCTCATGGACCCGGGGGATCGGAGCCCAGAGGCAAGTACCATCCAGGACTTGATTTTTCGAGTACAAAGTCAGGAAGCAGCACAGGGCCAGGTGATGCACTATCTCCAGGAATTGTCTGGCCGGCTGGATCAAATTCAGACTTCTCTGGCTTCAGTAGTACCGGCCCCAGCTCCAGTACCTGCTCCAGTGGTCGTTTCTAGTAATGTTCCATCCTCCTTTGGAACCAGGTCACGCCTTCAGCTCCCTACTCCTTCTCGCTATAATGGGAATCCTAAGAATTGCCGTGGTTTTCTCAATCAGTGCGAGGTACATTTTGAACTTCTTTCACATAACTTCCCTACTGATCGGTCCAAGGTGGCATACATTATTTCTTTGCTCGAGGGTTCAGCGTTGGATTGGGTGTCTCCGTTATGGGAGCGATCTGATCCATTGGTTTCTAGTTACACCAATTTCATTGCGTCATTCCGGAGGATCTTTGATGAGCCAGGCAGGACGACCGCTGCCTCTGCAGACTTGCTTCGTGTCCGACAAGGCTCTCGTTCAGTGGGACAGTATGTGATTAATTTTCAGACCATAGCCTCAGAACTGCGTTGGAATAATGATGCCCTTCGGGCTGCCTTTTGGAACGGGCTCTCCGATCGTCTAAAGGACGAGTTGGTCACTAGAGATTTGCCGGATTCTTTAGAACAGTTGATCTCGCTCTGTGTAAAGGTGTATCTTCGCATGCAGGAACGAGGTGGCGAACGTAGTCGGTCAGATCGATTAAGGGTCCGATCTTTTCCATCTAAGCAAACGGTTATTCCAAGTCCTGATGAACCCATGCAGATTAATCAATCTCGGCTGTCCCCAGAAGAACGTCAGCGTCATCGCGAGGGTAGACTCTGCCTCTACTGTGGAGTCGCGGATCATTTTCTCAAGTTTTGCAAGTCTCGTCCGGGAAACGAGCAGTCCTAGCTTGTTCCGGAGGAGTCGAGCTAGGGGTTTCTTCTAAACCTTCTCCGTCAGTGGACTGTGTCAGTGTCTCTGTTCTCCGAGTCAATAGCCAAACCCGTTAAGGCTCTGCTGGACTCAGGGGCTGCAGGAAATTTTCTCTCCCTTTCCTGTGCTCAGAATCTGGGTTTTCAGCTACGGTCGGTCGAACGACCTATTACGTTGACTGCCATCAATGGTACCCAAATTTCTAACGGTCTGATTTCAAGTTGTACAGTACCAATCAAACTGCAAGTGGGAGCTCTGCATCAAGAACATCTGGAGTTCCTAGTGATTCGGGAGATGCCCCACGATCTGGTTCTTGGCCTTCCTTGGCTTAAACTTCACAACCCTCACGTCGACTGGAGTTCGACACAAATAACATCTTGGAGTCCTTTTTGTCATTCAAATTGTCTCACCCCTGTCTATCCGCTCCGTGTATCTTCCAAGTCAGATGAAGGGCTCATTCCGGAGGCCTATCGGGAGTTTTCCGACGTGTTCTCGGAGCAAGCGGCCGATCTGCTACCACCGCATAGACCCTGGGACTGTCCCATTGTGCTCATTCCGGGGAAAATGCCACCTCGGGGTCGCACTTATCCCTTATCATTACCCGAGACCCAAGCTATGTCGGACTATATCAAGTCTAATCTGCAGAAAGGATTCATCCGCCCCTCTACCTCCCCGGCGGGGGCGGGTTTCTTTTTTGTGAAGAAGAAGGACGGAGGGCTAAGACCATGTATTGACTATCGTGGTCTAAATGTCACCATTAAGAATAAGTATCCTTTGCCGCTCATTACGGAGCTCTTTGATAGAGTTTGCGGAGCCTGAGTTTTCACCAAGCTTGATTTAAGGGGAGCTTATAATTTGATACGTATCAGACAGGGAGACGAATGGAAGACGGCCTTCAATACCAGGGACGGGCATTACGAGTACCTGGTAATGCCGTTTGGCCTCAGCAACGCCCCTGCCGTCTTCCAGGGATTCATTAACAAAGTCTTTCGGGATATGCTATACCTAAGTGTCGTGGTATATTTGGATGACATTCTGATATTTTCTAAAAATCTCACAGAGCACAGAATACAGGTCAAAGAGGTACTTCTTCGATTACGAGAGAATCATCTTTATGGCAAGATTTCCAAATGTACCTTTGAGGTTTCTTCTATTCCATTTCTTGGTTACATCATTTCGGGCACGGAGCTTCGTATGGATCCAGAGAAACTCACTGCCATCCGGGACTGGACTCGGCCTCTTTCTTTGAAAGCGGTACAACGATTTCTGGGCTTTGCAAATTACTACCGGAAATTCATAAAGGGATTCTCTACCATCGTGGCACCTATTACTGCCCTAACCAAGAAGGGTTCTGACCCAAGTCATTGGTTCTCCGAAGCTATAGCAGCTTTCGCTCAGTTAAAGGCAGCCTTTATGTCCGCTCCAGTACTTTAGCAACCAGATTTTTCAAAACCATTCTTTTTGGAGGTTGATGCTTCCACGGTAGGCATAGGTGCCGTGCTTTCGCAGTACGCTCCAGATGGGAAGTTACATCCATGGGGTAAATTTACTAAGATTCGTATTTTCCGGTTTGAGGTCAAAGTTCAATCACGAATGACATCGCAAGTGTAAATTTGCAACTTTTTGAATTTATTACGGCTAATTTACTAAGCGGTCGTATTCTGCATTTTCCGTTTTTCCGATGTCGATGTCATTCGTTTTTTTTGGCAGTGTTTTACGTGAGTGACTTGTAAAACACTGCCGACTTTAATACAATGAATCTCGGCCGGATCTGAGAGATCCGTGCTGGGCTTCATTGTGCACTTTTTTTTAAATAAAAAAATCAATGTTAAATTAAAAAAAAAAAAAAAATGCGTGGGGTCCCCCCTCCTAAGTAAAACCAGCCTCGGGCTCTTTGAGCCGGCCCTGGTTGCAAAAATATGGGGGAAAAAATGATAGAGGTTCCCCCATATTTCAACAACCAGCACCGGGCTCTGCGCCTGGTCCTGGTTCCAAAAATACGGGGGACAAAAAGCGTAGGGGTCCCCCGTATTTCTGAAACCAGCACCGGGCTCCACTAGCCAGATACTGTGTAAAAAAATGAATATTGTTTTTAGTAGCAGTACTAAAAGTCCCAGCAAGCCTCCCCCGCAAGCTGGTACTTGGAGAACCACAAGTACCAGCATGCGGAGGAAAACCGGGCCCGCTGGTACCTGTAGTACTACTACTAAAAAAATACCCCAATAAAAACATAAGACGCACACCTTGAAAGTATAACTTTAATACATACATACATACACACCTCCATATACACATACTTACCTTATGTTCACACGAGGGTCGGTCCTCTTCTCCATGTAGAATCCATGGTGTACCTGTGGAAAAAATTATACTTACATACTCCAGTGTAGAAGCATCTTCTTCTTGTAATCCATTTGTAATCCAGGTACTTGTCAAAATAAAAAAACGGACACCCGACCTCGCACTGAAAGGGGTCCCATGTTTTCACAGTGTGCTCAGCACAAAATTCCTTGTTTGCCTCCTGCGGGGTTGTTGCATCCACTGTCCATTCCTCAGAGGCCTTGGACCCATATCTCTATGGACTTTGTCACTGAATTGCCCCTCTCCAAGGGTCACAATACTGTCTGGGTAATTATTGACCGTTTCTCTAAGATGGCACATTTTGTACCTTTGACCGGGTTACCATCAGCTCCCAAGTTGGCTTTGTTATTTATCCGAGAACATTTCCGCCTGCACGGCTTACCTCAGGAAATCGTCTCTGACTGGGGGGTACAATTCACTGCAAGATTCTGGAGCGCTCTCTGTACGGCCTTACAAATAAAACTCAATTTTCATCCGCTTACCATCCACAGACCAACGGGCAAACTGAACGCGTCAATCAAGATTTAGAGACTTTTCTCCGTGTTTATCTCTCTCTCTCGCAAGATGATTGGGTGGAACTGTTGCCATGGGCCGAGTTTGCCCATAATCTTCTGTACCACTCTTCGACTGGGGAGTCCCCATTTTTTCATTAATTATGGGTTCCATCCTCAAGTTCCTGAATTACCCATTTGTCCTCCGGAGGATGTTCCTGCTGCAGCCTCTACTCTTCGGCACTTCAGTCAAATTTGGAGTCGAGTTCATGCTAATCTCAAGAGAGTCTCCGGCCGCTATAAGTTCTTTGCGGATAGGAAGCGACGAGCAGCTCCCCAATACAAGGTTGGTGACAGGGTATGGCTCTCCACCCGCAACCTCCGGTTAAGGGTGCCCACTATGAAGTTCGCCCCAAAGTTTATTGGTCCTTACCCCGTGTTACAAGTCCTGAATCCTGTTGTCTGCAAATTGGGATTGCCTTCCCACCTCCGGATACCAAACTCCTTTCATGTTTCTCTCCTTCGCCCCCTTATTTTAAACCGGTTCCATTTAAAGTCCCCGAGGCCAACCTCTGCAGAGTCTGAAGCTGGAACGGACTTTGAAATCAAAGCTATTCTTGACTCTCGTTATCTTCACAAGAATCTACAGTATTTAGTGGCGTGGAAAGGAGCTGGGTCAAGGCTACTGAAGTTATGGCTCCCCGACTGGTGCGGATTTTCCATTCCAGACATCCAACAAAACCTGGAAAGTATCCGGGGGCCACTCCTGGAGGAGGGGGTACTGTCAAATGCCATGGGCGGCGTTCACCGCGCTTACCCCTGCGTGCCTGCTGGTCTGTGTTGCGGCCTTCGGTGGTCCACGGGCTCCGGCGTCTGGCTAGCGCGGCTCCCGGCGGTTCCCCGGGGCAGGGGCGCTGCCATGACACCCGGCATCACGTGGGCGGGGAGCAGGTGACGTCATCAGACTGTTCCACCAATCCAGCGGAGGTGCGAGATTCAAAGTCAGACGCCGGGCAGAGCCTCGGTGCCTGAGTATCGCCTTTTCCCCTGACGTGGATGCCAGTGCTCGTTCCCGACGTATCTCTCTGCAGTCGTACCCCAGTGTCTCCGGCACTTCCAGGTGCCAGTTGCTGCACAGTTCAGCGTATACTGCGGCTGGTGTGTTTCTCTGCAATCCAGTCACCAGTGCTTCTTGGAGTCAGCGTGTGCTACGGACTAAACGCCGATCTCAAGTTCTACAAATCATCAGTGTCTTTAATCACCGCTCTCAAGTCATACAAATCATCAGTGTCTTTAACCACCGCTCCCAAGTTTTGCAAGTTGCCAGTGTCTTTAACCACCGCTCTCAAGTTCTACAAATCATCAGTGTCTTTAACCACCGTTCAAGTTCTACAAATCATCAGTGTCTTTAACCACCGCTCTCAAGTTTTATAAATCATCAGTATCTTTAGTCACCGCTCTCAAGTCATACAAATCATCAGTGTCTTTAACCACCGTTCACCAGTTCTCCAAATCACCAGTATCTTTAAAAACATCACTTACAAGTTCTTCAGTCATTATTATCTTGTACCAACACTCACAAGTACTTCTTTTCCTGGAATCGTTAGCATTGCTTACAAGTTCTCCTATAGGCCTGGACATTCCCCCATATGTTCCTTCTCTGCTATGTGACATTGTGTTGCTCTCTTCCTGCAATAAAGTTCTTTAATATTTTCACCAAGCTTTACTGTCAGAGTCCTGTATGAGGAAGACCTATATTAAGCCATCCCTGTTCCGACCCAACTGTGGTTCCTCTCCCCTACCATCAAGAGAACCCCCGAGTTCACAACACCCCCAACCTAGGTCAGTGACAAGACCATTTGACTACCGCCCTGGAAATCCACCTACAAACAATTGTGGGGCACTGTGCTTTGACTGCTGCCGTGTATATTGCTTTGAAAGTGGTCTCAATTTTACGGTCATCCGGCTCTTTTAGGGATATAGCCCCTGGCACTGGCAGTACCAATTTCTTAGACAGTCTGGATACAGACGGATCGACTGACAGGGTTTTTTTTCCCATACCTTCCTGTCATCAGCTGGGAGAGGAAAAGTAGCTAAAAACCCTCTGTGGAATATATACGTTATGTAAGAACTTACCATTGATAACGGTATTTCTCCTAAGTCCACAGGAAAACAATGGGATATGATGGAGCGACAGCGGATTGGCACCAAACGATCAAAAGCTTTCTGGCCTCCCAGGATGCAACGGGCCTGTCCATATATCCCACCCACTGGCTCAGGCAAATCAGTTGTATTCCAAAGCTCAAGGCAGGAACATCATGTAGAGTCCTAATCAGGCAAAAAGAACACACATGCACACCCTTCCATACAAGAAGGAAGCGGTCAGTGAGTAGAAGGATCCTCAAATCAAGTGCGTCAGGGTGGGATCCCTGTGGAACCTGTAGACTTAGGAGAAATACCGTTATCAACGGTAAGTTCTTACCATAACGTATATTTCTCCGGCAAGGTCCACAGGTTATCCACAGGATAACAATGGGATTTCCCAAAGCAATTTAGTGGTGGGGACGTTCCTGATTGAACAGGAGAACCTTACGCCCAAATTAAGCGTCATGAGAGGCAAAAGTAACCAAAGCATAATGTCTAATGAAAGTGTTAATGGAAGACCATGTGGCTGCCTTACATATCTGTTCTGCTGAAGCACCATGTTGTGCTGCCCATGAAGGACCTACCTTATGAGTAGAGTGAGCAGAGACATTAGCCAGAACAGGGAGATCAGCTTGAGAATATGATTCTGAAATAGTCAAAGCCATCTTGCCAGCATCTGTTTAGTAGCAGGCCATCCTCTCTTGTGAAATCCGTAGAGAACGAAGATAGAATCTGTCTTTCTGATAGCACAGGTACGATCCCTAATGCCCGGACTATGTCCAGCGACGCATCTCCCGCAGACAGTCCTGATACCTGAAAAGCCGGGACTACAATTTCTTCATTAAGGTGGAATTTAGACACCACCTTCGGAAGATACCCAGACCTAGTTCTGAGAACTGCTTTATCTGGATAAAAAAAAATCAAATGGGGAACGACATGACAGCGCTCCCAAATCTGATACTCTTCTAGCTGATGTCATAGTCAGTAGAAAGAGTACTTTTGCTGTCAACCATTTAAGAACAACCTTATTAAGTCTTTCAAATGGGGCAACTTGAAGGGCTTTCAGGAGTAAACATAAGTCCCACGGTACTGTAGGTGGAACAAAGGGAGGTTGAATGCGCAGCATTCCCTAGAAAAAAGTATGCACATCCTGTAAATTTAACTAAGAAAAACCAACAAGAGAGAGTTGGAAAGTAGACTCTTGTGTGGGAGCACTCTAATTCAGAGGAATAGGTGTATATTAATCAATTCTGATAAAACATAACTTTATTTGTTCATTAATAAAAGGTGATTATAGGAGTGAATTGTACGTGAATAATATAGCTACGCGAAAATATAACACTTATGTTAAAAATAATTCATGTGGTTTTCAATACCACAATAAGAACCGGAAATCCAAATCTTGGGACTAGTGGATTTGCTATAATCACAGTAATGCCTTTGTGTAATATATGACCATCATTTGTTCTACAGCAATCCTATTCAGGATTATTTTGACGTAGAGAGTAAAATCATAAGTCATACAGAACCGAATGCCAATTGGTATTATTGGGGATCACTCTAGATCGGGCGGAAGAATTTTTTGCAGTACCAGGGTGTTCCAAGGTGGTCTCCCTGTAAACTTGCAAATTTCTTTTGGAAGTATACAGTCAATGCAGATATCTGCACTCTCAAGGAAGCCACCTTCAAACTTTTATCCATTCCTGCCAGAAGGAATGCTAGGACCCCAGAAACTCTAAAAGATTTCAGTTTCATACCTCCTTCACTGCACCAATGAATATAGGCCTGCCATAGTCGGTGATAAATACGAGCTGAGGAGGGTTTCTTTGCTCGGAGCATTGTTTGAATTACCTGTTTAGAGAATCCTCTTGACTTTAGGATAGAGGTTTCAAGAGCCACGCCGTCAAAAACAATCAATCCAGGTGTCTGTGATAACAGGGACCCTGCATCAGTAGATCTGGACGTTGAGGGAGCAGAAGTGGAGCAACCATTGACATTCTCTGCAGATCTGTGTGCCAATGCCTTCTGGGCCAAGCCGGAGCTATTAGAATCATGGAACCCTGTGCTTGCTTTATTTTCCTCACCACCCTGGGTAACAGGGTGATCGGAGGAAACCGATAAGCCAGACGAAAGTCCCATCTCACCGACAAGGCGTCCACCAAGATCGCTATGGGATCCTTTGTTCTTGATCCATATGCTGGCACTTTGTTGTTCAGACGAGATGCCATGAGATCTCTCTCTCGCAAACCCCATTTGTCTACTAGATTCTGAAAGACCTCCGGGTGTAGAGACCATTCGCTTGCTTGAATGGTGTGTCAACTGAGAAAGTCCGTTTCCCAGTTTAGGACTCCCGGAACGAACACTGCGGACAAGGCTGGATGATGGAGTTCCGCCCACTTTAGTGACTTGCCTCCTTCATTGCTTTTTGGCTGCGTGTTTCTCCCTGATGGATGAGGTACGCTAATGCCGTTGCATTGTCCGAGCGGATCTGGACTGGTTTTTCTTTAAGAATGTCCTTTGCCTGAATCAGTGCCATGTATATGGCCCGAAGTTCTAACAGGTTTATTGGCAGGCAACTTTCTTCTTTGGTCCATTGTCCCTGGAACCATCATTTTCCGGACACTGCTCCCCAGCCCTGAAGACTGGCATCTGTTGTCAGGATCTTCCAATCTGATATCCAAAAGGGTCTCCCCTTGTCTAGATGGGATGTTTATAGCCACCAGGCTAATGACTTTCTTACTTTTACTGAAAGTACCATAGTCTGTTTCTTTATTGTCTGATGTACTCCATTCCATTTGGCAAGAATCAGACGCTGCAGAAGCATTGAGTGGAATTGTATATACTTCACTATGTCGAATGTTGACACCATCAAACCCATCACTCACATTGCTGCGTGAATGGATACCGGTTTGACTGTGTAACAAGTCCTGAATCTTTGACTGTACCTTGGATATCTTGTTCCGAGGTAAAAATACTCTCTGCAGACCTGAATTCAGTACAGCCCCCAAGTGAGTCATCCGTTGTGACGGAACCAGAGATGATTTTGCCCAATTTATGAGCCACCCGTGCCTTTGCAGACATGTTATTGTCTGTTGGAGATGGCACAAGAGCAATTCCTGTGACTGTGCCAGGATTAAAAGTTCGTTGAGGTATGCTTATATCCCCTGCTTGCGGAGATAAGACGCCATAACCACCATAATCTTGGTAAATACTCTGGGGGCTGTGGCTAACCCAAACGGTAGGGCCTGGAACTGAAAAATAAGATTTTACTCACCGGTAAATCTATTTCTCGTAGTCCGTAGTGGATGCTGGGAACTCCGTAAGGACCAAGGGGGATAGACGGGCTCCGCAGGAGACTGGGCACTCTAAAAGAAAGATTAGGTACTATCTGGTGTGCACTGGCTCCTCCCTCTATTCCCCTCCTCCAGACCTCAGTTAGGATACTGTGCCCGGAAGAGCTGACACAATAAGGAAGGATTTTGAATCCCGGGTAAGACTCATACCAGCCACACCAATCACACCGTATCACTCGTGATACTATACCCAGTTAACAGTATGAAATATAACTGAACCTCTCAACAGATGGCTCAACAATAACCCTTTAGTTAGGCAATAACTATATACAAGTATTGCAGACAATCCGCACTTGGGATGGGCGCCCAGCATCCACTACGGACTACGAGAAATAGATTTACCGGTGAGTAAAATCTTATTTTCTCTGACGTCCTAGTGGATGCTGGGAACTCCGTAAGGACCATGGGGATTATACCAAAGCTCCCAAACGGGCGGGAGAGTGCGGATGACTCTGCAGCACCGAATGAGAGAACGCAAGGTCCTCCTCAGCCAGGGTATCAAATTTGTAGAATTTTGCAAACGTGTTTGCCCCTGACCAAGTTGCAGTTCGGCAAAGTTGTAAAGCCGAGACCCCTCGGGCAGCCGTCCAAGATGAGCCCACCTTCCTTGTGGAATGGGCTTTTACTGATTTAGGATGTGACAATCCAACCGCAGAATGCGCCAGCTGAATTGTGCTACAAATCCAGCGAGCAATAGTCTGCTTAGAAGCAGGGGCACCTATTTTGTTGGGTGCATACAGGATAAAAAACTAGTCAGTTTTCCTGACTCCAGCCGTCCTGGAAATATAAATTTTTAAAGCCCTGACTACGTCCAGAAACTTGGAATCTTCCAAGTCCCTAGTAGCCGCAGGCACTACAATAGGTTGGTTCAAGTGAAAAGCTGATACCACCTTAGGGAGAAACTGGGGACGAGTCCTCAATTCTGCCCTATCCATATGGAAAATCAGATAAGGGCTTTTACATGACAAAGCCGCCAATTCTGACACACGCCTGGACGAAGCCAAGGCCAATAACATGACCACTTTCCACGTGAGATATTTCAGATCCACAGATTTAAGTGGCTCAAACCAATGTGATTTCAGGAAACTCAACACCACGTTGAGATCCCACGGTGCCACAGGAGGCACAAAAGGGGGCTGAATATGTAGCACTCCCTTTACAAAAGTCTGAACTTCAGGCAGTGAAGCCAGTTCTTTCTGGGAAGAAAATCGACAGAGCCGAAATCTGGACCTTAATGGAACCCAATTTTAGGCCCATAGTCACTCCCGACTGTAGGAAGTGCAGAAAACGACCCAGCTGAAATTCCTCTGTTGGGGCCTTCCTGGCCTCACACCACGCAACATATTTTCGCCAAATACGGTGATAATGGTTTGCGGTTACTTCTTTCCTGGCTTTTATCAGCGTAGGAATGACTTCCTCCGGAATGCCCTTTTGCTTTAGGATCCGGAATTCAACCGCCATGCCGTCCAACGCAGCCGCGGTAAGTCTTGGAACAGACAGGGCCCCTGCTGTAGCAGATCCTGTCTGAGCGGTAGAGGCCATGGGTCCTCTGATATTATTTCTGTAAGTTCTGGGTACCAAGCTCTTCTTGGCCCATCCGGAACCACGAGTATCGTTCTTACTCCTCGTTTTCTTATTATTCTCAGTACCTTTGGTATGAGAGGCAGAGGAGGGAATACATAAACCGATTGGTACACCCACGGTGTCACTAGAGCGTCCACAGCTATTGCCTGAGGGTCCCTTGACCTGGCGCAATATCTAGATTTTTGTTTAGGCGGGACGCCATCATGTCCACCTGTGGCCTTTCCCAACGGTTTACCAACAGTTGGAAAACTTCTGGATGAAGTCCCCACTCTCCCGGGTGTCGGTCGTGTCTGCTGAGGAAGTCTGCTTCCCAGTTGTCCACTCCCGGAATGAACACTGCTGACAGTGCTAAGACGTGATTTTCCGCCCATCGGAGAATCCTTGTGGCTTCTGCCATCGCCATCCTGCTTCTTGTGCCGCCCTGTCGGTTTACATGGGCGACTGCCGTGATGTTGTCTGATTGGATCAGTACCGGCTGGTTTTGAAGCAGAGGCCTTGCCAGACTTAGGGCATTGTAAATGGCCCTCAGTTCCAGAATATTTATGTGTAGGGACGACTCCTGACTCGACCAAAGTCCTTGGAAATTTCTTCCCTGTGTGACTGCCCCCCAGCCTCGAAGGCTGGCATCCGTGGTTACCAGGACCCAGTCCTGTATGCCGAATCTGCGGCCCTCTTGAAGATGAGCACTCTGCAGCCACCACAGTAGAGATACCCTGGTCCTTGGAGACAGGGTTATCAGCCGATGCATCTGAAGATGCGATCCCGACCACTTGTCCAAGAGGTCCCACTAAAAGGTTCTTGCATGGAACCTGCCGAATGGAATTTTGCTTCGTAAGAAGCTACCATTTTTCCCAGGACTCGTGTGCAGTGATGCACCGATACCTGTTTTGGTTTCAGGAGGTCTCTGACTAGAGATGACAGCTCCTTGGCTTTCTCCTGCGGGAGAAACACTTTTTTCTGTTCTGTGTCCAGAACCATCCCCAGGAACAGTAGGCGTGTGGTAGGAACCAGCTGTGACTTTGGAATGTATAGAATCCATCCGTGCTGTTGTAGCACTTCGAGATAGTGCTACTCCGACCAACAACTGCTCCTTGGACCTCGCCTTTATAAGGAGATCGTCCAAGTACGGGATAATTAAAACTCCCTTTTTTCGAAGGAGTATCATCATTTCTGCCATTACCTCGGTAAAGACCCTCGGTGCCGTGGACAGTCCAAACGGCAGTGTTTGGAATTGGTAATGGCAATCCTGTACCACAAATCTGAGGTACTCCTGGTGAGGATGGTAAATGGGGACATGTAGGTAAGCATCCTTGATGTCCAGGGATACCATGTAATCCCCCTCCTCCAGGATTGCAATAACCGCCCTGAGCGATTCCATCTTGAACTTGGATTTTTTTATGTATGTGTTCAAGGATTTCAAATTTAAAACGGGTCTCACCGAACCGTCCGGTTTCGGTACCACAAACAGTGTGGAATAGTAACCCTGTCCTTGTTAAAGTAGGGGCACCTTGACTATCACCTGCTGGAAATACAGCTTGTGAATTGCCTCTAGCACAGCCTCCCTGCCTGAGGGAGTTGTCGGCAAGGCAGATTTGAGGAAACGGCGGGGGGGGGGAGACGCCTCGAATTCCAGCTTGTACCCCTGAGATACTACTTGAAGGATCCAGGGATCCACCTGTGAGCGAGCCCACTGATCGCTGACATTTTTGAGGCGGCCCCCCACCGTACCTGGCTACGCCTGTGGAGCCCCCGCGTCATGCGGTGGACTCAGAGGAAGCGGGGGAAGAATTTTGATTCTGGGAACTGGCTGACTGGTGCAGCTTTTTCCCTCTTCCCTCGTCTCTGTGCAGAAAGGAAGCGCCTTTGACCCGCTTGCTTTTCTGAAGCCGAAAGGACTGTACCTGATAATACAGTTCTTTTCTTAGGCTGTGAGGAAACCTGAGGTAAAAAATTTTCTTCCCAGCTGTTGCTGTGGATACGAGTTCCCAGAGACCATCCCCAAACAATTCCTCACCCTTATAAGGCTCTATGTGCCTTTTAAAGTCAGCATCACCTGTCCAGTGTCGGGTCTCTAATACCCTCCTGACAGAATGGACATTGCATTAATTCTGGATGCCAGCCGGCAAAATATCCCTCTGTGCATCCCTCATATATAAGACGACGTCTTATGTTCGCAAAATAGTATCCCTGTTTGACAGGGTTACAGACCACGCTGCAGCAGCACTATCTGCAGGTCTCAGTCTAGTACCTGAGTGTGTAAATACAGACTTCAGGCTAGCCTCCTGCTATTTATCAGCAGGTACCTTCAAAGTGGCCGTATCCTAAGACGGCAGTGCCACCTTTTTTGACAAACGTGTGAGCGCCTTATCCACCCTAGGGGATATCTCCCAGCGTAACTTATCCTCTGGCGGGAAAGGGTACGCCATCAGTAACTTTTTAGAAATTACCAGTTTCTTATCGGGGAAACCCACGCTTTTTCACACTACATTCACTCATTTGATGGGGGAACAAAACACTGCCTGCTTTTTCTCCCCACACATAAAACCCTTTTTTTAGTGGTACTTGGGTTAATGTCAGAAATGTGTAACACATTTTTTATTGCCGGGATCATGTAACGGATGTTCCTAGTGGATTGTGTATATGTCTCAACCTCGTCGACACTGGAGTCAGACTCCGTGTCGACATCTGTGTCTGCCATCTGAGGGAGCGGGCGTTTTTGAGCCCCTGATGGCCTTTGAGACGCCTGGGCAGGTGCGGGCTGAGAAGCCGGCTGTCCCATAGCTGTTACGTCATCCAGCCTTTTATGTAAGGAGTTGACACGGTCGGTTAATACCTTCCACCTATCCATCCACTCTGGTGTCGGCCCACAGGGGGCGACATCCCATTTATCGGCATCTGCTCCGCCTCCACATAAGCCTCCTCATCAAACATGTCGACACAGCCGTACCGACATACCGCACACACAGGGAATGCTCTGACTGAGGACAGGACCCCACACAGCCCTTTGGGGAGACAGAGAGAGAGTATGCCAGCACACACCAGAGCGCTATATAATGTAGGGATAAACACTATCACTGAGTGAATTTCCCCCAATAGCTGCTTGTATAAACAATATTGCGCCTAAATTTAGTGCACCCCCTCTCTTTTTAACCCTTTGAGCCTGAAAACTACAGGGGAGAGCAAGGGGAGCTGTCTTCCAGCTACACTGTGAAGAGAAAATGGCGCCAGTGTGCCGAGGGAGACAGCTCCGCCCCTTTTTCACAGACTTTTCTCCCGCTTTTTTATGGATTCTGGCAGGGGTAATTATCACATATATAGCCTCTGGGGCTATATATTGTGATTATTTTGCCAGCCAAGGTGTTTTCATTGCTGCTCAGGGCGCCCCCCCCCAGCGCCCTGCACCCTCAGTGACCGGAGTGTGAAGTGTGTATGAGGAGCAATGGTGCACAGCTGCAGTGCTGTGCGCTACCTTGGTGAAGACTGAAGTCTTCTGCCGCCGATTTTCCGGACCATCTTCATGCTTCTGGCTCTGTAAGGGGGACGGCGGCGCGGCTCCGGGAACAAACACCAAGGACGGGTCCTGCGGTCGATCCCTCTGGAGCTAATGGTGTCCAGTAGCCTAAGAAGCCCAAGCTAGCTGCAAGCAGGTAGGTTCGCTTCTTCTCCCCTTAGTCCCTCGTTGCAGTGAGCCTGTTGCCAGCAGGTCTCACTGTAAAATAAAAAACCTAACATATACTTTCTTTCTAGGAGCTCAGGAGAGCCCCTAGTGTGCATCCAGCTCGGCCAGGCACAGAAATCTAACTGAGGTCTGGAGGAGGGGCATAGAGGGAGGAGCCAGTGCACACCAGATAGTACCTAATCTTTCTTTTAGAGTGCCCAGTCTCCTGCCGAGCCCGTCTATCCCCCTTGGTCCTTACGGAGTTCCCAGCATCCACTAGGACGTCAGAGAAATGCTGCTGTAGGATGGCAAACCTGAGATAACACTGATGGGACAGTGCTATAGGAACATGTAGGTAAGCATCCTGAATATCCAGGAATACCATATAATCCCCTGGCTCCATGGCTCAAACTATGGAGTATAACGTCTCCATGTGGAACCTTGGTACCCAAATATATTTGCTTAGCATTTTGAGATTGAGAATGGGCCGAAATGACCCATTTGGCTTCTGAACCAAAAATAGGTTGGAGTATAAACCCTGTCCTCGTTGTGCAGGAGGAACTGGAATGACTATTCCTGACTGAAGCAATTTCTGAACTGCTTCTTGCAAAGCCCTGGCCTTTGTCTCTACCCGAGACGGGCTGGTGCAGAAGAACCTTCGAGGAGGATGCTTCCTGAAGGGAAACACACAACCTAGAGATACTGCTTCTTTCACCCAGGCATCTGTTGTAGATTTCTTCCGTTTGCACAGATCTGGCAGCAGTCGGCCCACTACCCTGGGGTCCCCCAGGAGGAGGCCCGCACCATCAGGCTGATGGCTTATCTTCTGGTTTGGAAGCTGCCCTCTGGTAGCCCAATGCTTTTTTGACTTACCAAACTTATTGTATTGGGGTTGCTTACGATCACTTTTTTCCCTTTGGTTTTCCTTGAGACCGAAAGGGCCGGAAAACCGGACCCTAGGTTTGGTGTTATACGTGGAAGGAAACTTGACCTTCTTGAAGTCTGCTTCTGACTCCAGAATATCTGTCAATTCTTTACCAAACAGAATATTTCCAGAAAAAGGCAAAGATTCCAAAACCTCCTTAGATTCTGAATCAGCTTTCCACGTACGTAACCAAACTGATCTGCGAGCAGCTATTGTTAAGGCTGATGCACTAGAAGCAATAGTACCCATATCTAATGCGCTTCTTCCAAGAATACTGCAGCCTGTTTAATATGGGCTATATAGGATTTTTGCTCTCTAGAAGCTGATAAAAAATCACCTTCCAATGCATCAGCCCAGGCAGCCACTGCCTTTGCTATCCAAGCTGAAGCCATGGCCAGTCTTATGACTGCTCCAGACAGGGAAAATAACGTTTTTAGAAAACCATCCACTCTCCTATCCGTGACATAATTTAAAGATGTTGACGGCAAACGCAATATAGATTTTCGCAGTAATCGATTCACATGCGTCTCTACTTTAGAAGCCACCTCCCTTTTTGAACAGTCCCCGGCTGGAAAAGGATAATTGGAATCTCATTTTTTGGGAATTCTGTATTTTTTGTTGGGTGTTACCCAAGCCTCTTCCATGATTTCCGTCAGCTTGTCTGACCCTGGAAACTCAGTCTTAACTGTTTTGGGACGTTTAAACACAGGTGCCTTGGTTTTTAAACACAGGCTCTGCTGAATCTTCTAAGGATAGAATGGCCTCCATTGCTCTAATTAATTCAGCTATATCTACTGAGCTGAGACCTTCCTCCTCCGCTTCGTATGTCGAAGTAGAGTAAACTGAGCTTTCATCTTCCGATGAATCGTCATGTGTAGCCTGCGAAGGTGAAGATTTACTTACCATCAATTTATCAGCTTGTTTCATTTGAGAAGCTGCTGGGGGAATTGATAAACCGTAAGTAGGAAGCTGCATGTATGGGTACCCTATTCCTGGTACAGAAGCTGTAGGAAATATCCGTTCAGCTATACTGGACAAAGTCTGTGCAAACATAGCCCAAGGTGGAACCATCTGTACCTGATGTTGTACAGGGACCTGCCTTGTGTTCTGCTGAAAAACAAAACCATTTGCACATAAACCATCCTGAACCAGATCCTGAGAGGATAATACAGTTTTGCGAGACAAACATGATATGAGTGTTGCTGTAAGTGTACAGTTGTGCTCATAAGTTTACATACCCTAGTAGAATTTGTGATTTTCTGACCATTTGTCAGAGATTATGAATGATAACTCACAAACTTTTCTTTCACTCATGGTTAGTTGTTGGGTAAAGGCATTTATTGTCAAACAACTGTGTTTAATCTTTTTAAATCATAATGACAACAGAAACTACCCAAATGACCCCGATAAAAAATAAAGGAAACTATCTGGAGCTCCAGAGAAATACACCCGGCTCCTTGGGCACATTTTTCAAAACAGTCTGGTAGGACGGGCATAGATGGGAGGAGCCAGCACACACATACACTAAAGGTTTTAAAGTGCCAGGCTCCAGTGGACCCGATCTATACCCACATGGTACTAAAGTACAGATCCCCAGTATCTACTATGATGTAATAGAAAATGTATTTTCCTTACAATCAGAGAATGGCTTTATACTGATATCAGTTCCTACCCTAGTGGAGCATACAATCTCTTTTCCCCTATCCCAGGCACATAAATGCACATACTGTTGGCCATTCTGACAAAAAACAAAAACAAAAAAACAATAAAGGTGTATATACACGGTGAGATTTATCCTTATGATTTTGACTATATAGCCAAAATTGCAAGGAAAATTAGATTTTACTCACCGGTAAATCTATTTCTCGTAGTCCGTAGTGGATGCTGGGGACTCCGTAAGGACCATGGGGAATAGACGGCTCCGCAGGAGACTGGGCACATCTAAAGAAAGATTTAGGACTATCTGGTGTGCACTGGCTCCTCCCCCTATGACCCTCCTCCAAGCCTCAGTTAGGAACTGTGCCCGGAAGAGCTGACACAATAAGGAAGGATTTTGAATCCCGGGTAAGACTCATACCAGCCACACCAATCACACCATATAACACGTGATAGGAACCCCGGTTAACAGTATGATAACAATTGGAGCCTCTGAAGAGATGGCTCACAACAAAACCCGATTTTTGTAACAATAACTATGTACAAGTATTGCAGACAATCCGCACTTGGGACGGGCGCCCAGCATCCACTACGGACTACGAGAAATAGATTTACCGGTGAGTAAAATCTTATTTTCTCTGACGTCCTAGTGGATGCTGGGGACTCCGTAAGGACCATGGGGATTATACCAAAGCTCCCAAACGGGCGGGAGAGTGCGGATGCAGCACCGAATGAGAGAATTCCAGGTCCTCCTCAGCCAGGGTATCAAATTTGTAGAATTTTGCAAACGTGTTTGCCCCCGACCAAGTAGCTGCTCGGCAAAGTTGTAAAGCCGAGACCCCTCGGGCAGCCGCCCAAGATGAGCCCACCTTCCGTGTGGAATGGGCTTTTACAGATTTAGGCTGCGGTAAGCCTACCGCAGAATGCGCCAACTGAATAGTGCTACAAATCCAGCACGCAATAGACTGCTTAGAAGCAGGAGCACCCAGCTTGGTGGGTGCATACAGGATAAACAGCGAGTCAGTCTTTCTGACTCCAGCCGTCCTGGAAATATAAATTTTTAGGGCCCTGACTACGTCCAGCAACTTGGAATCCTCCAAGTCCCTAGTAGCCGCAGGCACCACAATAGGTTGGTCCAAGTGAAAAGCTGAGACCACCTTTGGGAGAAACTGAGGACGAGTCCTCAATTCTGCCCTATCCATATGGAAAATCAGATAAGGGCTTTTACAAGACAAAGCCGCCAATTCTGAAACCCGCCTGGCCGACGCCAAGGCCAACAGCATGACCACTTTCCACGCGAGATATTTTAAATCCACAGTCTTAAGTGGTTCGAACCAATGTGATTTCAGGAATGCCAAAACCACATTGAGATCCCAAGGTGCCACTGGGGGCACAAAAGGAGGCTGAATATGCAGAACTCCTTTGACAAAAGTCTGAACTTCGGGCAGTGAAGCCAGTTCTTTTTGGAAGAAAATCGACAGAGCCGAAATCTGGACCTTTATGGACCCCAATTTGAGGCCCAACGTCACCCCTGCTTGCAGGAATCGACCCAGTTGAAATTCCTCCGTCGGGGCCTTCATGGCCTCACACCAAGCAACATATTTTCGCCAAATGCGGTGATAATGTTTTGCGGTGACATCCTTCCTGGCTTTGATCAGGGTAGGGATGACTTCCTCCGGAATACCCTTTTCCTTCAGGATCCGGTGTTCAACCGCCATGCCGTCAAACGCAGCCGCGGTAAGTCTTGGAACAGACAGGGTCCCTGCTGCAGCAGGTCTTGTCTGAGCGGCAGAGGCCAAGGGTCCTCTGTAAGCATCTCTTGAAGTTCCGGGTACCAAGCTCTTCTTGGCCAATCCGGAGCCACGAGTATGGTTTTCACTCCTCGCCTTCTTATTATTCTCAGTACCTTGGGTATGAGAGGAAGAGGAGGAAACACATAAACCGACTGGTACACCCATGGTGTCACTAGAGCGTCCACCGCTATCGCCTGAGGGTCTCTTGACCGGGCGCAATATCTTTTCAACTTCTTGTTGAGGCGGGACGCCATCATGTCTACCTGTGGTTTTTCCCACCGGTTGACCAGCATTTGGAAGACTTCTGGATGAAGTCCCCATTCTCCCGGGTGGAGGTCGTGTCTGCTGAGGAAGTCTGCTTCCCAGTTGTCCACTCCCGGAATGAACACTGCCGTCAGTGCTAACACATGATTCTCTGCCCATCTGAGAATCCTTGTGGCTTCTGCCATCGCCATCCTGCTTCTTGTGCCGCCCTGTCTGTTTACATGGACGACCGCCGTGATGTTGTCTGACTGGATCAGTACCGGCTGGTTTTGAAGCAGGGGTCTTGCCTGGCTTAGGGCATTGTAAATGGCCCTTAACTCCAGGATATTTATGTGAAGAGAAATCTCCTGATTTGACCACAGTCCCTGGAAATTTCTTCCCTTTGTGACTGCCCCCCAGCCCCGAAGGCTGGCATCCGTGGTCACCAGGACCCAGTCCTGTATTCCGAATCTGCGGCCCTCTAGTAGATGAGCCCTCTGCAGCCACCACAGCAGCGACACCCTGGTTCTGGCCGATAGGGTTATCCGCTGTTGCATCTGGAGATGGGACCCGGACCATTTGTCCAACAGGTCCCACTGGAACGTCCTTGCGTGGAACCTTCCGAATGGAATTGCTTCGTACGAAGCTACCATTTTTCCCAGGACTCGTGTGCATTGATGTACCGACACTTTTCCTGGTTTTAGGATGTCTCTGACCAGAGATGACAATTCCTCGGCTTTTTCCATTGGAAGAAACACTCTTTTCTGGTCTGTGTCCAGAATCATTCCCAGGAACAGAAGACGTGTCGTCGGGACCAGCTGTGACTTTGGAATGTTTAGAATCCAGCCGTGCTGTTGTAGCACTTCCTGAGAAAGTGCCACCCCCCCCTATCAACTGTTCTTTGGACCTCGCCTTTATCAGGAGATCGTCCAAGTACGGGATAATTAAAACTCCCTTCTTGCGAAGGAGTATCATCATTTCGGCTATTACCTTGGTAAAGACCCTCGGTGCCGTGGATAACCCAAACGGCAGCGTCTGGAACTGATAGTGACAGTCCTGTACCACAAATCTGAGGTACTCCTGGTGCGGAGGGTAAATGGGGACATGCAGGTACGCATCCTTGATGTCCAGGGATACCATGTAATCCCCCTCCTCCAGGCTCGCAATAACCGCCCTGAGCGATTCCATCTTGAACTTGAACCTTTTGATATAAGTGTTCAAGGCTTTTAAATTTAAGATGGGTCTCACCGAACCGTCCGGTTTCGGTACCACAAACATTGTGGAGTAGTAAACCCTTTCCTTTTTGAAGGAGGGGTACCTTGACGATCACTTTCTGTGAATACAGTTTTTGAATAACCACCAACACTGCCTCCCTGGCAGAGGGAGTTGCCGGCAAGGCAGATTTTAGGAAACGGCGGGGGGGGGGGGGGGGGGGAGACGTCTCGAATTCCAGCCTGTACCCCTGAGATACTACTTGAAGGACCCAGGGATCCACTTGTGAGAGAGCCCACTGTGTGCTGAAAAACCTGAGACGCGCCCCCACCGTTCCCGATTCCGCCTGAGCAGCCCCAGCGTCATGCTGTGGACTTACCGGACGCAGGGGAGGACTTCTGCTCCTGGGAACTAGCTGTGCGCTGCAGCTTTTTCCCCCTTCCTCTGCCCCTCGGCAGAAAGGATGAGCCTCTAGCCCGCTTATTTTTCTGGGGCCGAAAGGACTGTACCTGATAATACGGTGCTTTCTTTTGCTGGGGGGTAGCCCGGGGCAAAAAAGTAAATTTCCCAGCAGTAGCTGTGGAAACGAGGTCTGAAAGACCTTCCCCAAAAAGTTCCACCCCTTTATAGGGTAAAACTTCCATGTGCCGCTTGGAGACGGCATCACCTGACCATTGCCTAGTCCATAACCCCCGTCTGGCGGCAATGGACATAGCGCTTATTTTTGATGCCAGCCGGCAAATATCCCTCTGTGCATCACGCATGTATAAGACAGCGTCTTTAAAATGGTCAATCGTTAGCAAAATATTGTCCCTATCCATGGTATCAATGTTTTCCGACAGTGAGTCGGACCACGCAGCAGCAGCACTGCACATCCAAGCTGATGCAATAGCGGGTCTCAATATAATGCCCGTGTGTGTGTATATAGCTTTTAGGGTACTTTCCTGCTTTCTATCAGCAGGTTCTTTTAGGGCGGCCGTATCCGGAGACGGTAGTGCCACCTTCTTTGATAAGCGTGTCAGCGCTTTATCTACCCTAGGGGGAGTTTCCCAGCGTGACCTATCCTCTGGCGGGAAAGGGTACGCAGCCATTAACCGTTTAGAAATGATCAATTTCTTATCTGGGGAAGTCCACGCTTCCTCACACACCTCATTTAATTCGTCAGATGCAGGAAAAACTACTGGTAGTTTTCTCACCAAACATAATACCCTTTTTTGTGGTACCTGGGGTATCATCAGAAATGTGTAATACATTTTTCATAGCCTCAATCATATAACGGGTGGATCTATTGGAGGGTACACTCGTCTCATCGTCGACACTGGAGTCGGTATCCGTGTCGACATCTGTATCTGTCATCTGAGGTAGCGGGCGTTTTATAGCCCCTGATGACATTTGAGACGCTTGGACAGGCACAAGCTGAGTAGCCGGCTGTCCTATGTCGTCAAACCTTTTATGTAAGGAGCTGACACTGTCACGTAATTCCTTCCATAAGTCCATCCACACTGGTGTCGACCCCACAGGGGGTGATATCACATTCACAGGCATTTGCTCCGCCTCCACATCATTATCCTCATAATACATGTCGACACAGCAGTACCGACACACAGCAGACACACAGGGAATGCTCTTACAGAGGACAGGACCCCACAAAGCCCTTTGGGGAGACAGAGGGAGAGTATGCCAGCACACACCAGGGCGCTATATAACACAGGGATATCACTATACAGAGTGTTTTCCCCTATAGCTGCCTATAGAGAGAGAGATATATATATATATATATATATATATATATATATATATATAGAGAGAGAGATTATATATATATATATATATATATATATAGATATATATATAGATATATATATATAGATATATATATATATATATATATATATATATATATAGATATAGATATATATATATATGTATAGAGAGAGAGAGAGAGAGAGAGAGAGAGAGAGAGAGATATATATATATATATATATATATATATATATATATATATAGAGAGAGAGAGATATAGATATAGATATATATATATATATATATATATATATATATATATATATATATATATATATATATATATATATATATATATATATATATATATATATAGACCAATGTATACATCCGGCACTCTATATAACAATGAGAATGCCTGGGTGCCCTCCTTAGAATCACAGACGCCGGGGACGCCTGTCTCAGCACGGCTTTAAAAGGTGAGTTTTTCTCTTGTTGAGTTTGGTTCTCGCTGTTTTGCACATCACATTCTACATGGGTTAACTTACCTGAGGAAAAGGCTTGCTGCCTTGAAACGTCGTAAGACCTCCATGTTTTTACCACTGTTTGCACTTTTTTGCTCTGCCATGTTTTGCACATAAACATTATTTTTCAAGTCCTTGGAGTGCCGCCTTTCGTCCTTTTCCAGATACACCTGAGCCACAGGTGGGGAAGGTATGGAATATATATATATATATATATATATATATATATATATATATATATATATATACATACATACATACATACACATATACTGCGCCTAAATTGTGCCCCCCCTCTCTTTTTTACCCTTTCTGTAGTGCAGGACTGCAGGGGAGAGCCAGGGAGCTTCCTTCCAGCGAAGCTGTGAGGGAATAATGGCGCCAGTGTGCTGAGGGAGTTGGCTCCGCCCCTTTTTCGGCGGGCTTTCTCCCGCTATTTTATCGTTTCTGGCAGGGGTTAATATACACCTATATAGTAGTGATGAGCGGATTCGGTTTTACTCGGTTCTCAAAACCGAATCTTATTGGCTATCGAAAACACGTGACATCAGTGAGCCAATAAGATTCGGTTTTGAGAACCGAGTAAAACCGAATCCGCTCATCACTACTATATAGCCTCTGGGGCTATATATGGTGTTAGTTTTGCCAGCCAAGGTGTTATTATTGCTGCTCAGGGCGCCCCCCCCCAGCGCCCTGCACCCATCAGTGACCGCAGTGTGTGGTGTGCATGAGGAGCAATGGCGCACAGCTGCAGTGCTGTGCGCTACCTTGGAGAAGACAGAAGTCTTCAGCCGCCGATTTTCCGGACCACCTTCTTGTTTCTGGCTCTGTAAGGGGGACGGTGGCGCGGCTCCGGGAACGGACGACGAGGTCGGGTCCTGTGTACGATCCCTCTGGAGCTAATGGTGTCCAGTAGCCTAAGAAGCCCAAGATACCACCACTTAGGTAGGTTCGCTTCTTCTCCCCTTAGTCCCTCGTTGCAGTGAGCCTGTTGCCAGCAGGTCTCACCGAAAATAAAAAACCTAAACTATACTTTCTTCTAGGAGCTCAGGAGAGCCCCTAGTGTGCATCCAGCTCAGCCGGGCACAGAAATCTAACTGAGGCTTGGAGGAGGGTCATAGGGGGAGGAGCCAGTGCACACCAGATAGTCCTAAATCTTTCTTTAGATGTGCCCAGTCTCCTGCGGAGCCGTCTATTCCCCATGGTCCTTACGGAGTCCCCAGCATCCACTAGGACGTCAGTGAAAGTTAGTTTAAATCGTACTGTGTTAGGCAGCTTGCGATATCAATGCGCACTCCCGCGGGGGTCGGTATCGCAAGGAAAGATAAATTTTGCAGGCAAGTCAATCTTGACTATATAGTGCACTATCTAGTACAAAGTATAATCAAAATTGGCACTTAGTCAAAATCGAAGGTACAGATAGTCAAAATCATGGTTCTGGGCTCTGGGGGAGGTCAGGGGAAATCGCAAAGTCAAAATCTCACCGTGTGTATGAACCTTAAGCCTACCAGTAGGTTTTTCTTTGGAGGGAAACACAAAACTCAGATTCCACATAGGAAGTCAGTCCCCAGAGCTATATATAACAGACCAGGCACAATTCAGCTTTCGGTAAATACCTGATAGTTTGGTCAGTGAAGACAGAGCTGGTTAGATTGGCTGGACAAGCCTTAATTGGTTTGGTGAGTTTAAGTTCCCATTCTTCCTGTTGTTCTTTACTGAGTTCATCTAAAGGACGTCTGTACTTCTCTTTATCTGTGACTGGCTCCAGGTATGATGGGTTATACCTGCTCCACCGCACTGGGATCAAACTGCATAAAAGCATAATGTCACTCAACTGATTTCATATGTCCCAAAAGTCAGGTGGGGGCAGTATAAATGCTTTGCAATAATGAAAATGTTGAACTCCTTATATTGATTTGAAATCAAGATGAACAATTTAAAAATTAAACAATTTGTAAATACTGTTGCCGTTATTGCCCACATATATATTTGTGTCCAGCAATGCTTGCTGAGACATTGGACATATCGGCACTCTTCATCTATCCTCCCTGCAGTGTTCCCGCCACAGAAACCGCACCATGCCTCTTAAAAACAGTGGGATCTCTGACATTGTGCCTGTAACAGTAACATAAGCGTAACTGGCCGTCAGACACCCGAAGCAGGATAGTGCTGGGTGGCATGTAAAAAAAGTTGGGTGGAGCTATGATCACCCAGAAAGCAACACATGTTGAATAGATGTGACATTCACTGATGTGCATTGATACCATTGGTGCTCAAACACCGCAAGTTGTAGTTTTTTTGTGGCAAGCAATCTACTTACAGTATATAATACTCATAATATCTAGATGTCACTGCAATACTCAATCCTTATTATAACCTCTCCTGTTTATTCACACCCAAATGTATGTTAGATTAATAGGCCCTACACACTGGGCGATATTACTGAAAGATATGAACGAGATATTATTATTACATTTTATTTATAGGGCACCACAAGTGTTTCGCAGCGCAGTACAAAGGACAGTACAGGGAGACAAAACTTAGCATAACAGTAAATAAATAACAAAAATGGAGTGCAGGTAACAAAGAGCAACACAGTTCTCAAAACATAATACAGCTTAGATGTAAGTAGCGAAGGAGTAATCATTGTACTACTTGGGGCTGGCGGCCATAGATAGAGATGAGCCTTTACCAGCAGGAGAGAAAGCAGGTAAAGATGGTCGCTGAGTGAAATGCGTCAAGAAGAGGGCCCTGCTCTGAAGAGCTAACAATCTAGTGGGGAGGGGCAACAGACAGATGACATGAGGTGCAAGCAAGCAGGTAGAAGCCTGATGGTGGTATGCGAGCAAAGCAGAGATGTCCAAGGTATGGGGCAGGGGGAGCAGCCTAAGGACTAGGTTATGCATTGGAGGGGTACGCTTTGATAAATAGGTGGGTTTTCAATGCCCGTTTGAAGCTTTGCAAGGTCGGGGAGAGTCTAATGGAGCGGGGGAGCGCATTCCACTGAAGGGGTGCAGCACGGGCAAAATCCTGAACTCGTGCATGGGAAGCAGTGACCAAGGCAGAGGAGAGGCGACTGTCATCAGCCGACCGTAGTGGGCAGGAGGGAGTATGAAGGGAGAGGAGGTTGGAGATGTAGGGAGCAGTGGAATTAGAGATGGCCTTGTATGTGAGGGTGAGGAGTTTGAAGAGGATTCTGTAGGGGAATGGGAGCCAGTGTAGATTTTGTTGAAGGGGAGTGGCAGAAGTGGAGCGGCGGGAGAGGAAGATGAGCCTAGCTGCAGAGTTGAGGACAGATTGGAGGGGAGCAAGTGAGGCCAGTGAGGAGCACATTGCAGTAGTCAAGTCGTGAGATGACCAGTGAGTGGATGATAAGTTTAGTTGCACTCTGGGAGAGAAATGGCCTGATGCGAGCAATGTTGCGTAGCTGGAACCGACAAGATTGCGCCAGAGTTTGGATGTAGGGTGCAAAGGAGAGGGAGGAGTCAAGAGTGACGCCCAGGCAGCGGAGTTGGGGAACGGGGGAGATGATAGTGTTGTCAACAGTGATAGAGATATTTGTAGGGGGTGTTGCTCTGGCTGGGGGAAAGATAATAAGTTCAGTTTTATCCATGTTGAGCTTCAGAGAGCGCTCAGACATCCAGGAGGAGATGGCAGAGAGGCAGCTGGAGACCTGAGAGAGGACAGAGGGGGACAGATCAGGAGAGGAGAGGTAGAGATAACGTTCATATCTTTCAGTGTGGAGGCAGCAATGATGAATGATGTGCGGCCCCGCGCTCGTTCACCGTTGGCGCCCCGTCGCTTGTGCATGCAGGCCAATATGGATGAATTTGTCCATTTTTGCATGCACTGCTGCTATGGAGCTGGGTGATGGGGGAAGTGAAGAAACTTCACTCCCCCCGTCACCTCCCCCCTACCTCCGGGTCGCCCGTCTGCCGTATCGGCAGTCGGGCAGCTCGGCGGCGGGTCGCGCAGTGTAGGGCCCTTTACACAGGCTGAAATTTATATATCCAACATATCTGACATTGGTATTTTAGTTGCATTTAGTAACAATTGTCAAATGTTGTGATATATGGAAATGGGACAGATGTAACATTAACCTAAGTTGTTTTTTTGGGTTGTATATAGGAATGTAAATGTTGTCTATCTGGGTAATGACATTTCACTGACAAAGAGTGAGTTTGTACATACACAGCAGGCAATAAACTGTTCCTCCCCAACTCTTTAACCCAGGGCGGGATGTAATGCCGTCCGATTTGCCAGCCGAATTCTGAATTTTTTTTAAAGGGGCAGTCATTCACAAGGCAAAACCATGCCTTGTAAATAATTGCCCCCCTTAAGAAAAAAATGGCCAAGTTTGCCAGCAACCTGCACCAACTCAGATGCCATTACATCCCGACCAATGTCTGATAAGAAAGTCAAGTACATCTAAAGACAGGAGTATCACCGGTGTGCGGATTAGCAGATGTACATATAAGATGTCCATATGCTTGGTACACACTATACAATTATCTGTCAGATAATCTGCCAGATCTAGCTAGTTGGAATGAAAATTTGGTAATGGACGCGAGCAAATGACAATCGACCATTTGCTCCCAAACACTGGAAAATGGACAAAAACTGTTGGTCATCCAAGTTGGTTAAATTTGTGTTTAATAAATTTGTATGAACGTCAGGTTATGTTCGTTTTCCAGTGTTCGGGGCAGCACTGATGGTATAATGGTTAGCATTACTGCTTCACAGCACTGAGCATGGGTTCAATTCCCACCATGGCTCTATCTGTGCGGAGTTTGTATATTCTCCCCATACTTACGTGAGTTTCCTCCGAGTACTCCGGTTTTCTCCCACAATCCAAAAATATACAGGTAGGTCATTTGGATTCCAACACAAATTAACCCTAGTATGAATGTGCGCTCGTGTACATGTGGTAAGGGGGGTTCTCACAGAGCGATCTCTGCTTAAAATCTAAGCAATCTGACTAGATTGCTTAGATTTTAAGAAAGATCGCTCCGTGTGTATGCTCCACAGCGATAGCGATGCGAAGCCCCGGGCATCGCTATCGCTGGTGCTAGATTGGCCTGCCATGCAGGCCAATCTAGCAGGTCGCTCATTTCACCCGCTGGGTGAAATGAGCAGCCCCCCGTCTCCCCCCGCACGCATCGCGCTGTGCTGAGCGGCGGGAGAGATGTGTGCTGAGCGGTTCGCTCGGCACACATCTCTCCCGCATCGGCCCGTGAGTACTGGGCTTTAGGGAATGTAGATTGTAAACTCCACTGGGGCAGGGGACCAATGTGAATGGGCAAATAGTCTCTGTAAAAGCGCTGCGGAATATGTGCGCGCTACATAAATAACTGGTAATAAATAAATAGTATGTACCTGGCTTCAAAGGAGATTAGAACAATGAACTGCAACAGTCAAACATAATTGAAGCCTTTGTGTACTGTTAATAAACTTCTTTACAACTTTATTAAGTAAATAATCTGGGAAAACTTCACATCAATTAGGGTAGCATATGACTGGGGTAGATGTGGTATAATTAATAAATACATCTTTCTGGTGGAAAATGCAGCAAAGTAACCGATCTACATCAACTGCAGTTTCATCCTCAGAGACCTCTGTGCTGTGAGTTACTCAGCCTCTGGCATTGGAACCATTCTGTATTACCAGGTTACAATATCAGACATAAGCGTCAATCCAACTAAACGCAAGTTTGCAAAAGCAACTTTGTTTCAAGAAACGCACATATGTGTACCTGAGAAATGCAAGATCCAACTAGAAATGGCAATTTATGATAGTTGCAGCGAGGTTGCGCGACTTTTCTACAATATGCTACATGGGAAAAGTGCATGAATAAGTGGGGAAACCATCCTGGACCCCCAAAAAGTAACAATAACTAAGATAGCAGGATTAAGGTGACCATATGAAAAGTACTGGAGATTTCTAAAAATATGAAATTGATAATTTTTGCACTTAGTAGTTGAAAAAAATTTATAGCAAGTGTTTTCAACTTAAAGTCTCTCCAGCATTTGCGGCAAAGAAAAATGTATAGTAATTTTTATGCAAGTTAAAAGACCTCTTCTCTCATCTGCAAATTATAAAACCCATTTCCTATCAATATAACACTTCCAGGCACCTGCCCAACATCACGTAACCCATTATTGAGATTTTTAGACTTTACCTGAAAACTGACCTGTCTTTAATTAGTCCACGATTATGCAATAGGACGGGATGCACCAGAAGCTCTACACTGTCCCGACATTTTGACCTAATAAACATTTCCCCTACCATCTCCACTACTCAGGGGCAGGGGGTGCACACACAAAAACACGCATTTCATCTAGAAAAGCAACTCGAGCTTGTAAATGTAATTCGCAGTGTGCGACAGCCGGGAGAACGGATCGCAGGACCCACCTGCACCTAATTGGATTGACCCCTATAATAGGAGCAACCTGCATGTGTTTCCTCCTTCAGCAGCCCCTGGTCATTCTGTCACCTCACGTCCCCCTCTCCGTACTTTTATCCCTGCCTCTCATCCACTGCAGCAGCCTGCCTGATAGCTGTGACTCTTTAAAAAAAAAAAAAACCCCACACACACACCTTAGCAACCCAGCCCTTATCTGCCGAGAAAACAGCTTGCATATGGGCGCCGCCATCTTGGGGGGACCAGCTCGCCTCTCACGAGATTCCGGTACTAGTATGCGTAGACGTTATACAATCTCGCGAGAGCCTGAGTGTAAGCTCTCTGGGACTCGTCGCCTGGGGGCGGGGCCTCCGCGGGCAACATGGCGGAGAGTGACGGGGAGACCCTGGAGTCATGGCTGAGTGAGTGACAGCAACACCCGCCGGGTCACCCATCATCACTTACATTTCCCTTCCTGTATGCGGACTGCACCGGCGCCCCTCCCCGATGTCACAGCCCGGTCGTGGGCACCAGGCATCCCCTGTAATGCAGGGATGATGCAGAACATTGGCTGCACCGCTCATCTCCTGTCTGGTCCTCTTTCATCACATCCTGTAGCGTATTATTGGAGACATTTACCAAAGTTTGGAGACAGATAAAGGCGATGGAGATAAAGTACCAGCCAACCAGCTCCTAACTGCCATGTCGCAGGTTATGTTTGACAAATGACAGTTAGGAGCTGACTGATTGCTACTTTATCTCCATCCACTTTATCTCTCTCCAAGTTTTGCTAGATCTCCCCCCTATGAGAGAAGCCCCTGTAGCCTGACTCCGACTTCATGGTTCCCTGACACACCCTGACTAGATCACCAGTGTCATACACCCCATATTTGACAGCCTGCTTTTCCTAGACCTTGTGGAACTGCAAGTCCCCCAATTGCTGAAGAACCACAGTATGTTGTAGGGTGTAGGCCTTGGGTGGCAGAGCAGGGTGAGCAGTGGAAATTACTCAGGCATTGATATGGGGACAATTGCATTACGCTATTCCAGCAGTTCCCTGAAAAGTAATTGCCCCCCCTTCATGTGTAGTTGCAGTGTTGTGATCCAACATTATTTCTAGTTAGTCTGTGAGTTTTTTGATCAACTATTCATATTGATAATCCAAATATCTTGTGTAAAACCCATATTGAATCCATCGGATACTTTCAGCCTACAGCGGGTAGTTGATCTAGTTCATTGTTGCCCTTCCCCTTTAGAATATAAGCTCTCGCGAGCAGGGTCCTCTTCCTTCATGTGCTTTTACGTCTCTTACTTAACCTATCTCCTTTTCAATACTCCCTTTGATGGCACCAAATCCTTCGGTTTTCTGCCACCCTGATACTTACTTCAGTGCTGTTTACTGACGCAGCTATGTTTATATACCCTGTACTTGTCCTATATTGTATTGAACTGTAAGTCACTGTCTTCATGTTTTGCTTGTTTACTCTGTAATGGGGCTCTGCGGATCCCATGTGGCGCCATATAAATAAATAATAATAATAATAATAATTATTATCCATTATTGACTTCCATTAATTGTAGTAGTGCCTCTCAATATTTACCTCTAATGGCTGTAAAGGCTTATATTTTATTTCTGTCTCAACCCACCTCCCTTCCAGTGCCAATTCCAAACTAAATTCTATGAGTGCCTTCATCATAATGCAATGACTGTTTTACAGGGAAGAGCATTAATTTGGCCCAGATGAGAGTCTATGTGGGGGGTTTGCAAAGCTTTGCATCTTTTGACAAATGGAGTTTGGTGGATCAAGATACCCAGGCATATGCAAAGATTCAGTTTTTGTGAGATGCAATCATCAAATCAGATATTAGGGGCAGAGAGGGTGCATTTATTACACCCTTATCCAGGTGCATTTATTATGGGAAAACGTGTCTAATGTCTACATAATCATCATTATTTATAGGACACAGCAGTAGTGCTGGACATTGGACAATCATTGTATAAAAATGACATACATGAATACAATAAGCATAAAGTAAAGCATGAAAGCAGAAAAGCATAATAAGAAATACATGAATACACTTACACAGTATAGCGACGTGAGGTACAAATGTAGAATGAATTGTGTACAACCAATGACAGATATGGGCACAAAGTCAGATGAGCAAACCAACAGCATAGCAATCATACAAGATTTAGCAAAAGACATGCTACGAGACATACAAGGTTACATTCATACACAAATGTGACATTTAAAAAAGACTGTCCTGATGTCGTCTTAGGCACATCACATGAAAAAATGGGTGTGGTATGGAAGGTCGACAGTGTCTAGGTCAACAGTAACTAGGTCAACATGGTCTAGGTCAAAAGGTCGACATGAGTTTTTTATGTTTTTTTGGTGTCGTTTTCTCCATACAGTGACCGGGACCCCCAATTAGTGCACAGTGTCCCCTCGCATGACTCGCTTAGCTTGCCATGCTTCGGGCAAGGTGACTCACTCAGTTACCGCTGCGCTCGGTACAGGTTACTATTCCCATTCATAGTCCGCATGGATCGTTAAGTATGAAAAGTTCAAAAACAGAAAAAAATTGTGAAAAACTCATGTCAACCTTTTGACTTGTTGACCTAGAACATGTCCACCTAGAGATCCTGTCGACATAGAGACCCTGTTGACCTAGTTGCTGTCGACCTAGAGACCGGATCACTGAAAAAATTACTGAAGGATATTAGATTAGTCACTCAGGGAAAGTCTAATATAATTAGATTAGACCCTGGAAGGATACACTCCTGAAATGTCAGTAGGTTGTATCTTGAATTGGTGCAATATTTTTACTATTTGCACCATGCACATTTCCCATAGGACCTGAAATGATAAAAAGGTTGCACAGAACATTTTTCTGTCAGCAGTTCCAAAATTTGGAACAAGTATTTTGTTTAGCATGAAGCAGGAATTAGGTACCTATGGGCAATTAGAAATATACTGTTTATAGCTTCAGCAATTTCAAATAACATTCCTGCTTGTATTTACTGCTTTCAGAGTTATTTATCACTGGTTGTACATAGTCCTCAATCTTGATTTAAAATATTTCACTTCTCAATAAATACCTACACATTTTGCAACTTGTGTACTAGGGAAAGTACCTTCCCCGCACTAGTGCGTGAACATTGAATGATAAACATCAAATTAGCCTTTCTTGCACATGCTTGAGTTTATAGACACCAGTTTATTTGCTGTTAGCACCCCTGAATGCCATTTCCCAGTTTCACCTATGCCATTTAATGAGATTCATCAGATTGACATTAATGTATCACCCATTTCAGGGACGACCTGTATAAAAATGATCATGTGACCTGTCATGTATACATGCTTGAAAAATAGCTGAAGTGACAGTTATATGTTTTGGTTATTTTGTTTGTTTTTTGTTTTTTCTTTATCAGATTCTTTTTCACAATTATATGCATATATTCCATGTAGTGACTTTTTTGTTTTAATTTCTTTTCAGATAAAGCCACAAACCCTTGTAACCGTCAAGAAGACTGGGAGTACATTATCAGTTTCTGTGACCAAATCAACAAAGAGCTTGAGGGGTATGCAGAGTAATAGGCTAATACATGCAACTTTCTTTCCTCCTTATTTGCCCAGAATGTTCTTGTGATTGCAACCCACATAGATTTTGACTCAAACATGAGTCAACTAACATGCACGCTACACCAGTAGTTTGCAGTTAATAATTGTTTGCGTAATCTGGATGGGTTTGCGTGTTGCAGGACATATGATTATTTTATAGTTGCCACTGTTCTGATGTTGAAAACAGTGGCCATACCTATTGTGGTTATATCTGTTGATCCCATAAGGACTCATACAGTAGCTCCGATATCTAAAATGAGAATAATGGGCCCTACACACTGGGCAATAACAGTGATCGATATGAACGTTCTTGTTCTAAATGAATGAGAACTCATTCATATGGTTCAGTGTGGAAGCACCAACGATGAACGATGCGCGGCCCTGCACTCGTTCATCGTTGGTGCCGAGTCGCTTATGCATGCAGGCCAATATGGACAATCTCGTCCATATTAGCATGCACTGCTATGGAGCTGGGTGACTGGGAGAGTGAAGAAACTTCACTCCCCCCGGCGCTGGGTCGCCTGTCTGCCATATTGGCCGTCGGGCAGCTCGGCGGTGGGTCACCTAATGTGTAGGGCCCTTAAGATGAGGTGTACATTGGTAATTTAGGTTTGCATTGAAATAGTGGCTAATTACATTTACTTTTTTTTTTTTTATAACAGAGGGTCAAGATAGAAACCTAGAATATGACGGCAGATAACCAGTTGGCCCATCTAGTTTGCCCATGTACACACACACATTCACGCTAGGGTTCATTTGTGTTGGGAGCCAGTTAACCTACCAGTATATTTTTGCATTGTGGGAGGAAACTGGAGTACCTGGAGGAAACTAACGCAAATACGGGGAGAATATATAAACTCCACACAGTTAGGGTCATGGTGGGAATCGAATCCGCAACCTCAGTGCTGTGAGGCAGTAATTCTAACCATTACATCATAAGATGTTGTGCATTAAATGTGACTGGGTAACCTCTCTGTAAAAATCTTACATATTGGTACTTTTTAGTCATATTTAAACTAATACATGTAGTAAAACTAAAAGCACATAAATATAATTCATAAGAAAATACAGAAGTATTAATCCTCTCTGTGTGTACAGATAAAGCACCACGACACAGTTATTATTCCTCTGCCAATTAGCATATATTTTGTTTATATAATTATGACTGCATATATCAAGTACAGCGCAATCACTCGCACCTGTTCAATGAAAGGCATTGATCAGTATGTTCTCATCTCAGTCCACAGATCGCTGTCAGACTACTGGCTCATAAAATCCAGTCCCCTCAAGAATGGGAAGCTCTACAGGCACTCACAGTGAGTACATTTCCCTATCTGATTCCAGTCTGTAGTGTGTATTGTAGCTAATCATCTGTGCTAATGGATACTGTACTTGATGAAGAGTTTTGTGGTTCTCGGTCTCTTGCGTAAATGTTGATGTCTGATTTGACTGCATTCCTTCTGAAAAACATTATTTCTCTAACGTCCTAGTGGATGCTGGGAACTCCGAAAGGACCATGGGGAATAGCGGCTCCGCAGGAGTCTGGGCACAACTAAAAGAAAGCTTTTAGACTACCTGGTGTGCACTGGCTCCTCCCACTATGACCCTCCTCCAAGCCTCAGTTAGATTTTTGTGCCCGGCCGAGCTGGATGCACACTAGGGGCTCTCCTGAGCTCTTGGAAGAAAGTATATTTTAGGTTTTTTATTTTACAGTGAGACCTGCTGGCAACAGGCTCACTGCAACGAGGGACTAAGGGGAGAAGAAGCGAACCTACTTGCTTGCAGCTAGCTTGGGCTTCTTAGGCTACTGGACACCATTAGCTCCAGAGGGACCGACCGCATGGAACTGGCCTTGGTGTTCGGTCCCGGAGCCGCGCCGCCGTACCCCTTACAGAGCCAGAAGCAAGAAGAAGTCCGGAAAATCGGCGGCATGAAGACTTCTGTCTTCTCCAAGGTAGCGCACAGCACTGCAGCTGTGCGCCATTGCTTCTCATACACACTTCACACTCCGGTCACTGAGGGTGCAGGGCGCTGGGGGGGGGGGGGGGGGGGGGCGCCCTGAGCAGCAATAAAAATCCTTGGCTGGCAAAACAATCACAATATATAGCCCCAGAGGCTATATATGTGATAATTACCCCTGCCAGAATCCTTAAAAAAGCGGGAGAATAGTCCGCGAAAAAGGGGCGGAGCTATCCCCCTCAGCACACTGGCGCCATTTTTCCCTCACAGTTCCGCTGGAAGGAAGCTCCCTGGCTCTCCCCTGCAGTCTACACTACAGAAAAAGGGTAAAAAAGAGAGGGGGGGCACTAAATTTAGGCGCAGTAAATATTACAGCAGCTATAGGGGACATAATTCAGTTAGTCCCTGCAGTATATAGCGCTCTGGTGTGTGCTGGCATACTCTCTCTCTGTCTCCCCAAAGGGCTTCTGTGGGGTCCTGTCCTCTGTTTAGAGCATTCCCGGTGTGTGTGCGGTGTGTCGGTACGGCTGTGTCGACATGTTTGAGGAGGAAAATTATGTGGAGGCGGAGCAGATGCCTGTAGAAGTGATGTCACCCCCTGCGGGGCAGACACCTGAGTGGATGGTTTTATGGAAGGAATTACGTGCAAGTGTCGACTCCTTACACAAAAAATTTGACGACATGCCAAATGCGGGACAGCCGGCTTCTCAGCTTGTGCCTGCCCAGGTGTCTCAAAGGCCATCAGGGGCTCTAAAACGCCCGCTACCTCAGATGGCAGACCCAGATGTCGACACGGATACTGATACCAGTGTCGACGACGATGAGTCTAATCTAATGTCCACTAAGGCCATTCGCTGCATGATTGAGGCAATGAAAGAGGTGTTACACATTTCAGATTTAAACCCAGGTACCACAAAAAAAAAGGGTATTATGTTTGGGGAGAAAAAACTACCCGTAGTTTTTCCCCCATCTGAAGAATTAAATGAAGTGTGTGAAGAAGCGTGGGCTTTCCCTGATAAAAGATTGATAATCTCAAAAAAATTACTAATGGCGTTCCCTTTCCCGCCAGAGGATAGGGCACGTTGGGAAACACCTCCTAGGGTGGATAAAGCGCTCACACGTTTGTCTAAAAAGGTGGCACTTCTGTCTCCGGATACGGCCGCCCTGAAGGAGACTGCGGATAGAAAACAGGAGGCAATCCTGAAGTCTATATGTACACACACAGGCATTATACTTAGACCAGCTATTGCGTCAGCATGGATGTGCAGTGCTGCCGCTGCGTGGTCAGATTCCCTGTCAGAAAATATTGACACCCTAGACAGGGACACTATTCTGCTAACCATAGAGCATATAAAAGACTCAGTCTTATACATGAGAGATGCACAGAGGGAGATCTGCCGGCTGGCATCTAAAATAAGTGCATTGTCCATTTCTGCTAGGAGAGGCTTATGGACCCGGCAGTGGACAGGGGATGCAGATTCCAAAAGGCACATGGAAGTTTTGCCTTATAAGGGTGAGGAGTTATTCGGGGATGGTCTCTCGGACCTCGTTTCCACAGCGACAGCTGGGAAGTCAGCATTTTTACCCCATGTTCCCTCACAGCCTAAAAAAGCGCAGTTTTATCAGGTACAGTCCTTTCGGACCCAGAAAAACAGGCGAGGAAAAGGCGGGTCTTTTCTGTCCAGAGGCAGAGGTAGGGGAAAAAGGCTGCAACAAACAGCTAGTTCCCAGGAGCAAAAGTCCTCCCCCGCTTCTTCCAAGTCCGCCGCATGACGGTGGGGCTCCACAGGTGGAACCAGGTACGGTGGGGGGCCGCCTCAAAAATTTCAGCGATCAGTGGGCTCGCTCACAGGTGGATCCCTGGATCTTTCAAGTAGTATCTCAGGGGTACAAGCTGGAATTCGAGGCGTCTCCCCCCCGCCGTTTCCTCAAATCAGCCTTGCCAGCAACTCCCTCGGACAGGGAGGCTGTGCTAGAGGCAATTCACAAGCTGTATTCCCAGCGCGTGATAGTCAAGGTGCCCCTACTTCAACAAGGACGGGGTTACTATTCCACACTGTTTGTGGTACCGAAACCGGACGGTTCGGTGAGACCCATTTTAAATTTTAAATCCTTGAACACATACATAAAAAAATTCAAGTTCAAGATGGAATCGCTCAGGGCGGTTATTGCAAGTCTAGACGAGGGCGATTACATGGTATCCCTGGACATCAAGGATGCTTACCTGCATGTCCCCATTTACCATCCTCACCAGGAGTACCTCAGATTTGCGGTACAGAATTGCCATTACCAATTCCAGACGCTGCCGTTTGGTCTGTCCACGGCACCGAGGGTGTTTACCAAGGTAATGGCGGAAATGAGGATACTCCTTCGAAAAAAGGGAGTTTTAATTATCCCATACTTGGACGATCTCCTAATAAAGGCGAGATCCAAGGAGCAGTTGTTGGTAGGAGTAGCACTATCTCAGGAGGTGCTACACCAGCACGGTTGGATTCTAAATATTCCAAAGTCACAGCTGGTTCCGACGACACGTCTACTGTTCCTGGGAATGATTCTGGACACAGTCCAGAAAAAAGTGTTTCTCCCAGAGGAAAAAGCCATGGAGCTGTCGTCTCTAGTCAGAAACCTCCTGAAACCAAAACAGGTGTCGGTGCATCACTGGACGCGAGTCCTGGGAAAGATGGTGGCTTCTTACGAAGCAATTCCTTTCGGCAGGTTCCATGCCAGAATCTTTCAGTGGGACCTGTTGGACCAATGGTCCGGATCGCATCTTCAGATGCATCGGCTAATAACCCTGTCTCCAAGAACCAGGGTGTCTCTACTGTGGTGGCTGCAGAGTGTTCATCTTCTAGAGGGCCGCAGATTCGGCATACAGGACTGGGTCCTGGTGACCACGGATGCCAGCCTTCGAGGCTGGGGGGCAGTCACACAGGGAAGAAACTTCCAAGGACTATGGTCGAGTCAGGAGACTTCCCTACACATAAATATTCTAGAACTGAGGGCCATTTACAATGCCCTAAGTCAGGCAAAATCCCTTCTTCAAAACCAGCCGGTACTGATCCAATCAGACAACATCACGGCAGTCGCCCATGTAAACCGACAGGGCGGCACAAGAAGCAGGACGGCGATGGCAGAAGCCACAAGGATTCTCCGATGGGCGGAAAATCACGTGTTAGCACTGTCAGCAGTGTTCATTCCGGGAGTGGACAACTGGGAAGCAGACTTCCTCAGCAGACACGATCTCCACCCGGGAGAGTGGGGACTTCATCCAGAAGTCTTCACACTGATTGTAAATCGTTGGGAACGGCCACAGGTGGACATGATGGCGTCCCGCCTAAACAAAAAACTAGAGAGATATTGCGCCAGGTCAAGGGACCCTCAGGCGATAGCGGTGGACGCTCTAGTGACACCGTGGGTGTACCAGTCGGTTTATGTGTTCCCTCCTCTGCCTCTCATACCAAAGGTACTGAGAATAATAAGAAAACGAGGAGTAAGGACTATACTCGTGGTTCCGGATTGGCCAAGAAGAGCGTGGTACCCGGAACTTTAAGAGATGATCTCAGAGGACCCATGGCCTCTGCCGCTCAGACAGGACCTGCTGCAGCAGGGGCCCTGTCTGTTCCAAGACTTACCGCGGCTGCGTTTGACGGCATGGCGGTTGAACACCGGATCCTAAAGGAGAAAGGCATTCCGGAGGATGTCATTCCTACGCTGATTAAAGCCAGGAAAGATGTAACTGTAAAACATTATCACCGCATATGGCGGAAATATGTTGCTTGGTGTGAGGCCAATAAGGCCCCAACAGAGGAATTTCAGCTGGGTCGATTTCTGCACATCCTACAGGCAGGAGTGTCTATGGGCCTAAAATTAGGCTCCATTAAGGTGCAGATATCGGCTCTGTCGATTTTCTTCCAAAAAGAACTAGCTTCACTACCTGAAGTTCAGACATTTGTAAAAGGAGTGCTGCATATTCAGCCCCCTTTTGTGCCTCCAGTGGCACCCTGGGATCTCAACGTGGTGTTGAATTTCCTAAAATCACATTGGTTTGAACCACTGAAGACCGTTTATCTTAAATATCTCACGTGGAAAGTGGTCATGTTATTGGCCTTGGCTTCGGCCAGGCGTGTTTCAGAATTGGCGGCTTTGTCATGCAAAAGCCCTTATCTGATTTTCCATATGGATAGGGCAGAATTGAGGACTCGTCCCCAGTTTCTCCCTAAGGTGGTATCAGCTTTTCACTTGAACCAACCTATTGTAGTGCCTGCGGCTACTAGTAACGTGGAGGATTCCAAGTTGCTGGACGTAGTCAGGGCCTTGAAAATTTATGTTTCCAGGACGGCTGGAGTCAGGAAAACTGACTCGCTATGTATCCTGTATGCACCCAACAAACTGGGTGCTCCTGCTTCTAAACAGACTATTGCTCGCTGGATTTGTAGCACAATTCAGCTGGCGCATTCTGCGGTTGGACTGCCGCGTCCTAAATCAGTTAAAGCCCATTCTACAAGGAAGGTGGGCTCATCTTGGGCGGCTGCCCGAGGGGTCTCGGCTTTACAACTTTGCCGAGCTGCTACTTGGTCAGGGGCAAACACGTTTGCAAAATTCTACAAATTTGATACCCTGGCTGAGGAGGACCTTGAGTTCTCTCATTCGGTGCTGCAGAGTCATCCGCACTCTCCCGCCCGTTTGGGAGCTTTGGTATAATCCCCATGGTCCTTTCGGAGTTCCCAGCATCCACTAGGACGTTAGAGAAAATAAGATTTTACTCACCGGTAAATCTATTTCTCGTAGTCCGTAGTGGATGCTGGGCGCCCGTCCCTAGTGCGGATTGTCTGCAATAATTGTACATAATTATTGTTTAATAACGGGTTATTGTTATGAGCCATCTGTTGAGAGGCTCAGTTTTGTTTCATACTGTTAACTGGATATGGTATCACGTGTTGTACGGTGTGATTGGTGTGGCTGGTATGAGTCTTACCCGGGATTCAAAATCCTTCCTTATTGTGTCAGCTCTTCCGGGCACAGTATCCTAACTGAGGCTTGGAGGAGGGTCATAGTGGGAGGAGCCAGTGCACACCAGGTAGTCTAAAAGCTTTCTTTTAGTTGTGCCAAGACTCCTGCGGAGCCGCTATTCCCCATGGTCCTTTCGGAGTTCCCAGCATCCACTACGGACTACGAGAAATAGATTTACCGGTGAGTAAAATCTTATTTTCAATTATTTCAATGTTATAGTCTATCTTGGTGACTTGGTGACACACCAACAGAGCAATAATGACTGGACCTGACTTTTATGTTTTACAATTATGTCAGTTTTTCTGGATTATCATACAAGATATGGCCATACCTGGACAACATGCTGGTTATAGCAGAGTTAGAATGTACTGTAAATGTCACAACAGTATAGACAATAACCTTATTGCAGAAACATGGTTGGACAGTGAGTGGGACAACAGTCAAATTGTACTCTCACTGAAATAAAATTTCTGGGGATACAAATAAATACCCTGCAGAGCATACTGTCAGAGGAGAGGTGTCTCAAAAAACCCATGGCACATCAAATCCACATCCATCAGTTGGCACCAGTAAGGAGAGTGCTTCAGCTGTTGGAAATTTTTACCTTTGCCTTAGGGGTACTTCACTGGCCAATATTGTATATTTTTTGTTTTGCTATGCACTTCCAGTGGTGGCCGGGGATGGTCGCATGTTCAGAAAGCTTCCGTCCCTGGCCCCACAATTCACAACCACCCTGCATCAATCCGTCCACCCACCGTTGCAGAGGTGCCGCTGAAGTGTGGCCTCAACCACCACTCCGAGCTCTACTGCGCACATCCGCCACCTCTGCCGTGATCGCACCAGAGCTGCCCGCTGATCGGATCTACGCAGCTTTTGTCTGTATCCGCTGCCAGGGCCATCCGTTTGTGGACTCAGTGCCGCCGCCGGGAGCTGTCCGCTACCAGCAGCAGTGCAAGCCCCTGCTGGAGACCTGGCTCTGCTTCACTGCCGCCCCAAGATGTGGTCTTGAACAGACACCCGGCGGCCAGGCAGATATTTTCAGGTGGGATGTGAGCCGAGGAGGGAGAGCCCAGCCGCGGCCGCCATCTTGACATGGTTCAATTCCCTGTGTTGTAGGTTGGAGGCCACCATGCACAGACGACTTCCACATGTCTCTGGTGCTAGACCACCTCAGGACTTGGCTGGAGGAAGGGACCCGACCAGCTTCCAAGCCAGAAGATAAGCCATCAGCCTGATGGTGTGGGCCTCCACCTGGGGGATCCCAGGGCGGGAGGACGACTTCTTCATTTTGCACACATCTGGCAGCAGTCCACCACAGATGCCTGGGTGCAAGAAGTGGTATCTCATGGTTATGCGCACCCTCCACAAAGGTTCTTTTGTATCAGCCCGTCTTCAGTGGAAACGAAGGCCAGGGCCTTGCAAGAGGCAGTTCAGAAGTTGCTTCAATCAGGAGTGATAATTCCACTTCCTCCTGCGCAACGAGGACAAGGTTTTTATTCCAACCTGTTTCCAGATCAGAAGCCAAATGAGTCGTTCCGTCCCATACTCAATCTCAAAGTGGTGAACAAGTACACTTGGGTGCCTCGTTTTCATATGGAGACTTTACGCTCCATTATTTTGCCCATGGAGCCAGAGGATTTTATGGTATTTCTGGATATCCAGGATGCTTACCTACATGTTCCTATAGCACAGTCCCATCAGTGATATCTCAGGTTTCTATCCTCCTGCAACACTTTCAGTTTCAGGCTCTACCATTTGGACTGGCCACAGCTCCAAGAGTGTTCACCAAAATTATGGTGGTAATGGCGACTTTTTCCATACCTCGACGACTTATTAATCCTGTCACAATCTCAGGAATTTCTTCAGTGTCATCTGCAACAGACAATAGCTTGTATGCAGAGACACGGTTGGCTCATAAATTGGGCAAAGTCGTCCCTGGTTCCGTCACAACGGATGACGCACTTGGGGGCTGTACTGGATTCGGGTCTTCAGAGAGTAATTTTACCTCTCAACAAAATATCCACAATACAGTCGAGGATTCAGGAGCTGCTACACAGTCAAGGGTATCCATTCACGCAGCGGTGCATGTGATGGGATCTATGGTGTCGACATTCGACATAGTGGAGTATGCTCAATTCCACTCGAGTCCTCTACAACATCTGATCCTTTCCAAGTGGAATCAGACAAAAAAAACTCAGACTATGGTCCTTCCTCTGGAAGTAAGGATGTCATTAGCCTGGTGGCTACAGACATCCCATCTGGACAAAGGGAAACACTTTTGGATCTCAGACTGGGAGGTTCTGACAACGGATGCCAGTCTTCAGGGCTGGGGAGCAGTGTCAGAAAGAAGTTGCTTCCATGGGCAATGGACCACGGAAGAAAGTTGCGTGCAAATAAATATATTGGAACTTTGGGCCATATATATGGCACTCATTCAGACAAAGGACATTCTTCAGGAGAAACCAGTTCAAATTTACTCGGACAATGCAACGGCAGTAGCGTACCTCAATCATCAGGGAGGAACTCGCAGCCAAAAAGCAATGAAGTAGGTAAGCCGCACGTTAAGGTGGGCAGAACTTCATCATCAAGCCTTGTCCGCAGTGTTCGTTCCGGGAGTCCTAAACTGGGAAACGGATTTTCTCAGTCGACACGCCATTCATGCAAACGAATGGGCTTTACACCCCGAGGTCTTCCAGACTCTGGTAGACAAGTGGGACTTACCAGAGATAGATCTCATGGCTTCCCGTCAGAACAACAAAGCTCCCGCATACAGGTCAAGGACAAAGGATCCCAAAGCGACCTTTGTGGATGCCTTGTTAGTAAGATGGGACTTTCGACTGGCCTATGTGTTTCGCATCGCCCTGTTGCCCAGGGTGATGCGAAAGGTAAAACAGGGAAAGGGCGCCGTGATACAAATAGCTCCGGCTTGCCCCAGAAGACATTGGTACACAGATCTGCAGAGGCTGTCTGTGGATACTCCGTTCCTACTCCCTCAACGTCCAGATCTACTATCTCACGGTCCTTGCTATTACAAGCACCTGGATTGGCTGTCTTTGACGGCGTGGCTCTTGAGACTTCGATCCTGAACGCAAGAGGATTCTCACAACAGGTGATTCAAACAATGCTTAGTGCAAGGAAACCATCCTCAGCTCGCATTTATTACCGAATATGGCAGGCCTATATTCAATGGTCTAGTGACAGAAAATTTGACCCCTGTCTTTCTGAGTTTCCAGGGTCCTAGCATTTCTTCAGGCAGGAATGGACAAAGGTCTACAGGTGGCTTCCAGTGAGAGTTCAGATGTCAGCATTGACTATATGGTTTCAAAAGAAAATTGCTAACCTACAGAATGTTTGCACTTTTTCCAATTAATGCTTCACATCCAACCTCCTTTTGTTCCTCCTACAGCTCCTTGGGATCTAAGTTTAGCCTTAAAGGCGCTTCAGGTTGCCCCATTTGAACCACTGAAGCAAGTGGATCTTAAATGGTTGACAGCTAAAGTTCTCTTTCTACTGGCTATTGCTTCAGCTAGAAGAGTTTTAGACTTAGGGGCATTGTTATGTCGCCCTCCTTTTCCGAAATTTCATCCAGATAGAGCGGTTCTCAGAACCAAATCTGGTTATTTTCCTAAGGTGGTGTCTAAATTCCACCATAACGAAGAAATTTTAGTCCCGGCCTTCCAAAGGCTGGACCTTTCTGCGGGAGATGCATCATTGGACGTAGTCCGTGCTTTAAGGATCTACGTGGATCATACCAGTGTCACCAGAAAGACAGACACTCTCTTTGTTCTCTACGGATTTCACAAGAGAGGATGGCCTGCTGACAAGCAGACACTGGCAAGGTGGCTTCGGATGACGATTTCAGAAACATATTCTCAAGCTGATCTCCCTATTCTGGCTAATGTCTCTGCTCACTCTACTCGTAAGGTAGGTCCGTCATGGGCAGCAAAACGTGGTGCTTCAGCTGAACAGATATGTAAGGCAGCCATATGGTCTTTCATTAACACATTCATTAGCATTATGCCTTTGATACCTTTGCCTCTCAGGACACTGCGTTCGGGTGAAGGATTCTCCTGTCCAATCAGGAGCATCCCATCCACTAAAATTGCTTTGGGACATCCCAATGTTTATCCTGTGGATAATCTGTGGACCCTGCTGGAGAAATACGTAGTTATGGTAGACTTACTGTGATAACTCTATTTCTCCTAAATCCACAGTATCCACAGGGATCCCACCCTGACGCACCTGATTTGAGGATCCTTACATCTACTAACCTCTTCCTTCTTGTACGGAAGTGTGTTTGTGTGTTCTTCTCGCCTGATTAGGGCTCTCAATGATGCTCGTTCCTTGAGCTTTGGAAAACAACTGAATTGCCTGAGCCAGGAGGCGAGGATATTGGGAACTGGCCCATTGCATTCTGGGAGGCCGAAAGCTTTTGATCGTTGGTGCCAATCCGCTGACGCTACCTCATATCCCAATGTTTAACCTGTGGATACTGTGGACCATAACGAAGTATCTTATTCAAACATGGAATCACGAGAAAGTACAATTCAGTATCTGAACAATTTATATTACAAATGTTAGTATGTTTTTTCTTCTTCAGGGTCAATAGGGCTCCACAGGGGAGACAGTGTGGGTGTAGGTGGTTTGATAGGATCGGGCACCAAACAGTTAAAACTTTTACAGCTTCCAGGATGCTCCGGTCCTGCTCCCTATACCCCGCCCATAGCCCAGGCTATTATTTTCTCTTTGGTGTCGGCAGAAGCCAGATGCACTGTTAACAGTGGGGCTGCTATAAAGCAGCCCCAAGCTTTCTTTTTATGATTTTCTTTTTAAAAAAAATGTAATTTCAATAGAGCTAGCAGCGCTAGGCAGTCCTAAGGATGCCAGCGCTGCTGCTCCATCAACCCCCCAGTAAGCGGTCTGGTGATTCCGAGCGGGGCACCTGAGAGCACTGCTTCCTGGGAGACCCCGGACTGTAGCCTGAGCACGGGATAACAGGTTCCCGCTTGCGGAAACCTGCGTCTGTGTGCAGTCCTACCTTTGGAGACAGACTGGAGGTGCTGATGTGCGCCCCGGTTCGTCCGGGACCCCACTAGACCACCAGGGCTAAATATATTGGTGCAGGGAAAATTAATGAGGCCAGGGAACCTGTGGTTGATGTCAGCTCTCTCCCAGTGGCCCCTCCCTCAGCTCAGGGCGCCATTCCACTGCAGTCTTCCCGTCTCTGAGCTGCTCCTCCCTCACCCTCCTCCCCTTCAGAGACCTACAGCAGCCATTTTCTCCAAGCAGCTACAGGTTTCCGGAAATGCTGGGTCCAGTCTCCATGTATACCTCCTAAGAGCCAGGTTATACAGCGCTATATCTTACCAGCCACTATAGTCTGTGTAGTTGATTTAGTGCCCATTGCGGTTATATAAATTGTATTTTGCATTGTCTGCGACTTATGCTAACTCTGCGGTCTGATTTTTCTGCTGTCAGCTTATACCTTTCCCTTTCTTTCCTATAACCCTAAGATACTGTACAGGTGTATATGGGTTCATTATACTTCACATCTGCAGTTTTTGTGAATGCTTTCACAGTACTATTGTTGTTGCACACTGCCTAGTGCCATATTGTGTGTGATAAGGGGTAATGATAAGGGGTATACTTTTTTCCTCTCTTCTATTCCCCTACTTTTCCCTGTCTGATTCTATTGTTTGTATTATATTACTATATTTCATATCTTTGAAGCAAATGTATCATTTTAACCCTTTTAGTGATTTATAATAATTCATCACTAATTGTGTACCTTTTATTAACAAACCCGCAGAGGTTGCATCTAGACATATATATCTTTAAATCATTAGGAATATTCTGTTCATGGAAGAATGCACACCAGTCATATAGAATGTAAAACGTAAGAATGTATTTCAACAAACAATTGCTACTCATAGAATTCACTTTTATCATTAAACAGTATTGGTCAAATACAATGCAAGTCACCATATAATAGTTTCACAGATTCAAACTATATAAGAAAAGAAACAGGATGAAAGAAGTGTGAAAATGTATGTATGTGTGTTTTTATATATATATGTATATATATATATATATATATATTTATTACTGGGGAGATATCACTCAAAGCACTCGGCTAAATCCTAGATTTATTGATATATATTGGAAAGATATATATCTTAGAGGAATATCTTAGGGGATTGGTTTTGGTTTATGTGTGTGTTTGTGTGTGTGTGTGTGTGTGTGTGTGTGTGGGGGGGGGGGGGAGGGGCAGCATGTGACTGCATGATCCACAGACCGCATAGGACAGAATCTAGACTCCCTTTTTGGAAAACTCCCATGATTCCAGAATGTATAAGCGTCAATATAATGCATATGTGCTGATTTCACAATTCCAAGCCATCTAATCACCTTTCACAATTCCAAGCCTTCTAATTACCTTTCACAATTCCAAGCCAACTAATCACATTTCACGATTCCAAGCCAACTAATCACATTTCACGATTCCAAGCCAACAAAGTATCTCAATAACCAGAGCATATTGTATACTGTCCATATTATATGAACCATCACAAGACCAGATCACCAGGTAACCACAAGTATCAGCATGCCATTGCTACAAGCACATGACTACAGTAACAAAAGGAAGTATGTGTTGACTTCTATATTTCAGTAAGATGCACTATATAAAACCACTACAATCTGTTATAAATCACCATACCAGGAATGCTATGCTACAGATTGTCTACTGTTCCAATTACCATTACAGATTTCACAGAGTATTATCACCAACACATAACAATCACATAATTGCACAAGTACCATTAACCTTAAGCCATTTGTATTTCCAAATTAACTATTCTATGCCAATCGTTTCACAACTACTGTACCACAAACACATATTTAACTATTCTATGTCATTTATCTATGAGATATATAGAGTATGATACTTAGCCTTCCAGGGGAATAACTCCCAAGCTTCCCAGGAGTATCAAGGTCCATGCTTCTGAGAGAGTCTTTGTAGCTGTGTGCAGCCAGTGTGGGAGTCAGGAGAAAGAGAGAGCTCTGATTTCAAGTGAGTACAGTATATCATACCTGCAACCTGTGGGTGTGTCTTTCACAGCATGTGAGCTAGCTGTATCAGTGAGCTGAGCTGGCCATGTGCTGGGATTGTCTTGTTCAAATGCTAACTAGCCAAGACTACAGTGTGGGGATGTGTATTAGGCTCAGGTTACAGAAGCCAATATTATCAATTCATTCTTTGTATAATAGTAAAATATAATATATGTATCTAAAATGGATATAAGGGAATTACTCTGTAACAGTGTGTTATACTATTCCTAAAGCTATGTCTAGCAAAGGCAAGGGTCACAAAGATGCGGAGGCTCCTATGCTGGTCTCATGCAAGTCCTTTTCAGCGTGATTATCCCCTCAGAACATTGTGCAGGATGGTTTGTGTGCGTCTTGGCTATATCCCACCTAACCAGCCAGCCCCTCCACCTCCTGTTCAGGATCCTCCCTGGGCTTCCTTTTGACAGGTGTTGGCACAGATTGCAGACCGCTTAGCAGCGCCCCCGGTTGATCCCCCTATGGGATTCCCACAGCAGGTACATTCTGCAATACCAATCACGGCTATGCCCCCTCCCTGGGTGGATGTGCTCTCTACCTCAGCACAGAGTCTAGCTACTACCTCTGCTGCTCTTCAACAGATGCTACAGGGTGAAAGACCCTTACCCACTAGGTGTGCTATGACATACTCACAGTGTACGCAGCTTTACATTCAGAAATCTCATCTGGGGAGACAGATAAGGCAGGTGTTTCTCTCACTGAGTCTCCCTCTGGGGAGGAGGAGCATCATTTTACATTTCATATACCTGCACTAGTGCGGGCCGTCAGATCCATTCTTCAAGTAGAAGAAGAGGAGCCTGCTTCTAAAGCCCTGCTTTATAAGTGTGTCAGAAGGTACTTAATGCTGAATTTCCTCAGTCAGATCAGCTTACTGAACTCATGCGTGAAGTATGGAATGACCCTGGTAAAAGTTCCAGTTACCTAAGTGTCTGGCTTCTTTTTACCCTATTCTAGCTGCTGATTGTGCTTAGTGGGAGGTTCCACCTGCTGTGGATTCCCAAGTGGCACGCTTGGTTAAAAGTGCTACTTTACCTAACCCTACAGCATCTTCCCTAAAGGAGAGTATGGATAGGAAGCTTGAAGCCTGTCTCAAATCTGTTTATTCCCTTACAGGAGCTATTACTAGACCTGCTATGGCGGTGCCTAAGGCCGTTGAGAGCTGGGCAGAAGCTCTGGAGAAAAGCCTTTCCTCTGATGTTACCCGGGAACAGCTGTCCCACATCACTCATATCAGAGATGCAGCCGCCTACTTAGGTGAAGCGGTTCTGGATACGGGTCTCCCGGCTTCCAAGGCGTCTGCTACCTCGGTGGTGGCCCGCCGCATCCTCTGTCTACACTCATGGAAAGCTGAAACAGACTCTTAAGAGGGCTCTGGAAAACCAGCCTTACACTGGGGGAAGTCTGTTTGATGCAGAATTGGACAAAATTGTGGTTACTCTGGCAGGCTCCAAAACTGTTTTCCTGCCCTCCATACCTGCCCCGAGGTCCCGGACATCTTCCTTTCAGTCCTTTCACCCCCAAGGCAAGCCTAAAGGACAGTCCTTCCCCCGGCAGTCGGCTTCCACAAAGACCTTTCAAGTCCAGGGCCAAGCAGGCATGGGCTACCAGACGTCCCACTCCCAAGTCTGAAGATAAGTCCTCAGCCTGACAGGATGAGCCTCCTCCTGGGGGATTCCCGAGTGGGAGGCAGGCTTCTTCAGTTCGCACAGTTGTGGTGTCAGACCACCACAGGCGCCTGGGTGCAAGAAGTGGTCTCTCACAGGTACGCTCTCTCATTCTGGAGACTCCCCCCTCAGCAGTTCTTTTGCACAGGCCCTCCATCAGACCCGAGCAAAGTCTTGGCCCTCCAGAAGGCCATTCAGTCCCTTCTACATTTGGTAGTAATCGCGGTTCCTTTATCACAGCGAGAGACAGGTTTTTTTTCTCTACCCTGTTTTTGGTTCAGAAACCCAATGGGTCTTATCGGCCTATCCTCAATCTCAAATCCCTAAATAAATTTATCAGAGTGCCCAGGTTTCGTTTGGAAACCCTCCACTCTATTGATCTATCTATCTATGATATTCTATTATATTATATATTATATTATATTATATTATTCTATGATACTCTATTGATCTATCTATCTATCTATGGAGCCTGGGGACTTTATGGTGTCTCTTGATATTCAGGACACTTACCTGCATGTACTTATAGCACCCTCTCAGCGGTTCCTACGGTTTGCTATCCTCCAGCAATATTTCCAATTTCGGGCACTGCCCTTTAGTCTATCTACTGATTTCAGGCTCTTTGCCAATATAATGGCTGTTATGATGGCATAGCTGCGTCATTAGGAGGTCAGAATACTCCCATACCTGGACGACCTGCTGATCTTCGCACATTCTCCGGAGGTCCTTCACCTCCATCTTCAGATGACCATTGCCTTCCTGCAAACACATGGCTGGCTAATCAACTCAAAAAAGTAATCCGTTACATCTGGGTGCTCTCCTGGATTCTCAGGTACAGAGAATTTTCCTGCCAGCAGACAAGATTTGCGAAACTCCAGAAATGAGTGCAAGTTACTTCACAGTTGCTGAGTGTCAATCTACGCAGCCATGCAGGTCTTGGGGTCCATGGTCTCCACCTTCGACATTGTGGAGTAAGTACACCCATTTCCACTCCAGACCCCTGCAACATCTGATCCTGTCCAGATCGAATGGACAACCGCATATGATCAGGTCCCAGATGATGGTCCTCTCTCCGGAGGTTCGACTGTCCTTAGCCTGCTGGCTCCAGCCGTCTCACTTGGACATGGGTCGACACTTCTGGATCCCGGATTGGGTACTCCTTACCATGGATGCCAGTCTCCGCAGTGACCGGCCAACACTCCTTCCAGGGCCGTTGGACTCCCACCGAAAGTTGCTTACCAATTAACGTCCTCAAGCTACGAGCTGTCTACAGAGCATTCACTTTAGCTTAGACCATTCTCCATGGGAAACCGGTCCAGGTCCAGTCCAACAACTGGAGGAGGCGCTCGCAGTCTGTTGGCAATGCAGGAAGTAGCTCATATTCTCCAATGGGCCGAACGCTATCTCCTGGGCATCTCGGCGGTGTTCATACCAGGGATCCTCAACTAGGAAGCGAACTTCCTTAACTGTCACGACATGCACATCGGCGAGTTGGCTCTACACCCAGAGGTCTTCCAGCTCCTGGTGGACAAATGGGGCCTGCTAGATGTGGACCGCTTGGCCTCACGACACAACCACAAGGTTCCCGTGTACAGGTCCAGGACAAGATATCCCGAAGCAGCCTTCATGGATGCCAGGTCCAGGACAAGATATCCCGAAGCAGCCTTCATGGACTCCGAGCAGTGAAGTGGACCTTCCAACTGACGTACCTCTTCCCTTCAGTCTCACTCCTTCCTGGGGTCCTTTGCAAAGTCAAGCAAGAAGGAGGCACCGTCCTGTTGGTAGCTCCAGCCTGACCCAGATGCCATTGGTTCTCTGATCTCTAGATGCTCCCTTTCCTCTACGACCAGACCTGTTGTCTCAGGTTCCCTGTCTATGCGTGGCTCTTGAGTCATTCCTCTTAAGGTGCAAACGTTTCTCTCACTCTGTGGTCCAGATCATGCTCAAGAGTGCAGAAGCCGACCTCAGCCCATATCTTTTACTGTGTGTAGCATACATACTTCCAGTGGTACGCTGCAAGATGCTTTGACCCTCTGTTTTTTATAGTTTCCTGAATCCTTGCCTTTCTTCAAGCTGGATTGGATCTCAGACTCCACCTGGCATCTCTGAAAGTGCACGTCTCTGCTCTGTCAGTCTGGTTCCAGCGTAAAATTGCTACACTGCCGGATGTTTGCACCTTTCTTTAAGGTGTCCTACTTATTCAACCTCCCTTTGTCCCTCCAGTGGCTCCATTGGATTTGTCAGTGGTTCTCCAGGCGCTTCAGGAACCTCCGTTTGCACTCTTGGCATAAGTGGACTTCAAGTGGCTAACAGCTAAGACTCTTTCTTTTTCATCCACTAGGGGTCACTGGAGTACTCTTGGGATATGGACGGCCTCCGCAGGAACAGGGCACTGAATATTCAAATTTAGTAACACTCCTCCCCTCCATATTCCCAGAGTACCTCAGTGTTTTTTCTGTGCTCGTCGGAGCAACAGGGCTGGTGTGGCGCTGCCACACTTAGTGAATTTTTTTTATTTTTTATTTTCATATAGTACTGGCCACGTGCATTGCACTTCGGCCATATATATACATTTTACACACCTTAAGTAACTATTTACTGAGTCGTGCAGGTGTTTGTCTGGGTATATTGTATTGTCTGTCTGCATAGGGCAGCAGAGGAAAAAGAAGTATGTTTTGTCGGTTTCCTTTCCGGAAGCCGGTTTCATCCCCGGACACTCCATGGTCTATGTTAGCAAATGTAATAGCTGGGTTGAAATCAGAATTGGCCGTCGCTCAACACGAGCAGGAAGCGGCAAGATGGGAGTCTCGGGTAAGACCACCAGAATTACCGGAGGGCTCTCAGCCTTTGCAGAGGTCCAAGTCCACTTTGGATACAAGGGATAAATTTAATATAATTTACCAGTTTCTGCTAGTTGCAGTCTGAAGATTCTATGCTAGTCCTCACTGCGCAAAATAAGGGTGAGGAGCGCAAATTAGACTAGCAGTCAGATACTGCAGGTTGTGACAGCACAAGTATTGATAACGGCCAGTGTGTTAGTCTCTGCAGTTTACAGAGACTAAGGAGCCTCTGATATCTGATAAAGTCGTATTTACTAAACGACAGAGATCTCCATTAGGTTTCCTGTGTCAAAATCTCTTAATAAGATGTTGGTAGAAACATGGAAGAACCGGATAACAGGTTCTTTACCTCGCCGATTTAAGTCTCGTTACCTGTTTCCACAGTCACGTGACATCTACAGGTGAGAATCCGCCATTGGTGGATTCGTCTGTTTTAACACTTCTAAAGACCCTTCAGATCGTAAAATAGAAGGGCATTTGGGTAACTAAGGCGCTAATTATGGATAACAGAACTCGAGATGGCGATCACCTTATACTTCTCACTAATCTGAGAAGCTGCTAGGTATCTATGTACAGCTTCTCCTACCGGCTGTCAGCTCACTTCTCGCCTTTCATCGTCGCTACTTACAGCACGAGCACTCTGGCTGCATTCTTCATAAGCGGAGTCAGGGGGTCAAAAGAATCCTATGGCGAAGAGTTGTTTGGTCCTAAATTGGACAAAAGGATTTCTGAGGCCATGGGGGTAAAGTCTGTTTTCCAACCATTGCCTCCAACGGTACCTAGACGGAAATACTCTGGCCCGGCGTTCAAATCCTTTAGACCTCAGCCTTTTCAAGGCCGTGGTAGAGGAACAGACAAGCCTGGTAGACGAGGCAAGGACGTGGTCTCCAAAAAACCAACACCAGTCGTCAGGACGCTAGGGTCACCGACAAGCCACTGGCATGAAGGGCTCCCAGCCCATCTCGGATTTCCAATTGTGGGAGCACGTCTTCAGACGTTCTGTTTGGCAGAGTTCCAGACATCCACAGCTCGGTGGATCCGCAATTATTCGTCATCTGGTACATTTGACTGTCTCCTGCCACTGCGGGTTTTCAAGACAGGACTGCCTCAGTCGGACGACAAGAGGCGGTTCGGCAGTTTGCCATTCAGTCTCTATTGGATTCAGCAGTTTGATTCCGGTCCCTGTACACCAACGAAGTCACGGTGATTAGTCCAGGCTGTTTGGGGGGATCAAAAGTCGGATGGTTCCGTCAGGCTAATATTGAACTTACAGAGTCTCAATCAGTACGTCACTTCCTGCAGATTAAAGAAGGATTCTCTGCGGTCAGTGATTGCAAGTTTACAGCCACAGGAATTCATGATTGTGCTGGATCTCAAGGTTGCGTCCTTACACATTCCGATTTGCCACCTCATCAGAGGTGCTTGTGTTTTGCAAGACGGCAGAATCATTACCAGTTTCAGGCTCTACCGGTGGGCCTCTCGTCAGCGTCTTGGGGTATTCACCAAAGTGATGTCTGTGATGATAGTTCATCTCAGATCCCTGAATGAGATAATAGTTCTGTACTTGGACAAATCTGCTCATCAAAGCTGTGTCTCAACAGATGTTCCTTTAACATGCGTTGCTAACGTACATCTAATTTCGTCTCATCGACTTCAATTCCTAGTTATGATTCTCGGTACGGTATATCAAAGATCTTACCTACCAGAACAGATAGTACAGATTATTTGTCATCTGGTACAATACTGCTCAAGCCACGCACAGTCTCGGTATATTTGTGCATTCGCCTCTGAGGCACGATGGTGGCGGCTTTCGAAGCGATTCAGTTCGGTAGATTTCACTCACGTCCTTTTCCGCTGGCTGTTCTCGTACAGTGGTCAGGTTCGCATCTGCAGATTCACCACAGGGTGAGGTTGTCGCCACGGGCAAGGGCATCTCTACTCTGGTGGCTCAAAGTACATCTAACTGCAGGGAAACGGTTTGTCGCCTGGAATTGGATAATTCTCACGACGGACGCGAGTCTCAGAGGTTGGGGAGCTGTAGTTCAAAATTGTCAGCTCCAGGGTCTCTGGGCGGATCGCGAAAGATTGCTGTCTCTAAATGTCCTGGAACTCCGGGCAATTTACAATGCGCTACGACAAGCAGTACACATGCTTCGGTCTCAGACTGTCCAGGTGCAGTCTGACAACGCAACGGCAGTCGCGTTCATCAACAGGCAAGGAGGAGCGAGAAGCCGCATGGCAATGCGGGAAGTAGCTCAAATCCTCAATTACGCCGAACATCACCAAGTGATATTGTCGGCAGTGTTCATTCCGGGATTATCTCAGCCGTCGGAATGTTCATCCAGGAGAATGGGCATTAAAGCGGAAGTGTTTCACATGTTGATCCAGTGATGAGGTTACCCTCAAGAGGACCTGATGGCATCCCGCCATAATTACCAACCGCCCAGTATGTGTCCAGAACGAGAGATCCAAAGGCAATGGCGATGGATGCTCTCGCAATCGCGTGGCCGTACAGCCTCGTGTATCTGTTTCCACCGTTCCGCTGGTAAAGTACTACAGTGGTGCAATTGGTCAGCACGTGGTGCTTATTATACAGTATCTGTTGAGAGCTGCAAGCATTGTGAGTTCAGGCCTCACCTGCAGCAGCTTTGCTTATTAGGCTCCCTCTGTTGCTAAGACGGATCAAAAGAGAGTCTGCCACAGTCATACTAGTGGCGCCTCTTGGGCCTCGGAGAGCTTGGTTCTTGGATCTCCGCGGACTACTTGCAGTCAATCCTTGGCCGCTCCACTACGGCCGGACCTGTTACAACAGGGTCCGTTCCTTTACCCCGAGTTAGCGCGGCTGCGTTTGACGGGGTGGCTGTTGAGATCGCCCTCTTAAGCAGAGAGGGCATTCCAGGTTTGGTTATACCAACCATGTTACGAGCTAGGAAGCCAGTTACGGCAGCTCATTATTACAGACTTTGGCGTGCCTTTATAGGTTGGTGTGAAGCTCGGAAGTTTCCGACATCTTTTTTCAGGTTATCCCGTCTTTTTTGTTATTTCTACAGACGGGGTTAGATGGAGGACTGCGTTTATCTACACTAAGGGTGCAGGTATCTGCTTCGTCAATTTACTTTTTAAAGACGATTAGCTATATTGCCGTCTGTACACACCTTCTGCAAGGTGTCTTCAGAGTACAGCCTCCATTCATTCATTCCACCTACAGCGCCAATGGGACTTGAATCTGGTTTTAGATTTCTTACAGTCTTCCTATTTTGAACCCTTACAACAAGTGGACATTAGGTTTCTCCTTGGAAAACAATTTTTCTTCTAGCCTTAGCTTCGGTAAGGCGTGTTTCAGATTTGGGTGCCTTGTCATGCAAGCCACCGTATTTGGTGTTTCATGATGACAGAGCGGAACTTCGGACGAATTCCGCTTTTCTTACCAAAGGTAGTGTCATTTTTTTTTTCCACATCAATCAACCACTAATAGTTCCTGTGTAACAGGAGATTCTGGAACTTTGGTTGTGGTACGCGCACTATGCGTTTATGTATCCCGAACGTCTACAGTTCGTAAGACGGATACGTTGTTTGTTCTCTAGGATGCTGCCAAGATGGGTTGGCCAGCTTCTACGCAGACTTTCTCCAGATGGCTTAAACGGACCATATGTCAGGCTTACCTTCATGATAGGTTACAGCCGCCTACACATTCCACACGTTCTGTGGGAACTTCGTGGGCAGCTGGTCATGGGGCTTCTACGAGGCAGCTTTGCCGTGCGGCTACATAGTCATAAGTGCACACGTTTGTGCGCTTTTACAAGTTTGATACGTTTGCGGCATCAGCATCTAGCTTTGGCCGCCTAGTGTTACAGGTGCCAAACAGCTCTCCCGCCCACGAGGGAAGCTTTGGTACGTCCCAAGAGTACTCCAGTGACCCCTAGTGGATGAAAAAGAAAATAGGATTTTGGTACTTACCAGGTAAATCCTTTTCTTTGATTCCATAGGGGGCACTGGACGCCCACCCAGAGCAGTTTTACCTGGTTGTGGTAAGTTCAGTGGATCTTATAATAACACATTCTCACCGACTGGTTCAAATTTTCTAGTTCTATCGGTTATGGTGTCAACTGTTTCGTTGTCAGTACGTTATGTGTCAACTTTATGGTTGTCCGTTATGTTATAAGTAATTCTCCATTGTCAACCTCTCTATCGCTCCTGTTCGGCTCAGTAAAAAACACTGAGGTACTCTGGGAATATGGAGGGGAGGAGTGTTACTAAATTTGAATATTCAGTGCCCTGTTCCTGCGGAGGCCGTCCATATCCCAAGAGTAATCCAGTGCCCCCTATGGATTCAAAGAAAAGGATTTACCTGGTAAGTAACAAAATCCTATTTTTTCTTTTGGCTACAGTAACGACCCGCAGAGTGTCAGATTTGAGGGCGTTCTCCTGTCGCTCTCCCTTTCTGATCTTTCATTGGGACAGGGCTGTTCTTCGAACTCGACCTGGATACCTTCCTGAGGTGGTGTCCCGTTTCCACCTTAACAAAGAATTTGTGGTACTGGCCTTCCAATCCCCGGACCTCTCGGAAGAGGAGGCCTGCTTGGACATGCCCTTCGGATTTACATGGATCGTACCAGTTCCATCCGGAAATCGGGTTCCCTATTTGTCCTCATATGGATTCCACAAGAGGGGCTAGCCAGCTGAAATACAGTCTCTGTGGGTCTTTTGTGGGCAGCCTGCCGTGGCGCGTCTGCTGAACAACTCTGCAAGGCGGCCACGTGGTCTTCTGTCCACACCATTCTCAGGTTCTATGCCTTTGATACCTTTGCCTCTCAGGATGCTTTATTTGGAAGCCAGATTCTCCTCTCATCTCAGGAGCGTCCCCTTCCTTGAACAACTGCTTTGGGACATCCCCATTGTCTCCCTGTGGAGCCCTATGGAGCCTGAAGAAGGAAAGGAGAGTTATGGTACACTTACCTTTGTTAACTCTTTCTTTGAAGCCCATAGGGCCCACGGGGTGCCTACCCTGACGTACCTGGCTTCTATGGGTTTATCCTCTTGGTCACCGGTACCCTACGCTGTTGTGTGAGAGTGTGATTCTTCTGTGTACCAGTCTTCCTTCTCTCCTACCCTACTCCCACCTTGGGCTAGTTAACAAAACTAAATAGCCTGGGCTGTGGATAGGGTATAGGGGTGAAGGACAGGAGTATCCTGGGAGCTGTAAAAGCTTTAACTTTTTGGTACCCAGTCCTATCCAACCACGTACACATTGTCTCCTGAGTGGACCCTATGGACTTCGAAGAAAGAGAGTTAACAAAGGTAAGTCTATCATTACTCCTCCTTTCTCTGACGTCCTAGTGGATGCTGGGACTTCCGTAAGGACCATGGGGAATAGCGGCTCCGCAGGAGACTGGGCACAAAAAGTAAAAGCTTTAGACTAGCTGGTGTGCACTGGCTCCTCCCCCTATGACCCTCCTCCAAGCCTCAGTTAGATTTTTGTGCCCGAACGAGAAGGGTGCATGCTAGGTGGCTCTCCTGAGCTGCTTAGAAGTAAAAGTTTAAAAAGGTTTTTTATTTTCAGTGAGTCCTGCTGGCAACAGGCTCACTGCATCGTGGGACTAAGGGGAGAAGAAGCGAACTCACCTGCGTGCAGAGTGGATTGGGCTTCTTGGCTACTGGACATTAGCTCCAGAGGGACGATCACAGGTTCAGTCTGGATGGGTCCCGGAGCCGCGCCGCCGGCCCCCTTACAGAGCCAGAAGAGCGAAGAGGTCCGGAGAAATCGGCGGCAGAAGACGTTCCTGTCTTCAGATAAGGTAGCGCACAGCACTGCAGCTGTGCGCCATTGCTCTCAGCACACTTCACACTCCGGTCACTGAGGGTGCAGGGCGCTGGGGGGGAGCGCCCTGAGACGCAATAAAACATGTTTAAACCTTATATGGCTAAAGAAATACATCACATATAGCTCCTGGGCTATATGGATGCATTTCACCCCTGCCAGTTTTCCTAAAAAAAGCGGGAGAAAAGGCCGCCGTGAAGGGGGCGGAGCCTATCTCCTCAGCACACAAGCGCCATTTTCCCTCACAGTTCCGCTGGAAGGAAGGCTCCCAGACTCTCCCCTGCAGTCCTGCTACAGAATCAGGGTAAAACAAGAGAGGGGGGGCACTATTGGCAGCTAATATAAAACAGCAGCTATAAAGGGAGTAACACTTACATAAGGTTATCCCTGTATATATATAGCGCTCTGGTGTGTGCTGGCAAACTCTCCCTCTGTCTCCCCAAAGGGCTCGTGGGGTCCTGTCCTCTTTCAGAGCATTCCCTGTGTGTGTGCTGGGTGTCGGTACGATTGTGTCGACATGTATGAGGAGGAAAATGATGTGGAAGCAGAGCAATTGCCTGTGTTCGTGATGTCACCCCCTAGGGAGTCGACACCTGACTGGATGGTCGTATTTAAAGAATTACGTGACAGTGTCAGCACTTTGCAAAAAACTGTTGACGACATGAGACAGCCGGCAAATCAATTAGTGCCTGTTCAAGCGTCTCAGACACCGTCGGGGGCGCTAAAACGCCCGTTACCTCAGATGGTCGACACAGACCCAGACACGGATACTGAATCCAGTGTCGACGGTGAGGAGACAAACGTAATGTCCAGTAGGGCCACACGTTACATGATCACGGCAATGAAGGAGGCATTGAATATTTCTGACACTACAAGTACCACAAAAAAGGGTATTATGTGGGGTGTGAAAAAACTACCAGTAGTTTTTCCTGAATCAGATGAATTAAATGAGGAGTGTGATAAAGCGTGGTTTTCCCCCGATAAAAAACTGCTGATTTCTAATAAATTATTGGCACTATACCCTTTCCCGCCAGAGGTTAGGGCGCGTTGGGAAACACCCCCTAGGGTAGATAAGGCGCTCACACGCTTATCAAAACAAGTGGCGTTACTGTCTCCCGATACGGCCGCCCTTAAGGAACCAGCTGATAGAAGGCTGGAAAATATCCTAAAAGGTATATACACACATACTGGTGTTATACTGCGACCAGCAATCGCCTCAGCCTGGATGTGCAGTGCTGGAGTGGCTTGGTCGGATTCCCTGACTGAAAATATTGATACCCTGGATAGGGACAGTATATTATTAACTATAGAGCATTTAAAGGATGCATTACTATATCTGCGAGATGCACAGAGGGATATTTGCACCCTGGCATCTAGAGTGAGTACGATGTCCATTTCTGCCAGAAGAGCGTTATGGACGCGACAGTGGTCAGGTGATGCGGATTCCAAACGACATATGGAAGTATTGCCGTATAAAGGGGAGGAGTTATTTGGGGTCGGTCTATCGGACCTGGTGGCCACAGCAACGGCTGGAAAATCCACCTTTTTACCCCAGGTCACCTCTCAGCAGAAAAAGACACCGTCTTTTCAAACTCAGTCCTTTCGTTCCCATAAGGGCAAGCGGGCAAAAGGCCACTCATTTCTGCCCCGGGACAGAGGAAGGGGAAAAAGACTGCACCAGGCAGCCTCTTCCCAGGAGCAGAAGCCCTCCCCCGCTTCTGCCAAGTCTTCAGCATGACGCTGGGGCCTTACAAGCGGACTCAGGCACGGTGGGGGGCCGTCTCAAGAATTTCAGCGCGCAGTGGGCTCACTCGCAAGTGGACCCCTGGATCCTGCAGGTAGTATCACAGGGGTACAAATTGGAATTCGAGACGTCTCCCCCTCGCCGGTTCCTGAAGTCTGCTCTACCAACGTCTCCCTCCGACAGGGAGGCGGTAGTGGAAGCTATTCACAAGCTGTATTCCCAGCAGGTGATAATCAAGGTACCCCTCCTACAACAGGGAAAGGGGTATTATTCCACGCGGTTTGTGGTACCGAAGCCGGACGGCTCGGTGAGACCAATTTTAAATCTAAAATCCTTGAACACTTACATAAAAAGGTTCAAATTCAAGATGGAGTCACTCAGAGCAGTGATAGCGAACCTGGAAGAAGGGGACTATATGGTGTCTCTGGCATCAAAGATGCTTATCTCCATGTCCCAATCTACCCTTCTCACCAAGGGTACCTCAGGTTTGTGGTACAAAACTGTCATTATCAGTTTCAGACGCTGCCGTTTGGATTGTCCACGGCACCACGGGTCTTTACCAAGGTAATGGCCGAAATGATGATTCTTCTTCGAAGAAAAGGCGTCTTAATTATCCCTTACTTGGACGATCTCCTGATAAGGGCAAGGTCCAGGGAACAGTTAGAGGTCGGAGTAGCACTATCTCAGGTAGTGCTACGTCAGCACGGTTGGATCCTAAATATCCCAAAATCACAGCTGATTCCAACAACACGTCTACTGTTCCTGGGGATGATTCTGGACACAGTCCAGAAAAAGGTGTTTCTCCCGGAGGAGAAGGCCAGGGAGTTATCCGAGCTAGTCAGGAAACTCCTAAAACCAGGCCAAGTGTCAGTGCATCAATGCACGAGAGTCCTGGGAAAAATGGTGGCTTCTTACGAAGCGATTCCATTCGGAAGATTCCATGCAAGAACTTTTCAGTGGGATCTGCTGGACAAATGGTCCGGATCGCATCTTCAGATGCATCAGCGGATAACCCTATCTCCAAGGACAAGGGTGTCTCTCCTGTGGTGGTTACAGAGTGCTCATCTTCTAGAGGGCCGCAGATTCGGCATTCAGGATTGGATGCTGGTGACCACCGATGCCAGCCTGAGAGGCTGGGGAGCAGTCACACAGGGAAGAAATTTCCAGGGCTTGTGGTCAAGCATGGAAACGTCTCTTCACATAAATATCCTGGAACTAAGGGCCATTTACAATGCCCTAAGCCAAGCAAGGCCTCTGCTTCAGGGTCAGTCGGTATTGATCCAATCGGACAACATCACGGCAGTCGCCCACGTCAACAGACAGGGCGGCACAAGAAGCAGGAGGGCAATGGCAGAAGCTGCAAGGATTCTTCGCTGGGCGGAAAATCATGTGGTGGCACTGTCAGCAGTGTTCATTCCGGGAGTGGACAACTGGGAAGCAGATTTCCTCAGCAGATATTGCGCCAGGTCAAGGGACCCTCAGGCAATAGCGGTGGACGCTCTGGTAACACCGTGGGTGTACCAGTCGGTGTATGTGTTCCCTCCTCTGCCTCTCATTCCAAAAGTACTGAGAATCATAAGAAGGAGAGGAGTGAAGACTATACTCGTGGCTCCGGATTGGCCAAGAAAAACTTGGTACCCGGAACTGCAAGAGATGCTCACGGAGGACCCGTGGCCTCTACCTCTAAGAAAGGACCTGCTCCAGCAGGGACCTTGTCTGTTCCAAGACTTACTGCGGCTGCGTTTGACGGCATGGCGGTTGAACGCCGGATCCTGATGGAAAAAGGCATTCCAGATGAAGTCATCCCTACCCTGATAAAAGCCAGGAAGGATGTAACTGCGAAACATTATCACCGCATTTGGCGAAAATATGTTTCCTGGTGTGAGGCTAAGAAGGCCCCCACAGAGGAATTTCAACTGGGTCGTTATCTGCATTTCCTGCAAGCAGGACTGTCTATGGGCCTAAAATTAGGATCCATTAAGGTTCAAATTTCGGCCCTGTCGATCTTCTTCCAGAAAGAACTGGCTTCATTGCCTGAAGTTCAGACGTTTGTCAAGGGGGTACTGCATATACAACCTCCTTTTGTGCCACCAGTGGCACCTTGGGATCTCAATGTAGTTTTAGGGTTCCTAAAATCACATTGGTTTGAGCCACTCACCACTGTGGAATTAAAATATCTCACATGGAAGTTGGTCATGCTGTTAGCTCTGGCGTCAGCCAGGCGTGTCTCAGAAATGGCGGCTTTGTCATATAAAAGCCCTTACCTAATTTTTCATTCAGACAGGGCAGAATTGAGGACTCGTCCTCAATTTCTCCCTAAGGTGGTTTCAGCGTTTCACATGAATCAACCTATTGTGGTGCCTGCGGCTACTAGGGACTTGGAGGACTCCAAGTTGTTGGACGTAGTCAGGGCCCTGAAAATATATGTTTCCAGGACGGCTGGAGTCAGGAAATCTGACTCGCTGTTTATCCTGTATGCACCCAACAAGCTGGGTGCTCCTGCTTCTAAGCAGACGATTGCTCGTTGGATTTGTAGTACAATTCAGCTTGCACATTCTGTGGCAGGACTGCCACAGCCAAAATCTGTTAAAGCCCATTCCACAAGGAAAGTGGGCTCATCTTGGGCGGCTGCCCGAGGGGTCTCGGCTTTACAACTTTGCCGAGCAGCTACTTGGTCAGGGGCAAACACGTTTGCAAAATTTTACAAATTCGATACCCTGGCTGAGGAGGACCTGGAGTTCTCTCATTCGGTGCTGCAGAGTCATCCGCACTCTCCCGCCCGTTTGGGAGCTTTGGTATAATCCCCATGGTCCTTACGGAAGTCCCAGCATCCACTAGGACGTCAGAGAAAATAAGAATTTACTTACCGATAATTCTATTTCTCATAGTCCGTAGTGGATGCTGGGCGCCCATCCCAAGTGCGGATTGTCTGCAATACTTGTATATAGTTATTGTTACAAAAAATCGGGTTGTTTATTGTTGTGAGCCATCTTTTCAGAGGCTCCTACGTTTATCATACTGTTAACTGGGTTCAGATCACAGGTTGTACGGTGTGATTGGTGTGGCTGGTATGAGTCTTACCCGGGATTCAAAATCCTTCCTTATTATGTACGCTCGTCCGGGCACAGTATCCTAACTGAGGCTTGGCGGAGGGTCATAGGGGGAGGAGCCAGTGCACACCAGCTAGTCTAAAGCTTTTACTTTTTGTGCCCAGTCTCCTGCGGAGCCGCTATTCCCCATGGTCCTTACGGAAGTCCCAGCATCCACTACGGACTATGAGAAATAGAATTATCGGTAAGTAAATTCTTATTTTTCTCAGTCAGCTATTTATTGAATCTTTTTAACAATCCAAACAGAAATTGAAAAAGGATTAGGGGGAGGTGGGGTTACATAAAGAAAAAACAGGGAAGAGGCCAATGGGAGAATGGGAAGGGGAGTGGCACAAACATAGTTTTGTGCAGCAGTACCGTAAGATAAAAGATAACTTCTATATATGGCAAGGGCACTAGGTTAACATAAAAAAATAAATAAATCATTTTTATAAAATTTCAGACACATGCCTTTGTAGCTTGAGAAGAACATGTAAAGAATAATGCTATAGGTGTGGGTAGAATATGTCTTTACCAGAGACTGGGATACACTTTTATGAAAAACAACTATGCCCCTAAACTTGTAGTGGGCAACAGATGGATCATGGAGCCATCTTCTGACAGCCCCAGCGGTATGTTCCCTTTCCTAAGTCTGTGCTGATAATGCAGACTGAACATGAGCAGCTGACTTCCGCAGCATGTGAACTGCATGCATACTGGATTATAGGAGCATTGTGCATCTACTGTTCTGTGCACTGTAATGTTGCTGTACTGAGAGTGTCCTCTGTTGTCCTGTAGGTTCTGGAGGCCTGCATGAAGAACTGTGGGAGAAGGTTTCACAGTGAGGTTGGCAAATTCCGCTTCTTGAATGAGCTGATTAAGGTTGTGTCTCCTAAGGTAAGTGTATGAGTACCAACATTCCCTCTTGCAACCAGTCCGTAGTGCTGATTTGTATCTGCTTTATTTTTACACCGCAATTAAGATTTCACACCCTCCACCCAAATCTAACTCTCATGGTAACATGGTTTTGCCAAATTGCTGACTATTTTGGTTTGCTATCAACCCTGAATAACCCCCACAGTTCCTTTTCACAGGAAATATAGTCTGCTTGCTGTACAAACCCATAATTACCTAGATTTTTGTAATTTACCTAGATTTGTTTTTGACATTTAGATCATATTTAATTTATCTATTAATTAATCCATTTAATTATGTGAACATGTTCACTGTGTCATAAAAGCTTGAAGAAATTCTGAAACATTAGGGCATTTTTTTTTTGTGAGGCCATGCTAATTTTTATATAACCAATACTATTTTCTTTTAGAGACAAGGGTTTTATCTGTGTTCAACTCAAAGCATTCGCAGGACATAAAAGCATCTAGCAGTTTAGATCCGCTGTACCTCTCAAACCTCATGCATTTAAAAGTCTGACTTAGAATGCACCAGAAAGTTTTGTAAAAAGGCAAGTGGGTGAAGGGGATCAGAGGATAGCCATGGGGGGAAGGGGGGGGGGGGGGTTAGCCATGATAGGGGGCCAGTGAGGGTAGCCATGATAGGGGGCCAGTGAGGGTAGCCAAGAGAGGGGGCAAGTGAGGATAGCAATAAGATGAGGTAATTGAGGGTGGCCATGAGAGGGGGGCAGTGGGGGTAGCCATGACAGGAACCAGTGAGGATAGCCATAGATGGGGGCAAGTAGGGGTAGCCATGAGAGGTAGCCAGTGAGTGTAGCCATGAGAAAGGGCCAGTGAGTAGAGCCATGAGAGGGGGCCAGTGAACGTGGCATGAGAGGGGGCCAGTGAGGATGCAGGGTGGCCATGAGAGGGGGCCAGTGAGTGTAGCCATGAGAGGGGGCCAGTGAGGGTAGTGATAATAAGTATAGCCATAAGAGGGGCACAGTGAAGATAGCAATAAGATGTGGGAATTGAGGGTGGCCATGATAGGGGGCCTGTGAGGGTGGCCATGAGAGGGGAGCAGTGGGGGTAGCAATGACAGGAGCCAGTGAGGATAGCCATAGATGGGGGCAAGTAGGGTTAGCCATGAGAGGTAGCCGGTGAGTGTAGCCATGAGAATGGGCCAGTGAGTAGAGCCATGAGAGGGGGCCAGTGAACGTGGCCATGAGTGGGGGCCAGTGAGGATGCAGGGTGGCCATGAGAGGGGGCCAGTGAGGGTAGCCATGAGAAGTGGCCAGTGAGTGTAGCCATGAGAGGGGGCCAGTGATGGTAGTGATAATAAGTATAGCCATAAGAGGGGCACAGTGAAGATAGCAATAAGATGTGGGAATTGAGGTAGCCATGAGAGGGGGCCAGTGAAGGTAGCCATGAGAGGTGGCCAGTGAGTATATCCATGAGAGGGGGCCAGTGAGTGTAGACATGTTAGGGTAGCCATGAGATGGGCTCAGTGAGGATAGCCATAACAGGGGACGTGGGGAAGGTGGGGTGAGGGGCAGTAAGGATAGCAATAAAAATGAGGCCATTGAGGGTAGCCATGTGAGGGGGCCAGCGACTGTAGCCATGGCAGGGGGGGCCAGTGAGGATAGCCATAGGAGGGGGCAAATGAGAATAGCAGTAAAAATGAGGCAATTGATGGTAGCCATGAGAGGGGGCCTGTGTGGGTAGCCATGAGAGGGGGCCAATGACTGTAGCCATGGCATAACACAATGGAGCCTTTCCACAAATAGCATGTTTTTAATACACTTTTCTCTGACGTCCTACTGGATGCTGGGGACTCCGTCAGGACCATGGGGATATAGCGGCTCCGCAGGAGACAGGGCACAATAATAAAAGCTTTAGGATCAGGTGGTGTGCACTGGCTCCTCCCCCTATGACCCTCCTCCGAGCCTCAGTTAGATTTTTGTGCCCGACGAGAAGGGTGCAATCTAGGTGGCTCTCCTGAGCTGCTTAGAATAAAAGTTTAAGTTAGGTTTTTTATTTTCAGTGAGTCCTGCTGGCAACAGGCTCACTGCTACGAGGGACTTAGGGGAGAGAAGAAAACTCACCTGCGTGCAGGATGGATTTGCTTCTTAGGCTACTGGACACCATTAGCTCCAGAGTGAGTCGGAACACAGGTCTCACCCTGGGGTTCGTCCCGGAGCCGTGCCGCCGACCCCCCTTGCAGATGCCGAAGTTGAAGAGGTCCAGAGGTCCAGAAACAGGCGGCAGAAGACTTTCAGTCTTCATAAGGTAGCGCACAGCACTGCAGCTGTGCGCCATTGTTGTCAGCACACTTCACCAACAGTCACCAACTGTCACTGAGGGTGCAGGGCGCTGGGGGGGGCGCCCTGGGCAGCAATGTATAATACCTTTTTATGGCTAAAATACATCACATATAGCCCTTGAGGCTATATGGATGTATTTAACCCCTGCCAGATCTCACAAACTCCGGGAGAAGAGCCCGCCGAAAAGGGGGCGGGGCCTATTCTCCTCAGCACACGGCGCCATTTTCCTGCTCAGCTCTGCTGTGAGGAAGGCTCCCAGGCTCTCCCCTGCACTGCACTACAGAAACAGGGTTAAAACAGAGAGGGGGGGGCACTTATTTGGCGATATGATTACATATATAAAAATGCTATAAGGGAAAACACTTGTATAAGGGGTTGTCCCTGTATAATTATAGCGTTTTTGGTGTGTGCTGGCAAACTCTCCCTCTGTCTCCCCAAAGGGCTAGTGGGGTCCTGTCCTCTGTCAGAGCATTCCCTGTGTGTGTGCTGTGTGTCGGTACGTGTGTGTCGACATGTAGGAGGACGATGTTGGTGAGGAGGCGGAGCAAATTGCCTGTATTGGTGATGTCACTCTCTAGGGAGTCGACACTGGAATGGATGGCTTATTTAGGAATTACGTGATAATGTCAACACGCTGCAAGGTCGGTTGACGACATGAGACGGCCGGCAAACAAATTAGTACCTGTCCAGGCATCTCAGACACCGTCAGGGGCTTGTAAAAACGCCCATTTACCTCAGTCGGTCGACACAGACACAGACACGGACACTGACTCCAGTGTCGACGGTGAAGAAACAAACGTATTTTCCTTTAGGGCCACACGTTTCATGTTAAGGGCAATGAAGGAGGTGTTACATATTTCTGATACTACAAGTACCACAAATAAGGGTATTATGTAGGGTGTGAATAAACTACTAGTAGTTTTTCCTGAATCAGATAAATTAAATGAAGTGTGTGATGATACGTGGGTTTCCTCCGATAGAAAATTATTGGCGGTATACCCTTTCCCGCCAGAAGTTAGGGCGAGTTGGGAAACACACCTTAGGGTGAATAAGGCGCTCACACGCTTATAAAAACAAGTGGCGTTACCGTCTCCAGATACGGCAGCCCTCAAGGAGCCAGCTGATAGGAAGCTGAAAAATATCCTAAAAGTATATACACATATACTGGTGTTATACTACGACCAGCAATCGCCTCAGCCTGGATGTGCAGCGCTGAGGGGGCTTGGTCGGATTTCCTGACTGAAAATATTGATACCCTTGACAGGGACAAGATTTTATTGACTATAGAGCATTTTAAGGATGCATTTCTATATATGCGAGATGCGCAGAGGGATATTTGCATTCTGGCATCAAGAGTAAATGTGATGTCCATATCTGCCAGACGACAGTGGTCAGGTGATGCAGATTCCAGACGGCACATGGAAGTATTGCCGTATAAAGGGGCGGTCCATCGGACCTGGTGGCCATGGCAACAGCTGAAAAATCCACCTTTTGTTACCCCAAGTCACATCTCAGCAGAAAAGGACACAGTCTTTTCAGTCTCAGTCCTTTCGTCCCCATAAGGGCAGGCGGGCAAAAGGGCCAGTCATATCTGCCCAGGGGTAGAGGAAAGGGAAGAAGACTGCAGCAGGCAGCCCATTCCCAGGAACAGAAGCCCTCCACAGCTTCTGCCAAGTCCGCAGCATGACGCTGGGGCCGTACAAGCGGACTCAGGTGCGGTAGGGGGTCATCTCAAGAGTTTCAGCACGCAGTGGGCTCACTCACAAGTGGACTCCTGGATCCTACACGTAGTATCCCAGGTGTACATTGGAAATTCGAGACGTCTCCCCCTCACAAGTTCCTGAAGTCTGCTTTACCAACGTCTCCCTCCGACAGGGAGGCAGTATTGGGAACAATTCACAGGCTGTATTCCCAGCAGGTGATAATCAAAGTACCCCTTCTACAACAAGGGAAGGGGTATTATTCCACACTATATTGTGGTACTGAAGCCAGACGGCTAGGTGAGATCTGAAATATTTGAACACTTACATACAAGCGTTCAAATCAAGATGGAGTCACTCAGAGCAGTGATAGCGAACCAGGAAGAAGGGGACGATATGGTGTCACTGGATATCAGGGACGCTTACCTACATGTCCAAATTTGCCCTTCTCACCAAGGGTACCTCAGGTTCGTGGTACAGAACTGTCACTATCAGTTCAGACGCTGCCGTTTGGATTGTCCACGGCACCCCGGGTCTTTACCAAGGTAATGGCCGAAATGATGATTCTTCTTAAAAGAAATATGGACGCTTTCCTGATAAGGGCAAGGTCCAGAGAACAGTTGGAGGTCGGAGTAGCACTATCTTAAGTAGTTCTACGACAGCACGAGTGGATTCTAAATATTCCAAAATCGCAGTTTTCTCTATCGTCCTAAGTGGATGCTGGGGTTCCTGAAAGGACCATGGGGAATAGCGGCTCCGCAGGAGACAGGGCACAAAAGTAAAGCTTTTACAGGTCAGGTGGTGTGTACTGGCTCCTCCCCCTATGACCCTCCTCCAGACTCCAGTTAGATTTTTGTGCCCGGCCGAGAAGGGTGCAATTCTAGGTGGCTCTCATAAAGAGCTGCTTAGAGAGTTTAGCTTAGGTTTTTTATTTTACAGTGATTCCTGCTGGCAACAGGATCACTGCAACGAGGGACAGAGGGGAGAAGAAGTGAACTCACCTGCGTGCAGGATGGATTGGCTTCTTGGCTACTGGACATGAAGCTCCAGAGGGACGATCACAGGTACAGCCTGGATGGTCACCGGAGCCACGCCGCCGGCCCCCTCACAGATGCTGAAGCAAGAAGAGGTCCAGAATCGGCGGCTGAAGACTCCTGCAGTCTTCTTAAGGTAGCGCACAGCACTGCAGCTGTGCGCCATTTTCCTCTCAGCACACTTCACACGGCAGTCACTGAGGGTGCAGGGCGCTGGGGGGGGGGCGCCCTGGGAGGCAAATGAAAACCTTTAAAAAGGCTAAAAATACCTCACATATAGCCCCAGAGGCTATATGGAGATATTTACCCCTGCCTAAATGTACTAAATAGCGGGAGACGAGCCCGCCGAAAAAGGGGCGGGGCCTATCTCCTCAGCACACGGCGCCATTTTCTGTCACAGCTCCGCTGGTCAGGAAGGCTCCCAGGTCTCTCCCCTGCACTGCACTACAGAAACAGGGTATAACAGAGAGGGGGGGCAAAATAAATGGCAATATATTAATATAAAAGCAGCTATAAGGGAGCACTTAATCATAAGGCTATCCCTGTCATATATAGCGCTTTTTGGTGTGTGCTGGCAGACTCTCCCTCTGTCTCCCCAAAGGGCTAGTGGGTCCTGTCTTCGTATAGAGCATTCCCTGTGTGTCTGCTGTGTGTCGGTACGTGTGTGTCGACATGTATGAGGACGTTATTGGTGTGGAGGCGGAGCAATTGCCAAATATGAGGATGTCACCTCCTAGGGGGTCGACACCAGAATGGATGCCTTTATTTGTGGAATTACGGGATAGCGTCAACTCGCTTAAGCAGTCGTTTGCCGACATGAGGCGGCCGGACACTCAATTAGTGCCTGTCCAGGCGCCTCAAACACCGTCAGGGGCTGTAAAACGCCCCTTGCCTCAGTCGGTCGACACAGACCCAGACACAGGCACTGATTCCGGTGGTGAAGGTGACGAATCAACCGTATTTTCCAGTAGGGCCACACGTTATATGATTTTGGCAATAAAGGAGATGTTACATTTAGCTGATACTACAGGTACCACTAAACAGGGTATTATGTGGGGTGTGAAAAAACTACCAGTAGTTTTTACCGAATCAGAAGAATTAAATGACGTGTGTGATGAAGCGTGGGGTGCCCCGATAAAAAACTGCTAATTTCAAAGAAGTTATTGGCTTTATACCCTTTCCCGCCAGAGGTTAGGGAGCGCTGGGAAACACCTCCTAGGGTGGACAAAGCGCTAACACGCTTATCAAAACAAGTGGCGTTACCCTCTCCTGAGACGGCCGCACTTAAAGATCCATCAGATAGGAGGATGGAAAATATCCAAAAAGGTATATACACACATGCAGGTGTTATACTACGACCAGCTATTGCGACTGCCTGGATGTGCAGTGCTGGGGTAGTTTGGTCAGAGTCCCTGATCGAAAATATTGATACCCTGGACAGGGACAATATTTTACTGTCGTTAGAACAAATAAAGGATGCATTTCTTTATATGCGTGATGCACAGAGAGATATCTGCACACTGGCATCACGGGTAAGTGCTATGTCCATTTCGGCCAGAAGAGCTTTATGGACACGACAGTGGACAGGCGATGCGTAGAGGAGTTATTTGGGGTCGGTCTATCGGATTTGGTGGCCACGGCTACGGCCGGGAAATCCACCTTTCTACCTCAAGTCACTCCCCAACAGAAAAAGGCACCGACCTTTCAACCGCAGCCCTTTCGTTCCTTTAAAAATAAGAGAGCAAAGGGCTATTCATATCTGCCACGAGGCAGAGGACGAGGGAAGAGACAGCAACAGGCAGCTCCTTCCCAGGAACCGAAGCCCTCCCCGGCTTCTACAAAAGCCTCAGCATGACGCTGGGGCTTCGCAAGCGGACTCGGGGGCGGTAGGCGGTCGTCTCAAGAATTACAGCGCGCAGTGGGCTCACTCGCAGGTAAATCCCTGGATCCTGCAGATAATATCTCAGGGGTACAGGTTGAAATTAGAGACAGAGCCACCTCGCCGTTTCCTGAAGTCTGCTTTACCAACGTCCCCCTCAGAAAGGGAGACGGTTTTGGAAGCCATTCACAAGCTGTATTCTCAGCAGGTGATAGTCAAGGTACCTCTTCTACAACAAGGGAAGGGGTATTATTCCACTCTTTTTGTGGTACCGAAGCCGGATGGCTCGGTAAGGCCTATTCTAAATCTGAAGTCCTTGAACCTGTACATAAAGAAGTTCAAGTTCAAGATGGAGTCACTCAGAGCAGTGATAACGAACCTGGAAGAAGGGGACTTTATGGTATCCTTGGACATCAAGGATGCGTATCTCCACGTTCCAATTACCCCTCACACCAGGGGTACCTCAGGTTCGTTGTACAAAACTGTCACTATCAGTTTCAGACGCTGCCGTTTGGTTTGTCCACGGCACCTCGGGTCTTTACAAAGGTAATGGCCGAGATAATATTTCTTCTTCGAAGAAAAGGCGTATTAATTATCCCATACTTGGACGATCTCCTAATAAGGGCAAGGTCCAGAGAACAGCTAGAGATGGGTTTAGCACTATCTCAAGAGGTGCTAAAGCAGCACGGATGGATTCTGAATATTCCAAAATCCCAATTAATGCCGACAACTCGTCTGCTGTTCCTGGGGATGATTCTGGACACAGTTCAGAAAAAGGTTTTTCTTCCCGAAGAAAAAGCCAAGGAGTTATCTGACCTGGTCAGGAACCTCCTAAAACCAGGAAAGGTGTCTGTACATCAATGCACAAGAGTCCTGGGAAAAAATGGTAGCTTCTTACGAAGCAATCCCTTTCGGCAGATTCCATGCAAAGGGATCTGTTGGACAAATGGTCAGGGTCGCATCTTCAGATGCACCTGCGGATAACCCTGTCGCCGAGGACAAGGGTATCCCTTCTGTGGTGGTTGCAGGAGGCTCATCTATTGGAGGGCCGCAGATTCGGCATGCAGGATTGGATCCTGGTGACCACGGATGCCAGCCTGAGAGGCTGGGGAGCAGTCACACAGGGAAGAAATTTCCAGGGAGTGTGGTCGAGCCTGAAAAAGTCTCTTCACATAAGCATTCTGGAACTAAGAGCAATCTACAATGCTCTAAGCCAGGCGGAACCTCTGCTTCAAGGAAGACCGGTGTTGATCCAGTCGGACAACATCACGGCAGTCGCCCATGTAAACAGACAGGGCGGCACAAGAAGCAGGAGGGCAATGGCAGAAGCTGCCAGGATCCTTCGCTGGGCGGAGAATCACGTGATAGCACTGTCAGCAGTATTCATCCCGGGCGTGGACAACTGGGAAGCAGACTTCCTCAGCAGACACGACCTTCACCCGGGAGAGTGGGGACTTCATCCAGAAGTTTTCCACATGCTATTAAACCGTTGGGTAAAACCAATGGTGGACATGATGGCGTCTCGCCTCAACAAAACACTGGACAGGTATTGCGCCAGGTCAAGAGATCCGCAGGCAATAGCTGTGGACGCGCTGGTAACACCTTGGGTGTACCAGTCGGTATATGTGTTTCCTCCTCTGCCTCTCATACCAAAGGTATTGAGGATTATACGGCAAAGAGGCGTAAGACTAGTGGCTCCGGATTGGCCAAGAAGGACTTGGTACCCGGAACTTCAAGAGATGGTCACGGACGATCCGTGGCCTCTACTTCTGAGAAGGGACCTGCTTCAGCAGGGTCCTTGTCTTTTTCAAGACTTACCGCGGCTGCGTTTGACGGCATGGCGTTTGAATGCCAGATCCTAAAAGGAAAAGGCATTCCAGAAGAAGTCATTCCTACCTTGATAAAGGCAAGGAAGGAAGTCACCGCGAAGCATTATCGCCGTATTTGGCGAAAATATGTTGCGTGGTGCGAACAGCGGAGTGCTCCGATGGAGGAATTTCAACTGGGTCGTTTTCCTACATTTCCTGCAATCAGGATTGTCTATGGGTCTCAAATTGGGATCTATTAAGGTTCAAATTTCGGCCCTATCAATATTCTTCCAAAAAGAATTGGCCTCAGTCCCTGAGGTCCAGATTTTTATCAAAGGAGTACTGCATATACAGCCTCCTGTGGTGCCTAAGGTGGCACCGTGGGATCTAAATGTAGTTTTAGATTTCCTCAAATCCAATTGGTTTGAACCACTAAAGAATGTGGATTTGAAATATCTCACATGGAAAGTGACTATGTTACTGGCCCTGGCTTCGGCCGGGAGAGTATCTGAACTGGCGGCTTTGTTTTATAAAAGCCCTTATTTAATTTTCCATTCGACATAGGGCAGAGCTGCGGACGCGTCCGCATTTTCTCCCTAAGGTGGTATCAGCGTTTCACCTGAACCAGCCTATTGTAGTGCCTGCGGCTACAGACGACTTGAAGGACTCCAAGTTGTTGGACGTTGTCAGAGCCTTAAAAATATACATTTAAAGGACGGCTGGAGTCAGAAAATCTGACTCGCTGTTTATACTGTATGCACCCAACAAGTTGGGTGCACCTGCTTCTAAGCAGTCGATTGCTCGTTGGATTTGTAACAAAATTCAACTTGTACATTCTGTGGCAGGCCTGCCACAGCCTAAATCTGTTAAGGCCCATTCCGCAAGGAAGGTGGGCTCATCTTGGGCGGCTGCCCGAGGGGTCTCGGCATTACAACTCTGCCGAGCAGCTACGTGGTCAGGGGAGAACACGTTTGTAAATTTTTACAAATTTGATACCCTGGCAAAGGAGGACCTGGAGTTCTCTCATTCGGTGCTGCAGAGTCATCCGCACTCTCCCGCCCGTTTGGGAGCTTTGGTATAATCCCCATGGTCCTTTCAGGAACCCCAGCATCCACTTAGGACGATAGAGAAAATAAGAATTTACTTACCGATAATTCTATTTCTCGGAGTCCGTAGTGGATGCTGGGCGCCCATCCCAAGTGCGGATTATCTGCAATACTTGTACATAGTTATTGTTAACTAATTCGGGTTATTGTTTAGGAAGCCATCTTTCAGAGGCTCCTCTGTTATCATACTGTTAACTGGGTTTAGATCACAAGTTGTACGGTGTGATTGGTGTGGCTGGTATGAGTCTTACCCGGGATTCAAAATCCTCCCTTATTGTGTACGCTCGTCTGGGCACAGTACCTAACTGGAGTCTGGAGGAGGGTCATAGGGGGAGGAGCCAGTACACACCACCTGACCTGTAAAAGCTTTACTTTTGTGCCCTGTCTCCTGCGGAGCCGCTATTCCCCATGGTCCTTTCAGGAACCCCAGCATCCACTACGGACTCCGAGAAATAGAATTATCGGTAAGTAAATTCTTATTTTTTCCGACGACACGTCTACTGTTCCTAGGGATGATTCTGGACACAGTCCAGAAAAGGATGTTTTCTCCCGGAGAAGAAAGCCAGGGAGTTATCCGAGCTAGTCAGGAACCTCCTAAAACCAGGAAAAGTATCAGTGCATCATTGCACAAGGATCCTGTGAAAAATGGTGGTTTCTTACAAAGCGATCCCATTCGGTAGATTTCACGCAAGAACCTTTACGTGGGATCTGCTGGAAAAATGGTCCGGATCGCATCTTCAGATGCATCAGCGGATAACCCTGTCTCCAAGGACAAGGGTGTTTCTTCTGCGGTGGCTGCAGAGTGCTCATCTATGAAAGGGCCGCAGATTCGGCATTCAGGACTGGGTCCTGGTGACCACGGATGCCAGCCTGAGTGGCTGGGGAGCAGTCACACAAGGAAAAAATTTCCAGAGAGTGTGATCGAGTCTGGAGACTTCTCTCCACATAAATATACTGGAGCTAAGGGCAATTTACAATGCTCTAAGCTTAGCAAGACCTCTGCTTCAAGGTCAGCCGGTATTGATCCAGTGGGACAACATCACGGCAGTCGCCCACGTAAACAGACAGGGCGGCACAAGAAGCAGGAGGGAAATGGCAGAAACTGCAAGGATTCTTCGCTGGGCGAAAAATCATGTGATAACACTCTCAGCAGTGTTCATTCCGGGAGTGGAAAACTGGGAAGCAGACTTCCTCAGCAGGCATGACCTCCACCCGGGAGAGTGGGGACTTCATCGGGAAGTCTTCCACATGATTGTAAACCGTTGTGAAAAACCAAAGGTGGACATGATGGCGTCCCGCCTGAACAAAAAACTAGATATTGCGCCAGGTCAAGGGACCCTCAGGCAATAGCGGTGGACGCTCTGGTAACACTGTGGATGTACCAGTCAGAGTATGTGTTCCCTCCTATGCCTCTCATACAAAAAGTACTGAGAATCATAAGAGGGAGATGAGTAAGAATGATACTCGTGGTTCCGGATTGGCCAAGAAGGACTTGGTACCCGAAACTTCAAGAGATGTTCACGGAAGACCCGTGGCCTCTACCTTTAAGAAAGGACCTGCTCCAGCAGGGGCCTTGTCTGTTCCAAGACTTACCGCGGCCGCGTTTGACGGCATGGCGGTTGAACGCCGGATCCTGAAAGGGCATTCCAGATGAAGTCATCCCTACCCTGGTCGAAGACAGGAAGGATGTAACCGCAAAACATTTTCACCGCATTTGGCGAAGATATGTTGCGTGGTGTGGGGCCAAGAAGGCCCCTACAGAGGAATTCCAACTGGGTCGTTTCCTACATTTCCTGAAAACAGGACTGTCTATGGGCCTAAAATTAGGGTCCATTAAGGTTCAAATTTCGGCCCTGTCGAATTTCTTCCAGAAAGAACTGGCTTTAGTGCCTGACGTTCAGATGTTTGTAAAAGGGGTACTGCATATACAGCCTCCTTTTGTGCCCCAGTGGCACCTTGGGATCTCAATGTTGTTTTGAGTTTCCTAAAGTCACATTGGTTTGAACCACTCACCACTGTGGACTTAAAATATCTCACATGGAAGGTGACGATGCTATTAGCCCTGGCTTCAGCCAGGCGTGTGTCAGAATTGGCGGCTTTATCATATATAAAGCCCTTACTTAATTTTTCATTCTGACAGGGCAGAATTGAGGACTCGTCCTCAATTTCTCCTTAAGGTGTTTTCTGTTTTTCACATGAACCAACCTATTGTGGTACCTGCGGGTACTAGGGACTTGGAGGACTCCAAGTTACTTGACGTTGTCAGGGCCCTGAAAAATATGTTTCCAGGAAGGCTGGAGTCAGAAAATCTGACTCGCTGTTTAGCCTGTATGCACCCAACAAGATGGGTGCTCCTGCTTCTAAGCAGACGATTGCTCGCTGGATTTGTAATACAATTCAGTTTACACATTCTGTGGCAGGCCTGCCACAGCCAAAATCGGTAAAAGCCCATTCCAAAAGGAAGGGGGCTCATCTTGGGCGACTGCCCGAGGGGTCTCGGCTTTACAACTTTGCCGAGCAGTTACTTGGTCAGGGGAAAACACGTTTGCTAAATTCTACAAATTTGATACCCTGGCTGAGGAGGACATGGAGTTCTCTCATTCGGTGCTGCAGGGTCATCCGCACTCTCCCGCCCGTTTGGGAGCTTTGGTATAATCCCCATGGTCCTGACGGAGTCCCCAGCATCCACTAGGACGTCAGAGAAAATAAGATTTTACTTACCGATAAATCTATTTCTCGTAGTCCGTAGTGGATGCTGGGCGCCCATCCCAAGTGCGGATTGTCTGCAATACTTGTACATAGTTATTGTTACAAAAATCGGGTTATTCTTGTTGTGAGCCATCTTTTCAGAGGCTCCTTCGTTGTTATCATACTGTTAACTGGGTTCAGATCACAGGTTGTACGGTGTGATTGGTGTGGCTGGTATGAGTCTTACCCGGGATTCAATATCCTTCCTTATTATGCACGCTCGTCCGGGCACAGTATCCTAACTGAGGCTTGGAGGAGGGTCATAGGGGGAGGAGCCAGTGCACACCACCTGATCCTAAAGCTTTTATTATTGTGCCCTGTCTCCTGCGGAGCCGCTATATCCCCATGGTCCTGACGGAGTCCCCAGCATCCACTACGGACTACGAGAAATAGATTTATCGGTAAGTAAAATCTTATTATTTTATTCTTTCAAACACTCTTTAACTTTTAAAACATTTAATTTTCGCTTTTTATAAATACTTCTTTTATTAGAAGCTTAATAAAAGTTACATTTTAGCTTAATAAGTTAAATTTTAGTCATTGTGAATTATTCTGTGCACCGCAGATTGGACATTTCTTTTCTTCTCTTGAACCTTTGGCCATGAGAAGGGGTCAGTGAGGATAGCCATGAGAGGGGGCAAGTGAGGGTAACCATAGCAGGGGGCCAGTGAGGGTAGCCAAGGGAGGGGGCAATGGAGGGTAGCCAAAGGAAGGGGCAAGTAAGGGTAGCCATGATAGGGGGCTAGTAAGGGTAGCTATGAGAAGGGGTCAGTGAGGATAGCCATGGGGGGGGGGGGGGGGGGGGGGAAGAATGTCCAGTGAGCATTGTCCAGCATTGGGGGGTGGATCCAGTGAGGGTAGCCATGAGGGGGTGGGGGGTGGTGCATGGAGTGTAGGCATTAGACGGGGGCCAGTGAGTGTAGCCGTGAGAGGTGGCCGGTGAGGATAGCCATGAGAGGGGGCCAGTGAGGGTAACCATGCAAGGGGGCCAGAGAGGGGGCAGTGAGGGTAGCCAAAGGAGAGGGCAAGTGAGGGTAGCCATAAGAGGTAGCCAGTGAGTGTAGCCATGAGAAGGGTCCAGTGAGTGTAGCCATAAAAAGGGTCAAGTGAGGGTAGCCATGAGAGGGTAGCTATGAGAAGGGGTCAGTGAGGATAGCCATGAGGTGGGCCAGTGAGGATAGTCGTGAGGGGGAGGATGGTGAGGGTAGCCGGGGGGGGGGGGGGGGTCCAGTGAGGGTAGCATTGAGGGGTGGATCCAGTGAGGGTAGCCATGAGAAGGGGCCAGTGAGTGTAGCCGTGAGAAGGGGCCAGTGAGTGTAGCCGTGAGAAGGGGCCAGTGAGTGTAGCCGTGGGAAGGGGCCAGTGAGTGTAGCCGTGAGAAGGAGCCAGTGAGTGTAGCCTTAAGAAGGGGCCAGTGAGTATAGCCATAAGAGGTGGCCAGTGAGGGTAGCCATGAGAGGGGGCAGTGAGGATAGCAATAAGATGAGGGTATTGAGGGTAGCCATGAGAGGGGGCCAGTGAGGGTAGCCGTGAGAGGGGGCCAGTGAGGGTAGCCGTGAGAGGGGGCCAGTGAGGCTAGCCGTGAGAGGTGGCCAGTGAGGGTAGCCGTGAGAGGTGGCCAGTGAGTGTAGCCGTGAGAGGTGGCCAGTGAGGGTAGCCGTGAGAGGTGGCCAGTGAGGGTAGCCGTGAGAGGTGGCCAGTGAGGGTAGCTGTGAGAGGGGGCCAGTGAGGGTAGCTGTGAGAGGGGGCCAGTGAGGCTAGCCGTGAGAGGTGGCCAGTGAGGGTAGCCGTGAGAGGTGGCCAGTGAGTGTAGCCGTGAGAGGTGGCCAGTGAGGGTAGCCGTGAGAGGTGGCCAGTGAGGGTAGCCGTGAGAGGGGGCCAGTGAGGGTAGCTGTGAGAGGGGGCCAGTGAGGGTAGCTGTGAGAGGGGGCCAGTGAGGGTAGCCGTGAGATGGGGCCAGTGAGGGTAGCTGTGAGAGGGGGCCAGTGAGGGTAGCCATGAGAGGTGGCCAGTGAGGCTATCCATGAGAAGGGGCCAGTGAGGGTAGCAATAAGATGAGGCAGCGAGGGTAGCTATGAGAGGTGGCATTAAGGTTAGCAATGAGAGGGGTAGTAAGGATAGCAATAAGATGAGGCAGCGAGGGTAGTCATGAAAAGGAGACAGTGAGGATAGCCATGTCTGTAACCAGTTATAGTGCTCCCATGCTGGCACCCTCATCTCCTTATTACATGGTTTCTTTCCTGCAAACGTAAAGCACGTTCAGTCATTTTGGAGAAAAGTGCTATATAAATATTAATGCTATTATATAATAATAATAATAATGATTATTATTATTATTAACTTGTTATTTTGTTATCCACAGTACTTGGGAGAGAGGGTGTCAGAGAAAGTAAAGAACAAAGTGGTGGGTCTGTTGTACAGTTGGACGTTGGCTCTTCCTGAGGAGAATAAAATAAAGGATGCCTACCACATGCTGAAGAGACAAGGTCAGTCTTCCTTTACTCTGCATAATAGTGTCTCATAGTTCCTCCCAGACTGTTATGCACAAGTGAATTCTGGCTGTTCACCCATCTATCTGTAACAACGTGTGTACACACAGCGACTGATGTATTTGTGGTATTTATTAGGCAAATGTGTGCATGTTTGAATATATTGTGACTATGAGAAATCACTTGAGTTCCTTGCTCTGTCCTAAAAGCCCTTGGCTAAACGATCTCATAACTCATTGGTAACAAAAATATCTTTACCCTAGAAATGGGAAAATGCTACAATAAAAAAAAATGTAAAAGAAAAAATACAATGAATAAAGTAAAACGAAGATCAAATACTAAAGTGAAACAAAGATAAAATTACTGCTCCAGCAAGTTTTGTCACCAGAAAAATATTACATCACTTTGCTGTTGGCTCAGGGTTTCCCATTCATTTATATACTGTAGGCAGTGCATCTTAATGAGCTTTCTGTGCCCAGTGAAAATGCAATGCCTAACAGAACCTAGGCCCTCATTCCGAGTTGATTGCTCGCTAGCTACTTTTCTCTTACGTCCTAGAGGATGCTGGGGACTCCGTAAGGACCATGGGGATAGACGGGCTCCGCAGGAGACATGGGCACTAAAAAGAACTTTAGATATGGATGTGCACTGGCTCCTCCCTCTATGCCCCTCCTCCAGACCCCAGTTTGATACTGTGCCCAGAGGAGACTGGGTGCATTACAGGGAGCTCTCCTGAGTTTCTCTGAAAAAATAATTTTGTTAGGTTTTTTATTTTCAGGGAGCCCTGCTAGCAACAGGCTCCCTGCATCGTGGGACTGAGGAGAGAGAAGCAGACCTACTTAAATGCTAGGCTCTGCTTCTTAGGCTACTGGACATTAGCTCCAGAGGGAGTCGGAACGCAGGTCTCCCCTCGCAGTTCGTCCCGGAGCCGCGCCGCCGTCCTCCTCACAGAGCCGGAAGATAGAAGCCGGGTGAGTATGAGAAGATAGAAGACTTCAGAGGCGGCAGAAGACTTCAGATCTTCTCTGAGGTAACGCGCAGCGCCATTGCTCCCACAGACAACACACATGTCAGGCACTGATGGGTGCAGGGTGCAGGGGGGGCGCCCTGGGCAGCAATTTTTAACCTCTAGGACTGGCCAAAGTATATATATATAGGCTCTGCGGGCTGTATATAGGAAACCCCCGCCAGTTTTTAAAGAAATCGAGCGGGACCGAAGCCCGCCGCTGAGGGGGCGGAGCTTGATCCCTCAGCACTCACCAGCGCCATTTTCTCCACAGCACACCGCTGAGAAGCTGGCTCTCCGGACTCTCCCCTGCTGAACACGGTGACAGAGGGTTTTAAAGAAGGGGGGGCACATAATTTGGCGCAGTGAATATAATAATAAAAGCGCTATATTTATCTGGGAATTTTCTCTAACGTCCTAGTGGATGCTGGGGACTCCGTAAGGACCATGGGGAATAGACGGGCTCCGCAGTAGACATGGGCACTTTAAGAAAGAATTTAGATTCTGGTGTGCTCTGGCTCCTCCCTCTATGTCCCTCCTCCAGACCTCAGTTTGAATCTGGGCCCGGACGAGCTGGGTGCTGTTCAGTGAGGTCTCCTGAGCTTGCTGTAAGAAAGTTTTTGTTAGGTTTTTTATTTTCAGGGAGCTCTGCTGGCAACAGACTCCCTGCATCGTGGGACAGAGGGGAGAGAAGCAGCCCTACTCTCTGCAGATAGGTCCTGCTTCTTAGGCTACTGGACACCATTAGCTCCATAGGGATCGTACACAGGATCTCACCCTCGTCGTCCGATCCCGGAGCAGCGCCGCCGTCCCCCTCACAGAGCCGGAAGACAGAAGCCGGGTGAGCATAAGAAGCAAGAAGACTTCGAAATCGGCGGCAGAAGACTCCAGTCTTCACTGAGGTAGCGCACAGCACTGCAGCTGTGCGCCATTGCTCCCACATACACCCACATACCCCGGTCACTGTAAGGGTGCAGGGCGCAGGGGGGGGCACCCTGGGCAGCAATTAGGACCTCTTGGCAAAAGTTGGACATATATACAGTTGGGCACTGTATATATGTATGAGCCCCCGCCATAATATTGTACATAAACGCGGGACAGAAGCCCGCCGCTGAGGGGGCGGGGCTTCTTCCTCAGCTCTCACCAGCGCCATTTTTTCTCCACAGCTCCGCTGAGAGGGAGCTCCCCAGGCTCTCCCCTGCAGAAACACGGTAGAAGAGGGTAAAAAAGAGAGGGGGGGGGGCACATAATTAGGCGCAAAAATCATTATTACAGCGGCTACTGGGTTAACACTAAGTTACTGTGTGATTCCTGGGTTATATAGCGCTGGGGTGTGTGCTGGCATACTCTCTCTCTGTCTCTCCAAAGGGCCTTGTGGGGGAACTGTCTTCAAAAAGAGCATCCCCTGTGTGTGTGGTGTGTCGGTACGCTTGTGTCGACATGTTTGACGAGGAAGGCTATGTGGAAACAGAGCGGGAGCAAATGAATGTGGTGTCTCCGCCGACGGCGCCGACACCTGATTGGATGGATATGTGGAAGGTTTTAAATGATAATGTTAATTGCTTGCATAAAAGGTTAGATAAAGCTGAAGCCGTAGGACAGTCAGAGTCTCAACCCGTGCCTGATCCTATGTCGCAGAGGCCGTCAGGGTCTCAGAAGCGCCCACTATCCCAAATTGTTGACACTGATACCGACGTGGATTCTGACTCCAGTGTCGATTACGATGATGCAAAGTTACAGCCTAAATTGGCTAAATCCATCCGTTATATGATTATAGCAATTAAGGATGTGTTGCACATTACAGAGGAAACCCCAGTCCCTGACAAGAGGGTTCATATGTATGGGGAAAAAAGGCAGGTGGTGACCTTTCCCCCTTCACACGAGCTAAATGAGTTATGTGAAAAGGCTTGGGAATCTCCAGATAAAAAACTGCAGATTTCCAAACGGATGCTTATGGCGTATCCTTTCCCGCCAACGGACAGGCTACGCTGGGAATCCTCCCCTAGGGTGGACAAAGCTTTGACACGCTTATCCAAGAGGGTAGCCCTGCCGTCACAGGATACAGCCACCCTCAAAGATGCTGCGGATAGAAAACAAGAGGGTACCCTGAAGTCCATGTATACACATTCAGGTACCTTACTAAGGCCGGCAATTGCGTCGGCCTGTGTGTGTAGTGCTGTAGCAGCATGGACGGATACCTTATCTGAGGAACTTGATACCTTAGACAAGGATACTATATTAATGACCCTGGGGCATATAAAAGACGCTGTCCTATATATGAGAGATGCTCAAAGAGACAATAGTCTACTGGGCTCTAGGATAAATGCTATGTCGATTTCTGCCAGAAGGGTCCTGTGGACTCGGCAATGGACAGGTGATGCCGACTCAAAAAGGCACATGGAGGTTTTACCTTACAAGGGTGAGGAATTGTTTGGGGAGGGTCTCTCGGACCTGGTCTCCACAGCTACTGCTGGAAAGTCAAATTTTTGCCATATGTTTCCTCACAACCTAAGAAAGCACCGAATTACCAAATGCAGTCCTTTCGATCACAAAAAGGCAAGAAAGTCCGAGGTGCGTCCTTTCTCACCAGAGGCAGGGGCAGAGGAAGGAAGCTGCACAACACAGCTAGTTCCCAGGAACAGAAGTCCTCCCCGGCTTCCACTAAATCCACCGCATGACGCTGGGGCTCCACAGGCGGAGCTAGGCCTGGTGGGGGCGCGTCTCCGTAATTTCAGTCACAAGTGGGTACACTCCCAGTTGGATCCCTGGGCAATAGAAATTGTGTCTCAGGGATACCAGCTGGAATTCGAAGAGATGCCCCCTCACCGTTACCTCAGATCGGTTCCCCTCCTTCAACAAGGAAAGGGTTATTATTCGACCATGTTTGTGGTACCGAAACCGGACGGTTCGGTAAGACCCATATTGAATTTAAAATCCCTGAACATATACCTGAAAAGGTTCAAGTTCAAGATGGAATCGCTCAGAGCGGTCATCGCAAGCCTGGAAGGGGGGGATTTTATGGTGTCTCTGGACATAAAGGATGCATATCTTCATGTCCCCATTTATCCACCTCATCAGGCGTACCTCAGATTTGTGGTACAGGATTGTCATTACCAATTCCAGACGTTGCCGTTTGGTCTCTCCACGGCACCGAGAATATTTACCAAGGTAATGGCGGAAATGATGGTACTCCTGCGGAAGCAAGGGGTCACGATTATCCCATACTTGGACGATCTCCTCATAAAAGCGAGGTCAAGGGAGCAGTTGCTGATCAGCGTAGCACGCTCTCTGGAAGTGTTACAACAACACGGCTGGATTCTAAATATTCCAAAGTCGCAGTTGATTCCTACGACTCGTCTGCCTTTCCTGGGCATGATTCTGGACACAGACCAGAAGAGGGTTTATCTCCTGATAGAGAAGGCTCAGGAGCTCATGACACTGGTCAGAGACCTATTAAAACCAAAACAGGTGTTGGTGCATCACTGCACGCGAGTCCTGGGAAAGATGGTGGCATCATACGAGGCCATTCCCTTCGGCAGGTTCCATGCGAGGACCTTTCAATGGGATCTGTTGGACAAGTGGTCCGGATCACATCTTCAGATGCATCGGTTAATCACCCTATCCCCCAGGGCCAGGGTGTCTCTCCTGTGGTGGCTGCAGAGTGCTCACCTTCTCGAAGGTCGCAGATTCGGCATTCAGGACTGGGTCCTGGTGACCACGGATGCAAGCCTCCGAGGGTGGGGGGCAGTCACACAGGGAAGAAATTTCCAAGGGCTGTGGTCAAGTCAGGAGACTTGCCTTCACATCAACATCCTGGAACTAAGGGCCATATACAACGCCCTACGTCAAGCGGAGTCCCTGCTTCGCGACCAACCGGTTCTGATTCAGTCAGACAACATCACCGCAGTGGCTCATGTAAACCGCCAAGGCGGCACAAGGAGCAGGGTGGCGATGGTAGAAGCCACCAGAATTCTTCGCTGGGCGGAGAATCACGTAAGCGCACTGTCAGCAGTGTTCATTCCGGGAGTGGACAACTGGGAAGCAGACTTCCTCAGCAGGCACGACCTCCACCCGGGAGAGTGGGAACTTCATCAAGAAGTCTTCACGCAGATTGCAAGTCGGTGGGAACTGCCACAGGTGGACATGATGGCATCCCGCCTCAACAAAAAGCTACAGAGATATTGCGCCAGGTCAAGAGACCCTCAGGCGATAGCTGTGGACGCACTGGTGACACCGTGGGTATTCCAGTCGGTCTATGTATTTCCTCCTCTTCCTCTCATACCCAAGGTGCTGAGAATCATAAGAAAAAGAGGAATGAGAACAATACTCATTGTTCCGGATTGGCCAAGAAGGACTTGGTATCCAGATCTGCAAGAGATGCTCACAGAGGACCCGTGACCTCTGCCTCTAAGACAGGACTTGTTGCAACAGGGGCCCTGTCTGTTCCAAGACTTACCGCGGCTGCGTATGACGGCATGGCGGTTGAACGCCGGATCCTAGCAGAAAAAGGCATTCCGGATGAAGTTATTCCTACGCTGATAAAGGCTAGGAAGGAGGTGACGGCTCAACATTATAACCGTATATGGCGAAAATATGTGGCTTGGTGTGAGGCCAGGAATGCCCCTATGGAGGAATTCCAGCTGGGCCGTTTCCTTCACTTCCTACAGTCGGGAGTGACTTTGGGCCTTAAATTGGGTTCCATTAAGGTTCAGATTTCGGCCTTATCCATTTTCTTTCAAAAAGAACTAGCTTTTCTGCCTGAAGTTCAGACGTTGTAAAGGGAGTGCTGCATATTCAGCCCCCTTTTGTGCCTCCAGTGGCACCTTGGGATCTTAACGTGGTGTTGAGTTTCCTGAAATCACACTGGTTTGAACCACTCAAAACGGTGGAATTGAAATATCTCACGTGGAAGGTGGTCATGCTATTAGCCTTGGCTTCGGCTAGGCGTGTGTCAGAATTGGCGGCTTTGTCACATAAAAGCCCTTATCTGGTTTTCCATGCGGATAGAGCAGAATTGCGGACCCGCCCACAATTTCTGACAAAAGTGGTTTCATCTTTTCATATAAACCAACCTATTGTGGTGCCTGTGGCTACTAGTGACTTGGAGGATTCCGAGTCACTGGATGTGGTCAGGGCTTTGAAGGTTTATGTAGCCAGAACGGCTAAGGTCAGGAAAACAGAATCTTTGTTTATCCTGTATGCTTCCAACAAGCTTGGGGCGCCTGCTTCAAAGCAAACTATTGCTCGCTGGATCTGTAACACGATTCAGCAGGCTCATTCTGCGGCTGGGTTGCCGCTGCCTAAATCAGTTAAGGCCCATTCCACTAGGAAGGTGGGCTCTTCTTGGGCGGCTGCCCGAGGGGTCTCGGCATTACAGCTTTGCCGAGCGGCTACTTGGTCAGGTTCAAACACCTTTGCAAAGTTCTACAAGTTTGATACCCTGGCTGAGGAGGACCTTGTGTTTGCTCATTCGGTGCTGCAGAGTCATCCGCACTCTCCCGCCCGTTTGGGAGCTTTGGTATAATCCCCATGGTCCTTACTGAGTCCCCAGCATCCACTAGGACGTTAGAGAAAATAAGATTTTACTTACCAGTAAATCTATTTCTCGTAGTCCGTAGTGGATGCTGGGCGCCCGTCCCAAGTGCGGACTTCTTCTGCAATGCTTGTATATAGTTATTGCTTAAATAAGGGTTATGTTATAGTTGCATCAGGGTTGATCTGATGCTCTGTTGTTGTTCATACTGTTAACTGGGTAAAGTTATCACAAGTTATACGGTGTGATTGGTGTGGCTGGTATGAGTTATACCCTGGATTCCCAAAATCCTTTCCTTGTACTGTCAGCTCTTCCGGGCACAGTTTCTCTAACTGAGGTCTGGAGGAGGGACATAGAGGGAGGAGCCAGAGCACACCAGAATCTAAATTCTTTCTTAAAGTGCCCATGTCTCCTGCGGAGCCCGTCTATTCCCCATGGTCCTTACGGAGTCCCCAGCATCCACTACGGACTACGAGAAATAGATTTACCGGTAAGTAAAATCTTATTTTTTCCAGGGTCATTGGCGCCTGGTGTGTGCTGGCATACTCTCTCTCTGTCTCTCCAAAGGGCCTTGTTGGGGAACTGTCTCCAGATTAGAGATTTCCCTGAGTGTGTGGGGTGTCGGTACGCATGTGTCGGCATGTCTGAAGCAGAAGGCTCTTCTAGGGAGGAGGTTGAGCAAATGAGTGTGGTGTCTCCGTCGGCAACGCCGACACCTGACTGGTTGGATATGTGGAATGTTTTAAATGCAAATGTGAATTTATTACACAAAAGGTTGGACAAAGCAGAGTCCAGGGAATGTACAGGGAGTCAAGCCCTGCCTTTCACTATGTCGCAGGGGCCTTCTGGGTCTCAAAAGCGCCCACTATCCCAAGTTGCAGACACTGATACCGACACGGATTCTGACTACGATGATGCGAAGTTGCAGCCAAAAGTGGCTAAAAGTATTCATTATATGATAATTTGAATAAAAGATGTGTTGCATATCACAGATGACCCCTCGGCCCCGGATACGAGGGTGCGCATGTGTAAGGAAAAGAAACCTGAGGTTACTTTTCTCCCTTCACATGAGTTAAATGAGTTGTTTGAAAGGGCTTGGGAAACTCCAGACAAGAAACTGCAGATTCCCAAAAGGATTCTTATGGCGTATCCTTTCCCGGCTAAGGATAGGATACAGTGGGAATCCTCCTCAAGGGTGGACAAAGCGTTGACACGCTTATCCAAAAAGGTAGCGCTGCCATCTCAAGATACCGCAATCCTCAAGGATCCTGCTGATCGCAGGCAGGAGACTACCTTGAAGTCAATTTACACACATACTGGTACATTACTCAGACCGGCGGTAGAGTCGGCTTGGGTTTGTAGCGCTGTAGCAGCATGGACAGATACCTTATCAGCTGATATTAATACGCTGGATAAGGAAACCATTTTGTTGACCTTGGGTCATATTAAGGATGCGGTCCTATATATGAGGGATGCTCAGAGGGACGTGGGCCTACTGGGTTCCAGAACCAACGCTATGGCGATTTCTGCTAGGCGAGCCCTATGGACCCGACAATGGACGGGTGATGCCGACTCGAAGAGGCATATGGAGGTTTGGCCTTACAAGCGTGAGGAATTGTTTGGGGAAGGTCTCACGGACCTGGGCCCTCATTCCGAGTTGTTCGCTCGTTAGTGGTTTTTGCAACGGAGCGATTTGTCGCAAACTGCGCATGCGCAATGTTCGCAGTGCGTCTGCGCCAAGTAAATTTGCCAAAAAGTTAGGTATTTTACTGACGGCTTAACGAAGAAATTTCTTCGTTCTGGTGAGCGGAGTATGATTGACAGGAAGTGGGTGTTTCTGGGCGGAAACTGGCCGTTTTATGGGTGTGTACGAAAAAACGCTGACGTTTCTGGGAAAAACGCGGGAGTGGCTGGAGAAACGGGGGAGTGTCTGGGCGAACGCTGGGTGTGTTTGTGACGTCAAACCAGGAACGAAACTGACTGAACTGATCGCAGTGGCAGAGTAAGTCCCGAGCTACTCAGAAACTGCAAAGAAATTTCTATTCGCAATTATGCGAATCTTTCGTTCGCAATTCTGCAAAGCTAAGATTCACTCCCAGTAGGCGGCGGCTTAGCGTGTGCAAAGCTGCTAAAAGCAGCTAGCGAGCGAACAACTCGGTATGAGGGCCCTGGTTTCCACAGCTACTGCAGGTAAATCAACTTTTTTGCCTTACGTTTCCTCACAGCCTAAGAAAGCGCCACATTATCAGATGCAGTCCTTTCGGTCGCATAAATCCAAGAGAGTACGGGATCTTCCTTTCTTGCCAGAGGTAAGGGCAAGGGGAAAAAGCTGCCAACTACAGCTAGTTCCCAGGAGCAGAAGTCCTCCCCAGCTTCTACAAAATCCACCGCATGACGCTGGGGCTCCGCTGAGGGAGTCCGCCCCAGTGGGGGCACGTCTTCGACATTTCAGCCATGTCTGGGTTCAATCACAGGTGGATCCCTGGGCAATAGACATTGTTTCCCAGGGTTACAGGCTGGAATTCGAAGAGGTGCCTCCTCGCCGGTTTTTCAAATCGGCCCTACCGGCTTCTTCCCCAGAGAGGGAGGTAGTTTTAAATGCGATTCAAAAATTGTGTCTTCAACAAGTGGTGATCAAAGTTCCCCTGCTTCAGCAGGGGATGGGGTATTAATCAACCCTGTTTGTGGTCCCAAAACCGGACGGTTCGGTCAGACCCATTCTGAATTTAAAATCCTTTAACCTATACTTAAAAAGGTTCAAGTTCAAGATGGAATCGCTCAGAGCGGTCATCGCCAGCCTGGAGGGGGGTGATTATATGGTATATTATATATCCTCCTCATCTGGCGTTCCTGAGATTTGCGGTACAGGATTGTCATTACCAATTTCAGACGTTGCCGTTTGGGCTTTCCACGCCCCCGAGGGTTTTCACCAAGGTAATGGCGGAAATGATGGTGCTCCTGCGCAGGCAGGGAGTCACAATTATCCCGTACTTGGACGATCTCCTAATAAAAGCGAGATCAAGAGAGCAGTTGCTGAACACCGTATCACTCTCCCTGAGGGTGTTGCAGCAGCACGGCTGGATTCTAAATCTACCAAAGTCACAGTTGGTTCCAACGAACCGATTGCCTTTCTTAGGCATGATTCTGGATACAGACCAGAAAAGGGTTTCTCTTACGTCCTAGAGGATGCTGGGGTCTCCGTAAGGACCATGGGGATAGACGGGCTCCGCAGGAGACATGGGCACTTTAAGTAAGACTTTAGATCTGGGTGTGCACTGGCTCCTCCCTCTATGCCCCTCCTCCAGACCTCAGTTTGATACTGTGCCCAGAGGAGATGGGTGCACTACAGGGAGCTCTCCTGAGCTTCCTGACAGAAAGTATATTTGTTAGGTTTTTTATTTTCAGGGAGCCTGCTGGCAACAGGCTCCCTGCATCGAGGGACTGAGGGGAGAGAAGCAGACCTACTTCTGTGAGTTTCAAGGCTCTGCTTCTTAGGCTACTGGACACCATTAGCTCCAGAGGGAGTCAGAACACAGGTCTTACCCTGGAGTTCGTCCCGGAGCCGCGCCGCCGTCCTCCTCACAGAGCCGGAAGATAGAAGCCGGGTGAGTATGAGAAGAAAAGAAGACTTCAGAGGCGGCAGAAGACTTCATGATCTTCACTGAGGTAACGCACAGCGGTGAAGCTGTGCGCCATTGCTCCCATTTACCTCACACACTGCAGTCACTGTAAGGATGCAGGGCGCAGGGGGGGCGCCCTGGGCACCATATAAACCTCTTTTCTGGCAAAAATAATATATATACAGCTGGCCACTGTATATATATATATATATAAGAGCCCCCGCCAGTTTTTCAGTATATTTGAGCGGGACAGAAGCCCGCCACCGAGGGGGCGGGGCTTCTCCCTTAGCACTCACCAGCGCCATTTTCTCCACAGCACAGCGCTGAGAGGAAGCTCCCCGGACCCTCCCCTGCTTAATCCACGGTGAAAGAGGGTTTTGAAGAAGAGGGGGGGGGGGCACATAATTGGCACATTTATAAATTACAACAGCGCTACTGGGTAAACATATAATTATATAGTGTTTTTTCCTCGGTCATATAGCGCTGGGGGGGTGTGCTGGCATACTCTCTCTCTGTCTCTCCAAAGGGCCTTGTGGGGGAACTGTCTTCAGATAAGAGGATTCCCTGAGTGTGTGGTGTGTCGGTGCGCGTGTGTCGACATGTCTGAGGTAGAAGGCTTTCAGGAGGAGGAAGAGGTAAAAATGAATGAGGTGTCTCCGTCGACACCTGACTGGATGGATATGTGGAATGTTTTAAGTGCTAATGTTAATTTATTGCACAAAAGATTATACAAAGCTGAAGCTAGGGTACAGTCAGGAACTCAACCCATGCCTGCCCCTATGTCGCAGGGACCTTCGGGGTCTCAAAAGTGCCCACTATCCCAAATTGTTGACACAGATACCGACACGGATTCTGACTCCAGTGTCGACTACGATGATGCAAAGTTGCAGCCAAAATTGGCTAAATGTATTCGATATATGATTATTGCAATAAAAGATGTTTTGCATATCACAGAGGAAACCCCCTGTCCCTGACACGAGGGTACACATGTATAAGTGAAAGAAACCTGAGGTAACCTTTCCCCCCTCACATGAGTTGAACGAATTATGTGAAAAAGCTGGGGAATCTCCAGACAAGAAACTGCAGATTCCCAATAGGATTATTCTGGCGTATCCTTTCCCGCCAACGGACAGGATACGGTGGGAATCCTCCCCTAGGGTGGATAAAGCATTGACACGCTTATCCAAAAAGATAGCGCTACCATCCCAAGATACGGCTACCCTCAAGGATCCTGCTGACCGCAAGCAGGAGGTTACCTTGAAGTCCATTTACACACATTCTGGTACCTTACTCAGACCGGCGATTGCGTCGGCCTGGGTTTGTAGCGCGGTAGCAGCATGGACAGATACCTTATCAGCGGAAATTGAGACCCTAGATAAGGATACCATTTTATTGACCCTAGGGCATATAAAAGATGCTGTCCTATATATGAGAGATGCTCAAAGAGACATTAGTCTACTGGGTTCTAGAATCAACGCTATGTCGGTTTCTGCTAGACGAGTCCTATGGACCCTGCAATGGACAGGTGATGCCGACTCAAAGAGGCATACGGAGGTATTACCTTACAAGGGTGAGGAATTGTTTGGAGAAGGTCTCTTGGACCTGGTTTCCACAGCTACAGCTGGTAAATCAAATTTTTTGCCTTATATTCCCTCACAGCCTAAGAAAGCGCCACATTATCAAATGCAGTCCTTTCGATCACAAAGAAACAAGAAAGTACGAGGTGCGTCCTTTCTTGCCAGAGGTAGGGGCAGAGGTAAAAAGCTGCACAACACAGCTAGTTCCCAGGACCAGAAGTCCTCCCCGGCCTCTACAAAATCCACCGCATGACGCTGGGGCTCCACTGAGGGAGCCCGCCCCAGTGGGGGCACGTCTTCGACTTTTCAGCCACATCTGGGTTCACTCACAGGTGGATCCCTGGGCAATAGAAATTGTCTCCCAGGGTTACAAGCTGGAATTCGAAGAGGTGCCCCCTCGCCGGTTTTTCAAATCGGCCCTACCAACTTCTCCCCCAGAAAGGGAGATAATGTTAAATGCAATTCACAAATTGTATCTTCAACAGGTGGTGGTCAAGGTTCCCCTGCTTCAACAAGGAAGGGGATATTACTCGACCCTGTTTGTAGTCCCGAAACCGGACGGTTCGGTCAGACCCATATTAAATTTAAAATCCCTGAACCTATACTTGAAAAGGTTCAAGTTCAAGATGGAATCGCTAAGAGCGGTCATCGCCAGACTGGAAGGGGGGGATTTTATGGTATCTCTGGACATAAAGGATGCATACCTTCATGTTCCCATTTATCCACCTCATCAGGCGTACCTAAGATTTGTGGTACAGGATTGTCATTACCAATTTCAGACGTTGCCGTTTGGCCTCTCCACGGCCCCGAGAATTTTCACCAAGGTAATGGCGGAAATGATGGTGCTCCTGCGAAAGCAAGGTGTCACAATTATCCCGTACTTGGACGATCTCCTCATAAAAGCGAGATCAAGAGAGCAGTTGCTGAACAGCTTATCACTTTCACTGAAGGTGTTACAGCAACACGGCTGGATTCTCAATATCCCCAAGTCGCAGTTGGTTCCTACGACTCGTCTGACTTTCTTGGGCATGATTCTGGATACGGACCAGAAAAGGGTTTATCTTCCGATAGAAAAGGCCCAGGAACTCATGACTCTGGTCAGGAACCTATTGAAACCAAAACAGGGGTTAGTGCATCACTGCACTCGAGTCCTGGGAAAGATGGTGGCATCATACGAGGCCATTCCCTTCGGCAAGTTCAATGCGAGGATTTTCCAATGGGACCTACTGGACAAGTGGTCCGGGTCACATCTACAGATTCATCAGTTGATCACCCTATCCCCTAGGGCCAGGGTATCTCTCCTGTGGTGGCTGCAGAGTACTCACCTTCTAGAGGGCCGCAGGTGCGGCATTCAGGACTGGATCCTGGTGACCACGGATGCGAATCTCCGAGGTTGGGGAGCAGTCACACAGGGAAGAAATTTCCAAGGTCTTTGGTCAAGTCAGGAGACTTGTCTTCACATCAACGTCCTGGAACTAAGGGCCATATACAACGCCCTACGGCAAGCGGAGACCTTACTTCGCGACCAACCAGTTCTGATCCAGTCACACAACGTCACCGCAGTAGCTCATGTAAACCGCCAAGGCGGCACAAGGAGCAGAGCGGCAATGGCGGAAGCCACCAGAATTCTTCGCTGGGTGGAGAATCATGTAAGCACACTGTCAGCAGTGTTCATTCCGGGAGTGGACAACTGGGAAGCAGACTTCCTCAGCAGACACGACCTGCATCCAGGAGAGTGGGGACTTCATCAGGAAGTCTTCGCACATATTGCAAGTCGGTGGGGACTGCCCCAGATAGACATGATGGCGTCCCGCCTCAACAAAAAGCTACAGAGGTATTTCGCCAGGTCAAGAGACCCTCTGGCAGTAGCTGTAGACGCCCTAGTGACACCGTGGGTGTTCCGGTCGGTCTATGTATTTCCTCCTCTTCCTCTCATACCCAAGGTGTTGAGAATAGTAAGAAAAAGAGGAGTGAGAACAATCCTCATTGTTCCAGATTGGCCACGAAGGACCTGGTATCCGGATCTGCAGGAAATGCTCACAGAAGATCCGTGGCCTCTTCCTCTAAGATAGGACCTGTTGCAACAGGGGCCTTGTCTGCCCCAAGACTTACCGCGGCTGCGTTTGACGGCATGGCGGTTGAACGCCGGATCCTTGCGGAAAATGGTATTCCGGATGAGGTCATTCCTACGCTGATAAAGGCTAGGAAGGACGTGACAGCTAAGCATTATCACCGTATATGGCGAAAATATGTGTCTTGGTGTGAGGCCAGGAATGCTCCTACGGAAGAATTCCATCTGGGCCGCTTACTTTACTTCCTACAAACTGGAGTGAATATGGGCCTAAAATTAGACTCCATTAAGGTTCAGATTTCGGCCTTATCCATTTTCTTTCAAAAAGAATTGTCTTCTCTTCCAGAAGTACAGACGTTTGTGAAGGGAGTGCTGCATATTCAGCCTCCTTTTATACCTCCGGTGGCACCTTGGGACCTTAACGTGGTGTTGAGTTTCCTTAAGTCTCACTGGTTTGAACCACTTAAAACGGTGGAGTTGAAATATCTCACTTGGAAAGTGGTCATGTTGTTAGCCTTGGCTTCGGCTAGGCGAGTGTCGGAATTGGCGGCTTTGTCTCATAAAAGCCCCTATCTAGTTTTCCATATGGATAGAGCGGAATTGCGGACCCGTCCTCAATTCTTGCCTAAGGTGGTGTCATCTTTTCATATGAACCAACCTATTGTGGTGCCTGTGGCTACGCGAGACTTGGAGGATTCCGAGTCCCTTGATGTAGTCAGGGCTTTGAAAATTTACGTGGCCAGAACGGCTAGAGTCAGAAAAACAGAAGCACTGTTTGTCCTATATGCGGTCAACAAGGTTGGCGCCCCTGCTTTAAAGCAGACTATTGCTCGCTGGATCTGTAACACGATTCAGCAGGCGCATTCGACGGCTGGATTGCCGTTACCAAAATCGGTTAAGGCCCATTCCACTAGGAAGGTGGGCTCATCTTGGGCGGCTGCCCGAGGGGTCTCGGCACTGCATCTATGCTGAGCTGCTACTTGGTCGAGTTCAAACACCTTTGCAAATTTCTATAAGTTTGATACCCTGGCTGAGGAGGACCTCCTGTTTGCTCAATCGGTGCTGCAGAGTTATCCGCACTCTCCCGCCCGTTTGGGAGCTTTGGTATAATCCCCATGGTCCTTACGGAGTCCCCAGCATCCTCTAGGACGTAAGAGAAAATAAGATTTTAAACCTACCAGTAAATCTTTTTCTCGTAGTCCGTAGAGGATGCTGGGCGCCCGTCCCAAGTGCGGACTACTTCTGCAAGACTTGTATATAGTTATTGCTTACATAAGGGTTATGTTATAGTTTTCATCGGTCTTCGACTGATGCTATGTTGTTGTCATACTGTTAACTGGGTAGTATATCACAAGTTATACGGTGTGATTAGTGTGGCTGGTATGAATCTTGCCCTTGGATTAACAAAATCCTTTCCTTGTACTGTCCGTCTCCTCTGGGCACAGTTTCTCTAACTGAGGTCTGGAGGAGGGGCATAGAGGGAGGAGCCAGTGCACACCCAGATCTAAAGTCTTTCTTAAAGTGCCCATGTCTCCTACGGAGCCCGTCTATCCCCATGGTCCTTACGGAGTCCCCAGCATCCTCTACGGACTACGAGAAATAGATTTACCTGTAGGTTTAAAATCTTATTTTTTCTCCCGATGGAAAAGGCCCAGGAACTCCAGAACTTGGTCAGGGACCTGTTGAAGCCGAAAAGGGTGTCGGTGCATCAATGCACTCGAGTTCTGGGAAAGATGGTGGCGTCTTATGAGGCCATTCCATTCGGCAGGTTCCATGCGAGGACCTCTCAGTGGGACCTTCTGGACAAGTGGTCCGGGTCACATCTACATATACATCAGATGATCAGCCTGTCCCCAAGGGCCAGGGTATCTCTCCTGTGGTGGCTGCAGAGTGCTCACCTTCTAGAGCAGGCCTGGCCAACCTGTGGCTCTCCAGCTGTTGTAAAACTACAAGTCCCATCATGCTTTGCCACAGTTTTGCTATTAAGGAATGCTAAAATTGTGGCAGGGCATGCTGGGATGTGTAGTTTCACAACATCTGGAGAGCCACAAGTTGGCCAGGCCTGTTCTAGAGGGTCGCAGGTTCGGCATTCGGGACTGGGTTCTGGTAACCACGGACGCGAGCCTCCGAGGATGGGGAGCAGTCACACTGGGAAGAAACTTCCAAGGTCTGTGGTCAAGCCAGGAGGCTTGTCTACACATCAACGTACTGGAATTAAGAGCCATATACAACGGCCTTCGTCAAGTGGAGAATTTGCTTCGTGACCTACCGGTTCTGATTCAGTCAGACAACATCACCACAGTGGCTCATGTAAACCGCCAAGGCGGAACAAAGAGCGGAGTGGCAATGACAGAAGCCACCAGGATTCTTCGCTGGGCGGAAAATCATGTAAGCGCTCTGAAAGCAGTCTTCATTCCGGGAGTGGACAACTGGGAAGCAGACTTCCTCACCAGACACGATCTACATCCCGGAGAGTGGGGACTTCATCTCGAAGTCTTTGCAGAGATTACAAGTCAGTGGGGGCTGCCTCAAATAGACATGATGGCGTCACGCCTCAACAAGAAACTTCCGAGGTATTGCGCCAGATCAAGGGACCCTCATGCGATAGCAGTGGACGCCCTGGTCACACCGTGGGTGTTCCAGTCGGTCTATATGTTCCCTCCTCTTCCTCTCATCTCAAAGATATTGAGAATCATAAGACGAAGAGGAGTACAGACAATTCTCATTGTTCCAGAATGGCCTCGAAGGGCCTGGTATCCGGATCTGCAGGAAATGCTCACAGAAGATCCGTGGCCTCTTCCTCTCAGAGAGGACCTGTTGCAACAGGGGCCCTGTCTATTCCAAGACTTACCGCGGCTGCGTTTGACGGCTTGGCGGTTGAACGCCGGATCCTAGCTGAAAAGGGCATTCCGGATGAGGTCAGGAAGGAGGTGATGGCGAAACATTATCACCGTATTTGGAGGAAGTATGTGTCTTGGTGTGAGTCCAAGAATGCTCCTCCAGAAGAATTCCATCTGGGCCCTTTTCTTCATTTCCTCCAGACTGGAGTGAATTTGGGCCTAAAATTAGGCTCCATTAAAGTACAGATTTCGTCCCTATCCATTTTCTTTCAGAAGGAATTGGCTTCTCTCCCAGAAGTCCAGACTTTTGTGAAGGGAGTGCTGCATATCCAGCCTCCTTTTGTGCCTCCAGTGGCACCATGGGACCTTAACGTGGTGTTAAGGTTCCTTAAGTCTCACTGGTTTGAGCCGCTTCAAACGGTGGAATTAAAGTATCTCACTTGGAAGGTGGTCATGTTGTTGGCCTTGGCATCTGCTAGGAGAGTATCTGAGTTGGCGGCTTTGTCTCACAAAAGCCCCTATCTGATCTTCCATGTGGATAGAGCTGAGTTGCGGACTCGTCCTCAATTTTTGCCTAAGGTGGTTTCCTCTTTTCACATGAACCAACCTATTGTGGTGCCTGTGGCTACGCGGGACTTGGAGGATTCCGAGTACCTTGATGTGGTCAGGGCATTGAAAATTTATGTAGCCAGAACGGCTCAGGTTAGGAAAACAGAGGCACTGTTTGTCCTGTATGCAGCCAACAAGGTTGGCACTCCTGCTTCTAAGCAGACTATTGCTCGCTGGATCTGTAACACTATTCAGCAGGCTCATTCTACGGCAGGATTGCCGTTGCCAAATTCGGTAAAGGCCCATTCCACTAGGAAGGTGGGCTCTTCTTGGGCGGCTGCCCGAGGTGTCTCGGCATTACAGCTTTGCCAAGCGACGACTTGGTCGGGTTCAAACACCTTTGCAAAGTTTTACAAGTTTGATACCCTGGCTGATGAGAACCTCATGTTTGCTCAATCGGTGCTGCAGAGTCATCCGCACTCTCCCGCCCGGTTTGGAGCTTTGGTGTAAGGACCATGGGGTTTATACCAAAGCTCCAAACCGGGCGGGAGAGTGCGGATGACTCTGCAGCACCGATTTCGCAAACATGAGGTCCTCATCAGCCAGGGTATCAAACTTGTAAAACTTTGCAAAGGTGTTTGATCCCGACCAAGTCGTCGCTCGGCAAAGCTGTAATGCCGAGACACCTCGGGCAGCCGCCCAAGAAGAGCCCACCTTCCTAGCTATGCCGAGCGATGACTTGGTCGGGTTCAAACACCTTTGCAAAGTTTTACAAGTTTGATACCCTGGCTGATGAGGACCTCATGTTTGCGAAATCGGTGCTGCAGAGTCATCCGCACTCTCCCGCCCGGTTTGGAGCTTTGTTATAAACCCCATGGTCCTTACGGAGTCCCCAGCATCCTCTAAGACGTAAGAGAAAATAAGATTTTAAACCTACCGGTAAATCTTTTTCTCCTAGTCCGTAGAGGATGCTGGGCGCCCGTCCCAGTGCGGACAGATTTCTGCAAGACTTGTATATAGTTATTGCTTACATAAGGGTTATGTTACAGTTTGGATCAGTCTTGTGCTGATGCTGTTTTGTTTCATACTGTTAACTGGTTCGTATATTCCATGTTATACAGTGTGGATGGTGTGGGCTAGTATGAATCTTGCCCTTAGATTAACAAAATCCTTTCCTCGTACTGTCCGTCTCCTCTGGGCACAGTTTTCTAACTGGGGTCTGGAGGAGGGGCATAGAGGGAGGAGCCAGTGCACACCCATATCTAAAGTTCTTTTTAGTGTCCATGTCTCCTGCAGAGCCCGTCTATCCCCATGGTCCTTACGGAGTCCTCAGCATTCTCTACGGACTAGGAGAAAAAGATTTACCGGTAGGTTTAAAATCTTATTTTAGCAGCCGTGCAAACGCATAGTCGCCGCCCACGTGTGCGAACGTGTGTGCAGCCAAGCGGGACGAAAAAGTTTTTTGCAGTTTCTGAGTAACTCTGGACTTACTCAGCCCTTGCGATCACTTCAGTCTTTTTTGGTCCCGGGAATTGACGTCAGACACCCGCCCTGCAAACGCTTGGACACGCCTGCGTTTTTCAAAACACTCCCTGAAAACGGTCAGTTGCCACCCACAAACGTGCTCTTCCTGTCAATCTCCTTGCGATTGGCTGTGCGAATGGATTCTTCGCTAAATTCATCGCCCAGCACCTATCCGCTTTGTACCCGTACGACGCGCCTGCACATTGCGGTGCATACGCATGCGCAGTAGTAACCTGTTCGCTGCGCTTAGGGAGGCCAATCCCGGGATCGGGATCGGCGGGATCCCGGGATTTGGGCCCAAAAATGCAGAGATTTGAATCCCGGGATTGGAGCATCCAATCCTGGGATTCGAGCATCCAATCCCGGGATTTACGGGATTACACTGCGCATGTGCGGGAGGGTGGGTGTGTAAGTAATACTACTTAGTATTAGGCGGGCGGCAGCCATAGACAAACGCTGAACGCGGCGGCACTTCAAATGTAGCACCGGCCGTCAGCCAATCAGAGCTGGCGGACCGGCAGCCAATCAGGGAAGCTGCCGCAGCAGCGGCAGCCAATCAGGAGTGATTTAATTTGAAATGCCGCTGCATTCAGTGTGTCCATGGCTGCTGCCCACCTAATAGTAAGTGGTATTACTTACACCCACCCTCCCTCCGTGCAGTGCTAACAGCCTCCCTCCCGTGCCGCTGCCAACCCTCCCCGTTAACTACACCCTCCCGCACCGCTACCTACACCCTCCCGCACCGCTACCTACACCCTCCCTCCCTAGCGCGCCGCTACCTACACCCTCCCGCACCTCTATCTACCCTCCAGCGCTGCTCCCTATACCCTTTTTCACTGATCCCTACTGCAATCCCGGGATTGAGCGTTTTTCAATCCCGAATCCCGGGATTGAAAAAACAGCCCGGGATTGGCCTCCCTAGCTGCGCTGCAAAAAATGGCAGCGAGCGATGAACTCGGAATGACCCCCCCTATTCCTATACCAAATTATTGGAATGTTACGACTCGATCAGCAGGGATTTACCTGAATTAAAAATAAACTGATAGATAATAGATTGGAAATATTTAAATATAATGACTAAAAATCCACTTTCATTTGAAATCTAAAGATACTACAATTATAACAAACATACATGGGTTTTAGTCTTCTCACAATGCCTAGAAATGTAAATAAAAAATAGAAAATACTTACTAATGCTTGATATTAGATGTAAGATTCCAAGAGCGATATGAAGGAATAACAGGGTTTTAGGCTATAGGTTGCATGATTTGTGATGAGTTTATGATAAATTAAATAACCTCTCTAAAGTGAGCCATCTCAGGGAGGGCAGAAATCTTCAGTGAATCTGAAAGGCAAACAAAAATGTTGCTAAAAATCATCTGACAGCGCCCACTGATCACCCATGTTATTGTTGGAGATGGGTAATGCATTTAGATCTAGCAGTTAGTTCACAAATTATGGCACAGGTGCACTGTTAGCAGTATGTTTCTGGCGGCTTCACTTACTGTTGTGTCCTTCTTCATCATTGCTACAGTCACGTTAAACAGAAATGTGTATCGCTAATTCCATCACAAGCAGATTTTACTGATTTAAAATGATATGCGTCATGACTATTCTGTTTGCAACTGCAGCTGTATCTGCAAACTAAATGCTGGGTTACAGTGTTTTTCTCTAGCATCCGTAAGGGATATTGGGGAATCTAGTACGATAGGGTATAGACAGGGTCCAAAGGAGCCAGTGCACTTTAAATGTCTTCAACTGGGTGTGCTGGCTCCTCCTATTATGCCCCCTCCCACAGGTAGTTTAGAAAAAAGTGCCCTCAGGAGAGGATGCACATCTCTGAGCTCCAGAGAGTTTTCTTCAATTTCTTTTTCTCTAACGTCCTAGTGGATGCTGGGGACTCCGTAAGGACCATGGGAATAGACGGGCTCCGCAGGAGACATGGGCACTTTAAGAAAGAATTTAGATTCTGGTGTGCTCTGGCTCCTCCCTCTATGTCCCTCCTCCAGACCCCAGTTTGAATCTGTGCCCGGACGAGCTGTGTGCTGTTCAGTCAGCTCTCCTGATCTTGCTGTAAGAAAGTATTTTGTTAGGTTTTTTATTTTCAGGGAGCTCTGCTGGCAACAGACTCCCTGCATCGTGGGACAGAGGGGAGAGAAGCAGCCCTACTCTCTGCAGATAGGTCCTGCTTCTTAGGCTACTGGACACCATTAGCTCCAGAGGGATCGTACACAGGATCTCACCCTCGTCGTCCGATCCCAGAGCCGCGCCGCCGTCCCCCTCGCAGAGCCGGAAGACAGAAGCCGGGTGAGCATGAGAAGCAAGAAGACTTCGAAATCGGCGGCAGAAGACTCCGGTCTTCACTGAGGTAGCGCACAGCACTGCAGCTGTGCGCCATTGCTCCCACACACACCTCACATACTCCGGTCACTGTAAGGGTGCAGGGCGCAGGGGGGGGGGCGCCCTGGGCAGCAATTGGGACCTCTTTGGCAAAAGTTTAGCATATATACAGTTGGGCACTGTATATATATATGTATGAGCCCCCGCCAAGAAAATGTATATTAAAGCGGGACAGAAGCCCACCGTCGAGGGGGCGGGGCTTCTTCCTCAGCACTCACCAGCGCCATGTTTTTTCTCCACAGCACCGCTGAGAGGAAGCTCCCCAGCCTCTCCCCTGCAGATACACGGTAGAAGAGGGTAAAAAGAGAGGGGGGGGGAACATAATTAGGCGCAAAAAGCAATGTAAACAGCAGCTACTGGGTTAACATTAAGTTACTGTGTTATTCCTGGGTTAATAGCGCTGGGGTGTGTGCTGGCATTCCCTGAGTGTGTGGTGTGTCGGTACGTGTGTGTCGACATGTCTGAGGTAAAAGGCTCCCCTAAGGAGAAGATGGAGCAAATGTGTGTGTGAGGGGTGTCTCCGTCGACAACGCCGACACCTGTTTGGATATGTGTAATTAAGTGCTAAGGTGAAATTATTGCACAAAAGATTAGAGAACAGACAGGGAATCTACCCATGTCTGTCCCTATGTCGCAGAGACCTTCAGAGTCTCTCAATGATCACTATCCAAAATAATAGACACTGATATCGACACGGAGTCTGACTCCAGTGTCGACTACGATAATGCAAAGTTACAGCCAAAATGGCAGGAAAGTATTCAATATATGATTATTGTAATAAAAGATGATTTGCATATCACTGATGACTCATCTGTCCCTGACACAAGGGTACACATGTTTAAGGGGAAGAAAGCTGAGGTAAATTTCCCTCCTCTCATGATGAAAAAGAGCGGGAATCTCCAGACAAGAGACTGCAGTTTCCCACAAAGAATTCTCAGGGAGTATCCTTTCCCTACTAGGGCCAGGATACGATGGGAAACTTCCCCTAGGGTGTCACGTTTGCCCAAAAGGTAGCCCTGACTTAACAGCTATCCTCAGGGATCCTGCAGATAGCGTGCACATTCTGGTACACTACTCAGACCGGCGATTGTGTCGGCATGGGTTTATAGCGCTGTAGCAGCGTGGTCGGGTACCTTATCAGCAGAGATTGAGACCCTAGTATGTATGTATATATATATATATATATATATAGATATATATATTAAAGATGCTGTCTTAAGATATATATATATATATATATATATATATATATATAAAACATGCCCAAAGAGACATTAGTCTACTGGGTTCTAGAGTCAACGCTATGTCGATTTCTGCTTGACATGTCCTGTAGAATATGCAATGGACAGGTGATACCGACTTAAGAGGCATATGGAAGGCTGAGGATTGTGTGGAGAAGGGATCTCGGACCTGGTCTCCACAGCTATAGCTGGTAATTCTGATCTTTTGCCTTATATTCCTGCACAGCCTAGGAAAGCACGACATTATCAAATGCAGCCTTTCGATCACAAAGAAACAAGAAAGTCCGAGGTGCGTCCTTTCTTGCCAGAGGCAGGGGCAGAGGAAAGAAGCTGCACAACACAGCTAGTTTCCAGGAACAGAAGTCCTCCCCGGCCTCTACAAAATCCACCGCATGTCGCTGGGGCTCCACAGGCGGAGCTAGGCCCGGTGGGGGCACGTCTTCGTAATTTCAGCCACAAGTGGGTTCACTCCCTGTTGGATCCCTGGGCAATTGATATTGTGTCTCAGGGATACAAGCTGGATTTTGAGAAGATGCCCCCTCACCGACGGCCTTGCCGGCTTCCCCCCACGAGAGGGAAATAGTGTTAACTGCAATTCTCAAATTGTATCTTCAACAGGTGGTGGTCAAGGTTCCCCTCTTTCAACAAGGAGGGGTTTATTATTCGACCAGGTTGTAGTCCCGAAACCGGACGGTTCGGTCAGACCCATATTGAATTTAAAATCCCTGAACATATACCTGAAAAGGTTCAAGTTCAAGATGGAATCGCTAAGAGCGGTCATCGCAAGCCTAAAAGGGGGAGATTTAATGGTGTCTCTGGACATAAAGGATGCATACCTTCATGTCCCCATTTTTCCACCTCATCAGGCGTACCTCAGATTTGCGGTACAGGATTGTCATTACCAATTTCAGACGTTGCCGTTTGGTCTCCCCACGGCCCCGAGAATCGTCACCAAGGTAATGGCGGAAATGATGGTACTCCTGCGGAAGCAAGGTGTCACAATTATCCAGTACTTGGACGATCTCCTCATAAAAGCGAGATTAAGAAAGCAGTTGCTGAACAGCGTATCACTTTCTCTGGAAGTGTAACGGCAACACGGCTGGATTCTAAATATTCCAAAGTCGCAGTTGGTTCCTACGGCTCATCTGCCTTTCCTAGGCATGATTCTAGACACAGACCAGAAAAGGGTTTATCTCCCGATAGAGAGAGCTCAGGAGCTCATGACACTGGTCAGGGACCTATTAAAACCAAAACAGGTGTCAGTGCATCACTGCACTCGTGTCCTGGGAAGGATGGTGGCATCATAAGAGGCCATTCCCTTCGGCAGGTTCCATGCGAGGACCTTTTCAATGGGACTTACTGGACAAGTGGTCCGGATCACATCTTCAGATGCATCGGTTAATCACCCTATACCCCAGGGCCAGGGTGTCTCTCCTGTGGTGGCTGCAGAGTGCTCACCTTCTCGAGGGCCGCAGATTCGGCTTTCAGGACTGGGTCCTGGTGACCACGGATGCAAGCCTCCGAGGGTGGGGAGCAGTCGCACAGGGAAGGAATTTCCAAGGTCTGTGGTCAAGTCAGGAGACTTGCCTTCACATCACCATCCTGGAATTAAGGGCCGTATAACGCCCTACGTCAAGCGGAGACCCTACTTCGCGACCAACTGGTTCTGATTCAGTCAGAAGCCACCAGAATTCTTTGCTGGGCGGAGAGTCACGTAAGCGCACTGTCAGCAGTGTTCATCCCGGGAGTGGACAGCTGGGAAGCAGACTTCCTCAGCAGGCACGACCTCCACCCGGGAGAGTGGGGACTTTATCAAGAAGTCTTCACACAGATTGCAAGTCGGTGGGAACTGCCACAGGTGGACGTGATGGCATCCCGCCTCAACAAAAAGCTACAGAGGTATTGCGCCAGGTCATGAGACCCTCAGGCGATAGCTGTAGACGCACTGGTGTCACCGTGGGTGTTCCAGTCGGTCTATGTATTTCCTCCTCTTCCTCTCATACCCAAGGTGCTGAGAATCATAAGAAAAAGAGGAGTGAGAACAATACTCATTGTTCCGGATTGGCCAAGAAGGACTTGGTATCCAGATCTGCAAGAAATGCTCACAGAGGACCCGTGGCCTCCGCCTCTAAGACAGGACTTGTTGCAACAGGGGCCCTGTCTGTTCCAAGACTTACCGCGGCTGCGTTTGACGGCATGGCGGTTGAACGCCGGATCCTAGCAGAAAAAGGCATTCCGGATGAGGTCATTCCTACGCTGATAAAGGCTAGGAAGGACGTGACAACTCAACATTATCACCGTATATGGCGAAAATATGTTGCTTGGTGTGAGGCCAGGAATGCCCCTTCGGAGGAATTCCAGATGGGCCGTTTCCTTCACGTCCTACAGTCAGGAGTGAATTTGGGCCTAAAATTGGGGTCCATTAAGGTCCAGCTTTCGGCCCTATCCATTTTCTTTCAAAAGGAGTTGACTTCTCTACCTGAAGTTCAGAAGCTGTAAAGGGAGTGCTGCATATTCAGCCCCCTTTTGTGCCTCCAGTGGCACCTTGGGATCTTAACGTGGTGTTGAGTTTCCTGAAATCCCACTGGTTTGAACCACTCAAAACGATGGAATTGAAATGTCTCACGTGGAAGGTGGTCATGCTGCTAGCCTTGGCTTCGGCTAGGCGTGTGTCAGAATTAGCGGCTTTTGTCACATAAAAGCCCCTATCTGGTTTTCCATGCGAATAGAGCAGAATTGCGGACCCGCCCACAGTTTCTGCCGAAAGTGGTTTCATCCTTTCATATAAACCAACCTATTGTGGTGCCTGTGGCTACTACTGACTTGGAGGATTCCGAGTTACTTGATGTGGTCAGGACTTTGAAGGTTTATGTAGCCAGAACGGCTAGGGTCAGGAAAACAGAATCTTTGTTTATCCTGTATGCTTCCAACAAGCTTGGGGCGCCTGCTTCAAAGCAAACTATTGCTCGCTGGATCTGTAATACGATTCAGCAGGCTCATTCTGCGGCTGGATTGCCGCTGCCAAAATCAGTTAAGGCCCATTCCACTAGGAAGATGGGCTCTTCTTGGGCGGCTGCCCGAGGGGTCTCGGCATTACAGCTGTGCCGAGCGGCTACTTGGTAAGGTTCAAACACTTTTGCAAAGTTCTATAAGTTTGATACCCTGGCTGAGGAGGACCTTGTGTTTGCTCAATCGGTGCTGCAGAGTCATCCGCACTCTCCCGCCCGTTTGGGAGCTTTGGTATAATCCCCATGGTCCTTACGGAGTCCCCAGCATCCACTAGGACGTTAGAGAAAATAAGATTTTACTTACCGGTAAATCTATTTCTCGTAGTCCGTAGTGGATGCTGGGCGCCCGTCCCAAGTGCGGACTTCTTCTGCAATACGTGTATATAGTTATTGCTGCAATAAGGGTTATGTTATAGTTGCATCAGGGTTGTATTGATGCTCTGTTGTTGTTCATACTGTTGACTGGGTAAGTTTATCACAAGTTATACGGTGTGATTGGTGTGGCTGGTATGTATCTTGCCCTGGATTACCAAAATCCTTTCCTTGTACTGTCAGCTCTTCCGGGCACAGTTTCTCTAACTGGGGTCTGGAGGAGGGACATAGAGGGAGGAGCCAGAGCACACCAGAATCTAAATTCTTTCTTAAAGTGCCCATGTCTCCTGCGGAGCCCGTCTATTCCCATGGTCCTTACGGAGTCCCCAGCATCCACTACGGACTACGAGAAATAGATTTACCGGTAAGTAAAATCTTATTTTTTTCTGTTTGTTATTTTCGGTATGCTGTTTGGGCAACAGCATACCTGCACCGTGGGAGTTAGGGGGGGGGGAGCGGTCACCGGCCTTACGAGGTGCAGAGCCGCTTCCCCGCTGCAGGACCACTGTCATGAGGGGTTGTTGTTCAGCGGGGCACTGCACCTTGGCGGTCACAGCCACAGCACGCAGCACACCCATAACGCTGCCTGATGGTGACATCGGTGGTGAGTACACACCGGGGGCCCCACTAGGGCGGTCCTCCGGGTCACTGTGCGGCTGACGACGGGCGCGTCTTATGGGACCCTCCTGGGGGGGGAGGGGGTCCCGCTAAGATCCCCCGTGTAGACTGGCACAAAAATGCGTTGACTAGCACTTGTGATGTTTTTAAGCTATATGGAGACTTTGCCAGTATAATATATCAGTGTAACTCCAGCGCCATTGCAGGGTGCGGAGCTACATCAGAGCGGGACCTGAGGCGTTTTGGCGCCTTTCTCTGCTTACTGCAGCCATTCTCAGCACACATAGCGCTTCCTGATTCCTCAGCCACGTTGGATATCTGGTACAGGGTGTAGCAAAGGCGGAGAGCCGCTTGTGTACTCTATCTGGGTCCTCTTTAGGACAGGAATTGTTAGTGTTAACTAATATAGTGAGCTGACAGCCTCACTGGGGCTGTACAGCTCAGGGTGTGCTGGTGTACTTCTCTCTGTGTCTCCTCTCACATACAGTATGGCAGGCTTGCAATATAACTGTCTGTGTGTATGTGTATGTTTTTTTGCTTACTGTGAAACATGGATAAACACAAGCTGTGCAATGTATGCCACACCAGATTCTCTCCATTATCTACTGATTCTGTTTCATATGAACAATGCAGCCAATCTTCACAAATTAGTGAAGAGGCTGGGGGAGAGGGTCCAGAGCCCCACTGGCCTGGGGTCTCTAAAAACTATGATGTCAGATATGTCATCCCAGCTCACTGCTACTGTACAGAAGACTCAGCTACTACAACAAGCTGTTGAAGATTTAGCTGCTAGGGCAGATGTTACCCAGCCCCCCCTCTCTCATTCAGGTCCACAGAAGCATGGGTTACCTGCTTTACTCTCTGATACAGATAAGGATATACAGGAGGATGGTGATGACTTGGATCCCGTTAGTGGAGAACCCGATTCTGCTCTGGGTACTGAACCCCTTATTCTGGCCATTTGGGATGTGTTAAAGCTCCCTCTGCGTCACAGCAGTCGTTTTTCTTTATACAAAACAAGCCTAATGTCACTTTCCCTGATTCTACAGAGTTAGATGAACTATTTAAGCTGGTCTGGAAAAATTCAGACAAAATTTTTTGCACACTTTCCCATTTTCTCCTGAAGGTGGAAAATTTTGGGAGGAACCCCAGGGGTTGATGTATCTGGGGATAGAAAAATAGAGGCTACACTCAAATCTATTTACATGGCAGCAGGTGTATCACAAAGGCTGGTCATTGCGGGTTGCTGGATGACCCATGCCATTCATTCCTGGGCTACTCAAATTCAGGGGGGCCTCTCGGGGGATATGCCCTTGGTTACTATGGTGACTCTCCTAAAACACATTCAGGACACTACCCGTGTTCTCTGTGATTCACTCAAGTAGATGGGGAACATTAATGCTAGGACCTCTGCCATGGCAGTGTCGGCGCGCAGGGCCTTGTGGTTGTGTCAGTTGATTGCAGACGAAGAATCCAAACCTAGTGTGGTATCCCTCCCCTTTTCTGGGGAATGGCTCTTTGGGGTTGAATTGGATACCTGGATTTCCAAAGTTACAGCTGGGAAATCCACGTTTCTCCCCTCTGTGGCCCCGCCGGCGAGATGCTCCTAACCGGGGCCATCTGTCCAGTCCTTTTGGTCTCACAGATTTCGATCTAAGGCCAGAGGTGCCTCCAATGCAACTAGAGGCACCAGAGGTAAGTCCAGAAAACCTGTAAGCATCAGCTCTCATGAACAGACCACCAGTTTTGCTTCCGCTAAGGCCTCAGCATGACTGTGCCCACCCACCCCGAGGGTATCTCGAGGTGAGAGTTCCACTACGTCACTTCAGCCGCGTCTTGGAGACCTCCTGCCAGGATACCTGGGTCAGAAATCTGTTTTCTCAAGGCTACAAGCTGGAGTTCAACAGTACTCCTCCACAACGATTTTTCAAATCAAGCTTACCAGCTTTGGAGAATATGCAAGTTACGATTCAACAGGCCATCCAAAAGTTGGTCCAGTTCCACGTCATTGTTCAGGTGCCAATTCCACAACGCAGCACCGGGTTTTATTCCAACCTATTTGTGGTGCCGAAGTTGGACGGTTCGGTAAGACCCATTTTAAATCTGAAATCCTTGAATCCTTATTTGAAGGTGTTCAAGTTCAAAATGGAATCTCTGCGAGCAGTGATTGCAGGCCTGGAAGAACAGGAACTCATGGTCTCCTTGGATATCAAGGATGCCTACCTCCATATTCCCATTTGGCCACCTCACCAGGCGTACCTGCCGTTTGCAAATAAGGAGAGAAAGGAAGACTCTTTTGTGGGCGCACTCTTTTGTATGTATGTATAGCCGTCTCAAAGAAACGAGAAAGTTTAAAAGATATAGTTTTTATTTGTAACAACAATAAAATAGTAGTAGGATACTTTGTCAATCGAAAGAAAGAAAAAATGGGGGGAAGGGTAGGGGAACATAGAACAGATGTTAGCAGTAAAAATACTGAATGATGGTTCTAGGCTGCCTGGGTTTAGAAATGCCGATTATTATCAAATATAGGCTTGAGAATGCTATATATTCAAATATAAGCATGAGAAGCACGCTATATGTCCTACATCGGTATGCATGTCAATTGCTGCCTAGTTGAGGTAGATAATGTATCTCTTGTGAGAGAGACTTAAGAAAGGAATAGATGACAATAAAGAAGGCTGAATGAGCAAGATGAATCTGCTGTCAGTGTTAGACGCTGAGCATATCCGTCCAAATGCTTCTACTGAACTGAGTATTCCTCAAGAGTCACCCACTTGAGTACTAACCCAGCCCAACACTGCTTAGCTTCCAAGATCGGAAGGATTCGGGCGTTGCCAGTGTGGTATGAATGTAGAAGGAATATTCAATATCTAATGCTCTGGAATCACTGATGAGAGTTCACGAATGGGGAAGGGAAAGGTAGATGTAGATTGAAGAGGAAAAATAGGGGATCTGCTGCCAATGTTAGACAGGGATAAATACCCCTGAATCAGTGGTGAGAGTCCTGAAAAATAGGGAAAGTCAGGGAAAATAGAAAAGTAGGGCACGGTACAATGAAATATTCCAAAACAGTGACTGTAATTGGATATACCTTTACATTATGGATGCATAAGGTATTTATAATGGTAATAATCCTAGATGTCAAAGGAGGCTAATTGTACATGAAACAAAGATGTAATTTTAGATCATTAGACACATCCTGGTAAATTGATATCGTGTGTCTCCCAATAGGATATCCTATATCGAGAGATGTAACAAGGTAGCTGATTAATGGCAACAAAATAAAGTGGGTTGCTGTTCTTGTTACAATAATGTCAAAACAGAAAACATGATTAAAATATCTGGAACAGACAATGCTACTATAATCAGTCTCTCCTAATGGATATTGGGAAACAGGGAGAGGGGGGAAGAGAAGAAAAGAAAAGAGATTCAGCGATATAAGAATGAATATGTCAGATTTTATAACTGACCAGGGCTCTGATACTCTGTTCGCTACACAATGTTATATATCATAAAATAATCAACCGTTTATATATCAAAAGCCTAAAATTAACAAGTCTATTTTAGAATCAAAAAGGACTGTTGTGATAAACTTAATGTAAATCAATATTATGAGGCAATATATATAATGGACATAGAAGTTAATGCCAGTGAGAAATATAATATAATTGCACGGATATTACCCGGGATGAAGAAAATATTCAATCACTGGTAGCAGGCAGAGTAAAGTGTAAACTGTGGAGTCCAGCGCGTGCTGAAATTGTGCACCACGATGTGTCCACAGGGCCGGGCAGTCTCCCGTGATGTGTCCACGGAGTAACGCAGTCTATCGGATACGTGTAGGAGATAAAGTCTCTGTATTTGGGATGGAGCGCTAGGTAGCAGGTATCACGTCTCGGCGGTGTGCGGCGGTCCGTGGATCTGGCGGCTGGATGAACGGAGCTGTGCAGAATTCAGACAATCGGGAATCGGCTATACCCCAGGCAGTGGAGTACAGAAGACGCGTTTCGCCCGTTCTCCGGGCTTGGTCACTTCCTGAGGAAGTGACCAGGTAAGACCATGACCATTGACCATGTTGTCCCTTACCTGGACGATCTTCTGATAATAGCAAGATCCAGGGAGCTTTTGTTGCTCCATATCGACCGCACTATCCAACTTCTGTCACACCATGGGTGGATTCTCAACTTACAAAAGTCCCACCTGGAGCCAACTCAGCGGCTCCTGTTCCTGGGGATGTTGCTGGATACTGGGGCCCAGAAGGTGTTCCTACCGGACGACAAGGCGAGAACACTTTAGGAGATGGTCCACATGGTGCTCCGACTTGCTCGGGTATCTATCCATCTTTGCATAAGATTGTTGGGGAAGATGGTTGCCTCATATGAGGCGATCCAATATGGGAGGTTCCATGCCAGAACATTTCAATTGGATCTCCTGAGCAAGTGGTCCGGATCACATCTACAGATGCACCGGATGATACGGCTGTCACCTCAGGCCAGGATTTCCCTCCTGTGGTGGCTGCAGTCCTCCAGTCTCCTGGTAGGCCGGAGTTTCAGGATTCAGGATTGGATCCTCCTCACGACAGATGCTAGTCTGAGAGGATGGGGAGCTGTCACCCAAGGGCCTCAGTTCCAGGGCAATTCCTGCCGATGGTTATCTCTGCGTCTCACTTGAATCAGCCATCACTTGAATTCCGTCCAGTTCTGGCGCTTCTGCTCCTCCGGAGGCATTGGATGCTGCACAATCCTTGAAGATCTATGGTAAGAGAACGGCTCGTATCAGAAAGACAGATTCTTTGTTCGTGCTCTATGATGCACAGAAAAAGGGTTGTCCTGCTTCAAAGCAGACCATTGCTCGTTGGCTTAGGTTTACTATTCAACAAGCCTATGTGTCGGCAGCCTTGCCTTTCCCTAAGTCTCTGAAGGCCCACTCTACAAGATCAGTGGGTTCTTCCTGGGCGGCTGACCGTGGATTCTCGGCCTTGTACCTATGCCGAGCTGCTACCTGGTCAGGGAAGAACACTTTTGTGAAGTTCCACAAGTTTGATACCCTGGCCAAAGAGGATACCCAGTTTGGGCAGGCGGTGCTGCAGCAGTCTCTGCACATTCCCACCCGTTTTGGAAGCTTTGGGACGTCCCCATCGTACTAGATTCCCCAATATCCCTTATGGTTGCTAGAGAAAATAGGATTTTAATTACTTACCAGTAAATCCTTTTCTCGTAAGGGATATTGGGCGCCCGCCTCAGTGCGTTGACTTTTCTGCAGGTCCTTGTTATGTGGTTACCTTTTCAGCTGTTACTGTTGTTGTTACCAGCCATTGCTGGTTGTTATATGTTAGTGGTGTGCTGGTATGTAAATCTCACCACTCTTGTCATATTTCCTTCTCTTATATATGTCCTTTCTCCTTCGGGCAAGTTTTTACCTATAACTGCCTGTGGAAGGGGGCATAGAGGGGAGGAGCCAGCACACCCAGTTGAAGAAATTTAAAGTGCACTGGCTCCTTTGGACCCCGTCTATACCCCATCGTACTAGATTCCCCAATATCCCTTATGGACTACGAGTATGTGTAATTATTCTGTAACAGAATTGTAACATAACCCCATAAGCACCCTTCATTTGCTAAATTGAGCAAGGCCGTTTCTTAGTACTTAGCACTAGAGTGAGTAAAAGGGGCGGGGTTTAAACATACAGATGCGTCCTCTCTCATCTAGTTTCTGGGCGCAGAGCAGCACACAGGGCGCATGAGAGTTGCCAGTTTCCATATGACTCGGCCAGCGCTGAGCTGCTTTTTCCCCTGAAAATGTGTAATCTTCGAGAATAAGACATACAAGCAGACTATGCTGATTAAAATATGTGGCATGACTACATTCTGTATGCAAATGAAGCTTTATCTACATAAGAAAACAGAATTTTAATTACCTACCAGTAAATCCTTTTTTTACTTAGCACACTCAAATACTACATGCTCTTCTCTCTATTATCTCTTATGTTCATTTCTGTTCCACAACTCCCCCAGGTATTGTTCTCTCTGACCCTGTGATACCGGTGGATTGCACATTGATCCCTTCACCTCCAGTTCGACCCAAAAATCCAATTTTTGATGATGAAGAGAGGTCTAAGGTAGGAGAATTAATATTTGTTAGATATCTTCTACCTTGCTTATTGGTGTCTTCTTTTTACATACTGTGCATTTTTACCACATTTCCCAGTTGTTAGCCAAATTGTTGAAAAGTAAGAACCCAGATGACCTCCAAGAAGCGAACAAGTTGATTAAGTCCATGGTTAAGGAGGTGAGTTTGCACTTATATTTACTGGACCCTCAATCAGATTAATGAATAGTTTTTACATTGCAAAATGTATGAATACATTTAAATTAGAAATTGTCAACAAAGTGAATAATGTTAATAGAGCCATGTAACTTTTCTCTGACGTCCTAGTGGATGCTGGGTACTCCGTAAGGACCATGGGGTATAGACGGGCTCCGCAGGAGACTGGGCACTCTTAAAAGAAAGATTAGGTACTATATCTGGTGTGCACTGGCTCCTCCCTCTATGCCCCTCCTCCAGACCTCAGTTAGTATCTGTGCCCGGCCAGAGCTGGATGCACCCTAGGGGCTCTCCTGAGCTTCCTAGAAAAGAAAGTATTTGTTAGGTTTTTTATTTTCAGTGAGATCTGCTGGCAACAGACTCACTGCTACGTGGGACTGAGGGGAGAGAAGCGAACCTACCTGCTTGCAGCTAGCTTGGGCTTCTAAGGCTACTGGACACCATTAGCTCCAGAGGGATCGAACACAGGCCCAGTCCTCGGTCGTCCGGTCCCGGAGCCGCGCCGCCGTCCCCCTTGCAGAGCCAGAAGAACGAAGAGAAGTTGAAAATCGGCGGCTGAAGACTCCGGTCTTCATTAAGGTAGCGCACAGCACTGCAGCTGTGCGCCATTGCTCCCTTAGCGCACCACACACTCCGGTCACTGATGGGTGCAGGGCGCTGGGGAGGGGGGCGCCCTGGGCAGCAATTAGATTACCTTACTTGGCGAAAAGCACATAATACAGTCTGATAAACTGTATATGTGCATTAACCCCCGCCATTAAAGTACATAAAAGGACAGAAGCCCGCCGCTGAGGGGGCCGGGCCTTCTTCCTCAGCACTCCGGCGCCATTTTCTCTACACAGCTCGGCTGGAAGGAAGCTCCCCAGGCTCTCCCCTGCAGTATCCTGGTACACAAAGGGTAAAAAAGAGAGGGGGGCACATAAATTTAGGCGCAAAAACTGTGTATATAAGCTGCTATAAGGGAAGAAAATCACTCAGTATAGTGTACATCCCTGTATTATATAGCGCTGTGGTGTGTGCTGGCATACTCTCTCTCTGTCTCTCCAAAGGGCCTGGTGGGGGAACTGTCTTCAAATAGAGCATCCCCTGTGTGTGTGGTGTGTCGGTACGCGTGTGTCGACATGTCTGAGGTAAAAGGCTCCTCTAAGGAGATGATAGAGCGGATATGTGTGTGGGAGGGTGTCTCCGTCGACAACGCCGACACCTGTTTGGATATGTGTAAGTGCTGAGGTAAAATTATTGCACAAAAGGTTAGGGAACAGAAAGGAAATCTACCCTGGTCTGTCCCTATGTCACAGAGTCCTTCAGAGTCTCTCTATGTTCACTATCCAAAATAACAAAGTATCGACACGGAGTTTAACTCCACTGTCGACTACGATAATGCAAAGTTACAGCCAAGAGGGCTAAAAGATATTCAATATATGATTATTGGAATAAAAGATGATTTGCATATCACTGATGACTCATCTGTCCCTGACACGAGAGTACACATGTTAAGGGGAAGAATGCTGAGGTAAATTTCCCTCCTCTCATGAGGAAAAAGAGCGGGAATCTCCAGACAAGAGACGGCAGCTTCCCACAAGAGAATTCTCAGGCTGTATCCTTTCCCCACTAGGGCCAGGATGTGTTGAGAATCTTCCCCTTGGGTGTCCTGTTTGCACTAGCTATTCTCAGGGATCCTGCAGATAGTGTGCACATTCTAGTATACTACCCAGACCGGCGATTGGGTCGGCATGGGTTTATAGCGCTGTGGCAGCGTGGACAGGTACCTTATCAGCAGAGATTGAGACCCTAGTATGCATATAAATATTTTAAGATGCTGTCTTAAGTGATAGATATATAATTATAAAGCATGCCCAAAGGGACATGAGTATACTGGGTCCTAGAGACAAAAGCTATGTCGATTTCTGCTTGAGTCCTGTAGAATATACATTGGACAGATGATGCCGACTTAAGAGGCATATGGAAGGCTGAGGATTGTGTGGAGAAAGGTTCTCGGGCCTGGTCTCCACAGCTATAGCTGGTAATTCTGATATTTTGCCTTATATTCCTGCACAGCCTAGGAAAGCACGACATTATTAAATGCAGCTTTTCGAATAAAGAAACAAGAAAGTCTGAGGTGCGTCCTTTCTTGTCAGAGCCGGGGGCAGAGGAAAGAAGCTGTACAACACAGCTAGTCCCCAGGAAAAGAAGTCCTCCCCGGCCTCTACAAAAATCCACCGCATGTCGCTGGGGCTCCACAGGCGGAGCTAGGCCCGGTGGGGACACGCCTTCATAAGTTCAGCCACAAGTGGGTTCACTCCCTGTTAGATCCCTGGGCAATAGAAATTGTATCGCAGGGATACAGGCTGGACTGTGAGAAGATGCCCCCTCACCGAGGACCCGGCGGGCTTCCCCCCAAGAGAGGGAGCCAGTGTTAACTGCAATTCGTAAATTGTATCTTCAACAGGTGGTGGTCAAGGGTCCCCTCCTTCAACAAGAGGGTGTTATTATTCGACCATGTTATAATCCCGAAACCAGACGGTTCGGTTAGACCCATATTGTATTAAAATCCCTGAACATATACCTGAAAAGGTTCAGGTTCAAGATGGAATCGCTAAGAGCGGTCATTGCAAGCCTGAAATGAATCGGGACATAAGGGATGCATACCTTCGTGTCCCCATTTATCCACCTCATCAGGCGTACCTCAGAATTGCGGTACGGGATTGTCATTACCAATTTCACCAAGGTAATGGCGGATATGATAGTGCTCCTGCGGAAGCAAGGTGTCACTATTATCACATACTTGGATGATCTCCTCATAAAAGCGAGATCAAGAGAGCAGTTGCTGGACAGCGTATCACCTTCTCTGGAAGTGAAACGCAACACGACTGGATTCTATATATTCCGAAGTCGCAGTTGGTTCCTACAGCTCATCTGCCTCGCCTAGGCATGATCCTAGACACAGTCCAGAAGAGGGTTTATCTCCCGATAGAGAGAGCTCAGGAGCTCATGACACTGGTCAGGAATCCATTGCAAACCAAAACAGGTGTCAGTGCATCACTGCACTCGAGTCCTGGGAAGGATGATGGCATCATACGAGGCCATCCCCTTCGGCTGGTTCCATGCAAGGACAATGGAACTTACTGGACAAGTGGTCCGGATCACATCTTCAGATGCATCGGTTAATCACCCTATCCCCCAGGGCCAGGGTGTCTCTCCTGTGGTGGCTGCGGAGTGCTCACCTTCTCGAGGGCCGCAGATTCTGCATTCAGGACTGGGTCCTGGTGACCACGGATGCAAGCCTCCGAGGGTGGGGGGCAGTTACACAGGGAAGAAAATTCCAAGGTTTGTGGTCAAGCCAACAGATTTGCCTTCACATCAATATCCTGGAACTAAGGGCCATATACAACGCCCTAAGTCAAGCGGAGTTCCTGCTTCGCGAACAACCGGTTCTGATCCAGTCAGACCGCAGGGGCTCATGTAAACCGCCAGGGCGGCACAAGGAGCAGGGTGGCGAGGGTAGAAGCCACCAGAATTCTTCGCTGGGCGGAGAATCAAGTAAGCGCACTGTCAGCAGTGTTCATTCCGGGAGTGGACACGACCTCCACCCGGGAAAGTGGTGACTTCATCAGGAAGTCTTCACGCAGTTTTGCAAATTGATGGAAACTGCCTCAGGTGGACTACATGGCGTCCCACCTCAATAAAAAGATAAAAAAGGTTTTACGCTGGGTCAAGGGACTCTCAGGCGATAGCTGTGGTCGCACTAGTAACACCGTGGGTGTTCCAGTCGGTCTATATATTCCCTCCTCTTCCTCTCAGACCCAAGGGCTGAGAATTGTAATAAACGGAGGAGTGTGAACAATATTCTTTGCTCCGGATTGGCCAAGAAGGACTCGGTACCCGGAACTGCAAGAAATGCTCTCAGAGGACCCATGGCCTCTGCCTCTCAGTCAGGACATGTTGCAACAGGGACCCTGTCTGATCCAAGACTTACCGCGGCTGCGTTGGACGGCATGGCGGTTGAATGCCGGATCCTAGCGGAAAAGGGCATTCTGGATGCAGTTATTCCTACGCTGATAAAGGCTAGGAAAGACGTGACAGCAAGACTTTTTCACTGTATATGGCGAAAATAGTTTGCTTGGTGTGTGGCCGGGAAGGCCCTACAGAGGAATTCCAGGGGGGTCGATTCCTGCACTTCCTACAGTCAGGAGTGACTATGGGCCTAAAATTAGGATCCATAAAGGCCAAGATTTCGGCCCTATCCCTTTTTCTCTCAAAAAGAACTGGCTTCACTGCCTGAAGTTCGGACGTTGTTACAGGGGTGCTGCATATTCAGCCCCTTTTGTGCCTCCAGTGGCACCTTGGGATCTTAACGTGTGTTGGATTCCTAAAATCCCACTGGTTTGAGCCACTTAAGACCGTGGAGCTAAAGTATCTCACGTGGAAAGTGGTCATGCTTTTGGCCTTAGCTTGGACTAGGCGTGTGTCAGAATTGGCGGCTTTGTCATGTAAAAGCCCATATCTGATCTTCCATATGGAAAGGGCAGAATGGAGGACTCGTCCCCAATTTCTCCCTAAGGTGGTATCATCGTTTCATTTGAACCAACCTATTGTGGTGCCTGCGGCTACTAGGGACTTGGAGGATTCCAAGTTGCTGGACGTAGTCCGGGCCCTGAAACTTTATGTTTCCAGGACGGCTAGAGTCAGAAAAACTGACTCGCTATTTATCCTGCATGCACCCAACAAGCTGGGTGCTCCTGCTTCAAAGCAGACTATTGCTCGCTGGATCTGTAGTACGATTCAGCTTGCACATTCTGCAGCTGGACTGCCGCATCCTAAATTAGTAAAAGCCCATTCCACGAGGAAGGTGGGCTCTTCTTGGGCGGCTGCCCGAGGGGTCTCGGCTTTACAACTTTGCCGAGCTGCTACTTGGTCAGGTTCAAACACTTTTGCAAAATTCTACAAGTTTGATACCCTGGCTGAGGAGGACCTTGAGTTTGCTCATTCGGTGCTGCAGAGTCATCCGCACTCTCCCGCCCGTTTGGGAGCTTTGGTATAATCCCCATGGTCCTTACGGAGTCCCCAGCATCCACTAGGACGTCAGAGAAAATAAGAATTTACTCACCGGTAATTCTATTTCTCGTAGTCCGTAGTGGATGCTGGGAGCCCGTCCCAAGTGCGGACTCTCTGCAATACATGTATATAGTTATTGCTTAACTAAAGGGTTATTGTATGAGCCATCTGTTGAGAGAGGCTCAGTTATTGTTCATACTGTTAACTGGGTATAGTTATCACGAGTTGTACGGTGTGATTGGTGTGGCTGGTATGAGTCTTACCCTGGATTCCAAATCCTTTCCTAGTAATGTCAGCTCTTCCGGGCACAGTTTCCCTAACTGAGGTCTGGAGGAGGGGCATAGAGGGAGGAGCCAGTGCACACCAGATATAGTACCTAATCTTTCTTTTAAGAGTGCCCAGTCTCCTGCGGAGCCCGTCTATACCCCATGGTCCTTACGGAGTACCCAGCATCCACTACGGACTACGAGAAATAGAATTACCGGTGAGTAAATTCTTATTATTTAGCTGCTTTTATGTATTCCTAAGCATTGAACGCATGGTTTCAGCAAAGTAAATGTATAACAACACGTAAATGAGTTTGCTGTTTGATAATATTTGTTCTAATTGTAATGCTACTCTTCTGCCAGCCAGGCCTTAGAAGCACTTGTAAAACAATTGTCCTTTTTCCGTGTAATATAAAACCTTACATCATGTGTCTATAAATTTCCATATGAAAATGTACTTCCTATTGCAAATCCTTGCATACCTGCAATCCTCAGGATGAGGTGAGAATACAGAAGGTGAGCAAGCGTGTCCACACTCTGGAGGAAGTAAATAATAATGTGAAGCTGTTGCAAGAAATGTTGATACATTATAACAAAGAAGAATCATCAGAAGGGGACAAGGAGCTTATGAAGGTGAGTGATTGGCAGTATGTGGCAATTTAGAGGCTTGAATACAATTAATGGTGTTTAAATGGGTGCTTCCATGCAGAGCTGGGTTAAGACCCCCACAGGGCCTTAGGCAATATGCTGCTTCGGAGCTTATATATATATATATATATATATATATATATATGTACAGTATGTATATCCCTCACTCAGATCCCCCTTCCTCTCGTAGCTCTCCCCTTCTCACACTCACTCAGATCTCTCCAAACAGGTCTCCCCCTTCAAATAGGTCTTCCCCCCCCCGCCACACACACCGCTTGACCTCTCCCCATTAACTCAGATCTCTCCAAACAGCTTCCTCCCCTCTCCCCATTCAGATCCCCCTCACATAGCTCACCCCTTTTCCCAGAGACCCCAACACACACGCAGCTCAGCCTCTTCCCATTCACTCAAATCCCCCCCAAATAGCTCTCTCCCCCTCACTCTGGTCTCCCCTTTTCACACAGACCCCCCCCCCCCCCCACACACACACACACCTTCTTCTTTCTACTCACTCAGATACCTCCAAACAGCTTCCCCACCTTACACAGCTCTCCCCCATCACATAACTCTCCCCTTGTCACACAGACACCCCCCCCAACACACTCAGAACCCCCCAAATAGCTCCACCCCCACTCACTCAGGTCTTCCCTTTTCACACAGACCCCCCCCCCCCCCAAATAAACACACACAGCTCAGCTTCTACCCATTCACTCAGATCCCTTCAAATAGCTTTCACCCCTTACACAGATCTCCCCCTCACATAGCTCTGCTCTTCTCACATAGACCCCCTCACACAGCTCAGCCTCTCCCCACTCACTGAGATCCCTCCAAACAGCTTCCCCCCCTTAACATAGCTCTCCCCTTTTCACACAGATCCCCCCCAAACACACACACAGCACAGCTAGACCCCCTAACTCTGATCCCCGCCAAAATAGCTCTCTTTCACCCTCAAACACACACACAGCACCCTACCCTTACACAGATCCCCTCCTCCACACGACTCTACCCAGTCAAGACCCCCCCCCGTGCCCACACAGAGCTCTTTCACCCCTCTTCACACAGCTCCCCTCCCCTCAAGACAAACATATACTGTGCTCAACCCTCAAAAAATTCTAATCCATATGCTCTATAATGTTATGATCAAGCTGTGATAGAGGAAAAAGAGAAAATCAAAAGTAGATCTCAAATAGTGATTTGCCCACAGTACCCAGGTTCCCAAGTGGTCTCCTATCCAAGTGCTTACCAGACCCGTCCTGCTTAGCTTCCGAAAATATATCGGGCGTATTCATGAAAGTATGGCCGTGGGCAGCTATTTATGGAGGATGGAAAGAAGAAATAGAACCCACTTCTGCTTTCTGTACTGGGCCTAGGTCTCAATTTTCTCTGACGTCCTAGTGGATGCTGGGGACTCCGTAAGGACCATGGGGAATAGCGGCTCCGCAGGAGACTGGGCACAGCTAAGAAAGATTTAGGACTACCTGGTGTGCACTGGCTCCTCCCACTATGACCCTCCTCCAGACCTCAGTTAGAATCCTGTGCCCGGCTGAGCTGGATGCACACTAGGGGCTCTCCTGAGCTCCTAGAGAGAAAGTATATTTTAGGTTTTTTATTTTACAGTGAGATCTGCTGGCAACAGACTCACTGCAGCGAGGGACTAAGCGGAGAAGAAGCGAACCTACCTAACTGGTGGTAGCTTGGGCTTCTTAGGCTACTGGACACCATTAGCTCCAGAGGGATCGACCGCATGGAACCGGCCATTGATGTTCGGTCCCAGAGTTTCGCCGCCGGCCCCCTTACAGAGCCAGAAGCAAGAAGAGTCCGGAAAATCGGCGGCAGAAGACATCAGTCTTTACCAAGGTAGCGCACAGCACTGCAGCTGTGCGCCATTGCTCCTCATACACACTTCACACTCCGGTCACTGAGGGTGCAGGGCGCTGGGGGGGGGCGCCCTGAGCAGCAATAAAAACACCTTGGCTGGCAAATATATCACAATATATAGCCCCAGAGGCTATATATGTGATAAATACCCCTGCCAGAATCCATAAAAAAGCGGGAGAAAAGTCCGCGAAAAAGGGGCGGAGCTATCTCCCTCAGCACACTGGCGCCATTTTCTCTTCACAGTGCAGCTGGAAGACAGCTCCCCAGGCTCTCCCCTGTAGTTTTCAGGCTCAAAGGGTTAAAAAGAGAGGGGGGCACTAAATTTAGGCGCAATATTGTTTATACAAGCAGCTATTGGGGGAAAAATCACTCAGTTATAGTGTTATTCCCTACATTATATAGCGCTCTGGTGTGTGCTGGCATACTCTCTCTCTGTCTCCCCAAAGGACTTTGTGGGGTCCTGTCCTCAGTCAGAGCATTCCCTGTGTGTGCTGTGTGTCGGTACGGCTGTGTCGACATGTGGGATGAGGAAGGTTACGTGGAGGTGGAGCAGAGGCCGATAAATGGGATGTCGTCCCCTGTGGGGCCGACACCAGAGTGGATGGATAGGTGGAAGGTATTAACCGACAATGTCAACTCCTTACAAGGCTGGATGACGTAAAACAGCTGTGGGACAGCCAGCTTCTCAGCCCGCGCCTGCCCAGGCGTCTCAAAGGCCATCAGGGGCTCAAAAAAGCGCCCATTACCTCAGATGGCAGACACAGATGTCGACACGGAGTCTGACTCCAGTGTCGACGAGGTTGAGACATATACACAATCCACTAGGAACATCCGTTACATGATCTCGGCAATGAAAAATGTGTTACGCATTTCTGACATGAACCCAAGTACCACATAAAAGGGGTTTTATTTTTGGGGAGAAAAAGCAGCCAGTGTTTTGTTCCCCCATCAGATGAATGAATGAAGTGTGTAAAGTAGCGTGGGTTCCCCCGATAAGAAACTGGTAATTTCTAAAAAGTTACTGATGGCGTACCTTTTCCCGCCAGAGGATAGGTCACGTTGGGAGATATCCCTTAGGGTGGATAAGGCGCTCACACGTTTGTCAAAAAGGGTGGCACTGCCGTCTTAGGATACGGCCACCTTGAAGGAGCCTGCTGATAAAAAGCAGGAGGCTATCCTGAAGTCTGTATATACACACTCAGGTTATATACTGAGACCTGCAATTGCCTCAGCATAAATAGTGCTGCTGCAGCGTGGTCTGATACCCTGTCAGATAATATTAATACTCTAAGACAGGGATAATAGTTTGCTAACATAGAGCATATTAAAGACGTCGTCTTATATTTAAAGGATGCACAGAGGGATATTTGCCGGCTGGCATCCAGAATTAATGCAATGTCCATTCTGCCAGGAGGGTATTAGAAACCGTCAGTGGACAGGTGATGCTGCCTATAAAAGGCACATGGAGATTCTGCCTTACAAGGGTGAGGAATTGTTTGGGGATGGTCTCTGGGACCTCGTATCCACAGCAACAGCTGGAGAGAAATTTTTTTTACCTCAGGTTTCCTCACAGCCTAAGAAAGCACCGTATTTTCAGGTACAGTCCTTTCGGCTTCAGAAAAGCAAGCGGGTCAAAGGCGCTTCCTTTCTGCACAGAGACAAGGGAAGAAGGAAAAAGCTGCACCAGCAGCCAGTTCCCAGGATCAAAAATCTTCCCCCGCTTCCTCTGAGTCCACCGCTTGACGTTGGGGCTCCACAGGTGGAGACAGGTGCGGTAGGGGCGCGTCTCGGGAACTTCAGGGACCAGTGGGTTTGCCCACAGGTGGATCCCTAGGTTCTGCAAATAGTATCATAGGGATACAGGCTGGAGTTCGAGGCGACTCCCCCTCGCCGTTACCTCACCTCAGCCTTGCCTGCTGCCCTCGGAAAAAAGGTAGTACTGGCGGCAATTCACAAGCTGCACTTCCAGCAGGTGAAATCAAGGTACCCCTCCTTCAACAAGGCCGGGGTTACTATTCCAAAATGTTGTGGTACCGAAACCAGACGGTTCGGTGAGACCCATTCTAAAATTGAAAGCCTTGAACACTTATATACGAAGGTTCAAGTTCGAAATGGAATCGCTAAGGGCGATTATTGCAAGCCTGGAGAATTTCAGGGTATCACTGGACATCAAGGATGCTTACCTGCATGTCCCTATTTACCCTCTTCACCAGGAGTACCTCAAAATTGTGGTACAGGATTGTCATTACCAATTCCAGACGTTGCCGTTGGTCTGTCCCCGGCACCGAGGTATTTACCAAGGTAATGGCCGAAAAAATTATACCGTACTTGGACGATCTCCTTATAAAGGCGAGGTCCAGGGAGCAGTTGTTCGGCGGAGTAGCACTATCTCGGGAAGTGCTACAACAGCACGGCTGGATTCTGAATATTCCAAAGTCGCAGCTGGTTCCTACGACGCGTCTACTGTTCCTGAGTATGGTTCTGGACACAGAACAGGATAAAAAGGGTTTCTCCCGGAGGAGAAGTCCAAGGAGTTGTCGTCTCTAGACAGAGACCTCCTAATACGTATACAGGTGTCGGTGCATCAATGCACGCGAGCCCTGGGAAGGATGGTAGCTTCTTACGAAGAAATTCCATTCGCCAGGTCCCATACAAGGATTTTCCAGTTTGATCTGTTGGACATGTGGTCCCGGTCGCATCTTCAGATGCATCGGCGGATAACCCTGTCTCCAAGGGCCAGGGTGTCGCTGTTGTGGTGGCTGCAGAGTGCTCATCTTCTAGGGGGCCGCAGATTCGGCATACAGGACTGGGTCCTGGTGACCACGGATGCCAGCCTTCGAGGCTGGGGGGCAGTCACACAGGGAAGAAACTTCCAAGGCTATGGAAAAGTCAGGAGACTTCCCTACACATAAATATTCTGGAACTAAGGGCCATTTACAATGCCCTAAGTCAGGCTAGACCCCTGCTTCAACACCGGCCGGTGCTGATCCAGTCAGACAACATCACGGCGGTCGCTCATGTAAACGACAGGGCGGCACAAGAAGCAGGATGGCGATGGCAGAAGCCACAAGGATTCTCCGATGGGCGGAAAATCATGTGTTAGCACTGTCAGCAGTGTTCATTCCCGGAGTGGACAACTGAGAAGCAGACTTTCTCAGAAGACACGACCTCCACCCGGGAGAGTGGGGACTTCATCCAGAAGTCTTCCAAATGCTTGTACACCGTTGGGAAAGGCCACAGGTGGACATGATGGCGTCCCGCCTCAACTAAAAGTTACAAAGATATTGCGCCAGGTCAAGGACCCTCAGGCGATAGCTGTGGACGCTCTGGTAACACCGTGGGTGTACCAGTCGGTGTATGTGTTCCCTTCTCTGCCTCTCTTACCCAGGGTAATGAGAATAATAAGGAGGAGAGGAGTAAGAACTATACTCATTGTTCCGGGTGGGCCAAGAAGAGCTTGGTAACCAGAACTCCAAGAAATGATCTCAGAGGACCCATGGCCTCTGCCGCTCAGACAGGACCTGCTGCAGCAGGGGGCCTGTCTGTTCCAAGACGTACCGCGGCTGCGTTGGACGGCAGGGCGGTTGAACGCCGGATCCTGAAGGAAAAGGGAATTCCGGAGGAAGTTATCCCTACGCTATTTAAAGCTAGGAAAGAAGTGAACGCTAACCATTATCACCGCATATGGCGGAAATATGTTGCGTACTGTGAGGCCAGGAAGGCCCCAAAGGAGAAATTTCAGCTAGGTCGATTTCTGCACTTCCTACAGTCAGAGGTGACTATGGGCCTACAATTGGGTTCCATTAAGGTCCAGATTTCGGCTCTATCGATTTTTTTCCAAAATGGAACTGGCTTCACTGTCTGAAGTTCAGACTTTTGTTAAGGGAGTGCTGCATAGTCAACCCCCGTTTGTGCCTCCAGTGGCACCGTGGGATCTCAACGTGGTGTTGGATTTCCTGAAGTCGCATTGGGTTGAGCCACTTAAATCCGTGGAGCTATAATACCTCACGTGGAAAGTGGTCATTCTGTGGGCCTTGGCGTCGGCCAGGCGTGTATCAGAATTGACAAAAGCCCTTGTCTGTATTTTACATGGGAAAGGCGAAATTGAGGACTCGTTCCCAATTCCTTCCTAAGGTGGTATCAGTTTTTCATGTGAACCAACCTATTGTGGTGCCTGCGGCTACTTGGGACTTGGAGTTACCAAGTTACTGGACGTAGTCAGGGCCCTGAAAAGTATATGTTTCCAGGACAGCTGGAGTCAGGAAGACTGACTCGCTATTTATCCTGTATGCACCCAACAAGCTGGGTGCTCCTGCTTCTAAGCAGACGATTGCTCGCTGGATCTGTAGCACGATTCAACTTGCACATTCTGCGGCTGGACTGCCGCACCCTAAATCTGTAAAAGCCCATTCCACGAGGAAAGTGGGCTCTTCTTGGGCGGCTGCCCGAGGGGTCTCGGCTTTACAACTTTGCCGAGCTGCTACTTGGTCAGGGGCAAACACGTTTGCAAAAATTCTACAAATTTGATACCCTGGCTGAGGAGGACCTTGAGTTCTCTCATTCGGTGCTGCAGAGTCATCCGCACTCTCCCGCCCGTTTGGGAGCTTTGGTATAATCCCCATGGTCCTTACGGAGTCCCCAGCATCCACTAGGACGTCAGAGAAAATAAGATTTTACTCACCGGTAAATCTATTTCTCGTAGTCCGTAGTGGATGCTGGGCGCCCGTCCCAAGTGCGGACCGTCTGCAATACTTGTATATAGTTATCGTTAACTAAAAGGGTTATTGTTGAGCCATCTGTTGAGAGGCTCTGTTATGTTCATACTGTTAACTGGGTATCCTATCACGAGTTGTACGGTGTGATTGGTGTGGCTGGTATGAGTCTTACCCGGGATTCAAAATCCTTCCTTGTTGTGTCAGCTCTTCCGGGCACAGTATCCTAACTGAGGTCTGGAGGAGGGTCATAGTGGGAGGGGCCAGTGCACACCAGGTAGTCCTAAATCTTTCTTAGCTGTGCCCAGTCTCCTGCGGAGCCGCTATTCCCCATGGTCCTTACGGAGTCCCCAGCATCCACTACGGACTACGAGAAATAGATTTACCGGTGAGTAAAATCTTATTTTTTAAATATCAATCCCATGGCTATTCCAGATGAGAGAGTGTTGGAAAGACAAGGTTTATTAGGATAAGTAATAGTTCTGGTTGCTATTCTTGCCACCAGATTTGAAGAAGTAAATGCACCTCTGCTGTCTATTGTGACGGCAAAATGATTACTGAAAGGAGCTCACTGCTCAAATCAGTGCTGTCATCAGCTAGATGAGAGAGTGATAGAGTACCTCTGCTGTCTGTTGTGTAGCCAATGAAAATCTACTGAAGAGGGCTCAATGCTCAAGTCAGTACTGCCGACAACCAGATGAGAGAGTACTTGAATCAGATTTATCACAGGTAATTGGAGGGCTCTATAACAATGTGAGCATTTGATCAAATTTATACCAAAATGGGGTTACATACAGCAATCTCACTAATTATTCTCTGGCCTGAGTTCAATTTTCATGGTCAGATGAAGTTGAAGGGGAGAACATCATATACCTATAGATGTGCAATCTATGCACAAATAATTGAAAAGACTGTCTATCAACCATTGGGAGAAGTCATCAGTAATCAGCCTTCAAGAGGTATAGGATTGTGCTATGGTAGCGCTCTTGGTTAGCAGCACCAGTGTTTGTCAGCTAAAATAGGATCACGTGGTGGACATTAGCAATGATGTTGTGGGAGACTAGAGCTGGTAAGGTACACAAATATTAGTCTTGGGTGGTTATGTCGGTAAGGAGGTTTCACAAGGGGATAATGGTATTGCAAGACACAGACAAATATAAATACAGCCCTTTGGAGGAAAAAAGTTAAATCCAATATTTATTTTTTCATTCTGGTGAGCATTGGATACATAAGTGTCTTATGTGGATGTGAGGGTGTGGTTTAACCTTCAAGTAAATCAACTAGGTAACTAGGCAAATCCTCTGAATTTCCTTTAGGAGCTGTTTGAGAGATGCGAAGCCAAGAGACTCACCTTGTTCAAAATGGCCAGTGAGACCGAGGATAACGATAGCAGCCTGGGTAGGAGATATTTTTTGTCTGTGTATCTTTGGACTTCCTCTTGATTGATGGAGTGTGTTCCTTATTACATATTGAGTTTTGGATGATGATGATGTTGTTCTTGTTTGGGTTTACTTATCTGTTTAGCATTGTAATATATTTGACATATTAGATTTAATTTCCTAAAAGTTTACATTGATGGCTATTTATCCTGTCACTTATACAGGGGACATCCTTCAAGCTAGTGACAATTTATCTCGTGCCATCAATATGTACAAGAAAGTTGTAGAAGGTCAAGACATCAACGGGGAAATGGACCTTCCAGAGACCAAAGACAGTAGAGGTCACTGCTACACAGTCATTATAATTCCTTTCCATTTCTATATGTATTTATATATACGCCATGTCAGAAACCCAGTTATTGTTGCAACTAGCGTCTCCTCACTTGGGAATATTTTTAAAATCTTTAATACATATAGCATAATTAAGCATGGTTTATGGCAATATAGAGAAGAAAATGCTCACTGCTACCTTTTCCCATTTGTAATAGGTCTGCAACGTTACAACATCTGTTTTCGTAACATTTTTCACGTTACTTTTACAGAATTTAATTTTGCCACCAAAATTAGATAAATTGCCTCTATAGTTTCCTCATAAAATTCTATTTAGCAAGTAAATGTTTAATTTACAAATCAATCCATGTATTCAGCGAAGGTTCTTCATTTTCATTGGTAATACCAAATACATACAAGTTAGACTTGTAGGGGTTATATTTACCTTACACATTTGTATATTTAGGGAAGTATATTTAGGGAAATATACTAAAGCATACACGTTGATTAGTACGATGGTACTAAAATACGTGTTATTTAATGGCCATTTCCACCCAAAGTCAAAACATAAGGTTACTTACGAGGGTCTGGCTTCCACGTAGACACCATTGGTCCATTGCTATGTATCTGACTGTCATCATGCTGCCTGAATGAAGAAAGGGGAGAAGGAGGGCGAATTCAGCAGATGGGGAGAATTCTCCTGACTCTGGCCTTTTTACATGGAGACAGCATGTTGATCAGTGACAAAACAGGGCTAGTGGGAGCAAGGTCTTTTTTATCTTTGGACACTGCCAAGCATGCCAAGGGCGTAGAGAGCAGAAGGCAGTTTTTCATTTAGAACAGAGTCTTCTAGACCCATTGGTTGGCAGTGTCCCCCAAAGTGAGTGACAGAAACAAATTAAATGGTATGTACCATAAATCCTCTTCTACGCTACGGAAACCAATTTTTAGCTTCTGGTGTTTATTGATAGATTCCTTTTTCATGACATCTACAGTGATGTTAGAAAGTTTATGAACCCCTTTAGTATTTCTGCATAAGTCTGACCTTAATGTTGTCCAGATTTTCAGCTAAGTCATAAAAGTAGATAAAGAAAGCCCAATAAATCAAATAACACAGAACAATATACTTTTTTATTAATTTATTGATCAAAATAGTTTAACATTCAATTTCTTTGCTGAGAAATATATTTGAGCCTCTAGAATTTTTTGTTCTGTTAAAGGGATAATTAGAGCTGCAGTTAATTACGGGGATAACTATCAGGTCTTTATAAAACATAAACTGGAGTCTTTATCATTCAAGTCTGGTATTCAGCTTATAGGTTAGTGAATGCATACCATTCCTCAATCAAGGGAGATTTCTAACGTTAACTTTCCATACTGTATACTGGATCTTAAGATGTGGACGTTTTACCTACAGTGTTTTCCACGTGGTTCCACCTTAGAACTGTAGCCTGATTTACATGTTTCTGTTGGCTATTACATCCACGTATGTGGCAAGCTCTCTTCCTACTTTCTTCTTCGTGATATAAGCCTGTATTCCATATATTTTATGTTTTTTGTTTCTTACTCTAGACGATAGCAAGGATTTGTATGCATAAAGCAGGAGTTTCTGCATCCATCCTGCTGTTCTGCGAAGAATGACAAAGGGCCTTACTGCATTTACTTGAATTTACTGAGAACAATTTACGTGTGTCATATATATATATATATATATATATATATATATATATATATATATATGTGTGTGTGTGTGTGTGTGTGTGTGTGTGTGTGTGTATATATATATATGTATGTGTATATATATTTATGTATACATATACATATATATATATATATATATATATGTGTGTAAACAGAATTGAAATTTTTGTTATGGATTTTAGTTCAGTGTGTGTGGGTCATAGGCAGGGTCAGAAGTTCTCTACGGAATCCAATCAGGTTTTTATGTTTGTAGTATAGTTTATACTTTTTCATGGTTACCACTTTACAAGAGCAGTTGGTTTATTATGGGCAGTCAGTAAACCAGTGTTTCTCAGCAGCCATGCAAGCCACACTGTCTTTTCTCCATACATTTCTTTTTTTAGAAATAATTTGATGTGATTATTAGGCGAAAGATTTTTCAGGTGGCTGTTCCCTTCCTGGGTTTTGGAGTCTTCCATTATCTTGCTGTCTGCACAAAGTGTAGTAGAGGGATGCCTCAAACAGGAGGGAATACATGATTCCCAGAAAACAGCTGTCATTCAGAATTTGAAATCACAGGAAAAAAAGTCAGAATTCCATTATTCAAACCCAATGGTGGTTGTAAAACAGTGTTAAGATGTATACACACTTTTAACCTCCTGATCGATATTGTTTACAATATCGCCCAGTGTGTATGCTACGAGCGATGCCTGATATGTGCTCCTGGGGGTCGTTGTTGGCTGTACATGCAGTACAATCTGACAGTATCGCCAGAAGCTGCATGTTCGGCCAGTCTGCGGCATGACATCACTGTGCGATATCGCTTGCCGGCGGCCAGGAAGGGGAGGGGAAACACTATGCGATATCGGTCATGGAATGTATCGCCTAGTGCAGAGGTTCCCAAACGCGGTCCTCAAGCACCCCAACAGTCCAGGTTTTAGGTATATCCATGCTCAGCACAGATGGTTAAATCAAATTGACAAAAGTGCTAATTAAGTCACTTGTGGCCAAGCATAGATACATTTAAAACCAGGACCGTTGAGGTGCCTTGAGGACTGCGTTTGGGAACCTCTGGCCTAGTGTGTACCCACAGACCTTCATGTGTGTATTTTACCTCTGTAATGATCATATCAGAGCCTTTTGTCAATCTAATTGCTGATTCTCCTTATCCAGAAGGAACAAAGTCCAGTACCCAGCTACCTACTCTGATTGATTTAGCAGGATTTGAGCCTTCCATTCCTCCAGTGGATCCAGAGCCACTCCCTTCATTAGCACAGCAAACGCCAGCACTTATTCCTATCCTTCCTCCTCCTCCACTTATTCCAGCACATTCCCACACTCGCACATCTCATTCAGATCACACCGTCACTCAAATGAACAGTGCATCCAACTCACTGAGTTTGCTGGATGAGGAGCTGCTGCATCTAGGTAACTCATCTTTGCCATTCTTCTTTGTCTCAATTCACTGTTGAAAAAAGTTAATCGCAGTTTCACTGATACCTTTTCATTGGTTTCATTATTGGTTTTTGTCAAAGCTACAAAGTGCCAGGCTGCCACAGGCACAACATAGTATGCCCCATATAGCTGTAAAGAGGGAACCTTTGGCACTCCAGGTGTTGTTGAACTACACATCCCTGCATGCTCTGCTACAGTTTTAGCATGGCCAAATAGCAAAACTGTAGCAGGGCATGCTGGGATGTGTAGTTCAACAACAGCTGGAGTGCCAAAGATTCCCTATCACTGCCATATAGCATAGCATTCTATTCTAAATCCATTATTTTGCTATATAGGATAACATAATTAAGGAGGCATAGTTCACCCCTATTATAACATCGAATCATTTATATAACTCAGACAATATTAAGACAATACTTGAAATTAATTTTGTCGAGCAAGTATTATTCATATTCATTAGCAAATATTCTAAACTTGAGCTCATAGACATAAGGGGATATAGTTCAAGCTGTAGACGGGGTATGGTTTCAGATGGCTTTTATTACTTTATGTGTGTGCATTCTAGCACCCTGCACCTTTCACAACCCGTGCAGTTCCTCTTTCCTGCCTAAGGTGTCACTGCGCTCTGGTGTTGAGATACAGACCAGAGTTTGCTAGAAACACCAGAGCAGAGAAAGACTCCCCAGTCCGGAAAGAGGAACAGCACTGGGCTGTAACAGGTACAGTGTGCTACAATGTACACCAACTGTATGTCTAGTTGGTTTGGCTTTTATAAACCATTTCAAGCACGTTATTTCTTGCTCAGGTGTATCCAGCTAAATTAGGAGACTCTTTTATCAAGAATAAAATACAGACAGATGATGTTTCTGGTCTTCTGCTATTAAGCAGGTCTACAGTATTCAGTTCTATTTTAATGTTTTTCAGGTCTAGATGATCCACCAACAAATGTAGGACCAGAATTGACTTTAAACTCCAAGGGTGATTTATTCCAGGTACTAAATCTTTGTCATGTCACATAAATATAATTTATAGATGTATAGACTATCCTCGTCCCTTTCTCTATACTTAGGTTTGACTCTTTTTTTTTTTTTTTTTATGCAGGTGGACAGTCAAGAGCTTGATTTTTTCACAGGATCTTCACTAGATCCTCTAACCTCAAAAGCCACACCATTGTTGTCACAGCCAGTGATAACCATGGGTACCTCAACTATTGCTTCCTACTCCTCCCCTGCCAGCTATACTGGTTTGTTCAATGCTTCTTCTACAGTATCTTCAGCAGTGTCAGCACCTACAGGAGGAATTGCACTTCATGAGCTTGAGGTTCTAGGACAGCAGCTCCTGGAGGAAGCAAAGGGGTAAGTTTGGCAGGACAAGGTTTAGCTTACCTGCCAGCTGTGAAGCCAGGTGGAGAGACCTATTTATATTACTGTTTCTCCTTTTTAGTGCCTCAGCCAAACCTGCATCTTCTGCTGCTGCTCTAAGCACCATTCCAACCTTTCCACCAGTGAAGCCTCCAAATGCTATTGGAGCTATGGTTTCTGCATCGTCATATGGTTCCTTGCCTGTGGCTCCTGGTAGTCCCCTCTTCTTGCCACCTCAGCAGGAAAGCCCTCAGAAAGGATCACTTATTTCCCTAGCAAATGTGACGGTACCCTTGGAATCTATTAACCCAAGTGAGTTGGATAAATATAAATCTTACTTCTTTGCAACAGTGTTTTGCAAATCAAAGGCTTACCACCATCTTGGAATATAGACTCAAAAAATATATATGTATTTTTTAAAAACAACTCCTATCCATTATATAAATGTCTACTAGATGCACTCTGAAATAATAGGACTTTCCTGTGTGCACTATACTATCCATTTTCAGGGGGACAAGTGTAGTCAGTGTTCTGTGTACAGCCACTTACCACCAAACCCTACTGTACATTATTGGGTTTGAAACTGAGTAACATGTAGAGCCTGATACAGATGTGGTTGGAGGTGCACCCATTGGCGCAAAGTACTGATTTTCTGTACTTTGCGCATGCGCAGGACCCATTCTGTGCGTGCGCGAATGGGTCCTGCAACATTGTGATTGACTGCTGCAGTCTGGGAGGGGGCAGCGACGGTTTCCATTTGTGAAAATCATCTATTTTTGCTCAGTATTCACTGCAGAAAGCAAGGGGAAGGGGCCACAGTTAAGTTGTAAGAACATTCATAAAAATTCGGTAATTTAGTAGGGCCAGATGGTATACAACCAAGGATACCAAAATAGCTTAAAGGGGTGTTGGTCAGAGCCGTAACTAGACGTTTTGGTGCCCTGTGCCGGAAAGAGAATTGGGGGGCCGCACTTTAGTAAGGCTTTTGACATAGTCCCACATCGCAGACTGCTAAATAATCTTGAAAGCGTGGGTTTGGATTGTAAAATGGTTGAATGGATAAGAACTTCATTACAGGATAGAGTTGTGGTAAGTAGAATGCAGTGAATGGAGGGAAAGGTTACAAGTGGTATACCCCAGGGATTTGTACTTGGACCAGTGCTTTTTAATATCTTTGTTAGAGACATTGCAAATTGTATCAAAGGGAAGTATGACTTTCTGCAGATGACACAAAAGTATGCAATAGAGTAGACACACCAGGAGGGGTGAAACACATGATTGATGATCTAGGTAGACTAGAGGAATGCTCAAGAACGTAGCAACTACAGTTTAATGCCAAAAATGCAAAATCATGCACTTGGGTCTCAAAAACCGAAAGGCTAAATATACTATCAAGGGTACTATAATATAAACTACAGAGGACGAAAGGGATCTCGGTGTCACTATTTCAGGTGACTTAAAGGTAAGCAATGTAACAAAGCAGTGAGGAAGGCAAGTCAGATTCTTGGTTGCATAGGGAGAGGAATCAGTAGCAGGAAGAAATAATTAATAATAATGCCACTGTATAGGTCATTGGTACAACTTCATCTATAATACTGTTTTCAGGTATGGAGTCCATTTTTTCAGAAGGATATAAATACAACAGAGTGTGTACAAAGCAGGGCAACTAAAATGGAGCATGGCCTACATCACAAAACTTGCCAGGAGAGGCTGAAAGATCTTAATATGTATATTTTGGAGCAAAGTAAAGAATGGGGGAACATTATAGAAACTTTCAAATATAACAAGGTACAGGAGGAAGACATTCTCCAAAAGGAAAATAAGTATTAGAACATGAGGACAAATCCATGTAAGAAGGCACTCTGGAGTCATCAATATTGGCAAAGTAGCAAAACGTGTATTAAAAAGTCAGGTCGAGTACTTTCGGGGCCAGCTGTTAGGGTCTCCTGCTCTGTGCTGCCACGTCGTCATGGCAACCGGGAGACAAGTGCTAGCGGAGTAACCTGAGCGTAGCTGATACTCCGGTTCGGGTCTTTTGCTGTGCAGTAGTTACAGGCTCTGTGCACGGCAGGGGATCCAGTGCTGGTTTTTGTGCTCACAGTCTGTGAGGTCTGAGTGGGGCGTGGACAGCACCTGCTATATAAACCCTCTTCTCAGGTTAGGCAGATGCTGCTGAATCTTTGTTGGTTAGTCAGTTCCTGAAAGCTAGCTAGTACTGTGTAAACTTTGTTTCTCTGACGTCCTAGTGGATGCTGGTGACTCCGAAAGGACCATGGGGAATAGCGGCTCCGCAGGAGACTGGGCACAAAAGTAAAAGCTTTAGGACTACCTGGTGTGCACTGGCTCCTCCCCCTATGACCCTCCTCCAAGCCCCAGTTAGATTTTTGTGCCCGAACGAGAAGGGTGCATACTAAGGGGCTCTCCTGAGCTGCTTAGAGTAAAAGTTTAAAGTAGGTTTTTTATTTTCAGTGAGACCTGCTGGCAACAGGCTCACTGCACCGAGGGACTAAGGGGAGAAGAAGCGAACTCACCTGCGTGCAGAGTGGATTGGGCTTCTTAGGCTACTGGACATTAGCTCCAGAGGGACGATCACAGGCCCAGCCATGGATGGGTCCCAGAGCCGCGCCGCCGGCCCCCTTACAGAGCCAGAAGACTGAAGAGGTCCGGAAAATCGGCGGCAGAAGACGTCCTGTCTTCAATAAGGCAGCGCACAGCACCGCAGCTGTGCGCCATTGCTCTCAGCACACTTCACACTCCGGTCACTGAGGGTGCAGGGCGCTGGGGGGGGGCGCCCTGAGACGCAATAAAAACACCTTATATGGCAAAAAATACATCACATATAGCTCCTGGGCTATATGGATGCATTTAACCCCTGCCAATTTTTCCATAATAAAGCGGGAGAAAGGCCGCCGAGAAGGGGGCGGAGCCTATCTCCTCAGCACACTGGCGCCATTTTTTCCTCACAGCTCCGTTGGAGGGAAGCTCCCTGACTCTCCCCTGCAGTCCTGCACTACAGAAACAGGGTAAAACAAGAGAGGGGGGGCACTAATTTGGCAGATAAATATATACAGCAGCTATATCAGGGAGAAACACTTATATAAGGTTATCCCTGTATATATATAGCGCTCTGGTGTGTGCTGGCAAACTCTCCCTCTGTCTCCCCAAAGGGCTAGTGGGGTCCTGTCCTCTATCAGAGCATTCCCTGTGTGTGTGCTGTGTGTCGGTACGTTGTGTCGACATGTATGAGGAGGAAAATGGTATGGAGGCGGAGCAATTGCCTGTATTAGTGATGTCACCCCCTAGGGAGTCGACACCTGACTGGATGGTCTTATGGAAGGAATTACGTGATAGTGTCAGCACTTTACAAAAGACTGTTGACGACATGAGACAGCCGGCAAATCAGTTAATACCTGTACAGGCGTCTCAAACACCGTCAGGGGCTCTAAAGCGCCCGTTACCTCAGATGGTCGACACAGACACTGACTCCAGTGTCGACGGTGAGGAAACAAACGTATTTTCCAGTAGGGCCACACGTTACATGATCACGGCAATGAAGGAGGTTTTGAACATTTCTGATACTACAAGTACCACAAAAAAGGGTATTATGTGGGGTGTGAAAAAACTACCCGTAGTTTTTCCTGAATCAGATGAATTAAATGAGGTGTGTGATGAAGCGTGGGTTTCCCCCGATAAAAAACTGCTAATTTCTAAAAAATTATTGGCATTATACCCTTTCCCGCCAGAGGTTAGGGCGCGTTGGGAAACACCCCCTAGGGTAGATAAGGCGCTCACACGCTTATCAAAACAAGTGGCGTTACCGTCTCCTGATACGGCCGCCCTCAAGGAACCAGCTGATAGGAAGCTGGAAAATATCCTAAAAAGTATATACACACATACTGGTATTATACTGCGACCAGCAATCGCCTCAGCCTGGATGTGCAGTGCTGGGGTGGCTTGGTCGGATTCCCTGACTGAAAATATTGATACCCTGGACAGGGACAATATATTATTGACTATAGAGCATTTAAAGGATGCATTTCTATATATGCGAGATGCACAGAGGGATATTTGCACTCTGGCATCAAGAGTAAGTGCGCTGTCCATTTCTGCCAGAAGAGGGTTATGGACGCGACAGTGGTCAGGTGATGCGGATTCCAAACGGCATATGGAAGTATTGCCGTATAAAGGGGAGGAGTTATTTGGGGTCGGTCTATCGGACCTGGTGGCCACGGCAACGGCTGGGAAATCCACCTTTTTACCCCAGGTCACCTCTCAGCAGAAAAAGACACCGTCTTTTCAGGCTCAGTCCTTTCGTCCCCATAAGGGCAAGCGGGCAAAAGGCCACTCATATCTGCCCCGGGGCAGAGGAAGGGGAAAAAGACTGCAGCAGACAGCCTCTTCCCACGAACAGAAGCCCTCCCCCGCTTCTGCCAAGTCCTCAGCATGACGCTGGGGCCTTACAAGCGGACTCAGGCACGGTGGGGGCCCGTCTCAAGAATTTCAGCGCGCAGTGGGCTCACTCGCAAGTGGACCCCTGGATCCTGCAGGTAGTATCTCAGGGGTACAAATTGGAATTCGAGACGTCTCCCCCTCGCCGGTTCCTGAAGTCTGCTTTACCAACGTCTCCCCCCGACAGGGAGGCAGTATTGGAAGCCATTCACAAGCTGTATTCCCAGCAGGTGATAATCAAGGTACCCCTCCTACAACAGGGAAAGGGGTATTATTCCACGCTGTTTGTGGTACCGAAGCCGGACGGCTCGGTGAGACCTATTTTAAATCTGAAATCCTTGAACACTTACATACAAAGGTTCAAATTCAAGATGGAATCACTCAGAGCAGTGATAGCGAACCTGGAAGAAGGGGACTATATGGTGTCTCTGGACATCAAGGATGCTTACCTCCATGTCCCAATTTGCCCTTCTCACCAAGGGTACCTCAGGTTTGTGGTACAGAACTGTCACTATCAGTTTCAGACGCTGCCGTTTGGATTGTCCACGGCACCCCGGGTCTTTACCAAGGTAATGGCCGAAATGATGATTCTTCTTCGAAGAAAAGGCGTCTTAATTATCCCTTACTTGGATGATCTCCTGATAAGGGCAAGGTCCAGAGAACAGTTAGAGGTCGGAGTAGCACTATCTCAAGTAGTACTACGACAGCACGGATGGATTCTAAATATTCCAAAATCGCAGCTGATTCCGACGACACGTCTGCTGTTCCTAGGGATGATTCTGGACACAGTACAGAAAAAGGTGTTTCTCCCGGAGGAGAAAGCCAGGGAGTTATCCGACCTAGTCAGTAACCTCCTAAAACCAGGCCAAGTGTCAGTGCATCAATGCACAAGGGTCCTGGGAAAAATGGTGGCTTCTTACGAAGCGATTCCATTCGGCAGATTCCACGCAAGAACTTTTCAGTGGGATCTGCTGGACAAATGGTCTGGATCGCATCTTCAAATGCATCAGCGGATAACCCTGTCTCCAAGGACAAGGGTGTCTCTCCTGTGGTGGTTACAGAGTGCTCATCTTCTAGAGGGCCGCAGATTCGGCATTCAGGACTGGGTCCTGGTGACCACGGATGCCAGCCTGAGAGGCTGGGGAGCAGTCACACAGGGAAAAAATTTCCAGGGCTTGTGGTCAAGCATGGAAACGTCACTTCACATAAATATCCTGGAACTAAGGGCCATTTACAATGCCCTAAGTCAGGCAAGGCCTCTGCTTCAGGGTCAGCCGGTGTTGATCCAGTCGGACAACATCGCGACAGTCGCCTACGTAAACAGAGAGGGCGGCACAAGAAGCAGGAGGGCAATGACGGAAGTTGCAAGGATTCTTCGCTGGGCGGAAAATCATGTGATAGCACTGTCAGCAGTGTTCATTCCGGGAGTGGACAACTGGGAAGCAGACTTCCTCAGCAGACACGACCTCCACCCGGGGGAGTGGGGACTTCACCCAGAAGTCTTCCACATGATTGTGAACCGTTGGGAAAAACCAAAGGTGGACATGATGGCGTCCCGCCTCAACAAAAAACTGGACAGATATTGCGCCAGGTCAAGGGACCCTCAGGCAATAGCTGTGGACGCTCTGGTAACACCGTGGGTGTACCAGTCAGTGTATGTGTTCCCTCCTCTGCGTCTCATACCCAAGGTACTGAGAATCATAAGAAGGAGAGGAGTAAGGACTATACTCGTGGCTCCGGATTGGCCAAGAAGGACTTGGTACCCGGAACTTCAAGAGATGCTCACGGAAGACCCGTGGCCTCTACCTCTAAGAAAGGACCTGCTCCAGCAGGGACCATGTCTGTTCCAAGACTTACCGCGGCTGCGTTTGACGGCATGGCGGTTGAACGCCGGATCCTGAAGGAAAAAGGCATTCCGGATGAAGTCATCCCTACCCTGATCAAAGCCAGGAAGGATGTAACTGTGCAACATTATCACCGTATTTGGCGTAAATATGTTGCGTGCTGTGAGGCCAGGAAGGCCCCTACAGAGGAATTTCAACTGGGTCGTTTCCTGCATTTCCTGCAAACAGGACTGTCTGTGGGCCTAAAATTAGGGTCCATTAAGGTTCAAATTTTGGCCCTGTCAATATTCTTCCAAAAAGAACTAGCTTCAGTTCCTGAAGTTCAGACGTTTGTCAAGGGAGTACTGCATATAGAGCCTCCTTTTGTGCCTCCAGTGGCACCTTGGGATCTCAATGTAGTTTTGGGGTTCCTAAAATCACATTGGTTTGAACCACTCACCACTGTGGACTTAAAATATCTCACATGGAAAGTGGTAATGCTGTTAGCCCTGGCTTCAGCCAGGCGTGTTTCAGAATTGGCGGCTTTATCCTATAAAAGCCCTTACCTAATTTTTCATACGGACAGGGCAGAATTGAGGACTCGTCCTCAATTTCTCCCTAAGGTGGTTTCAGCATTTCACTTAAACCAGCCTATTGTGGTGCCTGCGGCTACTAGGGACTTGGAGGATTCCAAGTTGCTGGACGTAGTCAGGGCCCTGAAAATATGTTTCCAGGACGGCTGGAGTCAGAAAATCTGACTCGCTGTTTATCCTGTATGCACCCAACAAGCTGGGTGCTCCTGCTTCTAAGCAGACTATTGCTCGTTGGATTTGTAGTACAATTCAGCTTGCACATTCTGTGGCAGGCCTGCCACAGCCAAAATCTGTAAAAGCCCATTCCACAAGGAAAGTGGGCTCATCTTGGGCGGCTGCCCGAGGGGTCTCGGCTTTACAACTTTGCCGAGCAGCTACTTGGTCAGGGGCAAACACGTTTGCTAAATTCTACAAATTTGATACCCTGGCTGAGGAGGACCTGGAGTTCTCTCATTCGGTGCTGCAGAGTCATCCGCACTCTCCCGCCCGTTTGGGAGCTTTGGTATAATCCCCATGGTCCTTTCGGAGTCCCCAGCATCCACTAGGACGTTAGAGAAAATAAGAATTTACTTACCGATAATTCTATTTCTCATAGTCCGTAGTGGATGCTGGGCGCCCATCCCAAGTGCGGATTGTCTGCAATACTTGTACATAATTATTGTTACAAAAATCGGGTTATTATTGTTGTGAGCCATCTTTTCAGAGGCTCCTCTGTTATCATGCTGTTAACTGGGTTCAGATCACAAGTTGTACGGTGTGATTGGTGTGGCTGGTATGAGTCTTACCCGGGATTCAAAATCCTTCCTTATTGTGTACGCTCGTCCGGGCACAGTATCCTAACTGAGGCTTGGAGGAGGGTCATAGGGGGAGGAGCCAGTGCACACCAGGTAGTCCTAAAGCTTTTACTTTTGTGCCCAGTCTCCTGCGGAGCCGCTATTCCCCATGGTCCTTTCGGAGTCCCCAGCATCCACTACGGACTATGAGAAATAGAATTATCGGTAAGTAAATTCTTATTATTTGTTTGTTGCTTACTGCAAATAGGCCTTGGGATTTGGTATTACACTCTGCCAATCCAGACCTAGCAGTAAGACTGGAGTCAGTCGTTTAACCTGCTGGGGTTCTTTTGCTACTCTGTGAACCTAGCAAGTTTGCGGCTGTATTCTCAGACTTGCCTGCCAAAATCCTTTCTCACTGTGCAAGGTGTTCAGGTGTCAGTTTAGTGGCAGTAAGCTGAACCAGTGCACTGCAAGTGAGGACTAGGATTGTGGAGACTCTCCTTGTGTCTATTATTCCATCTCTGACCAAGGAGTTTACTGCCACACCCGTTGGTAACCCTTTAGGGTTTTGCTGTTGCCCTTAGCAACAGCATTTCGGGCTCTCTACGTATTAAATCACTACATCTCGCTTCTTTCCATCTGAGCATTCCTAATACTAGGGAGACACCCAGTTTCTTAGCCTTTGGGCTTCTCTGTTCACTTTGTGTTTATTTTGTTACCCTATCACCTTCTGTGTATGTAATGTCATATTCCCCAGTCTGTCTGTAAGTTCATTTGTTTTGCATCCCTCACCGTTCAGACACCAGCACATTCCTGCTGGCACTGGTGTGCATAACATATTCAGCAGCCTAATACTCCTGTTGAAATTTTGTGGGAATATGGAGCATACCCCTCAAAATACTTTGCAACAGGTGGTCGATCAGGTGCAGGTCCTGACTCGACAATTTAATGATTTGTCCATTAAAATGCACACCTCGCAGGCCGCTGGCGGAGCTCCCGCAGCAGCAGTACCTTCAGGGGTTAAGGAGCCGAAAGTAAATCTCCCGGATCGTTTTTCTGGAGATCGCTCGCAGTTCTTTTGTTTCAAGGAGAGCTGCAAGCTATATTTCCAGCTTAGGCCTCAGTCTTCTGGGTCGGAGATTCAGCGGGTGGGCATAGTGATTTCCTTGCTACAAGGAGACCCACAGGTCTGGGCATATGGGTTGCAGCCTGACTGTCCGTCACTTAAAAGTGTTGATGCTTTTTTTACGGCACTGGGCATGTTGTATGATGACCCTGACAAGACGGCCTCAGCCGAGGCTCAGATTTCGATCCTTAAGCAAGGGCGAAGGCCAGTTGAGGTTTATTGTACGGAGTTTCGGAGGTTGGCCCATGATACCCAGTGGAATGACCCAGCCCTGAGACACCAGTACCGAAGAGGTCTTTCTAACCAGTTAAAAGACCAACTGGTACAATATCCCTTGCCTGATAGCTTGGATCAGCTCATGCAGTTATCCATTCAGGTGGATAGACGGCTGAGAGAGCGCAGGCTTGAAAGGGAGACCGAGGTTTCCTTCTTTCCCAAGGGAACCTCAGACTCTGAGGAATTTTCCGAGGAGCCTATGCAGATTGGGGCTACCCGCCTCTCCTCGCGTGAGAAGACGCGGAGGAGACAGCAGGGGTTATGTTTGTACTGTGGGAATAAAGGTCATGTGGTAGTATCATGCCCAGAAAAGCCGGAAAACTTCAGGGCCTGAGGGTGATGGGAAATATCCTGCCAGGTCAGAAGTCGGAATTTCCCAAGAAGACTTTTATCATTCCGGGTACCTTGAAGATCCTCGGTCAAACTGTCAAGACTGAGGCCTTTGTGGACAGTGGGGCCGACGGGTTTTTATGGACCGCCAATTCGCCCTGAAACACTCTGTTCCCTTAGTACCCTTGGCATCGGAAATTGTGATTTGTGGGTTAAACGGGGAACTATTATCCCAGGGTAAAATTACCTCTTGCACTAGCCAGATTTCTTTGTTTATTGGAGCCACACACTCTGAAAAATTGTCCTTTTATGTGACTGTCTGTACTTTTGCCCCATTGGTGTTGGGGTTACCCTGGTTACGGGCCCACAATCCTCAATTTGACTGGGTCTCTGGGGAGATTCTCAGTTGGGGTACTGATTGTTTCAGGAGTTGCTTGAGCCTTCCAGTCAGGCTTTCGCAGCTAAGTTTGCCAGGATTGCCAGGATGTTATGCAGATTTTGCGGACGTGTTCTCCAAAAGAGTTGCAGAGGTACTACCTCCCCATCGCCCCTATGACTGTGCCATTGATTTGTTGCCGAATGCTAAGCTTCCCAAGAGCAGGTTGTACTCCCTGTCACGTCCTGAGACTCAGGCTATGGCAGAGTACATTCAGGAGAACTTGGCTAAGGGATTTATCAGACCTTCACAGTCTCCAGTTGGGTCGGGGTTCTTCTTCGTGGGTAAAAAGGACGGTTCGTTGCGATCCTGCATCGACTTCAGGGAATTGAACCGTATCACGATTAAAAACTCATACCCACTGCCTCTCATTTCGGTCTTGTTTGACCAGCTTCGTACTGCCACCATTTTTTCTAAGATTGACCTACGCGGTGCGTACAATCTAATCCGAATAAGAGAGGGGGATGAATGGAAGACTGCCTTTAATACCCACTCAGGGCATTATGAATATTTGGTGATGCCTTTTGGGCTCTGTAATGCCCCGGCAGTCTTCCAGGACTTCATGAACGATGTGCTCAGGGAATATTTGGATAGATTCTTAGTTGTATACTTAGATGACATCCTAATCTTCTCCCATTCCCTGGAGGAACATCGGAAGCATGTACGCTTAGTCCTCCAGAAACTCAGAGACCACCGGCTTGGGGCGAAGCTGGAGAAGTGCGAATTTGAAGTTCAGCAAATCGCATTTCTAGGATATATTATCTCCCCAGAAGGTTTCCAAATGGAGGGTTCCAAGGTACAGGCAGTCCTGGATTGGGTGCAGCCCACTAGTTTGAAGGCGCTTCAGCGTTTTCTGGGTTTTGCGAATTTTTATAGACGATTTATCGCTGGATTTTCGTCTATAGTGGCGCCCTTGGTGGCACTCACTAAGAAAGGGGCGGATGTTGCTCACTGGTCTTGTGAGGCCAAAGCGGCTTTTGCCCGTCTCAAAAGGGCATTTGTCTCGGCCAAGGTGCTGCGACACCCAGATCCAGAGCGTCCTTTTGTGGTGGAGGTGGATGCCTCTGAGATGGGTATTGGGGCAGTGCTCTCTCAGATGGGGGTGTCTGATAATCACCTTCATCCCTGTGCTTACTTTTCCCGTAAATTTTCGCCTGCCGAGATGAATTATGACGTGGGTAACCGGGAATTGTTGGCTATTAAGGATGCACTCGAGGAGTGGAGACACTGGCTTGAGGGGGCTAAGTTTGTGGTCTCAATTCTCACCGACCATAAGAATTTGGCATATTTAGAGTCAGCGAAGCGCCTCAATGCCAGGCAGGCACGATGGGCTTTGTTTTTTGCTCGCTTTAATTTTTTGATAACATATCGCCCTGGGTCAAAAAACATCAAGGCTGATGCGCTCTCGCAGAGTTTTGCTCTAATCCAGGAGACCACAGAGGAGCCATTGCCCATTGTGTCCCCATCATGTATTAAAGTGGGCATTACCCAGGACCTCTTGTCATTAGTCCTTAGAGCACAGGAGCAGGCTCCTCCAGACCTTCCGGTAGGTCTTTTGTTTGTGCCTCCTAGGTTAAGACAGCGAGTGTTCCTGGAATTCCATGCCAAGAAGTCGGCAGGTCACCCGGGTATTGCCAGAACTCGGGAGTTGCTATCTAGGGCGGTGTGGTGGCCCTCGGTGGCTAGGGATGTGGATCAGTGGGTTCGGGCATGTGACATCTGTGCCCGAAATAAGACTCCTAGAGGGGTTCCTGTTGGCCCATTACATCCACTCTCTATTCCATCTAAGCCATGGACCCACATTTCAATGGATTTTGTGGTGGACTTGCCCAATTCCTCGGGGATGACAGCCATCTGGGTTGTCGTTGACAGGTTTTCGAAGATGGCGCACTTCGTTCCATTGGTTGGGCTGCCATCGGCCAGACGCCTGTCTGAATTATTTATGCTGCATGTTGTGCGCCTCCACGGGTTGCCACCTGATGTGGTCTCTGACCGCGGATCCCAGTTTGTGGCCAAATTCTGGAGGGCATTTTGTTCCGATCTCCAGATTTCTGTCAGCTTGTCGTCAGGCTACCATCCGCAGTCTAATGGGCAGATTGAAAGGGTGAACCAGTCCTTGGAGCAGTTCCTCAGGTGTTATGTCTCCAAGTGTCAGACTGACTGGGTGGCTCATCTGTCCATGGCGGAGTTTGCCTATAACAACGCGGCTCACTCTGCTACAGGGATCTCTCCCTTCCTTTGTGTGTATGGGCATCATCCTAAGGCCAATTCTTTTGACCCCCTGGACTCCACGCCTGGTGGTTCCTCTGTGGTTTCGGTCCTTAGAGGTATTTGGAGGAAAGTGAAGAAAGCCCTTGTGTCTGTGTCATTAGTGACCAAAAGGGTTTTTGATAAGCGGAAAAGACCCTGCAGCTTCAAATTAGGAGACTTCGTCTGGTTGTCTACCAAGAATTTGAAGTTGAGACAGCCATCTCATAAGTTAGGCCCCCGGTTCATCAGTCCTTATAAGATCACTAGGGTTATCAATCCGGTGGCATTTCAGTTAGATCTACCCCGTTCTTTGGGTATCAATAAAACATTTCATTGTTCCCTTTTAAAACGGGCGATTAGTAATCCTTCTTCCAGTGGAAGACCTTCCCCTCTTCTGATACGTGGCCAGAGGGAGTTTGTTGTTGAAAGGATTCTTGACTCCAAGATGGTTCGGGGTCGGCTGTCATTTTTGGTGCACTGGAAGGGGTATGGCCCGGAGGAGCGGTCGTGGGTGCGCAGTTGTGATCTTCATGCCCCCAGACTGTTACGCTCTTTCTTCTCGCAGTTCCCCGATAAACCCGGTGGTAGGGGTTCTTTGACCCCTCGTCAGAGGGGGGGTACTGTTAGGGTCTCCTGCTCTGTGCTGCCACGTCGTCATGGCAACCGGGAAACAAGTGCTAGCGGAGTAACCTGAGCGTAGCTGATACTCCGGTTCGGGTCTTTTGCTGTGCAGTGGTTACAGGCTCTGTGCACGGCAGGGGATCCGGTGCTGGTTTTTGTGCTCACAGTCTGTGAGGTCTGAGTGGGGCGTGGACAGCACCTGCTATATAAACCCTCTTCTCAGGTTAGGCAGATGCTGCTGAATCTTTGTTGGTTAGTCAGTTCCTGAAAGCTAGCTAGTACTGTGTAAACTTTGTATTTGTTTGTTGCTTACTGCAAATAGGCCTTGGGATTTGGTATTACACTCTGCCAATCCAGACCTAGCAGTAAGACTGGAGTCAGTCGTTTAACCTGCTGGGGTTCTTTTGCTACTCTGTGAACCTAGCAAGTTTGCGGCTGTATTCTCAGACTTGCCTGCCAAAATCCTTTCTCACTGTGCAAGGTGTTCAGGTGTCAGTTTAGTGGCAGTAAGCTGAACCAGTGCACTGCAAGTGAGGACTAGGATTGTGGAGACTCTCCTTGTGTCTATTATTCCATCTCTGACCAAGGAGTTTACTGCCACACCCGTTGGTAACCCTTTAGGGTTTTGCTGTTGCCCTAAGCAACAGCATTTCGGGTTCTCTACGTATTAAATCACTACATCTCGCTTCTTTCCATCTGAGCATTCCTAATACTAGGGAGACACCCAGTTTCTTAGCCTTTGGGCTTCTCTGTTCACTTTGTGTTTATTTTGTTACCCTATCACCTTCTGTGTATGTAATGTCATATTCCACAGTCTGTCTGTGAGTTCATTTGTTTTGCATCCCTCACCGTTCAGACACCAGTACATTCCTGCTGGCACTGGTGTGCATAACACCAGCACCCCGTCCTCAGGACCACACGAATACAACACAAATATAGAACATAGACAAAACTTACCCCCTTATACCCCACCGCATGCAGTACTCTCCTCCCCATGCCGCCGTTCGACTCCCCGTGGCCGCCGGCCGGAGACGCACCCGATGACGCACTTCCGGGACCGCCCCGCCGTAACCATGGAAACGCGTGTGTGCGCTCCAAAAGAACATGAGGACATGCACTGAGACTTGAGGAAACATTACTCCTACAGAAGGCGTAGTGGATTGGTGGAATAGCTTCCCATCAGAGGTGGTAGGGGCTAAGACAGTAGAGCAATTCAAACATGTTTGGGATAGACATAAGGTTATCCTTACAAATGAGTAAGGATCAAATATAGGCGATGTTGCCAAAAAGTAAACAAGGAGGAGACTAGATGGGCCAAGTGGTTCTTATCTGCTGTCAAATTTGATGTTTCTGTGCTTTTATCCTGGTCTGGTTACAGTGATTGTGGAGCAGAAAGCGAGGCAACCAGCACCAGGCTATGTCAGACTGGTTGGGTCACACAATATCAAGGTTACATGGGTTCCCCTGTAATAATGTGTGCTCCAGCCTAGCATGGTGAGCACGGGGTTGCTCCCCAGGGGAACTGCAATATTAAAAAACATTAGGGCCAACTTCATGGGAGAACCAGTACCATACTGAAAAGGATAAGGACTCATTTATTTATTTAGTGACCGTTATTAATATAGCACACACATATTCCGTAGCGCTTTACAGAGAATATTTAGACATTTACACCAGTCCTTGCCTCGGTGGAGCTCACAATTTATATACTCTACCACATGTACTTATATACACATTATAGATAAAAAAATTTTTGTCAGCAGCTCCATGCCATGAGACAGTAATGCTAATCACTATGCCTTTCTGTCCACGTGGCTTTATGCCCTTAATTGTTTATCTACTTTTAAGTTTCATGTTTTATTTCTTTCTGTATTGGCACTTCTGTGCATAGACTGAGATTCATTTGTAGTTGGAGTGTGACAAGCGATCACTGCTGTAATTTGTCCACCCACATCTGTCTTTGGCCACAGCCACTTAAGATGAAAAAGGAAATATACTGTATGTAAGCACAGCTGTGCAACTTGATCAGCTCCCAGCAATCCCATGGTGAGGTCAGAGGCTCACGTGGCAGTACAACATTATTGTGTTGCACTTTTTTCCAAGCATAACGGTAAGCAGATTCTGCATGCACTTCAATAGGTTGTAGTCAGAATCTGCCTGCTGAAGTAAAGGCAGCAGCAATTGGGACAGTTCCGCAGATAATTGATTTCCCCTGTAAATACCACATAGGTAAATGATATGGTATTGGGTGGACATTACATTAAACCCCATGTAACAAGTCTATTACAATGAGCAGATCATTGACAAAACTATATTTTTAGTGATCATTTAAAAGGACTTTATGGGTTTTACAAATGTACAGTTTTTAGTAATTATTGTGCACAAGATCATTCAGTCATCAGGGTTGAACATTAGCTATAGCATACTATATATCACTACAGGGGTTTAGCAAAGTGATACATAATTGGACTAGAAAATGCTATTTACAGGAATCAGACATTATAGATTGTAATTGTTAATAAAATAGTTCTTATACAGGCAGCATTGCTGAAAGGTTGGGGTTTATAGTTATTCTGTACACAGGATAATCTGGTAAATAACAGAGTAGTCCGCTATCTACCGCAGAGGTCTTGTAACATGTATGATAATGGCTCCCCAGGTTCTCTCCTTCCTGTGACTGCTTATGATAAGAATGGCTTTCGCATCTTGTTGCACTTTGCCAAGGACTGCCCACCTGACCGTCCAGATGTCCTGGTGGTAGTGATCTCTATGCTCAACACCGCTCCACTGCCACTCCGAAATATCCTTTTTCAGGCTGCAGTGCCCAAGGTGAGCATGCTAGGACTTAAACAATGTTTTTTTATTTATATTCCTATTCTTACGCTTTTGTGTATTACATAAAGCAAACTAAACACTAAATCACTCTCATTCACCTTCTTAAAGTACAAAGAATACACCTCTGCTTATCTTCTAGTTATCACTTGGATCATTCTTTATATGACAAGTAATGTTGTAATTCCATATAATTTATACAACCTATACTGTATACTATAACCACAGGAGCCTCAAATATCTGTACAAAGTCTGTTCTAGAGATTGAGGATTCAAAATTAATAGTTGTGGAAAAAAAGTGAACATTAATGAACCATTTGACAACCTATATAGAGCCACCATTGATCCTGTTTGTATGGTACAATTATTTATCATAGATGCAAACTTAAAACCGTAAGTTCAAAATCTTACCACTAGAAGCCACATCCACCATATTACATATCAATTTGGTTGCATAAATGGAAGTGCAAGGTTGAAATTTGAAATTATGGCCCAGATTTATCAAGCCTTGGAGAGTGATAAATTGCACGGGGATAAAGCATCAACCAATCAGCTCCTGTCATTTTCCATACATCATGTAACATGGCAGGAGCTGATTGGCTGGTACTTTATCACTGTGCAATTTATCACTCTCCAAGACTTGATAAATCTGGGCCTATATTTGGGGGATACTGCATACCATGTGATATAAGGGCTGGGAATAAGAGTTTGGCACTTTATATACTTTGCAATATGTTTAAATCCTACCCCTGTATAGCTCAACCCCATGGATCTTCAGGGTATTTTTTCTAGGTTGCCTCCAGGGTTTTTGTGTTTTGCATTGTGCGTTGCAGTTGTTTTTTCCCATCAATTTACTCTCTATTGATCAGACAGATAAAGGGAGCAGTGCTAAGGTATGGCTTTCAGGTGAGCTGCCATCCGTGTATGCTGCTTCATGTATACTCAAGTATGCCCATCTGCTTTGGCATAGCAGGTGGGTATACCTGTAGTGGCCAGATAGAGCCAGCACAAATGAGTGGCCCTGTCTTTTCACTGAATTGTGCTGGATCTATCAGCACTTATCTCCATGAGGTGAGCCCCCCTCCCCCCCCCCTTCCTTCCTACTACATCCTATGCTCAATTCCCTGCTCTTAGAAAGCCTGCTAGCTGTTTCTCTAGACTCTGTTCACTCCAGAGGATCAGATTCTGAGCATTCTTTGGGGAGGTTCATTTTGTGGAGGTTTTCTAATTTTTGGGACTCCTTGTGATGTGATGGGGTATCCACTAGACAAAGGCATAATGTGGTCCATGGAACTACACATCCAGGATGGCATGAAGTGCGCTGTGCCTGACAGTATGTGGTTTGAGGAAAAAAGTTACTTCCTCTCAGAATAAATATGAGCGTGGATCTGACATGCACTTAGGGTCCAGGTTTGACACCAATTGCATGTACCCTCAGTGTTCAGTGACAATCTCTGTAGGGTAGATGACCCTATCTATGGTGCTCATGTCTTGAGAACCACTATTTTGATTCTTAATGCAGTTGCTAGGGGATGGCATTGACTATGTGGTTACATGCATATTTACTCTGCCTCCCCCAGAGCCATCTTGTTCAAGAATACTGCCCTCAGGAAAGCATGAGTCTTTACATCTGGGAGGCATATATATATGTATATATATATATATATATATATATATATATATATATATATATATATAAAATATTTTATATATATATATATATATATATATATATATTTCTCTGACGTCCTAGTGGATGCTGGGGACTCCGTCAGGACCATGGGGATATAGCGGCTCCGCAGGAGACAGGGCACAATAATAAAAGCTTTAGGATCAGGTGGTGTGCACTGGCTCCTCCCCCTATGACCCTCCTCCAAGCCTCAGTTAGATTTTTGTGCCCGACGAGAAGGGTGCAATCTAGGTGGCTCTCCTGAGCTGCTTAGAATAAAAGTTTAAGTTAGGTTTTTTATTTTCAGTGAGTCCTGCTGGCAACAGGCTCACTGCTACGAGGGACTTAGGGGAGAGAAGAAAACTCACCTGCGTGCAGGATGGATTTGCTTCTTAGGCTACTGGACACCATTAGCTCCAGAGGGAGTCGGAACACAGGTCTCACCCTGGGGTTCATCCCGGAGCCGTGCCGCCGACACCCCTTGCAGATGCCGAAGTTGAAGAGGTCCAGAGGTCCAGAAACAGGCGGCAGAAGACTTTCAGTCTTCATAAGGTAGCGCACAGCACTGCAGCTGTGCGCCATTGTTGTCAGCACACTTCACCAACAGTCACCAACTGTCACTGAGGGTGCAGGGCGCTGGGGGGGGCGCCCTGGGCAGCAATGTATAATACCTTTTCTCTATCGTCCTAGTGGATGCTGGGGTTCCTGAAAGGACCATGGGGAATAGCGGCTCCGCAGGAGACAGGGCACAAAAAGTAAAGCTTTATGATCAGGTGGTGTGTACTGGCTCCTCCCCCTATGACCCTCCTCCAAGCCTCAGTTAGGTTTTTGTGCCCGTCCGAGAAGGGTGCAATCTAGGTGGCTCTCCTAAAGAGCTGCTTAGAAAAGTTTAGCTTAGGTTTTTTATTTTACAGTGAGTCCTGCTGGCAACAGGATCACTGCAACGAGGGACTTAGGGGAGAAGAAGTGAACTCACCTGCGTACAGGATGGATTGGCTTCTTTGGCTACTGGACATTAGCTCCAGAGGGACGATCACAGGTACAGCCTGGATGGTCACCGGAGCCTCGCCGCCGGCCCCCTTGCAGATGCTGAAAAGAGAAGAAGGTCCAGAATCGGCGGCAGAAGACTCCTCAGTCTTCTTAAGGTAGCGCACAGCACTGCAGCTGTGCGCCATTGCTCTCAGCACACTTCACACGGCAGTCACTGAGGGTGCAGGGCGCTGGGGGGGGGCGCCCTGGGAAGCAATGTAAACCTATTTTTTGGCATAAAATACCTCACATATAGCCTCCGGGGGCTATATGGAGATATTTAACCCCTGCCAGAATCCGTTAAAGAGCGGGAGACGAGCCCGCCGAAAAAGGGGCGGGGCCTATCTCCTCAGCACACAGCGCCATTTTCCTCACACAGCTCCGCTGGTCAGGAAGGCTCCCAGGCTCTCCCCTGCACTGCACTACAGAAACAGGGTAAAACAAGAGAGGGGGGGCAAAATTGTGGCAAAATTATATATATTAAAGCAGCTATATAGGGAGCACTTATTATAAGGCTATCCCTGTCATATATAGCGCTTTTGGTGTGTGCTGGCAAACTCTCCCTCTCTCCCCAAAGGGCTAGTGGGGTCCTGTCTTCTTTAAGAGCATTCCCTGTGTGTCTGCTGTGTGTCGGTACGTGTGTGTCGACATGTATGAGGACGATATTGGTGTGGAGGCGGAGCAATTGCCAAATATGGGGATGTCACCCCCTAGGGAGTCGACACCAGAATGGATGGCTTTATTTATGGAATTACGGGATAGTGTCAACACGCTAAAGCAGTCGTTTGACGACATGAGACGGCCGGACAATCAATCAGCACCTGTCCAGGCGCCTCAAACACCGTCAGGGGCTGTAAAACGCCCGTTACCTCAGTCGGTCGACACGGACCCAGACACAGGCACTGATTCCAATGGCGACGGTGACGAATCAACCGTATTTTCCAGTAGGGCCACACGTTATATGATTTTGGCAATGAAGGAGGCGTTACATATTGCTGATACTACAGGTACCACAAAACAGGGTATTATGTGGGGTGTGAAAAAACTACCTATAGTTTTTCCTGAATCAGATGAATTAAATGAGGTGTGTGATGAAGCGTGGGTTGCCCCCGATAAAAAACTGCTAATTTCAAAGAAGTTATTGGCTTTATACCCTTTCCCGCCAGAGGTTAGGGCGCGCTGGGAAACACCTCCTAGGGTGGACAAGGCGCTCACACGCTTATCAAAACAAGTGGCGTTACCCTCTCCTGAGACGGCCGCACTTAAAGATCCAGCAGATAGGAGGATGGAAAATATCCAAAAAAGTATATACACACATACAGGTGTTATACTACGACCAGCTATAGCGACAGCCTGGATGTGCAGTGCTGGGGTAGCTTGGTCAGAGTCCCTGATTGAAAATATTGATACCCTGGATAGGGACAATGTTTTACTGTCTTTAGAGCAAATAAAGGATGCGTTTCTTTATATGCGTGATGCACAGAGGGATATTTGCACACTGGCATCACGGGTAAGTGCTATGTCCATTTCGGCCAGAAGAAGTTTATGGACGCGACAGTGGTCAGGTGATGCGGACTCAAAACGGCATATGGAAGTTTTGCCGTATAAAGGGGAGGAGTTATTTGGTGTTGGTCTATCGGATTTGGTGGCCACGGCTACAGCCGGGAAATCCACCTTTTTACCTCAAGTCACTCCCCAACAGAAAAAGACACCGACTTTTCAGCCGCAGCCCTTTCGTTCCTTTAAAAACAAGAGAGCAAAGGGATATTCATATCTGCCACGAGGCAGAGGAAAGTGGAAGAGACTGCAACAGGCAGCTCCTTCCCAGGAACAGAAGCCCTCCCCCGCTTCTACAAAAGCCTCAGCATGACGCTGGGGCTTCTCAAGCGGACTCGGGGGCGGTGGGGGGTCGTCTCAAGAATTTCAGCGCGCAGTGGGCTCACTCGCAGGTGGATCCCTGGATCCTGCAGATAATATCTCAGGGTTACAGGTTGGAACTAGAGACGTCTCCACCTCGCCGTTTCCTGAAGTCTGCTTTACCAACGTCCCCCTCCGACAGGGTGACGGTCTTGGAAGCCATTCACAAGCTGTACTCTCAGCAGGTGATAGTCAAGGTACCCCTTTTACAACAAGGAAAGGGGTATTATTCCACTCTATTGTGGTACCGAAGCCGGATGGCTCGGTAAGACCTATTCTAAATCTGAAATCCTTGAACCTGTACATAAAAAAGTTCAAGTTCAAGATGGAGTCACTCAGAGCGGTGATAGCGAACCTGGAAGAAGGGGACTTTATGGTATCCTTGGACATCAAGGATGCGTATCTCCACGTTCCAATTTACCCCTCACACCAGGGGTACCTCAGGTTCGTCGTACAGAACTGTCACTATCAGTTTCAGACGCTGCCGTTTGGATTGTCCACGGCACCTCGGGTCTTTACCAAGGTAATGGCCGAGATGATGATTCTTCTTCGAAGAAAAGGCGTATTAATTATCCCATACTTGGACGATCTCCTAATAAGGGCAAGGTCCAGAGAACAGCTAGAGATGGGACTAGCACTGTCTCAAGAAGTGCTAAAGCAGCACGGGTGGATTCTGAATATTCCAAAATCCCAGTTAATTCCGACAACACGTCTGCTGTTCTTAGGGATGATTCTGGACACGGTTCAGAAAAAGGTTTTTCTCCCGGAGGAAAAAGCCAAGGAGTTATCCGAACTTGTCAGGAACCTCCTAAAACCAGGAAAGGTGTCTGTACATCAATGCACAAGAGTCCTGGGAAAAATGGTGGCTTCTTACGAAGCAATTCCATTCGGCAGATTCCACGCAAGAGTTTTCCAGAGGGATCTGCTGGACAAATGGTCAGGGTCGCATCTTCAGATGCACCAGCGGATAACCCTGTCTCCAAGGACAAGGGTATCTCTTCTGTGGTGGTTGCAGAGTGCTCATCTATTGGAGGGCCGCAGATTCGGCATACAGGATTGGATCCTGGTGACCACGGACGCCAGCCTGAGAGGCTGGGGAGCAGTCACACAAGGAAGAAACTTCCAGGGAGTGTGGACGAGCCTGGAAACGTCTCTTCACATAAACATTCTGGAACTAAGAGCAATCTACAATGCTCTAAGCCAGGCAGAACCTCTGCTTCAAGGAAAACCGGTGTTGATCCAGTCGGACAACATCACGGCAGTCGCCCATGTGAACAGACAGGGCGGCACAAGAAGCAGGAGTGCAATGGCAGAAGCTGCAAGGATTCTTCGCTGGGCAGAGAATCATGTGATAGCACTGTCAGTAGTGTTCATCCCGGGAGAGACCAATGGTGGACATGATGGCGTCTCGCCTCAACAAAAAACTGGACAGGTATTGCGCCAGGTCAAGAGATCCGCAGGCAATAGCTGTGGACGCGCTGGTAACGCCTTGGGTGTACCAGTCGGTGTATGTGTTTCCTCCTCTGCCTCTCATACCAAAAGTATTGAGAATTATACGGCAAAGAGGCGTAAGAACGATACTAGTGGCTCCGGATTGGCCAAGAAGGACTTGGTACCCGGAACTTCAAGAGATGATCACGGAGGATCCGTGGCCTCTACCTCTGAGAAGGGACCTGCTTCAGCAGGGTCCCTGTCTGTTTCAAGACTTACCGCGGCTGCGTTTGACGGCATGGCGGTTGAACGCCGGATCCTAAAGGGAAAAGGCATTCCGGAAGAAGTCATTCCTACCTTGATTAAAGCAAGGAAGGAAGTAACCGCGCAACATTATCACCGCATTTGGCGAAAATATGTTGCGTGGTGCGAGGATCGGAGTGCTCCGACGGAGGAATTTCAACTGGGTCGATTCCTACATTTCCTGCAATCAGGATTGTCTATGGGTCTCAAATTGGGATCTATTAAGGTTCAAATTTCGTCCCTGTCGATTTTCTTCCAGAAAGAATTGGCTTCAGTTCCTGAAGTCCAGACCTTTGTTAAGGGAGTACTGCATATACAGCCCCCTGTGGTGCCTCCAGTGGCACCGTGGGATCTCAATGTTGTTTTGGACTTTCTCAAATCTCATTGGTTTGAACCACTAAAAAATGTGGATTTGAAATATCTCACATGGAAAGTGACCATGCTACTAGCCCTGGCTTCGGCCAGGAGAGTGTCAGAACTGGCAGCTTTATCTTACAAAAGCCCATATCTGATTTTCCATTCGGACAGGGCAGAACTGCGGACTCGTCCGCATTTTCTCCCTAAGGTGGTGTCAGCATTTCATCTGAACCAGCCTATTGTAGTGCCTGCGGCTACAAGCGACTTGGAGGACTCCAAGTTGTTGGACGTTGTCAGAGCTTTAAAAATATACATTTCAAGGACAGCTGGAGTCAGGAAATCTGACTCACTGTTTATACTATATGCTCCCAACAAGTTGGGCGCTCCTGCGTCTAAGCAGACTATTGCGCGCTGGATTTGTAGTACGATTCAGCTTGCACATTCTGTGGCAGGCCTGCCACAGCCAAAATCGGTAAATGCCCACTCCACAAGGAAGGTGGGTTCTTCTTGGGCGGCTGCCCGAGGGGTCTCGGCATTACAACTCTGCCGAGCGGCTACGTGGTCGGGGGAGAACACGTTTGTAAAATTCTACAAATTTGATACCCTGGCTAAGGAGGACCTGGAGTTCTCTCATTCGGTGCTGCAGAGTCATCCGCACTCTCCCGCCCGTTTGGGAGCTTTGGTATAATCCCCATGGTCCTTTCAGGAACCCCAGCATCCACTAGGACGATAGAGAAAATAAGAATTTACTTACTGATAATTCTATTTCTGGGAGTCCGTAGTGGATGCTGGGCGCCCATCCCAAGTGCGGATTATCTGCAATAATTGTACATAGTTATTGTTACCTAAATCGGGTTATTGTTGTAGGGAGCCATCTTTCAGAGGCTCCTCTGTTATCATACTGTTAACTGGGTTTAGATCACAGGTTGTACGGTGTGATTGGTGTGGCTGGTATGAGTCTTACCCGGGATTCATAAATCCTTCCTTATTGTGTACGCTCGTCCGGGCACAGTATCCTAACTGAGGCTTGGAGGAGGGTCATAGGGGGAGGAGCCAGTACACACCACCTGATCATAAAGCTTTACTTTTTGTGCCCTGTCTCCTGCGGAGCCGCTATTCCCCATGGTCCTTTCAGGAACCCCAGCATCCACTACGGACTCCGAGAAATAGAATTATCGGTAAGTAAATTCTTATTTTTATGGCTAAAATACATCACATATAGCCCTTGAGGCTATATGGATGTATTTAACCCCTGCCAGATCTCACAAACTCCGGAAGAAGAGCCCGCCGAAAAGGGGGCGGGGCCTATTCTCCTCAGCACACGGCGCCATTTTCCTGCTCAGCTCTGCTGTGAGGAAGGCTCCCAGGCTCTCCCCTGCACTGCACTACAGAAACAGGGTTAAAACAGAGAGGGGGGGCACTTATTTGGCGATATGATTACATATATAAAAATGCTATAAGGGAAAACACTTGTATAAGGGGTTGTCCCTGTATAATTATAGCGTTTTTGGTGTGTGCTGGCAAACTCTCCCTCTGTCTCCCCAAAGGGCTAGTGGGGTCCTGTCCTCTGTCAGAGCATTCCCTGTGTGTGTGCTGTGTGTCGGTACGTGTGTGTCGACATGTAGGAGGACGATGTTGGTGAGGAGGCGGAGACTGGAATGGATGGCTTATTTAGGAATTACGTGATAATGTCAACACGCTGCAAGGTCGGTTGACGACATGAGACGGCCGGCAAACAAATTAGTACCTGTCCAGGCGTCTCAGACACCGTCAGGGGCTTGTAAAAACGCCCATTTACCTCAGTCGGTCGACACAGACACAGACACGGACACTGACTCCAGTGTCGACGGTGAAGAAACAAACGTATTTTCCTTTAGGGCCACACGTTTCATGTTAAGGGCAATGAAGGAGGTGTTACATATTTCTGATACTACAAGTACCACAAATAAGGGTATTATGTAGGGTGTGAATAAACTACTTGTAGTTTTTCCTGAATCAGATAAATTAAATGAAGTGTGTGATGATACGTGGGTTTCCTCCGATAGAAAATTATTGGCGGTATACCCTTTCCCGCCAGAAGTTAGGGCGAGTTGGGAAACACACCTTAGGGTGAATAAGGCGCTCACACGCTTATAAAAACAAGTGGCGTTACCGTCTCCAGATACGGCAGCCCTCAAGGAGCCAGCTGATAGGAAGCTGAAAAATATCCTAAAAGTATATACACATATACTGGTGTTATACTACGACCAGCAATCGCCTCAGCCTGGATGTGCAGCGCTGAGGGGGCTTGGTCGGATTTCCTGACTGAAAATATTGATACCCTTGACAGGGACAAGATTTTATTGACTATAGAGCATTTTAAGGATGCATTTCTATATATGCGAGATGCGCAGAGGGATATTTGCATTCTGGCATCAAGAGTAAATGTGATGTCCATATCTGCCAGACGACAGTGGTCAGGTGATGCAGATTCCAGACGGCACATGGAAGTATTGCCGTATAAAGGGGCGGTCCATCGGACCTGGTGGCCATGGCAACAGCTGAAAAATCCACCTTTTGTTACCCCAAGTCACATCTCAGCAGAAAAGGACACAGTCTTTTCAGTCTCAGTCCTTTCGTCCCCATAAGGGCAGGCGGGCAAAAGGGCCAGTCATATCTGCCCAGGGGTAGAGGAAAGGGAAGAAGACTGCAGCAGGCAGCCCATTCCCAGGAACAGAAGCCCTCCACAGCTTCTGCCAAGTCCGCAGCATGACGCTGGGGCCGTACAAGCGGACTCAGGTGCGGTAGGGGGTCATCTCAAGAGTTTCAGCACGCAGTGGGCTCACTCACAAGTGGACTCCTGGATCCTACACGTAGTATCCCAGGTGTACATTGGAAATTCGAGACGTCTCCCCCTCACAAGTTCCTGAAGTCTGCTTTACCAACGTCTCCCTCCGACAGGGAGGCAGTATTGGGAACAATTCACAGGCTGTATTCCCAGCAGGTGATAATCAAAGTACCCCTTCTACAACAAGGGAAGGGGTATTATTCCACACTATATTGTGGTACTGAAGCCAGACGGCTAGGTGAGATCTGAAATATTTGAACACTTACATACAAGCGTTCAAATCAAGATGGAGTCACTCAGAGCAGTGATAGCGAACCAGGAAGAAGGGGACGATATGGTGTCACTGGATATCAGGGACGCTTACCTACATGTCCAAATTTGCCCTTCTCACCAAGGGTACCTCAGGTTCGTGGTACAGAACTGTCACTATCAGTTCAGACGCTGCCGTTTGGATTGTCCACGGCACCCCAGGTCTTTACCAAGGTAATGGCCGAAATGATGATTCTTCTTAAAAGAAATATGGACGCTTTCCTGATAAGGGCAAGGTCCAGAGAACAGTTGGAGGTCGGAGTAGCACTATCTTAAGTAGTTCTACGACAGCACGAGTGGATTCTAAATATTCCAAAATCGCAGTTTTTTCCGACGACACGTCTACAGTTCCTAGGGATGATTCTGGACACAGTCCAGAAAAGGATGTTTTCTCCCGGAGAAGAAAGCCAGGGAGTTATCCGAGCTAGTCAGGAACCTCCTAAAACCAGGAAAAGTATCAGTGCATCATTGCACAAGGATCCTGTGAAAAATGGTGGTTTCTTACAAAGCGATCCCATTCGGTAGATTTCACGCAAGAACCTTTACGTGGGATCTGCTGGAAAAATGGTCCGGATCGCATCTTCAGATGCATCAGCGGATAACCCTGTCTCCAAGGACAAGGGTGTTTCTTCTGCGGTGGCTGCAGAGTGCTCATCTATGAAAGGGCCGCAGATTCGGCATTCAGGACTGGGTCCTGGTGACCACGGATGCCAGCCTGAGTGGCTGGGGAGCAGTCACACAAGGAAAAAATTTCCAGAGAGTGTGATCGAGTCTGGAGACTTCTCTCCACATAAATATACTGGAGCTAAGGGCAATTTACAATGCTCTAAGCTTAGCAAGACCTCTGCTTCAAGGTCAGCCGGTATTGATCCAGTGGGACAACATCACGGCAGTCGCCCACGTAAACAGACAGGGCGGCACAAGAAGCAGGAGGGAAATGGCAGAAACTGCAAGGATTCTTCGCTGGGCGAAAAATCATGTGATAACACTCTCAGCAGTGTTCATTCCGGGAGTGGAAAACTGGGAAGCAGACTTCCTCAGCAGGCATGACCTCCACCCGGGAGAGTGGGGACTTCATCGGGAAGTCTTCCACATGATTGTAAACCGTTGTGAAAAACCAAAGGTGGACATGATGGCGTCCCGCCTGAACAAAAAACTAGATATTGCGCCAGGTCAAGGGACCCTCAGGCAATAGCGGTGGACGCTCTGGTAACACTGTGGATGTACCAGTCAGAGTATGTGTTCCCTCCTATGCCTCTCATACAAAAAGTACTGAGAATCATAAGAGGGAGATGAGTAAGAATGATACTCGTGGTTCCGGACTGGCCAAGAAGGACTTGGTACCCGAAACTTCAAGAGATGTTCACGGAAGACCCGTGGCCTCTACCTTTAAGAAAGGACCTGCTCCAGCAGGGGCCTTGTCTGTTCCAAGACTTACCGCGGCCGCGTTTGACGGCATGGCGGTTGAACGCCGGATCCTGAAAGGGCATTCCAGATGAAGTCATCCCTACCCTGGTCGAAGACAGGAAGGATGTAACCGCAAAACATTTTCACCGCATTTGGCGAAGATATGTTGCGTGGTGTGGGGCCAAGAAGGCCCCTACAGAGGAATTCCAACTGGGTCGTTTCCTACATTTCCTGAAAACAAGACTGTCTATGGGCCTAAAATTAGGGTCCATTAAGGTTCAAATTTCGGCCCTGTCGAATTTCTTCCAGAAAGAACTGGCTTTAGTGCCTGACGTTCAGATGTTTGTAAAAGGGGTACTGCATATACAGCCTCCTTTTGTGCCCCAGTGGCACCTTGGGATCTCAATGTTGTTTTGAGTTTCCTAAAGTCACATTGGTTTGAACCACTCACCACTGTGGACTTAAAATATCTCACATGGAAGGTGACGATGCTATTAGCCCTGGCTTCAGCCAGGCGTGTGTCAGAATTGGCGGCTTTATCATATATAAAGCCCTTACTTAATTTTTCATTCTGACAGGGCAGAATTGAGGACTCGTCCTCAATTTCTCCTTAAGGTGTTTTCTGTTTTTCACATGAACCAACCTATTGTGGTACCTGCGGGTACTAGGGACTTGGAGGACTCCAAGTTACTTGACGTTGTCAGGGCCCTGAAAAATATGTTTCCAGGAAGGCTGGAGTCAGAAAATCTGACTCGCTGTTTAGCCTGTATGCACCCAACAAGATGGGTGCTCCTGCTTCTAAGCAGACGATTGCTCGCTGGATTTGTAATACAATTCAGTTTACACATTCTGTGGCAGGCCTGCCACAGCCAAAATCGGTAAAAGCCCATTCCAAAAGGAAGGGGGCTCATCTTGGGCGACTGCCCGAGGGGTCTCGGCTTTACAACTTTGCCGAGCAGTTACTTGGTCAGGGGAAAACACGTTTGCTAAATTCTACAAATTTGATACCCTGGCTGAGGAGGACATGGAGTTCTCTCATTCGGTGCTGCAGGGTCATCCGCACTCTCCCGCCCGTTTGGGAGCTTTGGTATAATCCCCATGGTCCTGACGGAGTCCCCAGCATCCACTAGGACGTCAGAGAAAATAAGATTTTACTTACCGATAAATCTATTTCTCGTAGTCCGTAGTGGATGCTGGGCGCCCATCCCAAGTGCGGATTGTCTGCAGTACTTGTACATAGTTATTGTTACAAAAATCGGGTTATTCTTGTTGTGAGCCATCTTTTCAGAGGCTCCTTCGTTGTTATCATACTGTTAACTGGGTTCAGATCACAGGTTGTACGGTGTGATTGGTGTGGCTGGTATGAGTCTTACCCGGGATTCAATATCCTTCCTTATTATGCACGCTCGTCCGGGCACAGTATCCTAACTGAGGCTTGGAGGAGGGTCATAGGGGGAGGAGCCAGTGCACACCACCTGATCCTAAAGCTTTTATTATTGTGCCCTGTCTCCTGCGGAGCCGCTATATCCCCATGGTCCTGACGGAGTCCCCAGCATCCACTACGGACTACGAGAAATAGATTTATCGGTAAGTAAAATCTTATTTTTTTTTTTATATTGAATGAGGGACATTAAACAACAGAGCATGAGCACAAACAACCAGTGTGTCAGGGTAAACATACAGACACAAGTACATATAGCATATATGTATATTATCTAAAGAGCAAATTTTAAAAGAAATGCAAAAGGAGAAAGAATCGACTTTTAGACATAGTGGGGTAGATTTACTAAAGCTTCTAAAAAAGACAAGTGGTGGTGACCAGTCACATTCTAACTATAATTTCTCTATTGTATTCTAGAAAATGGTAGACAGAATCTGAACGGTTGCTATGGGCAATGCCACCACTCGTCTGTTTTAGAAGCTTTAGTAAATCTACAGCAGGAATCAGAAATAGCGAGGCAGTAGAAATGCCCATGGAGCACAAAATAAACGAATCATCAGGAGCAGGAGGAGCAAGAATCAAGAGCTACTCTGGAGGATTGCCAGTGAGCCCAGACCCTGTCAAAGCAGAGGTTACATTGTCCCTCAAAGTAAGGCCACCCAAGAAGAAAAAGAAGGGGCATATGGAGCCATCCAGTTCTGTGCAATACAGACTCTTAACTAATACAAAGAGACTATTCTCTTGCGTCCTAGAGCAGGGGTGGGGAACCTTTTTGCTACCGAGGGCCATTTGGATATTTATAAAATCCTTCGGGGGCCATACAAAAATTCTCAACTTAAAAATTACCCTGTCCCCCAGCAGGTCTACCCCTTAGACGTACTGTGTGCGCGCACCCCAAAAAATGAGTGTGGCCAATTAAATTGGGACGTGATACACATATGCCCCCCCAATAGTGCAGTGCCAGATCCACAATTGCCCCCACAGTGCCAGGTATACAAATGCCCCCACAGTGTCAGGTATACAAATACCCCCACAGTGTCAGGTATACAAATGACCCCACAGTGTCACGTATACAAATACCCCCACAGTGTCAGGTATACAAATGACCCCACAGTGCGGGGTCTGAGCCACTATCTCCGCTGACAGGACGCTGAGCTCCTGAGGGGATCGAACGTTCGCCGCCACAGGGGATCGCTCACCCCAGCAGCATGCCGCCACCCCCTTACAGAGCCAGAAGATCAGTGGCGAGTTAGTCACTGGCCCCCCTGGCAAGCGGGGAGCTGGCGTGAAGATGGCTGCAACAGGGTAGGGAGCACAGTATTATCTGCACTCCGGGGCTCAGCGGTACATGGTGCGGCGCTGTGAGGGGCGCCCTGAGCCAGCGCCTACACCCTACACTGTCCAGCAAGCCTCTCCGTGTCCCAGGATCGCTGCCAGCACAATTCCTCAGGCCAGTATAATCTTCAGAAGAGCGGGAAGACAGCGCCATGAAAGGGGCGGAGCTTCTCAGAGGGGACCCAGCAGCATTCAGCGCCATTTTCCTGCCTGCAGAAGCGCTGACAGGGAGAGCTGTCCGTCCAGATACGCTGGTAGTCTTATTAGTTCTACCTTAAAAAGCGCTGTGTGTGGGTTGGCTCCAATCTCTGTGTCTATCTGTGGCATGCTTGGGGGGGAAACTGTAGACATTTCCCTGTGTGTTTGCGTATGTGTGTAGGTGTTTACTATCTCACATAGCCATGTCTAGGGACTCTGTGTCATATGCTGCAGAAGATGTTTCCTCTCAGGAGGGATCCATTCCATGTACACAGGATTGTAATGCTTTGTCTCAGATCCCCATTGTTGAAGCTAATACCGAGACTGAAACTCAGGTGTTGAAGTCGTCTATGGCAGTTTGGTCAGGCTCTGTCCCTATTCCTGCAACATCTCCTAGCATGTTCCCACAGAAACGTACACTTGCCCAAATCATGCAAGATGACATGGATACTGATTCTGATACTGCAGACGGTGATGAGGGTGTGCTCAGGGGGGCGGCATCCCTTGCTAAGGGGGTGCAGCTCATGATTGAGGCCATTAGAGATGTGTTAAATATTAATGACACCACACCTGAGCAGGTTGAGGAGTCTTACTTCACTGACAATAAGAAAGCCTCGCTAACCTTCCCTGCGTCTAAAGAATTAAACGCTATATTTTAAAAATCCTGGGAAAGCCCGGAGAAAAAGTTCCAGATCCCAAAAAGGGTTCTGGTTGCTTTTCCCTTCCCTGAGGAAGATAGGAAAAAATAAGAATTTACTTACCGATAATTCTATTTCTCGGAGTCCGTAGTGGATGCTGGGGTTCCTGAAAGGACCATGGGGAATAGCGGCTCCGCAGGAGACAGGGCACAAAAGTAAAGCTTTCCGATCAGGTGGTGTGCACTGGCTCCTCCCCCTATGACCCTCCTCCAAGCCAGTTAGGTACTGTGCCCGGACGAGCGTACACAATAAGGGAGGAATTTTGAATCCCGGGTAAGACTCATACCAGCCACACCAATCACACCGTACAACTTGTGATCAAAACCAGTTAACAGTATGATAACAGAGGAGCCTCTGAAAGATGGCTTCTTAACAATAACCCGAATTAGTTAACAATAACTATGTACAATTATTGCAGATAATCCGCACTTGGGATGGGCGCCCAGCATCCACTACGGACTCCGAGAAATAGAATTATCGGTAAGTAAATTCTTATTTTCTCTATCGTCCTAGTGGATGCTGGGGTTCCTGAAAGGACCATGGGGATTATACCAAAGCTCCCAAACGGGCGGGAGAGTGCGGATGACTCTGCAGCACCGAATGAGAGAACTCCAGGTCCTCCTTAGCCAGAGTATCAAATTTGTAAAATTTTACAAACGTGTTCTCCCCTGACCACGTAGCTGCTCGGCAAAGTTGTAATGCCGAGACCCCTCGGGCAGCCGCCCAAGATGAGCCCACCTTCCTTGTGGAGTGGGCCTTTACAGATTTAGGCTGTGGCAGGCCTGCCACAGAATGTGCAAGTTGGATTGTGCTACAGATCCAACGAGCAATCGTCTGCTTAGACGCAGGAGCACCCATCTTGTTGGGTGCATACAATATAAACAACGAGTCAGATTTTCTGACTCCAGCTGTCCTTGCAATATATATTTTTAATGCTCTGACAACGTCCAGTAACTTGGAGTCCTCCAAGTCACTTGTAGCCGCAGGCACTACAATAGGCTGGTTCAGATGAAATGCTGACACCACCTTAGGGAGAAAATGCGGACGAGTCCGCAGTTCTGCCCTGTCCGAATGGAAAATCAGATATGGGCTTTTGTAAGATAAAGCTGCCAGTTCTGACACTCTCCTGGCCGAAGCCAGGGCTAGTAACATGGTCACTTTCCATGTGAGATATTTTAAATCCACCTTTTTTAGTGGTTCAAACCAATGAGATTTTAGAAATTCCAAAACCACATTGAGATCCCACGGTGCCACTGGAGGCACCACAGGAGGCTGTATATGCAGCACTCCCTTAACAAAAGTCTGGACTTCAGGAAGTGAAGCCAATTCTTTTTGAAAGAAAATCGACAGGGCCGAAATTTGAACCTTAATAGATCCCAATTTGAGACCCATAGACAATCCTGATTGCAGGAAATGTAGGAATCGACCCAGTTGAAATTCCTCCGTCGGAGCACTCCGATCCTCGCACCACGCAACATATCTTCGCCAAATGCGGTGATAGTGTTGCACGGTTACTTCCTTCCTTGCTTTAATCAAAGTAGGAATGACTTCTTCCGGCATGCCTTTTTCCTTTAGGATCCGGCGTTCAACCGCCATGCCGTCAAACGCAGCCGCGGTAAGTCTTGAAACAGACAGGGACCCTGCTGAAGCAAGTCCCTCCTTAGAGGTAGAGGCCACGGATCTTCCGTGATCATCTCTTGAAGTTCCGGGTACCAAGTCCTTCTTGGCCAATCCGGAACCACTAGTATCGTTCTTATGCCTCTTTGCCGTATAATTCTCAATACTTTTGGTATGAGAGGCAGAGGAGGAAACACATACACCGACTGGTACACCCAAGGCGTTACCAGCGCGTCCACAGCTATTGCCTGCGGATCTCTTGACCTGGCGCAATACCTGTCCAGTTTTTTGTTGAGGCGAGACGCCATCATGTCCACCATTGGTCTTTCCCAACGGGTTACCAGCATGTGGAAGACTTCCGGATGAAGTCCCCACTCTCCCGGGTGAAGGTCGTGTCTGCTGAGGAAGTCTGCTTCCCAGTTGTCCACTCCCGGGATGAACACTGCTGACAGTGCTATCACATGATTCTCTGCCCAGCGAAGAATCCTTGCAGCTTCTGCCATTGCACTCCTGCTTCTTGTGCCGCCCTGTCTGTTCACATGGGCGACTGCCGTGATGTTGTCCGACTGGATCAACACCGGTTTTCCTTGAAGCAGAGGTTCTGCCTGGCTTAGAGCATTGTAGATTGCTCTTAGTTCCAGAATGTTTATGTGAAGAGACGTTTCCAGGCTCGTCCACACTCCCTGGAAGTTTCTTCCTTGTGTGACTGCTCCCCAGCCTCTCAGGCTGGCGTCCGTGGTCACCAGGATCCAATCCTGTATGCCGAATCTGCGGCCCTCCAATAGATGAGCACTCTGCAACCACCACAGAAGAGATACCCTTGTCCTTGGAGACAGGGTTATCCGCTGGTGCATCTGAAGATGCGACCCTGACCATTTGTTTAACAGATCCCTCTGGAAAATTCGTGCATGGAATCTGCCGAATGGAATTGCTTCGTAAGAAGCCACCATTTTTCCCAGGACTCTTGTGCATTGATGTACAGACACCTTTCCTGGTTTTAGGAGGTTCCTGACAAGCTCGGACAACTCCTTGGCTTTTTCCTCCGGGAGAAAAACCTTTTTCTGAACCGTGTCCAGAATCATCCCTAGGAACAGCAGACGAGTTGTCGGCATTAACTGGGATTTTGGAATATTCAGAATCCAGCCGTGCTGTTTTAGCACTTCTTGAGACAGTGCTAATCCCCTCTCTAGCTGTTCTCTGGACCTTGCCCTTATTAGGAGATCGTCCAAGTATGGGATAATTAATACGCCTTTTCTTCGAAGAAGAATCATCATCTCGGCCATTACCTTTGTAAAGACCCGAGGTGCCGTGGACAATCCGAACGGCAGCGTCTGAAACTGATAGTGACAGTTTTGTACAACGAACCTGAGGTACCCCTGGTGTGAGGGGTAAATTGGAACGTGGAGGTACGCATCCTTGATGTCCAAGGACACCATAAAGTCCCCTTCTTCCAGGTTCGCTATCACTGCTCTGAGTGACTCCATTTTGAACTTGAACTTCTTTATGTACAGGTTCAAGGACTTCAGATTTAGAATAGGTCTTACCGAGCCGTCCGGCTTCGGTACCACAAATAGAGTGGAATAATACCCCTTTCCCTGTTGTAGAAGAGGTACCTTGACTATCACCTGCTGAGAGTACAGCTTGTGAATGGCTTCCAAAACCGTCTCCCTTTCGGAGGGGGACGTTGGTAAAGCAGACTTCAGGAAACGGCGAGGCGGATCTGTCTCTAGTTCCAACCTGTACCCCTGAGATATTATCTGCAGGATCCAGGGATCTACCTGCGAGTGAGCCCACTGCGCGCTGAAATGCTTGAGACGACCGCCCACCGCCCCCGAGTCCGCTTGAGAAGCCCCAGCGTCATGCTGAGGCTTTTGTAGAAGCGGGGGAGGGCTTCTGTTCCTGGGAAGGAGCTGCCTGTTGGTGTCTCTTCCCCCTTCCTCTGCCTCGTGGCAGATATGAATATCCCTTTGCTCTCTTGTTTTTAAAGGAACGAAAGGACTGCGGTTGAAAAGTCGGTGTCTTTTTCTGTTGGGGAGTAGCTTGAGGTAAAAAGGTGGATTTCCCGGCTGTAGCCGTGGCCACCAAATCTGATAGACCGACTCCAAATAACTCCTCCCCTTTATACGGCAAAACTTCCATATGCCGTTTTGAGTCCGCATCGCCTGACCACTGTCGCGTCCATAAACTTCTTCTGGCCGAAATGGACATAGCACTTACCCGTGATGCCAGTGTGCAGATATCCCTCTGTGCATCACGCATATAAAGAAATGCATCCTTTATTTGCTCTAAAGACAGTAAAACATTGTCCCTATCCAGGGTATCAATATTTTCAATCAGGGACTCTGACCAAACTACTCCAGCACTGCACATCCAGGCTGACGCTATAGCTGGTCGTAGTATAACACCTGTATGTGTGTATATACTTTTTTGGATATTTTCCATCCTCCTATCTGTTGGATCTTTAAGTGCGGCCGTCTCAGGAGAGGGTAACGCCACTTGTTTAGATAAGCGTGTGAGCGCCTTATCCACCCTAGGAGGTGTTTCCCAGCGCGCCCTAACCTCTGACGGGAAAGGGTATAAAGCTAATAACTTCTTTGAAATTAGCATCTTTTTATCGGGGGCAACCCACGCTTCATCACATACATCATTTAGTTCTTCTGATTCAGGAAAAACTATAGGTAGTTTTTTCACACCCCACATAATACCCTGTTTAGTGGTACCAGTAGTATCAGCTAAATGTAACGCCTCCTTCATTGCCAAAATCATATAACGTGTGGCCCTACTGGAAAATACGGTTGATTCGTCACCGTCGCCACTGGAATCAGTGCCTGTGTCTGGGTCTGTGTCGACCGACTGAGGCAAAGGGCGTTTTACAGCCCCTGACGGTGTTTGAGGCGCCTGGACAGGCACTAACTGATTGTCCGGCCGTCTCATGTCGACAAACGACTGCTTTAGCGTGTTGACACTATCCCGTAATTCCATAAATAAAGGCATCCATTCTGGTGTCGACCCCCTAGGAGGTGACATCCCCATATTTGGCAATTGCTCCGCCTCCACACCAATATCGTCCTCATACATGTCGACACACACGTACCGACACACAGCAGACACACAGGGAATGCTCTTAACGAAGACAGGACCCCACTAGCCCTTTGGGGAGACAGAGGGAGAGTTTGCCAGCACACACCAAAAGCGCTATATATGACAGGGATAGCCTTATAATAAGTGCTCCCTGTATAGCTGCTTTTATAATATAATTTTTGCCACTATTTTGCCCCCCCTCTCTTGTTTTACCCTGTTTCTGTAGTGCAGTGCAGGGGAGAGACCTGGGAGCCGTCCTGACCAGCGGAGCTGTGTAAGGAAAATGGCGCTGTGTGCTGAGGAGATAGGCCCCGCCCCTTTTCCGGCGGGCTCGTCTCCCGCTCTTTAGTGTATTCTGGCAGGGGTTAAATATCTCCATATAGCCCCGGAGGCTATATGTGAGGTATTTTTTAGCCAAATAGGTTTTCATTTGCCTCCCAGGGCGCTCCCCTCCCAGCGCCCTGCACCCTCAGTGACTGCCGTGTGAAGTGTGCTGAGAGGAAAATGGCGCACAGCTGCAGTGCTGTGCGCTACCTTTAGAAGACTGAGGAGTCTTCTGCCGCCGATTCTGGACCTCTTCATGTTTCAGCATCTGCAAGGGGGCCGGCGGCGAGGCTCCGGTGACCATCCAGGCTGTACCTGTGATCGTCCCTCTGGAGCTGATGTCCAGTAGCCAAGAAGCCAATCCATCCTGCACGCAGGTGAGTTCACTTCTTCTCCCCTAAGTCCCTCGTTGCAGTGATCCTGTTGCCAGCAGGACTCACTGTAAAATAAAAAACCTAAGCTAAACTTTCTCTAAGCAGCTCTTTAGGAGAGCCACCTAGATTGCACCCTTCTCGGCCGGGCACAAAAATCTAACTGGCTTGGAGGAGGGTCATAGGGGGAGGAGCCAGTGCACACCACCTGATCGGAAAGCTTTACTTTTGTGCCCTGTCTCCTGCGGAGCCGCTATTCCCCATGGTCCTTTCAGGAACCCCAGCATCCACTAGGACGATAGAGAAAATGGGTTAACCCACCCATTGTGGACGCATCTGTCTCCAGACTGTCTAAAAAGGTGGTTTTCTGCTGCAGGGTACACTGGGCTCCACAAGGATAGACATTGGGGTGTAGAGTAGGATCTTTATCCGAGGCACCAACAGGCTCAAAGCTTTGACTGTTCCCAGAATGCACAGCGCCGCCTCCTCTATAACCCCGCCTCCATGCACAGGAGCTCAGTTTTTGTAGTTGGTGCTGCAGTGAGCAGGCACATAACAGAGGGGCTGCTCCAGGCAGCCCTAAGAAGAGCTTTTTTTGAAGAAAAATGTGAAGACTTTAAGGGCAGCAGCGGTGGTAAATGTCAGAAGACATTCACTGCTGCAGCTCCAGCTCTCCCCAGCGACGCTGTACACTCCCGAGCCCTGGTTGCCGGGTAACTACAGCAGGAGGCTCCGGTTTTCTTCACGTCAGGCACACACGACGGGGGCTCTCCGGGATCGCGTGGCCGCGCTTCGGGAGGTGGTGAGTGGGTCCAGCTTGCGGGACCCGGTCTTTATCGCGATCCGGCGCGGTCAGTGGGAGGCGGGCCGCGCGATCACCAGGGCATGGGTGCAGGTCAGGTTTTCTCTCTAAACCATTTTCTGTAGCCCACAGTACCCGGTGGTTTTGCCAGCAGGGGGATAAGGCTTAGACCTGAAGCCCCTCCCCCAGCCCCTGGGCGCCATTTCCCGCAAATGTCCCCGCCCTGGAGCTGCATATCTGTCTCTCCCTCACTCCCTGTCAGTGTTTGGGCGCCATTATCTCTCAGCTTCACTGTTCCTGGGACTGCTTGGGCAAATCCTCCTGTGTAAAGCCGCCTGGTTGTCAGTGCTGTGACTTTACATGACACTTAAGTATTCTACCTGCCTTTTTAGACAGTGCTAGTTAAGAAAGAGTGCATTTAGTCAGGGTTTTCTCTAACGTCCTTGAGGATGCTGGGACTCCGTAAGGACCATGGGGGATAGACGGGCTCCGCAGGAGATAGGGCACTTTAAGAAAGCTTTGGACTCTGGGTGTGCACTGGCTCCTCCCTCTATGCCCCTCCTCCAGACCTCAGTTTTACACTGTGCCCAGAGCAAGATCGGTGCACTGCAGAGAGCTCTCCAGAGTTCTCTGCCTAGAAGCATTTTTGTTTGGATTTTTTTTTTCTACCTTTTACTACTTTTTCACAGGGAGCACTGCTGGCAACAGGCTCCCTGCATCGAGGGACTGAGGAGAGAGGAGCAGACCTTCTTGTCAAAGATAGGCTCTGCTTCCTCGGCTACTGGACACCATTAGCTCCAGAGGGGGTGAACGCAGGTTCTTACTGGGCGTCCACCCCCGGAGCCGCGCCGCCGTTCTCCTCACAGAGCTAGAAGTACAGAAGACAGAAGTCGTCAGGCGGCAGAAGCCTTCAGCTTCACTGAGGTAACGCACAGCACTGCAGCTGTGCGTCATTGCTCCCATACACCTCACATACTCCGGTCACTGTAAGGGTGCAGGGCGCAGGGGGGGGGCGCCCTGGGCAGCAATATAAACCTCTGCATGGCAAAAAGACTATATACATGTACAGGTGGGCTCTGTACATGTATATAATAGAGCCCCCGCCATATTTTACTAAGTTTGAGCGGGACAGAAGCCCGCCGCCGAGGGGGCGGGGCTTCTCCCTCAGCACTCACCAGCGCCATTTTCTCTCCACAGCACTGCTGAGAGGAAGCTCCCCGGACTCTCCCCTGCTTACACACGGTGAAAGGGTGCTTAAAAGAGAGGGGGGGGGGCACATAATTGGCGGTTTACATATTATACAGCGCTGCTGGGGAAAAACATTTTGTGTTGGTCTCCAGGGTTATTGCGCTGGGGTGTGTGCTGGCATACTCTCTCTCTCTGTCTCTCCAAAGGGCCTTGACGGGGATACTGTCTTCAGGAAAGGGGTTCCCTGTGTGTGTGAAGTGTGTCGGTACGCGTGTCGACATGTTTGACGAGGAAGGCTCGCTTAATGTGGAGGGGGAGTGCTTGAATGTCAGGTCGCCGTCGGCAACGCCGACACCGGAATGGGTGGATATGCTGAATGTCTTGAATGCAAATGTCAATCTATTGCATAAAAGATTAGACAAGGCAGAAGCTAGGGATCAGTCAGGTAGCCAGTCCATGCCTGTCCCTGGGGCGCCAGGTCCTTCGGGGTCTCAGAAGCGCACCATATCCCAGATCGATGACACAGATACCGACACAGATACTGACTCTAGTGTCGACTATGAAGATGCAAAATTACAGCCGAAGGTGGCTTTGGGTATTCGGTACATGATTATTGCCATTAAAGAGGTTTTGCATATTACTGAGGAACCCCCTGTCCCTTACACGAAGGTACACATGTATAAAGGGAAAAAGCCTGAAGTCACTTTTCCATCCTCATTTGAATTAAGTGACTTGTGCGAAAAGGCTTGGGAATCTCCGGATAGGAGACCACAAGTTCCCAAAAGGATTCTCATGGCGTATACTTTTCCACAAACTGATAGGATACGCTGGGAATCTTTGCCAAAAGTTGACAAGGCGCTGACACCTTTGTCCAAAAAGGTGGCACTGCCTTCTCAGGATACGGCTTCTCTCAAGGAACCTGCTGATCGAGGCAGGAAATTACCTTAACGCACATTTACAATCATTCCGGTACTATTGCTCGACCGGCTATGGCGTCGGCCTGGGTTTGTAGTGCGGTTGTGGCATGGGCAGATTCCTTATCTACGGAAATTGACACCTTAGATAGGGGACGCCATTCAAATGACCATAGAGCATATCAGAGATGCTGCCTTGTATATGAGGGATGCTCAGAGAGACATTTGTTTATTAAGCTCCAGAATACATGCTATGTCTATTTCTGCTAGGCGGCTCTTGTAGACCCGACAATGGACGGGAGATGCCGATTCAAAGCGGCATATGGAGTCCTTGCCTTACAAAGGGGTGGAGTTGTTTGGAGACGGCCTCTCGGATCCTGTCTCTACGGCTACGGCTGGTAAGTCAAATTTCTTACCTTATGTCCCCCCGCAGCATACAAAAAAGGCACCTCATTATCAAATGCAGTCCTTTCGTTCCAATAAAAACAAGAAGGTACGTGGATCATCCTTTGTTGCCAGAGCGAAAGGCAGGGGAAAAAAGCTGCACACAGCTAGTTCCCAAGAGCAGAAGTCCTCCCCTGTGTCTGCAAAGTCCACCGCATGACGCTGGGGCTTTCCGGGGGGAGGCAGAACTGGTGGGGGCTCGTCTTCGGTTTTTCAGCTACGTCTGGGTTCACTCGCAGGTGGATCCCTGGGCATTAGAGATTGTTTCTCAGGGATACAGGCTGGAATTCGAAGACTTGCCTCCTCGACGATTTTTCAAATTGGCTCTGCCGACTTCCCCGTCAGAGAGGGAGCTAGTGTTGGCAGCAATCCAAAAATTGTATATTCAACAGGTGATTGTCACAGTTCCTCATCTCCAGCAAAGAGAGGGATATTACTCAACCCTGTTTGTGGTCCCGAAACCGGACGGTTCGGTCAGACCCATTTTAAACCTGAAATCTCTGAACCTGTACTTGAAGAGGTTCAAGTTCAAAATGGAATCACTCAGGGCGGTCATCGCCAGCCTGGAGGGGGGGGATTGGATGGTGTCCCTGGACATAAAGGATGCTTACCTTCATGTTCCGATATTCCCCCCGCATCAGGCGTTCCTGAGATTTGCAGTGCAGGACTGTCACTACCAATTTCAAACATTGCCGTTTGGGCTTTCCACGGCCCCGAGAATTTTCACCAAGGTAATGGCGGAAATGATGGTGCTCCTGCGCAGGCAGGGGGTCACAATTATCCCATACTTGGACGATCTCCTCATAAAGGCGAGATCTCGGGAGAGGTTGCTGGTCAGCGTGTCTCTGTCCATGAAGACGTTGCAGATACACGGCTGGATTCTCAATAGACCGAAGTCCCAGCTAGTCCCTACAACGCGTCTGACCTTTTTGGGGCTGATTCTAGACACAGACCAGAAAAAGGTTTTTCTTCCGATCGAAAAGGTTCAGGAACTCATAGCCATAGTCAGGAACCTATTAAAACCAAAAAAGGTTTCAGTGCATCATTGCACGCGGGTCCTGGGGAAGATGGTGGCTTCCTACGAGGCCATCCCTTTCGGCAGGTTCCATGCGAGGACTTTTCAATGGGACCTCTTGGACAAGTGGTCCGGGTCCCATTTACAAATGCATCAAAGGATCACCCTGTCTCCCAGGACCTGGGTATCTCTCTTGTGGTGGCTGAACAGTGCTCACCTACTATAAGGTCGCAGGTTCGGCATTCAGGACTGGGTCCTGGTGACCACGGACGCAAGCCTCCGAGGCTGGGGAGCAGTGACACTGGGAAGAAATTTCCAAGGTCTCTGGTCAAGCCTAGAGTCTTGTCTCCACATCAACGTCCTGGAGTTGAGGGCCATATACAACGCCCTGCGTCAAGCGGAGGAATTGCTTCGGAGAAAACCGGTTCTGATTTAGTCAGACAATGTCACGGCAGTGGCTCATATAAACCGCCAAGGCGGAACAAGGAGCAGAATGGCCATGGCAGAAGCGACCAGGATTCTACGCTGGGCGGAAGGCCATGTAAGCGCGCTGTCAGCGGTGTTCATCCCGGGGGTGGACAACTGGGAGGCGGACTTCCTCAGCAGGCACGACCTGCATCCGGGAGAGTGGGGACTTCATCAAGAAGTCTTCGCACAGATCACGGATCGTTGGGGACTGCCTCAAATCGACATGATGGCATCCCGTCTCAACAAAAAGCTAAAGCGGTATTGCGCCAGGTCAAGGGACCCTCAGGCCGTAGCGGTAGACGCTCTGGTGACACCTTGGGTGTTCAGATCGGTCTATGTGTTTCCTCCTCTTCCTCTCATACCCAAGGTGTTGAGAATAATACGAAGAAGCAGGGTCAGAGCAATACTCATTGTTCCGGATTGGCCACGGAGGACTTGGTATCCGGAGCTGCAAGAGTTGCTCGCAGGGGATCCGTGGACTCTTCCTCTAAGGCAGGACCTGCTGCGGCAGGGGCCCTGTCTGTTCCAAGACTTACCGCTGCTGCGTTTGACGGCATGGCGGTTGAACGCCGGATCCTAGCGGAAAAAGGGATTCCGGAGGAAGTCATTCCTACCCTGATTAAGGCTAGGAAAGACGTGACGTTAAAACATTATCACCGTATATGGCGGAAATATGTTTCTTGGTGTGAGGCCAGAGCTGCTCCTACGGAGGAGTTCCATTTGGGCGTCTACTTCACTTCCTTCAAACAGGAGTGACTTTGGGCCTAAAATTAGGGTCCAAAACTGCCTGTCTGCCAAGTACCGCTCCTTCTGTGTCGAAGGCTAAAGGTACTTCCTTTCGCCCCTTTCGTCCTTCAGGTAAAGCAAAAGGTCAGGAGTACAACAAGCAGGCCCGCACTTCCAAACCTGGTAAGCCAAAGCCAAAAAGAGCCTGGGCGGCCCGTCAGCCAGCTTCCAAGGCCGATAAGCCTGCCGCATGACGGGGCGGGCCTCCCCCTGGGGGATCCCAGGGTGGGGGGCCGGCTTCTAGGGTATACCCAGGAATGGTTGAAGACCACTTCAGATGCCTGGGTACGGGAAGTCGTCACTCGAGGTTACGCCATAGCCTTCAAAAACCGACCCCCTCATCGATTTTGCCAGACAGACGTCCCGTTGGCCAGACATAGGCAAACACTCTGCATTCGGTAGTACAGACCCTCCTGGATACAGGAGTCGTAGTACAGGTGCCTCTTGCGCAGAGGGGCCAGGGGTACTATTCTCCGCTGTTTCTAGTCCCGAAACCGAATGGGTCCTCCCGGCCCATTCTCAACCTCAAGGCATTGAACAGGTTTGTGAAGGTTTTCAAGTTCCGTATGGAAACCCTTCGCTCTATAATTCTGGCTTTGGAACCTGGGGACTACATGGTCACCCTGGACATACAGGATGCTTACCTGCCTATTCCTATAGCAGCGTCACATCAGCAATACCTGAGGTTTGCTATTGGCAACCTCCATTACCAGTTTCGGGCGTTACCTTTTGGTTTAACAACGGCTCCGCGAGTCTTCACCAAAATTATGGCGGTGATGACGGTGGTACTCCGCCGTCAAGGGGTCAGGATACTGCGGTATCTGGACGACTTGTTAATCCTGGCAAATTTCCCAGAACTTCTCCTACGTCATCTAGATATGACGGTCCGGTTTCTACAAGCCCACGGGTGGTTCATCAACTGGAAGAAATCCTCCCTGATCCCTGCTCAGAGCATGTGCATCTGGGAGCGCTATTGAACACTCACAACCAGAGGTTGTTCTTGTGTCAGGAGAAAGTCCTGAAGCTTCAGGACAGGATTTGTTGCTTCCTTTCTCGTCCGCAAGTGTCGATACATTCGGCGATGCAGGTGCTGGGCCTCATGGTATCAGCATTCAACATGGTGGAGTATGCTCAATTCCATTCTCGCCCCCTCCAGAGGCTGATTCTAGCCAAGTGGGACGGCCTGCCTCACCGGATCAGGTCTCAAATGATCTCATTGACTCCGGAGGTCCGTCTGTCGGTGGCTCCAGGACCAACAATTGTGCAGGGGCCGTTCCTTCTGGATATCCAACTGGGTCCTGTTGACGACAGATGCCAGTCTAAGAGGTTGGGGCGCGGTGCTGGAGCAACACTCCCTTCAGGGTCGGTGGACCAAGGAGGAGTCCCTCCTCTCAATCACCATTCTGGAATTGCGGGCGGTCTTCAATGCATTGAACCTAGCCCAGCATTTAATTCAGAACTGTCCTGTTCAAGTGCAGTCAATTAACGCCACCACAGTGGCTTACATAAATCATCAAGGCGGCACTCGAAGCCGCCTGGCAATGAAGGAAGTCTCACGGATTCTACATTGGGCGGAACGCCATCTACCGGCCATATCGGCAATCTTCATTCCGGGAGTCCTGAATTGGGAAGCGGACTTTCTCGGTCATCAGGACGTACATGCTGGCGAGTGGGGCCTCCATCCAGAAGTGTTTCAACTTCTAGTGGAAAAGTGGGGTCTTCCAGAGGTAGATCTGATGGCGTCTCGACACAATCACAAGGTTCCGGTCTTCGGAGCAAGGACAAGGGATCCTCAAGCAGCATTCGTGGATGCGCTGGCGGTGCCGTGGAGGTTTCGGCTGCTGTACGTGTTCCCTCCGGTGTCACTCCTGCCCAGGGTAATTCGGAAGTTCAAGCAAGAAAAAGGAATTCTGCTTCTCATAGCTCCAGCGTGGCCCAGACGGCACTTGTTCTCAGACCTGCAAGGCCTATCGTCAGAGCGTCCAATTCTACTTCCACAACGCCCAGACCTCCTCGTTCAGGGCCCCTGTGTCTACCAGGACCTAGCCCGGCTCTCTTTGACGGCAGGGGTCTTGAAGCTTCCGTCTTAAGGGCTAAAGGGTTTTCTGAGGAGGTCATTCAAACTATGTTGCGGACCCGGAAACCGGCTTCGGCTCGGATTTACTATAGGGTCTGGCATTCTTACTTTGTTTGGTGCGCATCTAACGATTATGACGCTTCCAAGTTTAGTATAGCCAAGTTGTTGGCTTTTCTTCAGCAGGGCCTGGACTTAGGCCTACGTCTGGCCTCCCTCAAGGTTCATATTTCTGCCTTGTCGGTGTGGTTTCAGAGAAAAATTGCGACCTTACCTGATGTGCATACCTTTACTCAGGGTGTGTTGCGTATTCAACCTCCCTATGTCCCGCCTGTGGCTCCTTGGGACTTGTCGGTGGTTTTGGAGGCGTTACAAGAGACCCCGTTTGAACCTCTTGGTTCAGCTGATCTTAAGTGGCTTTCCCTTAAGGTGGTGTTTCTGCTGGCTATTGCTTCAGCTAGAAGAGTGTCGGATTTGGGTGCCTTGTCCTGTAGTTCCCCATATATGATATTTCACCGTGACCGGGCGGTTCTTAGGACTCGTCCCGGATATTTACCTAAGGTGTTTTCCTCGTTCCACCTTAACCAGGAGATTGTGGTTCCAGCACTTGTTTCTCCTGATCTGTCTTTGGATGTGTTAGGGCTCTCCGTATCTATGTGAAGAGAACTGCTTCCATTAGGAAATCTGATTCTCTCTTTGTACTGTTTTGATTTCACAAACGGGGCTGGCCTGCTCACAAGCAGACTTTGGCCAGCCCCGTTTGTTGGACCTTTTTGGGCGGCCCGCCGTGGTGCGGCTATGTGGTCTTCAGTGAACACGTTCATAAGGTTATATGCCTTCGATACTGCCGCTTCCCAGGATGCTTCCTTTGGATGCTGGGTTCTTGTGCCCACTACAGTGCGTCCTCTCCCATAAGAAACTGCTTTAGGACATCCCCAGTGTCTATCCTTGTGGAGCCCAGTGTACCCCGCAGCAGAAAACAAGATTTATGGTAAGAACATTGGGCGGAACGCCATCTACCGGCCATATCGGCAATCTTCATTCCGGGAGTCCTGAATTGGGAAGCGGACTTTCTCGGTAGTCAGGACGTACATGCCGGCGAGTGGGGCCTCCATCCAGAAGTGTTTCAACTTCTAGTGGAAAAGTGGGGTCTTCCAGAGGTAGATCTGATGGCGTCTCGACACAATCACAAGGTTCCGGTCTTCGGAGCAAGGACAAGGGATCCTCAAGCAGCATTCGTGGATGCGCTGGCGGTGCCGTGGAGGTTTCGGCTGCTGTACGTGTTCCCTCCGGTGTCACTCCTGCCCAGGGTAATTCGGAAGTTCAAGCAAGAAAAAGGAATTCTGCTTCTCATAGCTCCAGCGTGGCCCAGACGGCACTTGTTCTCAGACCTGCAAGGCCTATCGTCAGAGCGTCCAATTCTACTTCCACAATGCCCAGACCTCCTCGTTCAGGGCCCCTGTGTCTACCAGGACCTAGCCCGGCTCTCTTTGACGGCGTGGCTCTTGAAGCTTTCGTCTTAAGGGCTAAAGGGTTTTCTGAGGAGGTCATTCAAACTATGTTGCGGGCCCGGAAACCAGCTTCGGCTCGGATTTACTATAGGGTCTGGCATTCTTACTTTGTTTGGTGCGCATCTAACGATTATGACGCTTCCAAGTTTAGTATAGCCAAGTTGTTGGCTTTTCTTCAGCAGGGCCTGGACTTAGGCCTATGTCTGGCCTCCCTCAAGGTTCATATTTCTGCCTTGTCGGTGTGGTTTCAGAGAAAAATTGCGACCTTACCTGATGTGCATACCTTTACTCAGGGTGTGTTGCGTATTCAACCTCCCTATGTCCTGCCTGTGGCTCCTTGGGACTTGTCGGTGGTTTTGGAGGCGTTACAAGAGACCCCGTTTGAACCTCTTGGTTCAGCTGATCTTAAGTGGCTTTCCCTTAAGGTGGTGTTTCTGCTGGCTATTGCTTCAGCTAGAAGAGTGTCGGATTTGGGTGCCTTGTCCTGTAGTTCCCCATATATGATATTTCACCGTGACCGGGCGGTTCTTAGGACTCGTCCCGGATATTTACCTAAGGTGGTTTCCTCGTTCCACCTTAACCAGGAGATTGTGGTTCCAGCACTTGTTTCTCCTGATCTGTCTTTGGATGTGTTAGGGCTCTCCGTATCTATGTGAAGAGAACTGCTTCCATTAGGAAATCTGATTCTCTCTTTGTACTGTTTTGATTTCACAAACGGGGCTGGCCTGCTCACTAGCAGACTTTGGCCAGCCCGTTTTTTGTTTTTTTTTAAATTCTTTATTTTTCATTTTGTAATATAGAACATTTTTCCAAATATGTCAACACACATATCAAAAATAGAGCGTATACAACAGTCTCATATCTTGTCAGCTGTAAATATACAAAACATCAATAAATGATTGCGAAAAGAGAAATTAACAGATTCATATACGTTATCCTAAACCGTGCAACGTTCATAAAAAGTTACAGAATCTGGAATAAAGGGCAACTTCTGAGCAATATTGCATAGTAACACAGTATTCAGACAAAGTGTGAGGTCGCAAAAACCATTGAAAACAAACAAAAAGAGGGGGGGAGACAAGGGGAAGAAGGGAGGAAGGAGAAGAAAAATGGGGGGGGGGGGGGGGCAACAAGCCACGGACGTAAAGACATTTAGAGGGCAGTGTGAGGGCCCCATGAATTTCCATATTCAGTGTGTATTCAGGGTGCATAGTCAGCATAGGTCTTAGTGGTCTTAAAGTCAATCCAAAGAAACCAGGTTGCCACATAGTCCGAATATTTGTCTAAGGCGGCAGAATAAACATCTTCCATATACATATAGAAGTCAATGCGCTGGAACCACTCCCATATTGTCGGTGGGTTAGTGGATTTCCAATGTACCGGGAGTATAGCTCTTGCCGCATATTTAAATGCTTAAGAAGGGACTTCTTGTAGCGAGAAGGGGGTATATCTGAATGTGATAGTAGCCAGAAGTCCGGACCCAGTGGGACCGGGCTTCCCAAAATCTTTGTTGACAGGTCCATAATTGTGTTCCAAAATGGGATAATTAACGGACAGTCCCACCATATGTGGATCAATGTGCCAGTATCCTTACTACATCTCCAACATAGGGGAGAGACTGCGGGGTAAATTTTATGTAAGAGAGACGGGCAGCTATACCATCTTGTCAGTAATTTGTATTGTGTTTCCACAATGTCCAAACTAGTGGAACACTGTGCCATAACCCTGCAATGTGTGTCCCATTGGATCTTGATTCCCCGATGTTTCAGATCTTTATCCCAGGCGTCACAGAAAGAGGGGACCGTAAGAAAAGAACTCTGTCGAAGAATCCTATAGATGCCTGACACCACATGTGAGGGGGCTATCTCCTGACTGCACATGGATTCAAAGGGAGTGAGAGCCTTATAAAGGTCTGTCGCCTCTCGCTGTGATGTAACAAAGTGGTGTACCTGAAGGTAGAACCAATAGTCTTTAGCGGGTATATCGCCCGTTTTCTGTATTTCAGCGAACGTTTTGAGTTTGCCATGTGCAATCAAGTGAATCACCCTAGTCACACCCGCCCCCCCCCCATCTAGAAGCAATCTTATTGGACCTGCCCGGGGGGAATAATGGATTGTCGAATATAGGCATAAGGGACGTTTGTTTAGACGTGAGTCCCATTTTATAACGAAGTGTCCTCCATAGAGCCAATGTGGGCCCCACAGTAAGATGTGGTGAGCGACCAAACCTAGGGGACCAGGGCACTGCCTGTAGGTTAAGATTAGTGGAAGAAGATTCCAGGTCGACCCACTGTTTCCTATGGGAAGCAGGGCGAGACCAGTCTATAATTCTATGTAGTAGTGCGGCATGGTAATATGTGGAAATCATAGGTAATTGTTGCCCGCCTTGTGATTTCAGCCTAGATAAATGGCTATGCTTGAACCTAGGCTTCCGGCCGTCCCAAATGAAATGGCTTATCGCCTTGTGTGCTTCGGCTAAGAATTGTGGGGGAAGTTTCAGAGGGATGGTTTGGAAAAGGTATAGCAACCTGGGGAGAATGTTCATCTTTACTATATTTATACGGCCTAGCCATGAGAATCTCTGCGTGAGCCAGTGCTTCATCTCCTGTCGCAATTTGCGCAATAAAGGAGTGTGGTTAATACTAGCTATAGTAGTGAGTGTCGATGGGATTTGAATTCCTAAATATGTAATATGGGATTTTTGCCATGTGAATTGGAATGATTGCGATAAGGAGGATACCGCAGCAGGTGGGAGCGTGACATTCATTGCCATGGATTTTGAATAATTAATTTTAAAATTCGACATGTCTCCGAATCGTATGAATTCTTTCATAAGGTTGGGTAGGGAAATCAAAGGATTTGTTATGACCGCCAATAGGTCGTCTGCAAAGAGGGCCAGACGATGCTCAATTTTGCCCACTCGCAGGCCCGTGATGCTAGGGTTGGATCTAATTGCCCGAGCCAGAGCCTCCATGCATAGGACAAAAATTAAGGGTGACAGCGGGCAACCCTGACGTGTGCCATTGGAGATTGATATGGGTTCAGAAAGAACGCCATTCACCCTTACCCGGGCCGACGGGGCTCTATATAATGAAAGGATTCTCTGCAAAAAAACATCTCCTAGACCCAAGCGTCGGAGCACTGCCTCCATAAAATCCCAATCCACCCGATCAAAGGCCTTTTCTGCGTCTGTGGAAAGAAGCATGAGGGGAGTATCAGTTATCTGCGCATGCGCTATCAGATCAATGACTCTAATAGTATTGTCCCTTGCCTCTCTGCCCATAACAAAGCCGACCTGATCAGGGTGTAGTATATCTGGCAGTAATGGTTTAAGGCGATTAGCCATAAGTTTTGCGAACAATTTAATATCTACATTTAATAACGATATCGGTCTATAGTTGGAAGGGAGCGTCGGGTCTTTAGAGTCTTTTGGGATGACAGTAATATGGGCGCTTAAGGACTGGCCTGATAGAGGAGTCGTTAATGAAATGGCATTGCAGGCCTGAAGAAGAAGGGGGCTGAGTTTCTCCTGAAAGGCCTTGTAATACGTGACTGGAAAACCATCCGGCCCTGGGCTTTTACCGTTAGGAGATGACTTTAGGGCAGCCAGCAGTTCTTCCCCAGTAAAAGGGTCGTCTAGGGCCTGAGCAATGTCTGTTGGGAGAGTCGGGAAAGTGATTTCATCTAAAAAAAATTGTATGTTGCGTATGTGATCTGTGCGTGCAGTTGATGTCCGCGTGGAGGTCAGATTGTATAAGGCTGAGTAATAATTGTGGAAAATCTCCGCTATCTCTGTATCAGAGGCCCGAGATATCCCGTCAGCGCCTGTGAGTTTAGATATGTACGTTAAAGATCTCTGAGCTCTAAGAGCACGTGACAGGAGTTTACCAGGTTTGTTTCCCCATCTATGATATTTATGTCTGCATTTACGGAACGCCCTGCGGGTACCGTCACTAAGTAAAGTATTAAGAGCTTGTCTCGCTGTTTGGAGTTCGGCATAAGTATCCGACGCCAGCGTAGACTTGTGGGTCAGTTCCAGTTTTTTTATTTTTTCTAGTAAGGCATTTCTACATTCAACCTTCTGTTTTTTCAGACGTGAGCCTAATTGTATGCACTGGCCTCTAATCACACATTTATGTGCCTCCCATAGTACAACCGGGGATACATCGCCAGTTGTGTTCAAAGAGATGTAATCATCTATTGCTGTCTCAATTTGGGCTCTACAAACAGGGTCCCGGAGGAGTTGTTCATTGAATCGCCAGCGCCAGTGTTTGGGGGGAGGATGGCGGAGAGAAAGTGTGAGCGTAATTGGGGCATGATCCGATATTGTTATTTGGCCGATGGTCGCATCAATCAATAGATCTAGATGAGCATGGCTCACGCAGAGGTAGTCTATTCGGGAGTATGTATTATGTGGGGGTGAGTAAAAAGTATAATCTTTATCTGAAGGATGCAAAAGACGCCAGGCATCAACTAGTTGAAAATCATGTAGAACAGCTCTACATCGTCTGGATTCTTTAAGCGTGTTCCGTGGAGACCCAGAGGAGGAATCTAAGCGAGGTTCAAGGACCCAATTAAGATCACCTCCCACTACCAAAGTGCCCATCAGGTTCTGCTCGATTAGTTCTAGTGAATCTTTAAGAAACCGAGTTTGGCCTCGGTTAGGAAGGTAGAGATTTACAAAGGTAAATGTCTGATGTGCTATAGTAGCTCTAACCAAAATCCCCCTCTCATCACCTATCAACATTTCGGAGACATCCAGCAATCTGAGATGTTTGGCAAAAAGGATAGCAACACCCCTAGCCTTCGTCCCCAGAATAATCGTTAAAATAACCATTGGGGAAGTGACGGGAGCGAAGACCAGGGGAGGCCTCTCGTTTGAAATGCGTCTCCTGTAAGAAAATAACCTCTGCCCCATCAGTATGTAAGGTATGTAGCAGGCCTGACCTCTTTTCAGGGATATTTAAACCCTTCACATTGTAGGAAACAATTTTTAGGCTAGCCATACATAAAAAGTATAGGGATCAATTGGCTTAACGATATATCAGGACTACGACTCTGACTCTGACACAGTGCTGGATCATAAGTAACCTGAAATTGGTTGTGGCATAAAGGAGGGGGGGTAGTCGGGTAAACACATGAGGAAAGAAAGGAAGACATGGGTACATGAACATAGAAAAAGAAAGGGAGAAACCAAAAAAGAGACATAGACTTAGACAACAACATGTAGTGGTAATCTCTGCATTGATAGCCATGGGTATAAATTAAGCATCCCATGGTCTAAGAAATATACAGCAGAGAAGGGGGTCCAAAGGGTAACAGCGGGTCCAACAATATTAGATAGTTAAGTAAAGAGGTATTTGAAAGGGATACATCATGGTCAGGAAGGAGATGGGAGAAGGGAAATCAATCAACCGCCTCCCTCCATCTCGCCACCTAATCCTTCACGGCCCACAGGAAGCCTCTCAAGTTAATTACATTAATAACTTGTAATAGTGCGGGAGTGGTAGGCATTCTCAGGGTAATTGAAGCTCAAATTTGAAACAACCTATAAAAAAAAAGATCAATGTGAGCCTTCAATAAGGTAGCATAAAAAGGATATCACAGTTTAGGGTGGCAGACGCATTCATGAGGTTTCAGATGTTTCATTGGATCTGCCCGCCCGGTTTCCACTCTTTTCCAAGGCTCCCTGCGGGGTAATGCCGTAGTGGGAAGCTGCAAAGGGTCTGTCCAATTTGGCAGTGAGATTAACGGTAGGCCCAGTGCCGTGCAGAATGCTGGGACGCCATCATAGTCTTCCAGGACATATCGGTTCCCATTGCGGGTAACTTGGACGCTTAGAGGAAAGCCCCAGCGGAATCTGATATCCTTCTTCCGAAGAGCTTCCGTGAGGGGGTGGAGGAGACGCCTCTGTTGTAAAGTCATCCAGGAAAGGTCCTGGAAAATCTGGATGTGGTGGCCATTGAAAGCTATGTTCGAGGCTTGTCTGGACTTCTGTAGGATAGTCTCTTTCACCTGGAAGTAATGTAGCCGGCAGATGACGTCTCTAGGCCGCTCCGTAGGTGCTCCCCTCGGTCGTAGTGCCCGATGTGCTCTGTCAAACACTATTTGAGAGCTGGGGTCGGCACCAAGAAGGTCGTTAAATATTGTAGTCAATGCCGCAACCAGGCCCTGGGGTAGCACATCTTCGGGTAGACCTTTGACCCTCAAGTTATTCCGCCTCCCTCTGTTATCTATATCATCCAGTCTACGCCTCATTTCAGTGGTGGTATGTGAGTATCGGGATACAAGATCGTGGAGATCTGCGAGCTTAGAGTCCGTTTCATCTCTGTGATCTTCCAGGTCAACTACTCTGTTTGCTACTTGCGTGAGATCAGATTGGATATTGGAGAGACTCGCTTGTAGGGAGTCATGGATTCTTTTTTCCATATTGGATAAATCTTGTTGGATGTCTTGGCGAGTCGGAAGAGAGCGTAGTTGTATGAGGACTGCCGCCATATCTGCAGAGTCTTTACTGGCAGATCCAGCTTGGCGATGTTTTGGAGAGGGCGGGACCCCGGTATCTTCCATGATGATTGGCGGCAAGTGATCAATGAGAGCGTTGGAGGTGGTAGGGTCAGGGACGGGGGTGCCAAATAGAGTATGGAAGGCTGCGGCTTGTGTGGCTGCGGATTTAACTTTTGATGCTTTACCAGAGCGGCGCCGTCTTGTCATTTGTCCAAGTGAAGAGAACAGAGTCCAGAACAGAGCCCAGAGGAAGAGAGCATTAGGACATATCCCAGTTAGAAGCTCAACCCGCTATCCCCTCTGCGTGGTTTGGTCTTAATGTAGCATAATATACGTCAGGCGAATGCCTGGAAATACCGAAGTCGGCAGTGCGGCAGCATATAAAACCCTGTTGGCCATATTCCGCTTTTGGGGCTCACATATCCCTGGTGGGGAAGCCGCGCCGACACCGGCGGCCGTTAGGAAGCAGTCGGAGGACGAGGGTCACAGGATCCACGACTCGGCCGAACCCCGTGTGCCCCGGTTAAGGGTCACGGGTGTCTGTGTGGCCGTCTCCCGGTCCCGAGAGTGTGGGGGCCAGTGGGGAGGTTTCAGGTCAGGAATTTAAGAAGGTGTTCCAGACCATAAAGGATTCACCGATGCGTGGCCTCAGGCCCCCTACCGTCCCCGGAGCACCTGTAAGGTCGCCTCCATAAATTACCTCCGTCCGGAGGCTTCAAGTGTTCTGCCCTCACAGGCTGCGACTGCACTGAGGGGTCCAGGTGGTGAGGGGAACAGAGAGGTATAGAGAGGGAAGCACAGGTGTATGTGCCAAAACTTATGTGCAGCTCCCCCTCCCGTCCGGGAGTACAACCAGAATTTAGTCCCCGGCTCTTGCAAGGCGAGAGGGCCGCAACCCGCAGAGCAGGCCTAAACCTCCTCCCGATTCCGCGGCTCCCCCCCACCAATGCCCGAGCGCGGGGACAGGAAGACTGGGGTACGTGTGTTGGGGGGCAGAGAGCCCCAGAGAGAATAAAGAAGGGGCACTCGCAGGGGCGCAGGCCGGGTTTCACAAGGGGCCAGGAGAGGCACTTCCTACCTCTCGGCCACCGGTCCCCGCCCCGGCTCGTCGGAGCTCCGTCACGGGTGTCCCCACCGCTGAATGCTGTGGCGCTGTTAAGGAGAGCGGCAGATCAGGTGTCCTGCGCCGCCGTCAGCCGCCTCGTGTCCTCCGGGTCCCTGCAAGATGGCGCGCGTCTCCGCTGCAGAGCCCGCTATCCGGGACTCCAGGGACCGGCAACGCTGCGTCTTCAGGGGTAAGCAGAGCTAGTCGGGTGTCTGGTCAGCCGCACCAAGGGTCTCAGGATCGTCGGGAGGGCGTTCATGTACCAACGCGACTCCAGAGGTACTGGTCCGGATCCTCAGTTACTCCAGGCCCCGGCTTCGGTCTGGGGGGAGGGCCGCAACCCGCAGGAGCGCTCAGAAGCACTCCCCGATTCCGCGGTGTCCCCCCAGGGCAGCTCAGATGGTCCCAGAGCGACAGGAGGGTGAAGTATGTGAAGGTGGGTGAGCCCAAATAATGTAAAACGGGCTTTAAGCAGGGCAATATGTAGGAGCTCCTAGGCTGCACGTCTTTCTCCCTCAGCAGCCAAACCACGCCCGGCCAGCCCGTTTGTTGGACCTTTTTGGGCGGCCCGCCGTGGTGCGGCTATGTGGTCTTCAGTGAACACGTTCATAAGGTTCTATGCCTTCGATACTGCCGCTTCCCAGGATGCTTCCTTTGGATGCTGGGTTCTTGTGCCCACTACAGTGCGTCCTCTCCCATAAGAAACTGCTTTAGGACATCCCCAGTGTCTATCCTTGTGGAGCCCAGTGTACCCCGCAGCAGAAAACAAGATTTATGGTAAGAACTTACGTTTGTTAAATCTCTTTCTGCGAGGTACACTGGGCTCCACAAGGCGCCCACCCTGACGCACTTAGCTTCTTTGGGTTGGTAGGGCATTAGCCGCTAACACTTCTCCTGTCGTGAGAGTGTGGTGTATGTGGCTACTAACCGTTGTCGTCTCTTTTCCTGCTACTGCATTGGGCTGGTTAACTAAAAACTGAGCTCCTGTGCAGGGAGGCGGGGTTATAGAGGAGGCGGCGCTGTGCATTCTGGGAAGAGTCAAAGTTTTGAGCCTGTTGGTGCCTCGGATCAAGATCCTACTCTACTCCCCAATGTCTATCCTTGTGGAGCCCAGTGTACCTCGCAGAAAGAGATTTAACAAAGGTAAGTTCTTACCATAAATCTCGTTTTACCTGTCCCTGGATCTACCGCGTTAAAAGAACCGGCTGATCATAAAATTGACACTACGCTCGAATCCATTTACACTGCTGCAGGAGTGGCGTTAAGACCCACTATTGCCTGTGCATGGATTTCTAAAGCCATAGTAAAGTAGTCAGGCACATTACTAGATGATTTGGATACAATGCATAGTGACATTGAATTGTTTTTACGTAACATACAGGATTCTGCGGAGTTCGTGATGGAATCCATGAAGGACCTAGGGACGCTGACTGTACGGATATCTTCCATGTCGGTCTCAGTCCGCAGGGGACTCTGGCTTCGCCAATGGTCTGCAGATGCGGAATCAAAGAGAAGTGTGGAGAACCTACCCTACACAGATCAGGCTCTGTTTGGGGAAGCGTTGGATTGGTGGATTTCCACGGCAACCGCGGGTAAGTCACATTTCCTTCCCTCTGCTACACCTTCTACGAAGAATTCATTTTCTTCAGCTGTTCCGCAGTCCTTTTGGACCGCTAAGGTAAAAATGTCCAAGCCTCCTACCACTTTATTTAGAGGTGGTTGGGCAAAATCCAAAAAGCCTGCACCCGCAGTCTCCCAGGACCAGAGACCTGCTTCTGGTTCCTCAAAATCCTCAGCATGACGGTGGACCTCAAAGCCTGGAGGACGGGCTGGTGGATGCGAGACTCAGATGTTTCAGACACGTCTGGTGTTGTCTGGCCTGGATCCCTGGGTACAGGATATTGTATCCCAGGAGTACAGACAGGAGTTTCAAGAACTCCCGCCTCACCGATTCTTCAAATCAGGCTTGCCAGCTTTGATGACAGACAGAGCTATTCTACAGGAAGCCATCCTAAAATTGGAAAAGTCACAGGTCACTATCCCAGTTCCACCTCATATGCGAAGCAAGGGTTGTTATTCAAACCTTTTAGTGTTACCAAAACCGGATGGTTCGGTCAGACCAATTTTGAATTTGAAATCGTTGAACCCTTACCTGAGGGTGTTCAAATTCAAAATGGAGTCTCTCAGAGCAGTGATTTCAGGTCTGGAGGAGGGAGAATTTCTGGTATCCCTGGATATCAAGGATGCGTACCTTCACATTCCGATTTGGCTGACGCACCAGGCTTATCTCAGATTTGCACTGTTGGATGATGGCGGAGATGATGGTTCTCCTCCGCAGACAAGGGGTGAACATAATCCCATATCTGGACGATCTGCTGATAAAGGCATCGTCCAGGGAGAAGTTGTTGCAGTCCATTGTTCTCACGACTCATCTCAGGGAACACGGTTGGATCCTGAACCTTCCAAAATCACATTTGGAGCCGACCAGGAGGTTGTCTTTTCTGGGAATGATCCTTGACAGAAGTGCAGAGGTTGTTTCTCCTGGAGAAGAAAGCTTTGGTGATACAAACAATGGTCCGGGATGTCCTGAAGCCAGCCCAGGTTTCGGTTCATCAGTGCATTCGCCTTCTGGGAAAGATGGTGGCCTCTTTAGAGGCTCTACAGTACGGAAGGTTTCATGTTCGGCCCTTCCAGCTGTATCTCCTGGCCAAGTGGTTGGAATCTCATCTACACCTGCGCCAGAGAATACGTCTGTCGCCTAAAGCCAGGATTTCACTCCTCTGGTGGCTGCAACTACCTCACCTTCTGGATGGCCGCAGGTTCCGGATTCAGGACTGGATCCTTCTAACCATGGATGCGAGTCTCCGGGGCTGGGGCGCAGTCACTCAGGGGATAACCTTCCAAGGAAGGTGGTCAAGCCTGGAATCCAGCCTTCCATAAGCATTCTGGAACTAAGAGCAGGCTACAACAGTCTTCTCCAAGCGGCCCATCTTCTGCGAGATCGAGCCATTCAGGTGCAGTTGGACAATGTAACGACGGTGGCTTACATAATCCGACAGGGCAGAACGAAGAGCAGAGCTGCAATGTCAGAGGTAACAAGAATCATCCTCTGAGCAGAAAAACACACGTTGGCGATGTCAGCAATCTTCATTCTGGGAGTAGACAACTGGGAAGCGGACTTCCTTAGCAGACACGATCTCCATCCAGGAGAGTGGGGACTCCATCCGGAGGTGTTCACTGAGGTAGCAGATCTTTGGGGTGTACCTCAAATAGACATGATGGCCTCTCGTCTCAAGAAGCTTCGGCGGTATTGTTCCAGGTCGAGGGACCCGCAAGCCGTGGCGTTAGACGCCCTAGTGACTCCGTGGGTGTTCCAGTCGGTGTATGTGTTTCCTCCACTTCCACTCATTCCAAGAGTTCTAAAACTCATAAGGAGAACAAGAGTTCAGGCAATCCTCATTGCTCCAGACTGGCCAAGAAGGGCTTGGTACGTGATTCTTCTGGATCTACTGCCAGAAGAGCCTAGGCCTCTTCCTCTTAGGGAGGACCTGCTGCAGCAGGGGCTGTTCGCTTATCAAGACTTACCACGGCTACGTTTGACGGCATGGAGGTTAAACTCCAGATATTAGCTCGGAAGGGCATTCCGAACAAGTTTATTCCTACCCTGATACAGGCTAGGAATGGAGTAACGTCTAAACATTACCATCGTATTTGGAAAAAATATGTATCTTGGTGTGAGTCCAAAAAGTTTCCTACGGTGGAGTTTCAACTGGGACGGTTTCTCCTCTTCCTGCACACAGGTGTGGATAGGGGTCTGAGGTTGGAATCCATAAAGGTTGACATCCCTCCCTGAGGTTCAGACTTTTCTGAAAGGGGTTCTGCACATCTAGCCTCTCTTTGTGCCGCCTACGGCGCCCTGGGATCTTAACGTGTGGTGTTACAGTTCCTCCAATTGGATTAGTTCGAGCCTCTACCGGAGGTTGAGGTCAAATTTATCACGTGGAAGGCTGTCACTATGTTGGCCTTAGCTTCTGCTAGACGTGTGTCAGAGCTGGGGGCTTTGTCTTGTAAGAGCCCCTACTTGATCTTCCATGAAGATAGAGCTAAGCTCCCAACACATCAACAGTTCCTTCTGAAGGTTGTGTCGGCATTTCATATCAACCAACCTATTGTGGTGCCAGTTGCTACTGACTCCTCAATTTCATCAAAGTCCTTGGCTGTTGTAATATATAATATAAGTGAAGAGGACTGCTCGTCACAGAAAATCAGACTCTCTGTTTGTCCTGTATGATCCCAAGAAACTTTGGTGTCCTGCTTCTAAGCAGACGATGGATCAGGTTCACTATTCAGCATGCGTATTCTACGGCAGGATTGCCGTGTCCTAAGTCTGTTAAGGCCCACTGTACTAGTAAGGAGGGTTCTTCCTGGGCGGCTGCCCGGGGTGTCTCGGCTTTACAGCTTTGCCAAGCGGCTACTTTGTCTGGGTCGAACACGTTTGCAAGGTTCTACAAGATTGATACTTTGGCCACTGAGGACCTGAAGTTTATTCAATCAGTTCTGCAGGAGTCTCTGTGCTTTCTCTCCCGTTCTGGGAGCTTTGGTACATCCCCATGATACTAATGTGGACCCCAGCATCCTCTAGGACGTAAGAGAAAATAGGATTTTAATTACCTACCAGTAAATCCTTTTCTTGTAGTCCGTAGAGGATGCTGGGCGTGATCCTGCAGTGGTTACTTAGTTCAGTACTACTTAGTTCTTGGTTATGTACTGTTTTATTACTTGGTAAGTAATATTGTTCAGCCGTTGCTGATGTTTCAAGCTAGTTAGCTTGGTTTGCCTTGTGTGTGAGCTGGTGTGAATCTCGCCACTATCTGTGTAAAATCCTTCTCTCGAAGTTGTCCGCCTCCTCGGGCACAGTTTCTAGACTGAGTCTGGTAGGAGGGGCATAGAGGTAGTAGCCAGCCCACACTCTCAAACTCTTAAAGTGCCAGTGGCTCCTAGTGGTCCTGTCTATACCCATGGTACTAATGTGGATGCCAGCATCCTTTATGGACTACGAGAAAAGGATTTACCGGTAGGTAATTCAAATCCTATTTTAACCTACCATTCAGAAAATCAGTTCAACCAAGACCAAAGAGACAAATATGAGATCAGACAGAGGTATCCTATTCCCAATCCTACCCACATAGTCCCCAACTCCGGACCAGAACCATAATGTGTGCCAGAAATCAGCTCGAGGAGCTCCACATTTACAGGAATCAGAAGTCAACCGGCCAAATTGTGATGGAGTGAACTCTAAACCAGCTAGCTCTAGTAGGACTCTGTGTGCATCCCCCTACACCTGGGGGAAAATTCAATCACGAATGTACAAACTGAGGAGCTAAATGATAAAGCTGCTTACCAGGCAGGATCAGGCATCCCGCCTCCCTAGACATACATAGCAATTTAGACGCAATAAACGCCCAGTTATGCCTCCATATAAAGACAATTCCGAGTTGATCGCTAGCTTCCGTTGTTCACAGCGCAGCGATCTGGCAAAAAATTGCCATTTCTGCGCATGCGTATGGGCCGCAGTGCGCACGCGCGACGTACTTTCACAAAAAACTATACAGTTTCACACAAGGTCTAGCGATGCTTTTCAGTCGCACTGCTGATCGTTGAGTGATTGACAGGAAGTGGGTGTTTCTGGGTGATAACTGACCGTTTTGCATGAGTGTGCTAAAAAACGCAGGCGTGTCAGGTAAAAACGCAGGTGTGCCTGGGGAAACGGGGGAGTGGCTGGCCGAACGCAGGGAGTGTTTGTGACGTTAAAACAGAAACTAAACAGACTGAAGTGATCGCAAGGAAGGAGTAGGTCTGCAGCTACTCTGAAACTGCTTGAAAAAAATGTATCCCCGTTCTGCGATCCTTTCGTTCGCACTTCTGCTAAGCTAAGATACACTCCCAGAGGGCGGCAGCTTAGCGTTTGCACTGCTGCTAAAAGCAAATTTTGAACTGCGCTTGTGCAGCGGCCATATTTAGATGGATTTTTGACGCAAGTGCAGCGGCTGTAAGGCTAGTCGTGGGACTCCAGAGAGGTATAAACAACATGGGTGCAGTGTGTGCGTCCCTGGAACCAGGGGCCTGTGTGCAGCGCACACATTGCACCCATGATAGGAACGCCAATGGTTGTCGACCTCCAGACCGGATACCATTTAAAGCTACATAAGCAGCCAGGGAATTAGTAATCTGTATACCTGGATACATGGACAGCATACACCAGCGTAGGGGGAAAATATAGACCAGCATAGAAACAGTAGAGAGTATGGGGCAAATTACAGATTTGTACTAGTTCATCGTAATACCCGAAAATGACTCAAAAATGTCCTTCAAGTGACACAAACAAGGCATCTACCATTACAGATTTGTCCTAGTTGATTGTAATACCTGAAAAAGACTCAAAATGCCCTTCAAGTGACACAAACAAGGCATCTACCTTGGGGCGGAGCCGGAAGTTAGTGGGCCCCATAGCAACATTTTGAAGGAGCCCCTGTCCCAATGCTTCTAAAGAGATGCCTCCCTGCAGCAGTTGCTAATTTTATGCCCCATAGTAGTGCCCTAGTTAATTTTCTGAGCCATAGGAGTGCCTTAGTTAATGTTATACTCCTAAGTGCACTCATTTATTTTATGAACCATTGTAGTACCCTAGCTCACATGATATCACATTGTAGGGCTGCCAGTACACATTATGCCACACAGTATCCACAGTATTCACATTATGACATACAGTGTCCCCAGTTCATATCATGCCACACTATAGTGTCTCCACTTCATATTATGCCACATTACAGTGCCCCAGTTAATAATATGCCATACTATATTGCCTCCACTTCATATTATGCCACATTACAATGCCCAGGTTCATGTATGTAAACATTATTGTGCCCCCTAATTAATTTTACACCACATGACAATGGGCAGGTCCAGGTGCATAACTAGATGTATTGTAGGCCACAAAGCAAAACTTTGCAAGGGCTGCTATGCATCTCCGAATGGTGAAAAATGTATATAACACAGGTGGGCCCCTCTCAGCTATCGGCCCCATAGCAGCTGCACTCCCTGCATCAATGGTTGCTACGCCCTTGCATCTACCATCTCTCAGGAGCTATATGCATAGAATTGTAGAGGTGCTGGAGGTTAATAGCAGCCTGTCTCTCAAGCATGAAACCAGTTTGGTCTGGATTAATAATTGTAGATAATAAAGTAATGGGGCAATAAGAGTCCAGATAAGCCAAGTCTTTACCAGGTTTAGGAATTATAACTACAGGTTGAGTATACCTTATCCAAAATGCTTGGGACCAGAGGTATTTTGGATATCGGATTTTTCCGTATTTTGGAATAATTGCATACCACAATGAGATATCATGGTGATGGGACCTAAATCTAAGCACAGAATGCATTTATGTTTTATATACACCTTATACACACAGCCTGAAGATAATTTTAGCCAATATTTTTTATAACTTTGTGCTTTAAACAAAGTGTGTCTACATTCACACAATTCATTTATGTTTCATATACACCTTATACACACAGCCTGAAGGTCATTTAATACAATATTTTTAATAACTGTGTGTATTAAACAAAGTTTGTGTACATTGAGCCATCAGAAAACAAAAGTTTCACTTTCTCACTCTCACTCAAAAAAGTCCGTATTTCGGAATATTCCGTATTTCGGATATTTGGATATGGGTTACTCAACCTGTATTAAGGCCTCAGCAGAACCCACCTCTAGGAGGACCACAGAATTCTCTAATAACTTGGGGACCAAAAACTCATACGTACCTTATACAATTCAGTAGGAAACCAATCAACCCCTAGCGCCTTCTTCAGGAATATATAGTAGAATATAGGATATTGTTACTAGAATCTGACAAGGGTTGGAAAAATCATATGCTCAAGATAGGAGGTCAGTTCGGAGGGGTTTATTGGGCTCTAGACCTATATACATATATCACGAGGTCATGATACACTGCAGCAATGGATTGGATATCCTTATGTACAGTCCAAGTCACATTCAGCAGTCTGAGGTAGGAGCAACATCTACCCAGTCTGCCTGTAAATTATAATCATGAGCCGAGAAAAGAAGACGGCGCTTGGATTTATCAAGCAAACAAATCGGACCATTCCTTATGAACAATTAGCCATTCAACCCTATCTCCCGTAAGCCCATTGACAGTATATACGTCCTCAATGGCCTGACATCTATGCTGTATGTTCTCCTCTTTCTTTCTATGGAAAACCTTAAGCTGTGCAGCACAGAAGATCAGGGTATCACACATGAATAGCTTAAAAGTATCCCGCACTAGGAGAGCAGAGGAGCCAACCAAATTAGTATTAAAAAAATCCTTCCCAAGTTACTGCAAGTGACTGCATCAGCCAGAAATGTATAAATCTCCAAAATGAAGCACCCCCAGGGTAATGTAGGTTCATTGTCAACAGAAGAGGGCGGTCCCAGACTCCTCGAGACAAATACTCCACCTTAGCAGCCGCAGGACGTAGAGTTTGGAACACTAAAACCATATTGATACGGGAAAATGTATTATGACACAAAGTTTTTTTAAGAGATTTTTGGATTTTGGTTCCAGCCAAATGGGTCTATATTAAACAGACCATACTTGGGCCTTAACCTGTCTTAGGTCTAAAGAAATGTAATTCAATTGTTCAGTCTCAGACGTTCCAAGATAGAACCTTAAATATATAAGGGTGGGTATAGAGAGACTGACAGAAAAGCAGATGTCACTATTGTCTCCTAGCAGTGCTACCATAGTAGGTACTCTGTGTTCCTGGATGCATAATACAAAAATGCTTGTGCATCAATTAGAAAAATAATAAAAACATATAACACAACAAAAACATGCAAGAAATAAAATCTAACACTCCCCCACCCAATAGGGATGCCTAAACGCTAACAACTAAACAACCCCTTAACCTAAGCCATCCTTTCTCTATCTTATTGGAATGATCACTGGATCAGGGCGGGATTCCAGCCTTGCTTCTAACTCTAGCATGAGAGTGCATTCTTTTTACAGTCTTATGAGCAACTAATATTTCATAAGTTTTGTTTTCCAGACCATCATTTTACACAAAAGTACAGTAATAATAATAATAATAATTTTATTTATATAGCGCTCTTTCTCCAACAGGACTCAAGGCGCTTATATACGTGTAGAACTGTTTTCAGGTCTGGTGTCGCAGTACAAACTTGTTCCCATTTTGATAGGGCCTCAATGTGGAAACTCCTTGCCTGTAAATACATTTTCCTGGTTCAAGGAAAGAATTGCTGGTTGCTTCTTCAGTTGATGCATTTTTCAAGTTTTACTGAAGGGATTGATCCATGATTTATGGGTTTGGGCTGGGTATTTCCTCATTAAGAATAGTTTCAAAGCTGAGGGTTCTGTCTTGTTGATCTCCGTACCTCTTTCGATGACGTTATGGTGGTTCTTTGTACTACATGTTCTTTTGAAATTGCATCCTGACCTAACGGCAGTGATCGAGGGATTTCTTATCTTTCTTTTTAATGTACAGAAGTTGTGATTCTGCATCTGTGTCTAGCGGCCTCCTGTGCTTTGGTAATCTTCTGCACTGTGGATAATTATAATGTCCACTTGTATCCAAGCATACTATTGCCAGATTGATTGTCTTGATTGGCATGTATCTGAGCATATTATTGCCAGATTGATTGTCTTGTGACCGACTTACATTAGGAGTCGGGAGCCCTGTTTGTGTTAGCTTAAAGGCACATTCTACCAGATCAGATGTGCTTGGGTGTAATTATATATGAGAAATGGTATTGGGCAGCTACCTGATACCCATTTGTTTGTTTTTTTGAACGTTGTATTTGCAATCAGTGATACAAGTTTTCCACAGAAGTAGCTGTACCCTGAATCTTTGGTGTACAGTAAGGCCGGGTATACACTACAATGATCTCAGCCCGTTGTATCGTTTCCGGACGAGTTCTTCATAACATTGTTCTGATGTGTACCACTTATACAATATGTCGGCCTGCATATCATCTGGGCACACATCGTTTTAGTGTGTATTCGGCCTTACTTGCAGAGGAAGCTTTCATAGACCACCATAGTACAGATGTGTCCTCATACAGCTTTACTGCAGTCACACTAAACAGCCCCTCTTGGCACGTCAGGTTGCGTGAGTATCTTTTAGCATCTGGTTTTTTTTTTTGTGGGGGGGGGGAATTTGCGTAGTTTTTGGCGAAAATGCATCACAACGCATAGTGATTAGTATGCAAGAGGGGACTGTGCTGATTAATTTGATATATGACACTTGTATATCTGTGTACGACTGAGTCTGTGGATGGGGAGATTAAATTTTTCATTGTGCTCGATCTCACTTTTGTTTTTTATCACGTCCAGACAGGCTGGGTTTAGCCACATAAAACTGCTAAACCCAAGCAATGCGAAAAGTGACGTTTGGCCAGCCAAACAGGTAACTTTTCGCACATTTCAGCTCACCAGAATGGGGGGCTGCGATCTGAAATGCATCTCCCCGTATCTCATCGCGCCTGAACGGAGCAACCATTGTATTGCTCCGTTGGGCTCCATCTAGTGGTGGCCGCAGGTAAAACAATTGAATTCCCCTCTCTGAATATGAGAGGCTAATTCAGGATGTATCGCAGTGTGCGATCCAACTGGAATTTTTGCTGAAAAGATGCGGGCGCATGTGACAGCACCAGCATATTCTGCGGGGGGTCAGCAGAAAATGCGATCGCCTCTGCCTGTCAATCAGGCAGGGGGGGGGGGGGGTGGCGGGCCACGCTCCGTTTCCAGGGAGGAGACGGAGCGTTGCGGGGGCGGGCCAACCCAAATGGTGGGTGGTGCGTGGCGAATTGGGGCGTGGTTGCGGCGGCTGCGTGACATCACACGCAGCTGCCGCAACAGGTAAGATGGCGCCGGGATTCCTGTGGCCGCAGCTAAGCTGTGCCAGCAGGAGTCATCTTTAATTTCTGCTGACAAGCAGAAATTGCAAAGCGATCACAATTTCTGCTTGTTGAAGGTACGGAGGCACTGGTCAGTATGCTGGGCGGCCTTGCCCAGTGAGGGGTAGCCCTTAATTATTCTGTTGCATATGTGCTGACCTTTATATATTTCTCCTGTATGTTAGTGAGTTGTGCTTTATCACAACATTTTGATTATATTGCATTACAGGAATTGTGTCATCACAGGATATATTGCAGGCCTTAAATTATTCTGTTGCATATGTGCTGACCTTTATATATAATTCTCCTGTATGCCAGTGAGTTGTGCTTTGTTACAACATTTTGATTATATTTCATTTAAGGAATTATGTCATCACAGGTTACATTGCAAGCGGAAACGCTGTGATTATTACCAGTGCTTAAAGTGGTCCTAGAGAGGTGGTGGAACTCCCCCCCCCCCCCCCTTCCCCACGGTGCCCAAGCAAAAAAAAAAGGGGCGTGGTCTCCAAAAGAATGGGGCGTGGTCACACAATAGTAATAATGCCCACAGTAGTAGCACCCCGTAATACACATAATACCCACCACACTTATACAATGCCTACAGCAGTAGTGCTCATTATGCACTGTCCACTGTACTCGTAGTGCCCACAGTGGTAGTGCCCCTTATATAGACCCCATAGTAGTAGTGCCCCTTATGCAATGCCCGCAATAGTAGTACCCTTTATGTCCCCAGGAGTGATGCCCCTTATGAAGTGCCCCCTTTACAATGCCCTTATTAGTAGGGCCCCAAGTGGTAATGCCCTTAATGGTAACGCCCCTGTGTAGTATTGCCCCCAGTAGTAATGTTGCCTGTAGTAATGCCCCCAGTCGTTTAGAACCCTAGTAGTTATGCCCCCAGTGGTAATGCCCCTGTAGTTATGACCCCAGTAGTTTACTCCCCCTCTTTAGTTTGGCCTACCAGTGGTAATGCCCCCAGTAGTTTGCCTGCTTGTAGTTTAGCCGTCAGTAGTAATGCCCCCCTGTAGTTTGCCCCCTTGGTTTAGCCCCTGTAGTTATGCCTCCAGTAGTTTAGCCCCTGTAGTTATGCCCCCCTTGTAGTTTAGCCCCCAGTAGTAATGCCGCCAGTAGTTTGGCCCCTGTAGTTATGCCCCGAGTGGTTTAGCCCCCCCTGTAGTTTAGCCCCCAAGTAGTAATGCCCCTGTAGTTACGCCGCCAGTAGTAATGCCCTCCTGTAGTTTGCCCCCAGTAGTTAGCCTCCTTGTAGTTTTCCCCCCAGTAGCTTGCCCCCTTGTAGCTTGCCCCCTTGTAGCTTGCCCCCTTGTAGCTTACCCCCAGTAGTTTGCCCCCTTGTAGTTGGCCCCCAGTAATAATGTCCCTCAGTAGTTTGCCCCCAGTAATAATGTCCCCCAGTAGCTGCCCCCAGTAGTAATGCCCCCCAGGAGTTTGCCCCCAATAGATACCCCCCAGTACTAATGCCCCCAGTAATAATGACCCCCAGTAGTTTGCCCCCTACAGATGACCCCCCAGTAATAATGCCCCCCCAGTAATAATGCCCCCCAGTAGTTTGCCCCCAGTAGTAATGCCCCTTGTTGATGCCCCCCCAGTAGTAATGTCCCCCCGTAGTTTTCCCCCAGTAGATGCCTCCTCAGTAGTAGTGCCCCCCCCCCCCCCCAGTAGATGCGCCGCTGCACTAAGGAAGAAAAAAATACACCATACTCACCGAGCCCCGCTCCTGCTTTCCAGTCCGCCGCAGTCCTTCTCTCTTGGCGTCCGCTCCTCAGCTCTATGAGAGAGATGTCATGACTGACGTCTCTCCCATAGCGCACGCCACACAGTGACAGCGCCGGAAGCTGGAACTCAGTACTGAGCTCCTGCCTCCGGCTTTCGGTGTAGACGAGAGACCGGCGCCCACTGGTAACACAATCTCAGTGGGCGCCCGTCATCTCCCTGTGCGGCGCCGGGGGACACATCAGGTTGGGTGAGCCAGAGGAGGCGGAACTGCGTTCCGTCTCCAAGTGGAACTGACGGGACGCAGTTCCGGCTCACTTTAACCCCTGATTATTACAAATAGTGCAATAAGTGCATGCTGTAGAAGCGCTCTGCAGGGAGCGGCCGATAACAGGTTTAATTGAGATCAAAATTCAGTATTTAAAGGATCTCACTAATTTGATAATGTAAACCTGTACAAAACTTTTCTCTATTTTCTCTCTGCTGATAGAAATTATTTAACGGTCCTTCCTATACAGCCCTCCCTATATGTAAAGAAGGAATATAATTATATTTACTGGTGTGATATGATTATGGGATAGTACTAGTATTGTTATACATACTGTAAAATCTTTACATGCTGACAACCAATCATCCTATTTTACGCCTATTAACAAACTTCTTTTTTTTTTAAATACAGTAATAAAAGTTAAGTTTTAATTAACTAATTAAAGAACACTAAAAGAGTGTGCCACACATTAAGCCTTCTTTGGCTAAAGCCCACTAATGGTTTTGCCTAAATCCCTAACTTATGATTGCATTTTGCTTAATGGCGCACCTCCAAACAAACTTAATGAATTCTTTGTATTAAGACTTATGTAATATTCTTTCTTATCGGTTGGTTTATACATAGAAATCGATACCATCACTCTTTTTGGAACTGTGCACAGGATATACAGGATGCATATTTACATGTCCCAATTCGCCCATGCCATCAACGGTATCTCCAGTTTGCAATCAAAGACAGTCATTACCAATCTCAGGCCTTGCCATTTCGTCTTTCCACGGCTCCGAGGGTCTTTACGGAAATGATGGCGGTGATTGCAGCTCACTTGCGACGCACCGGAATACGTATTCTACCCTACTTAGATGATATCCTGCTTCTAGAACAGTCACAGGAGACACTTTTACTTCACATTCAGTCGGCAGTGGAGATTCTATAATCTCACGGCTGGAAAATAAATTGGAAAAAATCATATCTGATGCCCTTGCAAACAATCCTGCATTTAGGGGCGCTTTTAGATTCCAGGACACAGAGAGTGTTTTTGCCTCAGAACAAGATCATGGTCATCCAATCCAGAATTTGAACACTTCTAAACCTGCGCACTGTTTCAGTCCATGCTTGCATGAGAGTTCTGGACTGGGATCGATGGTGGCAGCGTTCGACATGGTGGAGTACGCCCAGTTCCACTCTCGTCCTCTTCAGTTGGAAGTTCTTCTCAAGTGGTATGGTGCTCCTCACCACATTCATTCACAAACAATAGTCCTCACTCCGGAGGTTTGGCTGTCCTTAACATGGTGGCTCTCTCGGACCAATCTGGACAAAGGCCGGCCATTCTGGATTCAGGACTGGACAGTAATCACCACGGATGCAAGCCTTCGGGGATGGCGTGCGGTCTCGGAAACCCACCCGTTTCAGGGCCGTTGGACTCTTCGGGAAAGCACACTCAGGGCCGGCTCCAGGCCTACTAGCACCCTGAGCGAGAAAATTCAAAAGCGCCCCCCCACCCCAAAAAATAAATAAACCCTATGTGCGCGCTCCTGGAAAAGTGGGCGTGGCCTCCTGAAAAGTGGGCGTGGTCTCGTAATGTCATATTATCAAACTATAAATAAATATATTTTCACACCCCCTCTACGCACACAATTAGCAGCCTTACACATAACAGCCACAGTAGTGTTCCTTATACACAATGTCTCCAGTATAGTGTCAGATACACATAATGTGCAGTGCCAGATAGACATGATATACCCCCAGCAGTGCCAGGTACACATGACATGCCCCGCAGCAGTGCCAGCTATACATGACATGCCCCGCAGCAGTGCCAGCTATACATGACATGCTCCGCAGCAGTGCCAGCTACACATGACATGCCCCCCAGCAGTGCCAGCTACACATGATATGCCCCCCAGCAGAGCCAGCTACACATGATATGCCCCCCAGCAGAGCCAGCTACACATGATATGCCCCCCAGCAGAGCCAGCTACACATGACATGCCCCGCAGCAGTGCCAGCTATACATGACATGCTCCGCAGCAGTGCCAGCTACACATGACATGCCCCCCAGCAGTGCCAGCTACACACAATATGCCCCCCAGCAGTGCCAGCTACACATGATAGTGTTTATTTTTTAGGGCAGGGTGCTGATCACAGGGAGGGCACATTTTGAAGTTAGGAGGGCAAAATGATGTACATACTGTAATGCTTGGTGCTCCCCTACCTACATGCTAAAGAATGGACAGTGCGCGCCGAAGGGCGCGCTGCAAAAATTTAGGGGCATTGCTTCCTGGGGAAGGTGCGTGGCCACATAATTGTGGCAATTTGCATTACACCACACAGTAGTGCAGCTAATACACATTGCACCAGGTAGAACCTCCTAGACACTTTGCGCCAGGCAGAGCACGTTAGACACATTGCGCCAGGCAGAGCACGTTAGACACATTGCGCCAGGCAGAGCACGTTAGACACATTGCGCCAGGCAGAGCACGTTAGACACTTTGCGCCAGGCAGAGCACGTTAGACACTTTGCGCCAGGCAGAGCACGTTAGACACTTTGCGCCAGGCAGAGCACGTTAGACACTTTGCGCCAGGCAGAGCACGTTAGACACTTTGTGCCAGGCAGAGCACTGAGACACTTTGCGCCAGGCAGAGCACTGAGACACTTTGCGCCAGGCAGAGCACTGAGACACTTTGCGCCAGGTAGAGCACTGAGACACTTTGCGCCAGGTTGAGCATAGAGACACATTGCGCCAGGTAGAGCACTGAGACACATTGAGCCAGGCAGAGCACTGAGACACATTGCCTAGCCACAGACGCCTAGCGGGCCGGGAACACTACATGATATGCTCCCCAGCAGTGCCAGCTACACATGACATGCCCCCCAGCAGTGCCAGCTATACGTGACATGCCCCCCAGCAGTGCCAGCAACACGTGACATACCCCCCAGCAGTGCCATATACACATGACATGCCCCCCAGCAGTGCCAGATACATTAATGGCCACACAGTGCCAGATATGTCCCCACCGTTCCAGATACATAAATGCCCCTACAGTGCCAGATACATAAATATCCCCACAGTGCAGATATGACCCCACAGGTCCAGATATGACCCCACAGTGCCCTGCCCGCCCCAATACATAAATGCCCCCAGTGCCCGATCCATAAATGCCCAATACCTGCGGTGCTGGGAGCCGGGAGGGGGAGTGCTGTTGAGGGCGTGGGCGGACTCTTCAAAACTCTTGTGTGCGCGCTGCCGGCGTCTGACGTCAGATGCCGGTGCCGCACAGCGCGCCGCATAGAGCGCACACAAGAGTTTAGGACGGGGCCGGGACGCTGCAGGCTGGCTCCAAGCACGAATATGGCGGCGCCAGTGTGCGGTGCCCATTAAGGGTGGCACCCCGCGTGGCCGCTCTATACGAACATGCCTGGAGCCGGCCCTGCATTAATACACTATAATACACCACATAGCTACACATTTATACACCCCCACCCTCCCACAATAATACATATTAATACACCACCTAGATAACATTTATATGCCCACCCCCTTCCCACACTGATAACATTTATACACCTCCATAACATTAATAAGCCACTACCCCACCCCCAGATTGCTTTTATATACCCTAACACCACTCACCAGCTCTGACTGTGCAGCTGCAGCACAGGGTAGGGCCAGGCAATGGGACTCGGTCAGGAAGGACCAATGGAAGGCAGCGGGGTCTCACTGTCTCAGAGGGGAAGGAGAGGCCTCCTCACAGCATGTCATTGCTGGCTGAGACCGGGGGAAGGACCAGGAAGCACACAGTTCCAGTGAGGCTGCCGCTGGCTGGCCTCATTTGTGGCAGCGGGCGACAGCTGCGTGATTAGTCCCAGTGAAGCCAACTTTGACAGGGCAGGGGAGGGATATTTCAGGCAGCGCAGCGCACACGTTCTTATTGTGGCTCTGGCGCTGCCTCTGGCCGCCTGTCATCAGCACCTGTCACAATTGTGGTGGCCACACAGCGCCCCCTATGGGCTGGCGCCCCGCGCGGCCGCTCCAGTGGAACATGCCTGGAGCCGGCCCTGAGCACACTCCCCATCAACGTTCTAGAATTTAGGGTGATTCTCAACACGTTGCATTTAGCTCAGCCTCTGCTCCAAGGCCGCCCAGTAAAGGTCCAGTCGGACAACGCGACGGCGGTAGCATACATCAATCGCCAGGTTGGTACCTGCAGTTGAGGAGCTATGAAGGAGGTCACCAAGATTTTTCTCTAGGCAGAATAGCACCTTCCAGAACTATCATTGGTATTCATCCCAGGAGTACTCAACTGGGAAGCGGACTTCCTAAGTCGACAAGACATGCACTCAGGGGAGTGGATGCTCCATCCAGTGGTGTTCAACCAGTTGGTGTCCAGGTGGGGGATGCCGGACATAGATCTCATGGCATCCCGTCACAACTGGTAGATAAACCGTTTCGGCTCTAGAACAAGAGATCCAAAAGCGTTCCTCGTGGATGCCCTGACCGCCCATTGATCATTTCCTCTGGTGTATGTCTTTCCACCGATTTCCATGATTCTCAGGGTAATTCGAAAAATTCAAGCACAAAGGGGGTACAATGATCCTAGTGGTTCCCGATTGGCTATGTCAGCCATGGTATCCGGTATCCGGATCTTCTCTGACTCTCCGTAGACACCCCGTGCCATCTACCAATACATCCAAGTAAAGAAAAACAGAAAAAAAGTGTGTGTGTGCGTATTGTATAATTTAAAGCAGCTGGAAAAAATCAGGGGTTTGTGAAGCCCCTGTTGTGTACACTAGGTACATATAACCATAAACCAAAAGATAACCAGCGCTGTTATTTATATTATCTATTATCAGTTAATAATAAAGATAATGCTCCTGAGGAAGCTGGGGTACAACAACCCAGGGAAACGCGTTGAGCCAAGAAGGATCCTGTTACTTTAATTGCGGACTCCATACCAGCACTTGAAGGACACCAATGGACATTCCATTCTCTCCAGCAGCAAACTCCCATTAATTTCTGCACAGACTGTGGACACCCCTAGGGTACTTCCCATTGGGACACTGCTACATGCTCATTTATTGGGGACTGCATCACATTGGGCAACGCCAGCCACCTTTGTGCCTATAGGAGGAATCTGGAGAAAGGTCCAAAGTCCGTATGGTGAATATATCCTGGAGTTAGATATGCAATGGAAAGTTATCTTTATTATTAACTGATACCTGCATACCAATTTTATTCTCACAACACATTATTAATTAAAAGTTATATATTTTTATGTATAACGTCTAGCATCAACTTTTTATAGATAATATATATAACAACGCTGGTTATCTTTTGGTTTACCAATACGTCCAAACCTTCTGTCGCAGGGTCCTTGCGTACATCCAGACCCCAACTGCCTCGCTTTGACGGCATGGCTATTGAGACATCAGTCCCGAAGAGGAAAGGTTTTTCCGGGACGGTCATCAAAACTATGCTCAGAGCCAGGATCTATCACCGCGTCTGGAAGACGTACTTTTCCTGGTGCAGGAGTCGTCAATTCAATGAGGACTTTTCGACTACCCAGACTATTGGCCTTTCTTCAATCAGGATTTGACCTTGGTCTTCATTTGTCGTCCTTCAAGGTTCAGGTGTCGGCTCTGTCAGTGCTGTTTTAAAAACAGCTCAATACTATTCCAGAGGTGAAGACATTCCTCCTGAGTGTACTTCTTGTCCAGCCGCCTTTTATTTAATTATTAACAGTTTCTTATACAGCGCAGTTGCCCCAGTAGTTCCTTGGGATCTTTCCTTAGTGCTCATAGTATTACAGAAGGCTTCCTTTGAACCTATGGACACGGCAGACCTCCGATGGGTCACATGGAGAACCTTGTTCCTTTTAGCCTTTGCTTCTGCTCGCCGAGTGTCTGATCTTAGTGCCTTATCCTGGCGTTCATTTTTTCTGGTGTTTCACTCGGGCAGGGTTTTGTCTGAAAGTTGTTTCCCTGTTCCACCTGAATCAAGAAATAGTGGTCCCGGCTTTCACAGAGGCTTCCTTGGATGTTAATCAGGCTCTGTGGATTTACGTGGACAAAACCAAAGATTTCCAACGCTCGGATTCCCTGTTTGTCTTACTGGACTCTCGCAAACGGGGTTGGCCAGCGTCCAAACAAACCTTAGCTAGATGGCTTCGGTTGACTGTACATCATGCCTATACGGCGGCAAACATTCCTATCCCCTTGGGGGTCAAAGCTCATTCGACGCGTGCCGTGGAGGCATTCCGGGCAGCCTCTCGTGGGGCCTTGGCTGAGCAGCTTTGTAAGGCGGCCACATTCTATGTGTTTGACACCATTTGTGTCAGCTGACGCAGCCTTCGGGAAAAGGGTCCTTAGCGCAGTCCAGGAGCGTCCTCGCCCTTGAGGGGACAGCTTTAGGACGTCCCAGCATAGTGTCTCCTGTGCCCCCTAGTGGACGAAAAAGAAAATAGGCTTTATGGTCTTACCTGATTAAATCCTTTTCTTTAAATCCATAGGGGGCACAGTATGCTCTACCTGACGCACCTGTCCTGCAGGACTGGGTTCCTGTGTAGGTAGTGTGTGGCCAATCATCTTCACTGAAGTTTTCTGTGTGCAGTGTTCTTCCTTCCTCTTTATGCCGCTCCTGCTTTGGGCTTGCTGTTAAAACTGGCTGGCCCAGGTGCGGAGTATAGGGGACGGGGGAGGCAAGGCCTGCTGGGTACTTAAAAGTAACCCTTTTGATGCCTGTCTAGTTCCCAGCCAGCCTATACCCAACGTAGTGTCTCCTGTGCCCCCTATGGACTCAAAGAAAATAGTTTAAACAGGTAAAACCATAAATCCTATTTTTCAGCAAAAAGAAGACACCAGATATTAGCAGAGTTGCACAGGACCTGGTAACTCAGTCACTCCTGCATCTTGCGCTACATGGTGTACTGAGGCTAGATGTATGAGGACACATCTGTATGTAGTGTCTTCTAGAAAAAATAATAATTATTATTTCATTGGGAGATTGTGCGATTGTGAATTATCATTATTAAGAGGTTTTAGCATTGAAGCTGTTTTTCTCCCTCTCGATCCTGTCCTGTGGTGCTTGGTTAGAAATAATTGACGTTCCATGCAGCAGATGAGTTACAAATATTGCAGGTTATATATAGTGTCAAATCCTGGTTTTAGCAATCTGTACCCCATGGTATGCAGTGTCCCCCAGTGAAAACACAGAAATGGAGGTAATATACAGTAAAAAAAATAAATAAATAAAATAAAAAAAACTTTTTTAGATACTTTAGAAATATTGTATCATGTCACCTACCTGATTATAGCCCCTTTAGGGGTTTAGTTACTACTAAAAATCAAAGTGCCGAGCACTCCATGGGGAGTCCCAGTCTTGCCTGCAACTTTATGCTAATGCTAGTAAAAGCCCTTCCCCTGGTGCACAGCCTGACTGTGCAAGGACTGAGACGCCACCATCGTACTCACCGTGCCACATGCTGTGTCTGAGTATGGCCTCCAATGTCAGGGATTCGCAGGCAGTTCTGCGTCACGCCCACGGCATAACACACCCATAAAACACTGCCTCTCTGTGTCTGAATAGTCACCGCCTAGGAACGCCCAATATACCTCCAATACATTTCTGAGACTGTTTTTCTCAATCCTATTGCGATCATACACACCATGGGACGCATGCACTTTGCGACTTCATAGCTTAGATGTGTGCACAAAACATTGACCATTTGCATGAATATCGTCATTGCGTGCGACTCAGGCCTCATGTTTTTTAAATAATAATTTCCCTGTCTTTTTGAAATTAGACAATGAAAGTGAAGTTGCAGCCGGCTTCTGGGACAGATATGTCAGCGTTTAATCCTATCCACCCTCCTGCATCAATCACACAAGTGATGCTGCTGGCAAATCCTCTAAAGGTAAGATGGCGAGAGAAAAGGTATTTGTATGTGTTATGAGATTATTCATGCATGTCACATCTAGTGATGTACGGACAGGTTTAATCACTGCTCTCGGCATATATCATTCTTCTAGATTTCTTTCTTTAAGATCTGAGTGACTTCTGCAGCTATATATCCATCTTTCTTTTTTATTTCTTATTTAGAACTGGTTCAAAAACAATTTCTGAGTTAGATTAGCAAATGGGCAGCACTGTGCTACAGCATTGTTTGTAAATTACTTATAGGTTCTAAGTATTCGTTATTAAAAGATTGGCATCTCATTTAATAGGCTATTTTTATTTCTCTATCATCCTATTTGGGGCACACTGGTAAGGGGCTCTGTTGTAAACACTCATAGACTCATTGTAAAACTCAGAACTTAATGGCAGTTTCTTTACGCCACTTTAAACCAGTCAACTAATACAAGGTCTGTTTTAATATATGTGCTCATAGGAGTAGGCACCATTCTTCTCCTCCTGGAGCAACAGTTGAGTTTTACTGTTTGCAGCACTGCAGAGGAGCAGGCATCAGCGCTTTCCATCCTATTCTGCTCCTGCCACTTAGAGGGAGTTTTTATTGACTGGATCCCAGGACATTGTGTCCCAGCTGTTGGTAGCTTGGGACAGAACTCCAGGAGCTGCAGCTGTCACTATCTGTATCCTGAGTCTCTCCCTATGTGTGGTTGAGACGCAGCTTGCGGTAGTCACGTGTTCCAAATGCCAGGCCTAATTTCTACATGGACATTCAAAACCAGATGTTTGTAAATGCACACCATTGTGGAACAGACAAGGGAAAGGTTACAACATCTGTACATGTACAGGTTCCTCCTTCCCTTGTCCTAGGGACTCCAGCAGTGGTTCCTCCTTCTCTAGACTTTTTTGTGTCTCGGCAGGCCCAGAACTTTGTGCAGCAGTCTCAGAGTCTCAACCTGCACAAAATTTACTGGTTTGACAGACCCTCATTTTTCAGGAACCACTGGAACCAAAGGTTAAGGGTGCACACAGTCCTTTTCACAGCTAATGGATCTTCTGGATAAAATCTGGAGACAGGGCCGCCATCAAGGGGGTACTGTAGGGACAACTGTCCCGGTCCCTGGCCACTCTGACAGAGAGGGGAGGGCCCGGGCCGCTCATACCGTCCGCTACTGCCGCTATTACCACCAGCGCTGCTAAAATGATGAAGGGCCCTCCATTCTCTCGTTGGCGCTGAGCTGCGGGCATCTCCCTCAGCCCACCTCCGCTTATGCAGCAGAGTAACAAGCAAGCTGCCGGCTGCTGGATTAGCAATTTCAGCATCAGAGAAGGTTTAATTTCTCTGACGTCCTAAGTGGATGCTGGGGACTCCGTAAGGACCATGGGGAATAGCGGCTCCGCAGGAGACAGGGCACAAAAGTAAAAGCTTTAGGATCAGGTGGTGTGCACTGGCTCCTCCCCCTATGACCCTCCTCCAAGCCTCAGTTAGGTTTTTGTGCCCGGCCGAGAAGGGTGCAATCTAGGTGGCTCTCCTAAAGAGCTGCTTAGAGTAAAAGTTTTGTTAGGTTTTTTATTTTCAGTGAGTCCTGCTGGCAACAGGCTCACTGCAACGAGGGACTTAGGGGAGAAGAAGTGAACTCACCTGCGTGCAGGATGGATTGGCTTCTTAGGCTACTGGACACTAGCTCCAGAGGGACGATCACAGGTACAGCCTGGATGGGTCACCGGAGCCGCGCCGCCGAACCCCTTGCAGATGCTGAAGAGAGAAGAGGTCCAGAAATCGGCGGCTGAAGACTTCCCAGTCTTCTTAAGGTAGCGCACAGCACGGCAGCTGTGCGCCATTGCTCTCAGCACACTTCACACCAACGGTCACTGAGGGTGCAGGGCGCTGGGGGGGGCGCCCTGGGCAGCAATGAAAGTACCTATGCTGGCTAAAAATACATCACATATAGACCCTGGGGCTATATGGATGTATTTAACCCCTGCCAGGTTGTCAGAAAAACGGGAGAAGAAGCCCGCCGAAAAGGGGGCGGGGCCTATTCTCCTCAGCACACAGCGCCATTTTCCTACACAGCTCCGCTGCTAGGAAGGCTCCCATGCTCTCCCCTGCACTGCACTACACTACAGAAACAGGGTTAAAACAGAGAGGGGGGGCACTTATTTGGCGATATTATTATATATTAAGATGCTATAAGGGAAAACACTTATATAAGGTTGTCCCTGTATAATTATAGCGTTTTGGTGTGTGCTGGCAAACTCTCCCTCTGTCTCCCCAAAGGGCTAGTGGGGTCCTGTCCTCTATCAGAGCATTCCCTGTGTGTGTGCTGTGTGTCGGTACGTGTGTGTCGACATGTATGAGGACGATGTTGGTGAGGAGGCGGAGCAGTTGCCTGTAATGGTGATGTCACTCTCTAGGGAGTCGACACCGGAATGGATGGCTTATTTAGGGAATTACGTGATAATGTCAACACGCTGCAAGGTCGGTTGACGACATGAGACGGCCGGCAAACCAATTAGTACCTGTCCAGGCGTCTCAAACACCGTCAGGGGCTTTAAAACGCCCATTTACCTCAGTCGGTCGACACAGACACGGACACTGACTCCAGTGTCGACGGTGAAGAAACAAACGTATTTTCCATTAGGGCCACACGTTACATGTTAAGGGCAATGAAGGAGGTGTTACATATTTCTGATACTACAAGTACCACAAAAAAGGGTATTATGTGGGGTGTGAAAAAACTACCTGTAGTTTTTCCTGAATCAGATAAATTAAATAAAGTGTGTGATGATGCGTGGGTTTCCCCCGATAGAAAATTATTGGCGTTATACCCTTTCCCGCCAGAAGTTAGGGCGCGTTGGGAAACACCCCTTAGGGTGGATAAGGCGCTCACACGCTTATCAAAACAAGTGGCGTTACCGTCTCCAGATACGGCCGCCCTCAAGGAGCCAGCTGATAGGAGGCTGGAAAATATCCTAAAAAGTATATACACACATACTGGTGTTATACTGCGACCAGCGATCGCCTCAGCCTGGATGTGCAGCGCTGGGGTGGCTTGGTCGGATTCCCTGACTGAAAATATTGATACCCTGGACAGGGACAGTATTTTATTGACTATAGAGCATTTAAAGGATGCATTTCTATATATGCGAGATGCACAGAGGGATATTTGCACTCTGGCATCAAGAGTAAGTGCGATGTCCATATCTGCCAGAAGATGTTTATGGACACGACAGTGGTCAGGTGATGCAGATTCCAAACGGCACATGGAAGTATTGCCGTATAAAGGGGAGGAGTTATTTGGGGTCGGTCCATCGGACCTGGTGGCCTCGGCAACAGCTGGAAAATCCACCTTTTTTACCCCAAATCACATCTCAGCAGAAAAAGACACCGTCTTTTCAGCCTCAGTCCTTTCGTCCCCATAAGGGCAAGCGGGCAAAAGGCCAGTCATATCTGCCCAGGGGTAGAGGAAAGGGAAGAAGACTGCAGCAGGCAGCCCCTTCCCAGGAACAGAAGCCCTCCACCGCTTCTGCCAAGTCCTCAGCATGACGCTGGGGCCGTACAAGCGGACTCAGGTGCGGTGGGGGGTCGTCTCAAGAGTTTCAGCGCGCAGTGGGCTCACTCGCAAGTGGACCCCTGGATCCTACAAGTAGTATCCCAGGGGTACAGATTGGAAATTCGAGACGTCTCCCCCTCGCAGGTTCCTGAAGTCTGCTTTACCAACGTCTCCCTCCGACAGGGAGGCAGTATTGGAAACAATTCACAAGCTGTATTCCCAGCAGGTGATAATCAAAGTACCCCTCCTACAACAAGGAAAGGGGTATTATTCCACACTATTTGTGGTACTGAAGCCAGACGGCTCGGTGAGACCTATTCTAAATCTGAAATCTTTGAACACTTACATACAAAGGTTCAAATCAAGATGGAGTCACTCAGAGCAGTGATAGCGAACCAGGAAGAAGGGGACTATATGGTGTCCCTGGACATCAAGGATGCTTACCTCCATGTCCCAATTTGCCCTTCTCACCAAGGGTACCTCAGGTTCGTGGTACAGAACTGTCACTATCAGTTTCAGACGCTGCCGTTTGGATTGTCCACGGCACCCCGGGTCTTTACCAAGGTAATGGCCGAAATGATGATTCTTCTTCAAAGAAAAGGCGTCTTAATTATCCCTTACTTGGACGATCTCCTGATAAGGGCAAGGTCCAGAGAACAGTTGGAGGTCGGAGTAGCACTATCTCAAGTAGTTCTACGACAGCACGGGTGGATTCTAAATATTCCAAAATCGCAGCTGATTCCGACGACACGTCTGCAGTTCCTATGGATGATTCTGGACACAGTCCAGAAAAAGGTGTTTCTCCCGGAGGAGAAAGCCAGGGAGTTATCCGAGCTAGTCAGAAACCTCCTAAAACCAGGCCAAGTGTCAGTGCATCAATGCACAAGAGTCCTGGGAAAAATGGTGGCTTCTTACGAAGCGATTCCATTCGGCAGATTTCACGCAAGAATTTTTCAGTGGGATCTGCTGGACGAATGGTCCGGATCGCATCTTCAGATGCATCAGCGGATAATCCTGTCTCCAAGGACAAGGGTGTCTCTTCTGTGGTGGCTGCAGAGTTCTCATCTACTAGAGGGCAGCACATTCGGCATTCAGGACTGGGTTCTGGTGACCACGGATGCCAGCCTGAGAGGCTGGGGAGCAGTCACACAGGGAAGAAATTTCCAAGGAGTGTGGTCAAGTCTGGAGACTTCTCTCCACATAAATATACTGGAGCTAAGGGCAATTTACAATGCTCTGAGCCTAGGAAGACCTCTGCTTCAAAGTCAACCGGTGCTGATCCAGTCGGACAACATCACGGCAGTCGCCCACGTAAACAGACAGGGCGGCACAAGAAGCAGGAGGGCAATGGCAGCAAGGATTCTTCGCTGGGCGAAAAATCATGTGATAACACTGTCAGCGGTGTTCATTCCGGGAGTGGACAACTGGGAAGCAGACTTCCTCAGCAGGAACGACCTCCACCCGGGAGAGTGGGGACTTCATCTGGAAGTCTTCCACATGATTGTGAACCGTTGGGAAAGACCAAAGGTGGACATGATGGCGTCCCGTATGAACAAAAAACTGGACAGGTATTGCGCCAGGTCAAGAGACCCTCAGGCAATAGCTGGGACGCTCTGGTAACACCGTGGGTGTACCAGTCGGTGTATGTGTTCCCTCCTCTGCCTCTCATACCCAAGGTACTGAGAATTATAAGACGGAGAGGAGTAAGAACTATACTCGTGGCTCCGGATTGGCCAAGAAGGACTTGGTACCCGGAACTTCAAGAGATACTAAGAAGGGACTTGCTTCAGCAAGGATCATGTCTGTTCCAAGACTTACCGCGGCTGCGTTTGACGGCATGGCGGTTGAACGCCGGATCCTAAGGGAAAAAGGCATTCCGGAAGAGGTCATCCCTACCCTGGTCAGAGCCAGAAAGGAGGTGACCGCACAACATTATCACCGCATTTGGCGAAAATATGTTGCATGGTGTGAGGCCAGGAAGGCCCCCACGGAGGAATTTCAACTCGGTCGATTCCTGCATTTCCTACAAACAGGAGTGTCTATGGGCCTCAAATTGGGGTCCATTAAGGTTCAAATTTCGGCCCTGTCGATTTTCTTCCAGAAAGAATTGGCTTCAGTTCCTGAAGTCCAGAAGTTTGTCAAGGGAGTACTGCATATACAACCCCCTTTTGTGCCTCCAGTGGCACTGTGGGATCTCAACGTAGTTCTGGGATTCCTCAAATCACATTGGTTTAAACCGCTCAAATCTGTGGATTTGAAATATCTCACATGGAAAGTGACCATGCTGTTGGCTCTGGCCTCGGCCAGGCGAGTGTCAGAATTGGCGGCTTTGTCTCACAAAAGCCCATATCTGATTGTCCATTCGGACAGGGCAGAGCTGCGGACTCGTCCCCAGTTTCTCCCTAAGGTGGTGTCAGCGTTTCACCTGAACCAGCTTATTGTGGTACCTGCGGATACTAGGGACTTGGAGGACTCCAAGTTGCTAGATGTTGTCAGGGCCCTGAAAATATAGATTTCCAGGACGGCTGGAGTCAGAAAAACTGACTTGCTGTTATCCTGTATGCACCCAACAAACTGGGTGCTCTTGCTTCTAAGCAGACGATTGCTAGTTGGATGTGTAGTACAATTCAGCTTGCACATTCTGTGGCAGGCCTGCCACAGCCAAAATATGTAAATGCCCATTCCACAAGGAAGGTGGGCTCATCTTGGGCGGCTGCCCGAGGGGTCTCGGCTTTACAACTTTGCCGAGCTGCTACTTGGTCAGGGGCAAACACGTTTGAAAAATTCTACAAATTTGATACCCTGGCTGAGGAGGACCTGGAGTTCTCTCATTCGGTGCTGCAGAGTCATCCGCACTCTCCCGCCCGTTTGGGAGCTTTGGTATAATCCCCATGGTCCTTACGGAGTCCCCAGCATCCACTTAGGACGTCAGAGAAAATAAGAATTTACTTACCGATAATTCTATTTCTCGTAGTCCGTAGTGGATGCTGGGCGCCCATCCCAAGTGCGGATTGTCTGCAATACTTGTACATAGTTATTGTTACAAAAATCGGGTTATTATTGTTGTGAGCCATCTTTTCAGAGGCTCCGCTGTTATCATGCTGTTAACTGGGTTCAGATCACAGGTTGTACAGTGTGATTGGTGTGGCTGGTATGAGTCTTACCCGGGATTCAAAATCCTTCCTTATTGTGTACGCTCGTCCGGGCACAGTATCCTAACTGAGGCTTGGAGGAGGGTCATAGGGGGAGGAGCCAGTGCACACCACCTGATCCTAAAGCTTTTACTTTTGTGCCCTGTCTCCTGCGGAGCCGCTATTCCCCATGGTCCTTACGGAGTCCCCAGCATCCACTACGGACTACGAGAAATAGAATTATCGGTAAGTAAATTCTTATTTTCACTGCTTCTTCTCAGAAGATTATTTGGGAAAATAGAAAACCCATCTACAGTGGTTGTCCCTATTACCTCTCTTGCTAAATCTAACACTGTTACTATTACAAATGTTCTACATGGATAGGAAATGTGAATGGATTGTTAAGTTAGTTTTTGTTTCTTATGGAACATCGCTCAGAACCATTTTAGGGGCTGCTTGGATCAGTTAAATAGAGTAGTAGCGGAATGAGCATATGGATGAGGGTTTGCAATCTGAATCACCCAAATGACCATTCTTGATCTTGGTGGACCACATAAAGGAAGTGTTGCAGCATTTTGGAGAAACTGTCATAGACATTACTCTCAATTGTGCATGATATCTCAGTTGTTGCCAGACACGGTCTAGCTTTAGTCCTTTGAAATAGATATGGAATCCAGATGCACACTGGAAGTTTTGCCTTTGCTGGACAGAAATTGCTCTCAGGCCACAGGAGGAAAGAACTGTGTTTGGGAAAAATAAGAGCAACGCCTTTGAGGGGATACTTCTTTTACCTGTATGGCGGTCATCAGCCCTACCAGAGGGGTAAGCTGTGATAAAGCTAAATATTTATCTTATATAAAACCCTTTATGAGGTCTAAGAACACTGTACGCTATTCACGTATGGAGTACCGTAAGGGTACGCTCGTTGCGTAGCAATTGCTTAGCCGTGGTCGAGACGCTCAAGCGTCACGTTCGCTCACGGCCAAGATATCACAGGCAAGCACGCTATTGGCTGTCGTCTAACGTAATGATTCGCTATAGCGTAGCGGACGCTCGGGACCACGAGGAGATCACCAGCGGCGCTGGCGCTCACAATGTTAAACCTTTATATCTAAACCATAAACAGTATATTGTGCAGTAAAACCTTAGTGTAGTGATAGAGTGTAAATGCAACACAGTATAACCTTATTAACTCAAATGCTGTTCGAGCGTCACCGACGCTCTGAGAATACTTAACACTATAAGAAATACACAGATACCGTGCTTAGGGTCTAACGCCTTATATATATATTATGAATGTTATACTTGCAAAAGAATTAATACAATACAAGTCATACACTACAATATAACATAGACTACCTAACCAGATAACTACACAGGAAACACAATACAATACAATTACGTTTTAAGGGAAAATAAGAGAGCAAGAGGAGAAGAGAGAGAGAGAGAAATGGCTCACAATAACAGTAAGAACAATATGATTGCGGAGAAACACTTACGCACAAGGGGAAACGATCGCATGCGCCTCTGGACATCCAGCTCCCGATTTTCAGCAATTATAACCGTTGAAGAGTGAGCTGGATGTGATCGGCTTGTCTATTTATGCCCCACACACAATACAATTCAATGGTCCCTACAATCTCATTGTTCATTGGACACAGGAATTCGGCTTCGCATTATAACAAAAGGTCATAGGTTGATTCATACAGGTGGGCTGTGACGATTTCCAACAGCTCAGGTGGGTGGGATACTGGGTTTCCCGCCGCATGGCTAAGTAAGAGCAAATAATAGTAAATGGACATAAACTTCTTATGTCCATAACTATTCGCACGAGCGATTAATCCGCTCCAAACCAACACCGGAATATTGCTCTTTAAATGTTCTTCCGATGGATACTAAACACCACTGTATGACTCCTGTTAGACCCTTCGTACAATACAAAGAGGGATCCCTCTGTCCAGGAACATGCTATATTAACTAAACTTTCAGAATCTATCAAAGGGACCATGATCTACAAAATACATTATATAGTTAAAATATGTAACGATTGAGTCGCACGCTACGATCACATAAACTCTACCGTAAATACGCATACCGTGCGCCTGCGGGTGCCCGCGACTGTGAGTATGCGCACGCACGGGAGAGCGTACGCATGCGCAGCGCGGACGTGTATGAGGTGCAAATATGGCAGTGTGTATAGAGATATTTTTCTGACTTTGACAGTCCACCCTTTGGCAGTCAACAATAACTGCCACCTTCTAAAACATTTCAAAAAGAGAAAAATATATGTCAGGGGTTAATACATTTCCATGGTTGGGTAAGGGAGGAGAGTGGAGAAGGTGTGAAGAGGGTATGACCTAGTGAGATAGTAGAAGCATGTGTGTATGAATCCATGTTTGGGGGTCATGTATCATCGTGCCGTACATGTTTTAAATCAAGCTTCGAGGTATTGCGAAGTATACATTTGAATTCCTTCTTATCCCGTGGTACGGGTCTGTGGATGGGCTGTCAAACTTTACCGAGCTCTTTTCGGCTTTTGGTTGTAACAAAATGGGGGAGCACATTTTAGTTGATGATACATGAATGGGGGAATATGTGATTGCTGATATCTGTGCCTGTATTCCCTATACTATGTGTGTAATTACCTGAAGGTTGTAGAGATGAAGAAAAGACATAATTACGGTAAATGCAGTGGTATTCTATGTCAGGTAAATGAACATTTGTCGGTTGAAGTCTTGTTCGGTGTCTGTTGAATGCAGTCTTCTTTGTGCTTTTGCCCATAAGGTGCGAGCAAAAGCTTTGTCAATGTCCATAGATTTACAAAAGTGTTGGGCTAGCGTAATTTTAAAATTTCTAGGGAAACTGGAGATCTATGGCAAAGTTCATCAAATATCTGTGTATAAGGTTGTCAAAACTTCTTCTTTAATCCATCAGTTGTCTGTATACAGGATCATCAAATTCCTCGTCCAAGTGGGTCTTTTTACCTTGGAGAAAACGGAAAAACAGGTGAAAGAAACGGACCGTATAATCGCATTTTCATCACATCATTGTTTCTACAGTTGGGTCATAAATCAAATCTATTGGAATTACAATTTCCTCACTCCTTAGACTCATTACCTCAGGTAGTACTTTTCCAATATAACACAATCCTTCAGAGTTTGGGGCAAGCCACTTTATACGCCTTCCTCCCGCATATGAAATATGCATCATCGGGGAGAACATATGGGACGGAGTAGGACATTACCATATTACACATCTTCCATGTGAACTCTCCTAACCCTAATTCTCCCATCTGTTTAGTACACCTATCAGTTTGTACGATCTGTGCACTGTATCCTAGTGATACCTCTCCAACTCTCGTGATCCTATTTCCTAGGCTATACCTATATCGGAAAGATTTTTCCTTACCGGCTATGTGGCGTATAAGCTCTGTATCTGTTGGCATTCTATCTGCTCTATATGAAAAGGTCATGGTTTGGTTACTCCATGACACTTCCCAATTTCCCGGCTTTCGGGGATTGGAAATGTTGAAACATAATAGGGACCTATCCACATGGTATTGGTGGAGCTTCAAACTAGGAGGGCTGGAGATATTAAACCTCCTGTCCACCGGCCTCCCACCCTTTAGCTCAAGTACCTCCCCTATCGTTAAAGGAAATGGTACTAGCCCTGATTTGCTATGACCTTGAGGTACTTGAGAGCATACCCAACAATCTGTTTTATTTAACACACTACCCACTAAGGAGTGATAGTCACTCAATGGATGCCGGTCCATGTGGATATTAAAACTGGATTGGCATTTCTTAATGCACCCATCCTCAACTACATGGTCACAGAGCCTACAGATACAGTTTTCTTCAGCTAACAATCCTTAAAAGAAAAATGTTTACAAATAACATGGCTAGATCGTTTCTGGTACTCGCCTTTTGCTTGGTGGTTGTATTGCTATTGGAAATTTACACCTCCGTCTCAGTCATCGGAACCTTTCTGGATCCTTTCTCGACCTTACTGGTACTCTCGCCGGAACAGACTGCTCTGGTCAACATCATGGTCAACAGGAAAATCCATATCACAGTCTCTTGGGGCAAGTCCATCTTACAGGAGGAGAAAAGAAGAAATTTGTAATGGGGGTACAGAAAAACAGTTTGAGGGGGAGAGAAACTTGTTACGATAATTAAGTTCTCTAGTCTTGTTGTTCTTCTTGTTCTGCTGTCATCTCAAAGGTGCTGTCTCTCAGTCTTCCAAACGAACATTCCGGTGATGCAATATTCCTTCCAAATCAGCGATCTTTCTGTAAGGAGCAAAAATCTTGCATTACCATTTGTCTAACTGAGGTGTGACATACCATCTTTAAACCATGAAAACATGAGTGAGACGAGAGAGGAAACAAAAAAAAAAAAAAAAAAAGAGAGAGAGAACAATTCATATGTATATATTTCTCTGACGTCCTAAGTGGATGCTGGGGACTCCGTCAGGACCAGGGGGATTAGCGGCTCCGCAGGAGACAGGGCACAAAAGTAAAAGCTTTAGGATCAGGTGGTGTGCACTGGCTCCTCCCCCTATGACCCTCCTCCAAGCCTCAGTTAGATTTTTGTGCCCGGCCGAGAAGGGTGCAATCTAGGTGGCTCTCCTAAAGAGCTGCTTAGAGTAAAAGTTTGTTAGGTTTTTTATTTTCAGTGAGTCCTGCTGGCAACAGGCTCACTGCTACGAGGGACTTAGGGGAGAGAAGTGAACTCACCTGCGTGCAGGATGGATTGGCTTCTTAGGCTACTGGACACCATTAGCTCCAGAGGGAGTCGGAACACAGGTCTCACCCTGGGGTTCGTCCCGGAGCCGCGCCGCCGACCCCCCTTGCAGATGCCGAAAAGTGAAGGTCCAGAAACGGCGGCAGAAGACTCTTCAGTCTTCATAAGGTAGCGCACAGCACTGCAGCTGTGCGCCATTGTTGTCAGCACACTTCATAGCAGCGGTCACTGAGGGTGCAGGGCGCTGGGGGGGGGGGCGCCCTGGGCAGCAATGATAGTACCTTATTCTGGCTAAAAATACATCACATATAGCCCCTGGGGGCTATATGGATGTATTTAACCCCTGCCAGGTCTCAGAAAAACGGGAGAAGAAGCCCGCCGAAAAGGGGGCGGGGCCTATTCTCCTCAGCACACAGCGCCATTTTCCCTCACAGAAATGCTGGTGGGAAGGCTCCCAGGCTATCCCCTGCACTGCACTACAGAAACAGGGTTAAAACAGAGAGGGGGGGCACTTATTTGGCGATATGTATATATATATTAAAATGCTATAAGGGAAAAACACTTATATAAAGGTTGTCCCTGTATAATTATAGCGTTTTTGGTGTGTGCTGGCAAACTCTCCCTCTGTCTCCCCAAAGGGCTAGTGGGGTCCTGTCCTCTATCAGAGCATTCCCTGTGTGTGTGCTGTGTGTCGGTACGTGTGTGTCGACATGTATGAGGACGATGTTGGTGAGGAGGCGGAGCAATTGCCTGAAATGGTGATGTCACTCTCTAGGGAGTCGACACCGGAATGGATGGCTTATTTAAGGAATTACGTGATAATGTCAACACGCTGCAAGGTCGGTTGACGACATGAGACGGCCGGCAAACAAATTAGTACCTGTCCAGGCGTCTCAAACACCGTCAGGGGCTGTAAAACGCTCATTTACCTCAGTCGGTCGACACAGACACGGACACTGACTCCAGTGTCGACGGTGAAAAAACAAACGTATTTTCCTTTAGGGCCACACGTTACATGTTAAGGGCAATGAAGGAGGTGTTACATATTTCTGATACTACAAGTACCACAAGAAGGGTATTATGTGGGGTGTGAAAAAACTACCTGTAGTTTTTCCTGAATCAGATAAATTAAATGAAGTGTGTGATGATGCGTGGGTTTTCCCCGATAGAAAATTATTGGCGGTATACCCTTTCCCGCCAGAAGTTAGGGCGCGTTGGGAAACACCCTTTAGGGTGGATAAGGCGCTCACACGCTTATCAAAACAAGTGGCGGTACCGTCTCCAGATAGGGCCGCCCTCAAGGAGCCAGCTGAGAGGCTGGAAAATATCCTAAAAAGGTATATACACACATACTGGTGTTATACTGCGACCAGCGATCGCCTCAGCCTGGATGTGCAGCGCTGGGGTGGCTTGGTCGGATTCCCTGACTGAAAATATTGATACCCTTGACAGGGACAGTATTTTATTGACTATAGAGCATTTAAAGGATGCATTTCTATATATGCGAGATGCACAGAGGGATATTTGCACTCTGGCATCAAGAGTAAGTGCGATGTCCATATCTGCCAGAAGATGTTTATGGACACGACAGTGGTCAGGTGATGCAGATTCCAAACGGCACATGGAAGTATTGCCGTATAAAGGGGAGGAGTTATTTGGGGTCGGTCCATCGGACCTGGTGGCCTCGGCAACAGCTGGAAAATCCACCTTTTTTACCCCAAATCACATCTCAGCAGAAAAAGACACCGTCTTTTCAGCCTCAGTCCTTTCGTCCCCATAAGGGCAAGCGGGCAAAAGGCCAGTCATATCTGCCCAGGGATAGAGGAAAGGGAAGAAGACTGCAGCAGGCAGCCCATTCCCAGGAACAGAAGCCCTCCACAGCTTCTGCCAAGTCCTCAGCATGACGCTGGGGCCGTACAAGCGGACTCAAGTGCGGTGGGGGGTCGTCTCAAGAGTTTCAGCGCGTAGTGGGCTCACTCGCAAGTGGACCCCTGGATCCTACAAGTAGTATCCCAGGGGTACAGACTGGAAATTCGAGACGTCTCCCCCTCGCAGGCTCCTGATGTCTGCTTTACCAACGTCTTCCTCCGACAGGGAGGCAGTATTGGAAACAATTCACAAGCTGTATTCCCAGCAGGTGATAATCAAAGTACCCCTCCTACAACAAGGAAAGGGCTATTATTCCACACTATATTGTGGTACTGAAGCCAGACGGCTCGGTGAGACCTATTCTAAATGGGAAATCTTTGAACACTTACATACAAAGGTTCAAATCAAGATGGAGTCACTCAGAGCAGTGATAGCGAACCAGGAAGAAGGGGACTATATGGTGTCCCTGGACATCAAGGATGCTTACCTCCATGTCCCAAATTGCCCTTCTCACCAAGGGTACCTCAGGTTCGTGGTACGGAACTGTCACTATCAGTTTCAGACGCTGCCGTTTGGATTGTCCACGGCACCCCGGGTCTTTACCAAAGTAATGGCCGAAATGATGATTCTTCTTCAAAGAAAAGGCGTCTTAATTATCCCTTACTTGAACGATCTCCTGATAAGGGCAAGGTCCAGAGAACAGTTGGAAGTCGGAGTAGCACTATCTCAAGTAGTTCTACGACAGCACGGGTGGATTCTAAATATCCAAAATCGCAGCCGTTTCCGACGACACGTCTGCTGTTCCTAGGGATGGTTCTGGACACAGTCCAGAAAAAGGTGTTTCTCCCGGAGGAGAAAGCCAGGGAGTTATCCGAGCTAGTCAGGAACCTCCTAAAACCAGGAAAAGTGTCAGTGCATCATTGCACAAGAGTCCTGGGAAAAATGGTGGCTTATTACGAAGCGATTCCATTCGGCAGATTCCACGCAAGAACTTTTCAGTGGGATCTGCTGGACAAATGGTCCGGATCGCATTTTCAGATGCATCAGCGGATAACCCTATCTCCAAGGACAAGGGTGTCTCTCCTGTGGTGGTTACAGAGTGCTCATCTTCTAGAGGGCCGCAGATTCGGCATTCAGGATTGGATGCTGGTGACCACGGAGGCCAGCCTGAGAGGCTGGGGAGCAGTCACACAGGGAAAAAATTTCCAGGGAGTGTGATCAAGTCTGGAGATTTTTCTCCACATAAATATACTGGAGCTAAGGGCAATTTACAATGCTCTAAGCTTAGCAAGACCTCTGCTTCAAGGTCAGCCGGTATTGATCCAGTGGGACAACATCACGGCAGTCGCCCACGTAAACAGACAGGGCGGCACAAGAAGCAGGAGGGCAATGGCAGAAACTGCAAGGATTTTTCGCTGGGCGGAAAATCATGTGATAGCACTGTCAGCAGTGTTCATTCCGGGAGTGGACAACTGGGAAGCAGACTTCCCCAGCAGGCACCAAAGGTGGACATGATGGCGTCCCGCCTGAACAAAAAACTGGACAAGTATTGCGCCAGGTCAAAAGACCCTCAGGCAATAGCTGTGGACGTTCTGGTAACACCGTGGGTGTACCAGTCGGTGTATGTCTTCCCTCCTCTGCTTCTCATACCCAAGGTATTGAGAATTATAAGACGTAGAGGAGTAAGAACTATACTCGTGGCTCCGGATTGGCCAAGAAGGACTTGGTACCCGGAACTTCAAGAGATGCTCACAGAGGACTCATGGCCTCTGCCGCTAAGAAGGGACTTGCTTCAGCAAGTACCATGTCTGTTCCAAGACTTACCGCGGCTGCGTTTGACGGCATGGCGGTTGAACGCCGGATCCTAAGGGAAATAGGCATTCCGGAAGAGGTCATTCCTACCCTGGTCAAAGCCAGGAAGGAGGTGACCGCACAACATTATCACCACATGTGGCGAAAATATGTTGCGTGGTGTGAGGCCAGGAAGGCCCCATGAAGAAATTTCAACTCGGTCGTTTCCTGCATTTCCTGCAAACAGGAGTGTCTATGGGCCTCAAATTGGGGTCCATTAGGGTTCAAATTTCGGCCCTGTCGATTTTCTTCCAGAAAGAATTGGCTTCAGTTCCTGAAGTCCAGAAGTTTGTCAAGGGAGTACTGCATATACAACCCCCTTTTGTGCCTCCAGTGGCACTGTGGGATCTCAACGTAGTTCTGGGATTCCTAAAATCACATTGGTTTAAACCGCTCAAATCTGTGGATTTGAAATATCTCACAGGGAAAGTGACCATGCTGTTGGCCCTGGCCTCGGCCAGGCGAGTGTCAGAATTGGCGGCGTTTGTCTCAAAAAAGCCCATATCTGATTGTCCATTCGGACAGGGCAGAGCTGCGGACTCATCCCCAGTTTCTCCCTAAGGTGGTGTCAGTGTTTCACCCGAACCAGCTTATTGTGGTACCTGCGGCTACTAGGGACTTGGAGGACTCCAAGTTGCTAGATGTTGTCAGGGCCCTGAAAATATAGTTTCCAGGACGGCTGGAGTCAGGAAAACTGACTTGCTGTTATCCTGTATGCACCCAACAAACTGGGTGCTCTTGCTTCTAAGCAGACGATTGATAGTTGGATGTGTAGTACAATTCAGCTTGCACATTCTGTGGCAGGCCTGCCACAGCCAAAATATGTAAATGCCCATTCCACAAGGAAGGTGGGCTCATCTTGGGCGGCTGCCCGAGGGGTCTCGGCTTTACAACTTTGCCGAGCTGATACTTGGTCAGGGGCACACCCTGACTGAGGAGGACCTGGAGTTCTCTCATTCGGTGCTGCAGAGTCATCCGCACTCTCCCGCCCGTTTGGGAGCTTTGGTATAATCCCCATGGTCCTGACGGAGTCCCCAGCATCCACTTAGGACGTCAGAGAAAATAAGAATTTACTTACCGATAATTCTATTTTTCGTAGTCCGTAGTGGATGCTGGGCGCCCATCCCAAGTGCGGATTGTCTGCAATACTTGTACATAGTTATTGTTACAAAAATCGGGTTATTATTGTTGTGAGCCATCTTTTCAGAGGCTCCGCTGTTATCATGCTGTTAACTGGGTTCAGATCACAGGTTGTACAGTGTGATTGGTGTGGCTGGTATGAGTCTTACCTGGGATTCAAAATCCTTCCTTATTGTGTACGCTCGTCCGGGCACAGTATCCTAACTGAGGCTTGGAGGAGGGTCATAGGGGGAGGAGCCAGTGCACACCACCTGATCCTAAAGCTTTTACTTTTGTGCCCTGTCTCCTGCGGAGCCGCTAATCCCCCTGGTCCTGACGGAGTCCCCAGCATCCACTACGGACTACGAGAAATAGAATCATCGGTAAGTAAATTCTTATTATAACATAACACATCAATAAACAACAGAAAAAAAAGAAACATTTTTTTTTCCAAACATAAACATTTTCTAAAACATTGTCAGATCATCAGGCTGTCATATCTACATGTCCAATGGTTTCCTTGCGCAGTCCCTCCCCCCAGCACTTCCATATTCCATTGTCTGTATCTGGCCAGAATACATTGGTGCGGATAGGTCATGCTGGGGTTTGGTAGACTTCTGCAAAGACCAAGTATATATGCAATGTTTGAATCCTACCAATAATCGTCAGAGGTGGGGAGAGAGAAAAAGAAAAAAAACATTTTTCACAAATACATTTACAGCGTTTCACCTGATCATTCCTGTGTCTTCAGTGAATGACCTCCCAATTTATTAACTGTTACCTCAGGCTTACCATCCGTCCTAGTGATCACCTTTCTTGACTACATATTATGGGTGTGGCCCAAAATTTTTCCTATAAGATCCCTGATTATAATTTTGTGTGTCATAACCCTGCTCATATCTTTGTCTAGGGGGGTTTATGTGAATTTTGTCTACTTCCTGATCTGCAATCTCTTGCAAAATGACCTTCCTTTTGGCAGTTATAACACCTTGTCACCTTTGGCTTAACCACAGGGATCTGAGGCTTCTTTGTTTCCCTTTGCTTGATGCTGGTTTGCTCATGCCCAACAGCAGAGTCCCTTAATGCAGTTACTGATTTATCTCTCCAGTATGGATTGGTGATCTGTATCTTTGCTCTCAACACTTCCTTTAAACCATCCATTAGCACAGATACTGCTACTTCTCTGTGCGGTGCACTTGTTTTGATGTCTGTGATCCCAGTGTTCCTAGCCATTACTTGCAGTGCTCGATTGAAATAATTGGAAATACTTTCCCCTTCGTTTTGTCTTATGGAGAAGATTTTGTTCCACTCGACAATGGCTGGGAAATATACTTCTAACTGTTGGTTGATCTGCTTAATACATTCCTGATTGTGTTCCTCCGTACAAGGTGCCTCCGTGTCTAATTTACAATCAGCAATGAACTTTTCAGGGTCAACACTGGAGGGCAAACATGTCCTCAGCACTGCTCGCCACTCTTTGTTGGTGAGTTCTGTGGAGTTTCCTAGTTCTTTAACAAACCTTTGACATGCTACTAGATTTTTCCTAGGATCAGGAAATTCAGACATAATTGATCTCAATTCGGTCCGGGACCAGAGACAGCGCATTGCACTGTCCTTGACGGGAATGATTCCCTGATCGTCAGTCTTCCCATTGGGGACTGCGATCACCCTGACCGGATCAAACTCAACTACATCATTTTGTGTTGATCTTACAATATGGGGTACATCTGTTTGTGCGTGATAGAAAACATTGTACGTACCTGTGGACACGACCTCACCTGACCCTCCGTTAGGGGGTTTGATTATTGCCTTTACCGATTTGGTCGCGTCCACCTGGATGTCTTGTAGGATGGCTTCTGGAAGAGGTGCCGACATTGTTCTGGGCTCACTTTCTTGTTTGTATTCCTGAGGGAAGTTTGACATGGGGTGCAACTTGCATAGGTTAATAGTTGTACATTTAACAGTATTACAATTATCATTGTTACATTTATTACACTTATTCTTATCATCTATACTACAGTTGCTAAGAGCGTTTTTATTGTTCAACCTTGTGCTTTTCTCCGCAACCATAATCCTCTCCATTGCCATGTCTCTCCTCTCAAGATAAGAGTCAGATAAGTCAATTAAATCTCTTTGCAATTCACTTTCCTGTTGCCATAACTGCAAATAATCATAATGTTTGATTCGTCTCTTTGCTGGTTCAATGAGACCTATCCTTCTCCTTAAATTCATTAACACTTCTGGGCTGAAGCTACCTATTCTTGGGAATTTCTCCCCGTCATGCATTGTCATTCTTTCCCATTCATCACATAAAATTTCTGTGTGCCTTCCGTATTTTTCACACATTACGTACCTTGCCGACCCGACTGGTCGGTTTATAGAATCAACCCGAACCGAGGTTGATCGCCCCCTTCCTGAACAACTGGCCCCCATAATTTGCAGGTGTTACGGACCCTTACAAAAAACAAAGATATTCACGATAGGTTGGCGGTGAAGTTTACCGAGCACCTCACTCACTCGCCCACGCCGACCAATACGACCTGATCACACTGATATAGTGCTGGCGTACTCGACCCAGGGCCCCTATTAACCTTTGTTTACTGGAACATGTGAGTGTGATCCGCAGAGCATTAACCCTTTCCAGTAAAGGTGTGGTTGTCAGATAGTTCCTGAGTGACCAGCGAACTTCCCTTTTTGAAAAAATAAAAAATTACACAAATCACGTTAGAATGTACAAATAGCGTTTATGACCTTCGTACACAAATAGTACCGGTCAGGTTTACTAATGCACACAATTACGTGCGGTACAATCGTTCAGCACATAAGCAACTAATCTTATGTACGGAGCGACCAGCGGAATCGAAAATTGCGGCTGCGAATTCCTTCAGCAAGAGCTTGTATGGCCTATATGGGTGTTGCACCAACCCTTTTTTTGGTGTTGTGCCTGTGGACTCTATAGCGGACTTCCTTGTCTGCTGTACGTAGACCTCCTGGTCTGTTATGACCTCCTGGTCTGCTACAGTATGACCTCCTGGTCTGCTATACTCTAATGCTCAAATTTTATGTTTAACCAAGGATGCCTCCCTAGCCACCGTGCATGTCACTTACACGTATGTACCTCACGAGAACTCAATGATTTCTTTTGGTTCAATCCTCAAAATTGTAAAAACAAACACTCACTCACCACATATACACTTTTGTTTCTATTTCTATTTCTGCGCAGAAATTTCTCTTTAGACCAGATGTGTTACAAATTAGGAGAAGGATCTGTTAATTTAAATTTCGAATTTAAAATAGATTTGCGCTACTTATCGCCTGTTGCGTTACTTAAAAATCAACACTATCGTGTGACTTGAGTTACGTGGGCGTACCCAGACGCTCCGTTGCGTAATTTACGCTGCGTGCGTCGGCCTTTGCGTACGCGAGTCTCTCCCTTTGTTAGAGACACGTGTACACCAGTCTTTGTCCACCGTAACACAACTAACACGTTTTATCAATGTAGATGATCCTCGATCATCTACCGCACACCACACCAATCTCTCCTTTTACCTTTAGGTAGAGCTGTGTGTATTTCTATACCTTAACTGTATTACCTTTACTCTTTAACTATGAAATAGCGGCAAATCTCTCTTAGTACGTTTATCAATTATACAATGGCAAACAGGAGAGTGATATATGAAAATACACGAATGAAAAGAAATGCAGATATGCGTGCGTGTGTACGCAAGACAGAAATAAACAGTTTTAAAAAAGACACTATCGTTTTGTTCTTACCTCCGGTCCCGGATTCCTTCAGCACCCTTTACTAAGTGAAGCAGACGCTTATCCAAACAGCACTACGAGGAATATGACCTCCCGCCCTTTGCTGCTGGATAATGTCTGCTGAAATTACCTAGTGCAGATATGTGAAGGACGGGCGAGCCGCCAATTGATAAAGATAAATATTTATCTTATATAAAACCCTTTATGAGGTCTAAGAACACTGTACGCTATTCACGTATGGAGTACCGTAAGGGTACGCTCGTTGCGTAGCAATTGCTTAGCCGTGGTCGAGACGCTCAAGCGTCACGTTCGCTCACGGCCAAGATATCACAGGCAAGCACGCTATTGGCTGTCGTCTAACGTAATGATTCGCTATAGCGTAGCGGACGCTCGGGACCACGAGGAGATCACCAGCGGCGCTGACGCTCACAATGTTAAACCTTTATATCTAAACCATAAACAGTATATTGTGCAGTAAAACCTTAGTGTAGTGATAGAGTGTAAATGCAACACAGTATAACCTTATTAACTCAAATGCTGTTCGAGCGTCACCGACGCTCTGAGAATACTTAACACTATAAGAAATACACAGATACCGTGCTTAGGGTCTAACGCCTTATATATATATTATGAATGTTATACTTGCAAAAGAATTAATACAATACAAGTCATACACTACAATATAACATAGACTACCTAACCAGATAACTACACAGGAAACACAATACAATACAATTACGTTTTAAGGGAAAATAAGAGAGCAAGAGGAGAAGAGAGAGAGAGAGAAATGGCTCACAATAACAGTAAGAACAATATGATTGCGGAGAAACACTTACGCACAAGGGGAAACGATCGCATGCGCCTCTGGACATCCAGCTCCCGATTTTCAGCAATGATAACCGTTGAAGAGTGAGCTGGATGTGATCGGCTTGTCTATTTATGCCCCACACACAATACAATTCAATGGTCCCTATAATCTCATTGTTCATTGGACACAGGAATTCGGCTTCGCATTATAACAAAAGGTCATAGGTTGATTCATACAGGTGGGCTGTGACTATTTCCAACAGCTCAGGTGGGTGGGATACTGGGTTTCCCGCCGCATGGCTAAGTAAGAGCAAATAATAGTAAATGGACATAAACTTCTTATGTCCATAACTATTCGCACGAGCGATTAATCCGCTCCAAACCAACACCGGAATATTGCTCTTTAAATGTTATTCCGATGGGTACTAAACACCACTGTATGACTCCTGTTAGACCCTTCGTACAATACAAAGAGGGATCCCTCTGTCCAGGAACATGCTATATTAACTAAACTTTCAGAATCTATCAAAGGGACCATGATCTACAAAATACATTATATAGTTAAAATATGTAACGATTGAGTCGCACGCTACGATCACATAAACTCTACCGTAAATACGCATACCGTGCGCCTGCGGGTGCCCGCGACTGAGTATGCGCACGCACGGGAGAGCGTACGCATGCGCAGCGCGGACGTGTATGAGGTGCAAATATGGCAGTGTGTATAGAGATATTTTTCTGACTTTGACAGCTGACTGGGAACAGCAGATATCAATGTCTCTTTATAGAAATATGTAATGTCCAAGAAAACTTACAGTCTCCACACCCCTTCATAAAGAGAAAACCAGGGCTGCCCAGAGAGTACACATGTTTGGGGTTTCTCTCAGCCCAAATACAGCTGTGCCACCTTCCTGACCGTCATCTAAAGCACAGAGCATATACTGCACTGAGGCCCTACCAACACAGTGACACCCCACAGTCACAGACGGAGATTATTATTACCAGTGATTTCTATAGCGTACACATATTCCATAGCGCTTTACAGAGAATATTTGGAAATTCACATCATATTCCCTACCACATGTATACACATTCACGCTAGGGTTAATTTTTTGGTTGGGAGTCAGTTAACCTACCGGAATATATTTGGATTGCGGGAGGAAACTGGAGTACCTGGAGGCATCCCACGACAGCACAGGGAGAATATACAAACTCCACACAGGTATGGCCATGTTGGGAATGAAACCCATGACCTCATTGCTGTGAGGCAGTAATGCTAACCATCACACCGTCCATGCTGCCTCAGGTCACTAGTACCTGTATTGGGGGTTACGTCGTGTGTGGCCTGCAGACCGTGACAGTAATGATCACGGTAATCAGAGCTTGTTGATGTCTATGGTAAGGCTAGAGCTACTTCAGTAATAAACCATGTAATCTGCCTCACTGAGACTTGTCACTGCTGAATATACTAAAGAGGCGGAACTACTGTCTATGCTTCATTTGACTAATTAGAAAGTACCTTTTTCAAACCGTGCAACGATGGGCCTGTGATAAGAAAGTTGGCATGTCTTGTAACATTTGTTGTACGTTGTGGTTTTTTTCTGTCAGCCACTAGGGGACACTGGCACTAAGTCAAGACACTGGGGCATTGATGGTGGCTTACAGGGAGCTGGCACTTTAAATAATCTAAAAGTGAAACGGCTCCTCCCCCTCTATCTCCCATCATCCCTCAGTTTTGAATTTGTGCCGAGGGAGGCAGTCACAACTGACTGAGCTCCAGCTCAGTTTATATATTACTTTATTTTATTTGTTTTACTGTTTTTTTTATTCAAGGGACTTTGTTTCCATATGCCTCAGGAGACACTTCGCCACTTAATAAGAGAAGTGGTGTCCGGGTTCATCATCAGCAGCGTCACACTGCACTGGAGAACAGCGCTTAAGCGAGAAGCACTGTTCTTTCCAAAAGAAGCTGCATCCTCCTGAGGGCAGCGGCCAGCAGACCCTTTGCCACTTAATAAGAGAAGTGGTGCCCGGGTTCATCAGCAGCATCACCACGCTGCACTGGAGAACAGCGCTTAAGAGAGCAGCACTGTTCTTTCCAAAAGAAGCTGCGTCCTCCTGAGGCTCTGGATGGGTGAATGTGATCACCCCTGTAGGATGCAGCGGCCACCCCCCTCCCTCCTCCACCTTGCAGTTTACTTGCTAGCAGGCTACACTGGGACGTGACAGGTTAACCGCGGCAGCTGGTCTCCTTGGCAACCGCACTGCCGCACTCAGCATGCAGCGCGATCTTGGACTAGAGCAGTGCTGGAGGTGACAGCGGGGGTCTCGGTCAGTGATTCAGGAAGCAGCCTGCAACGCGAAACAGATCCCGCACTGAGTGCGTCCAGCGTGGCGCTCAGTGCAGAGAGGGAGAGTGGTTATCAGCGCACAACGCTATAACTGAGAAGTGAATGTTTGTTTAAGGCACAAAGCGCCTTACACTTGGACTGCTTTAAACGTTTAGCCATCCACTCAAACTGGCTGAAAACCTAGTGAGATGGGTGCCAGTGGAGGGGGGATGCGGGGTTGGCAGGTTTCTGTGCCTGTCATTCATCTAGCAAGCTCCCCAGCTAAGCAGTGATAATGGCAACAATGTTTTCTTCTCTGCACAGAGACAGGTGCACAATAGTAAGACTACCAGAGACCCAGACCCTGCACACATATTACAGGCTGGTGGCTGAGGGAGTTTAGTATAAGGGAGTAGAATATATGTACCTCCCTCTATCCTTCTGATATTCCTAGCTTTTTCTCTTGGTTTGCTATTGAGAGTGCTGGTATTATTATTATTATTATTATTATTATTATTATTATTGTGTGTGTGTGTGTGTGTGTGTGTGTGTGTGTGTGTGTGTGTGTGTGTGTGCGTGTGTGCGTGTGTGTGTGTGTGTGTGTGTGTGTGTGTGTGTGTGTGTGTGTGTCCTCTGTCCGTTACAATGGCAGGCAGGGGACCAGCAAATAAAGCATCACAAAAACTGTTTGTGTGTGCGAAGTGTAATAATAAAGACACAGATGATTCCTCCCTGTGTGAAGCATGTGCTTTGGAGGTCACATCAATCAGCCCATCACAGGATGCTAATTTTACCCCCTGGGCGGTGGCTCTCACAGGAACCATCTCAGTTACATACCGAATTGGCTGCCTTGCGGAAGACTTGGCATACAGGGAGATTCCTCATAATGAGATACCTATTTCTTCGGAACCACCTTGGGTGGCAGGGCTAGCAAAGTCGGTGGAGATTCTATCAAAACACTTAAGCTGGGTACACACTTGCAGATAAATCTGCTGTTCAATCGATCTGCAGCTATATCTGCAGATGGTGGTTGTTCATTCACACAGAAAGATGCACCAATATATCTTAAAGATATATCTGCTGTTCAATCGATCTGCAGCTATATATGCAGATGGTGGTTGTTCATACACACAGAAAGATGCACTAATATAGTTGCAGATATATTGGTAATCTGCTGTGTTGCACAGCAGATGCAATATATCTGAAAGACGTCTTTCACAGACATATTGCTTGTACACACCTGCAGATCAGCAAAAGATATATTGGACAACCAACTGATTGGCCAATATATCTGCCAGTGTGTACCCAGCATTAGATACGTCCAATAGACAGCCACAGACAGTTTCTAAAGCTAAGAAACGTCCAGCTCTGCTGACTCTTCAATCAGATGAATCAGGAGAGGAACTCCTCTCGCGGGATGGCTGTGAAATGGGTAAAATTACTGACGCTGATGACGAAGTTTCTCAAGAATCTATTCAGGAAGTTAAACCTCTTATCTTGGCGATAGGGCAAGTTTTAAACATTTCTGAGGCTTTGCCGCCAGATTCGCCAGACACTGCCTTATTTGACAGAAGACAAAGATCATCAGTCACTTATCCCTTTTCAAAGAAACTGGACTATCAGCTGACTGAGGCTTGGAGGAATCCGGATAAGTGATTTTCGATGCCAAAACGATTCCTGAGTAATTATCCTTTTCCATCGTTTATGACAGATAAATGGGAAAAGTCTCCTGAAGTGGATTCTTCTTTCTCCAGGTTATCAAACAAGACTGTGTTATCTGTCCCTGGCGCAACTTCTTTAAAAGACCCTGCGGATCGTAGACTAGATATCTTATTGAAATCCATTTATTCGGCTGCAGGTGTTTCCCTTAGACCAGCCTTGGTGAGCTCTTGGGTGAACAAAGCAGTGGAACATTGGGCTGCTAAATTGATAAAGGACTTACAAGATGGAGTTCCGGTGGAAGAAGTCATTATTCTAGCCGAACAAATTAATGTAGGAGAAGCTGCTAGAGATATCAGTCAGGTTAATCAAGAATCTTAGCATCCATTATTGCAGCCAGAAAGAGCCCTTTGACTAAGATCGTGACGAGGGGACACGGAGTCTTAGAGAGCGGCGGATGCTCTGCCGTTTTTGGGTGATTCTTTTTGGGAAAGAACTAGATACTTTAATCTCACAGGCTACGGGTGGTACATTTATTTCTCTAACGTCCTAGAGGATGCTGGGACTCCGTAAGGACCATGGGGAATAGACGGGCTCCGCAGGAGGCATGGGCACTTTAAGAAAGACTTTGGACTCTGGGTGTGCACTGGCTCCTCCCTCTATGCCCCTCCTCCAGACCCCAGTTTTAGACTGTGCCCAGAGGAGAATGGGTGCACTGCAGGGAGCTCTCCTGAGTTTCCTGCTTAGAAAGCATTTTTGTTAGGATTTTTTCTCTTTTTCAGGGAGCACTGCTGGCAACAGGCTCCCTGCATCGAGGGACTGAGGAGAGAGGAGCAGACCTACTTAAATGATGGGCTCTGCTTCCTCGGCTACTGGACACCATTAGCTCCAGAGGGAGTGAACACAGGTTCGTCCTGGGCGTTCACCCCAGAGCCGCGCCGCCGTTCTCCTCACAGAGCCAGAAGAAACGAAGACAGAAGACGTCTAAGGCGGCAGAAGCCTTCGGTGCTTCACTGAGGTAACGCACAGCACCGCAGCTGTGCGTCATTGCTCCCATACACCTCACACACTCCGGTCACTGTAAGGGTGCAAGGCGCAGGGGGGGCGCCCTGGGCAGCAATAAAACACCTCTCCTATGGCAAAAGTCTATATACATGTACAGGTGGGCACTGTACATGTATATAAAAGAGCCCCCGCCATTTTTTAGTAAGTTTGAGCGGGACAGAAGCCCGCCGCCGAGGGGGCGGGGCTTCTCCCTCAGCACTCACCAGCGCCATTTTCTCTCCACAGCACCGCTGAGAGGAAGCTCCCCGGACTCTCCCCTGCTTGACACACGGTGAAAGGGGGTTTTAAAGTAGAGGGGGGGCACATTATTGGCGTTTATACATTAAGCAGCGCTACTGGGTAAACAATCTGTTTTTCTCCAGGGTTATATAGCGCTGGGGTGTGTGATGGCATACTCTCTCTCTGTCTCTCCAAGGGGCCTCAGGGGGAACCTGTCTTCAGAAAAGAGATTCCCTGTGTGTGTGAAGTGTGTCGGTACGTGTATGTCGACATGTTTGACGAGGAAGGCTCACCTAAGGAGGAGGGGGAGTGCATGATTGTCAGGTCGCCGTCGGCAACGCCGACACCGGACTGGGTGGATATGTGGAATGTCTTGAATGCAAATGTAAATTTACTGCATAAACGATTGGACAAGGCTGAAGCTAGGGATCAGTCAGGTAGTCAGACCATGCCTGTCCCTGTGGCACCAGGACCTTCGGGGTGTCAAAAACGCACCATATCCCAGATCACTGACACAGATACCGACACAGATACTGACTCTAGTGTCGACTATGAGGATGCAAAATTACAGTCAAAGCTGGCAAAAGGTAATCGTTACATGATTATTGCCATTAAAGAGGTTTTGCATATCACTGAGGAACCCCCTGTCCCTGACACGAGGGTACACATGTATAAAGGGAAAAAGCCTGAGGTCACTTTTCCGTCCTCATTTGAACTAAGCGACTTGTGCGAAAAGGCTTGGGAATCTCCAGATAGGAGACTACAAAGTTCCCAAAAGGATTCTTATGGCGCATCCCTTTCCACAAAAGGACAGGATACGATGGGAATCTTCGCCTAAGGTAGACAAGGTGCTGACACGCTTATCCAAGAAGGTGGCACTGCCTTCTCAGGATACAGCTTCCCTCAAGGATCCTGCTGATCGTAAGCAGGAGGTTACCATGAAGCACATTTACACACATTCCGGTACTATCGTTAGACCGGCTATGGCATCGGCCTGGGTGTGTAGTGCTGTCGCAGCATGGACAGATTCCTTATCTACGGAAATTGACACCCTAGATAAGGATACCACTCTAATGACCCTAGAGCATATCAAAGATGCTGCTTTATATATGAGGGATGCTCAAAGAGACATTTGTTTACTAAGCTCCAGAATAAATGCTATGTCTATTTCTGCTAGGCGACTCCTGTGGACCCGACAGTGGACGGGGGATGCCGACTCAAAGCAGCATATGGAGTCGTTGCCTTACAAGGGGGAGGAGTTGTTTGGAGAAGGCCTCTCGGACCTTGTCTCTACTGCTACGGCCAGTAAATCGAATTTCTTACCTTATGTCCCCCAGCAGCATACTAAAAAGGCACCTCATAATCAAATGCAGTCCTTTCGTTCCAATAAAAGCAAGAAGGTACGGGGATCGTCCTTCCTTGCCAGAGGAAAAGGCAAGGGAAAAAAGCTGCATGCAGCTAGTTCCCAGGAGCAGAAGTCCTCCCCTACGTCTGCAAAGTCCACCGCATGACGCTGGGGCTTCCCGGGGGGAGTCAGCTCAAGTGGGGGCACGTCTTCGATTTTTCAGCCAGGTCTGGGTTCACTCACAGGTGGATCCCTGGGCTATAGAGATTGTTTCTCAGGGATACAGGCTGGAATTCGAAGACGTGCCTCCTCGCCGGTTTTTCAAATCGGCTCTGCCAGCTTCCCCGTCAGAGAGGGAGTTAGTGTTGACTGCAATTCAAAAATTGTATCTTCAACAGGTGATAGTCAAAGTTCCTCTTCTCCAGCAAGGAAAGGGGTATTACTCAACCCTGTTTGTGGTCCCGAAACCGGACGGTTCGGTCAGGCCCATTTTGAATCTAAAATCCCTGAACTTGTACTTGAAAAAGTTCAAGTTCAAGATGGAATCGCTCAGAGCGGTCATTGCCAGCCTGGAGGGGGGGGATTGGATGGTGTCCCTGGACATAAAGGATGCATACCTTCATGTTCCGATTTTCCCTCCTCACCAGGCGTTCCTGAGATTTGCAGTATAGGACTGTCATTACCAATTTCAGACGTTGCCGTTTGGGCTTTCCACAGCCCCGAGAATTTTCACCAAGGTAATGGCGGAAATGATGGTGCTCCTGCGCAAGCAGGGTGTCACAATTATCCTATACTTGGACGATCTCCTCATAAAGGCGAGATCTCGGGAGAAGTTGCTGGACAGCGTGTCGCTGTCGGTGAGGATGTTGCAGGGGCACGGCTGGATTCTTAATATACCGAAGTCCCAGCTAGTCCCTACAACGCGCCTGACCTTTCTGGGTCTGATTCTAGACACAGACCAGAAAAAGGTTTTTCTTCCGATGGAAAAGGCTCAGGAGCTTATAGCCCTGGTCAGGAACCTATTAAAGCTAAAAAAAGGTTTCAGTGCATCACTGCACGCGTGTCCTGGGGAAGATGGTGGCAGCGTACGAGGCCATCCCCTTCGGAAGGTTCCATGCGAGGACCTTTCAATGGGATCTACTGGACAAATGATCCGGGTCCCATTTACAAATGCATCAGAGGATCACCCTGTCTCCCAGAGCCAGGGTATCTCTCCTGTGGTGGCTGCACAGTGCTCACCTCCTAGAAGGCCGCAGGTTCGGAATTCAGGACTGGATCCTGGTGACCACGGACGCAAGCCTCCGAGGTTGGGGAGCAGTCACACTGGGAAGAAATTTCCAAGGTCTCTGGTCAAATCTAGAGACTTGTCTACATATCAACGTCCTGGAGTTGAGGGCCATATACAACGCCCTACGCCAGGCGGAGGCATTGCTTTGGGACAAACCGGTTCTGATTCAGTCAGACAATGTCACAGCAGTGGCTCATGTAAACCGCCAAGGGGGCACAAGGAGCAGAGCGGCCATGGCAGAAGCGACCAGGATTCTTCGCTGGGCGGAAGGCCATGTAAGCTCCCTATCAGCTGTATTCATCACGGGGGTGGACAACTGGGAAGCGGACTTCCTCAGCAGGCACGACCTGCATCCGGGGGAGTGGGGACTTCATCAAGAAGTCTTCGCACAGATCGTGGGTCGGTGGGGACTGACTCAGATAGACATGATGGCGTCCCGTCTCAAGAAAAAGCTAAAGCGGTATTGCGCCAGGTCAAGAGACCCTCAGGCGGTAGCGGTGGACGCTCTAGTGACACCTTGGGTGTTCAGATCGGTCTATGTTCCCTCCTCTACCTCTCATACCCAAGGTGTTGAGAATAATAAGACTAAGAAGAGTAAGAACAATCCTCATTGTTCCAGATTGGCGACGAAGGACTTGGTATCCGGATCTGCAAGAGTTGCTCACAGAAGATCTGAGGCCTCTTCCTCTAAGACAGGACCTGCTGCAGCAGGGGCCCTGTCTGTTCCAAGACTTACCGCGGCTGCGTTTGACGGCATGGCGGTTGAACGCCGGATCCTAGCGAAAAAAGGTATTCTGGAGGAGGTCATTCCTACCCTGATCAAGGCTAGGAAGGACGTGACATCGAAACATTATCACCATATATGGCGAAAATATGTTTCTTGGTGTGAGGCCAGGACTGCTCCTACAGAGGAGTTCCATTTGTGTCGTCTGCTTCACTTCCTGCAAACAGGAGTGACTTTGGGCCTAAAATTAGGGTCCATAAAGGTCCAAATTTCGGCCTTATCCATTTTCTTTCAAAAGGAATTGGCTTCTCTTCCTGAAGTACAGACATTCGTGAAGGGGGTGCTGCATGTTCAGCCTCCTTTTGTACCTCCGGTGGCGCCGTGGGATCTTAATGTGGTATTAAGTTTCCTCAAGTCACCTTGGTTTGAACCACTCACAAAAGTGGTCATGTTGTTGGCCTTGGCTTCTGCGAGGCGTGTTTCAGAATTAGCGGCTTTGTCACATAAAAGCCCCTATCTGATTTTCCACGTGGATAGGGCAGAATTGAGGACTCGTCCTCAATTTCTGCCTAAAGTGGTCTCTTCTTTTCATAAACAAAGTTGGCGCGCCTGCTTCAAAGCAGACTATTGCTCGCTGGATCTGTTACACGATTCAGCAGGCGCATTCTACGGCAGGATTGCCATTGCCTAAATCGGTTAAGGCCCATTCCACTAGGAAGGTGGGCTCGTCTTGGGCGGCTGCCCGAGGGGTCTCGGCATTACAGTTGTGCCGAGCAGCTACTTGGTCGGGGTCAAACACCTTTGCAAAGTTCTATAAATTGGATACCCTGGCTGAGGAGGACCTCCTGTTTGCTCAATCGGTGCTGCAGAGTCATCCGCACTCTCCCGCCCGTTTGGGAGCTTTGGTATAATCCCCATGGTCCTTACGGAATCCCAGCATTCTCTAGGACGTTAGAGAAAATAAGATTTTACACTTACCGGTAAATCTATTATTCGTAGTCCGTAGAGGATGCTGGGCGCCCGTCCCAAGTGCGGACTTCTTCTGCAAGACTTGTATATAGTTATTGCTTACATAAGGGTTATGTTATAGTTTCATCGGTTTAGACCGAGATTATGTTGTTTGTTCATACTGTTAACTGGGTAGGTATCACAAGTTATACGGTGTGATTGGTGTGGCTGGTATGAATCTTGTCCTGGGATTCCCAAAAATCCTTTCCTCGTACTGTCCCTCTCCTCTGGGCACAGTTTCTCTAACTGGGGTCTGGAGGAGGGGCATAGAGGGAGGAGCCAGTGCACACCCAGAGTCCAAAGTCTTTCTTAAAGTGCCCATGCCTCCTGCGGAGCCCGTCTATTCCCCATGGTCCTCACGGAGTCCCAGCATCCTCTACGGACTACGAGAAATAGATTTACCGGTAAGTGTAAAATCTTATTTTTCCTGACGACTCTGGCCCCACTGCGTAAATGCTCTCATACTGTAACATCCTTTTGCTCCTTTCATCGACACCTTTCAGAGGTAGATGTCGAGGCAAGCAATCAGCCGTTGCTCGTCGTCAGGACCCAAAACCTGCAGAAAAGACCGTGGCATGACGGTCTTCCTTCCCAATGGGGCCCAAATATGGCGAGCGTGCAGTTTCGAAATTTTCAAGATGCCTGGTAAAAAATAAATTAAAAAAATCTCAGAATGCATGGATTCGCAATATCATTTCCCAAGGGTACAGGCTAGATTTTGAAGTTTTACCGCCGAAAAATATTTTACGAATCTTCCAACCCTTATGGACAAATGGTTGGCCCTTCAGGGTGCAATACAGACCTTAGTGGAATCTGCAGTATTCATGCCGGTGGCACACCTTCACCGCAAAAAGGGTTACTAGTCCAATCTTTTTGTAGTACTAAAACTGGATGGTACAGGAAGGCCAATTTTGAATCTGAAATCACTGAATCAGTTTCTAGATTATCGATTCAAGATGGAGTCTGTCAACTCGATAATTGCGAGATTGGAACCCAGGGAATTTATGATATCTCTAGATATCAAAGATGCATATCTTCATTCTCAGATATGGGAACCTCACCAAGCTTTCCTCAGGTACGATAGGAACGTTTACTCTCAGTTCAGAGCTTTGCCATTCGGACTATCCGCAGCGCCCAGAGTGTTTACCAAGGTCATGTCGGTGATGATTGCTCACCTCAGAATACTGGGAGTTAAAATTATCCCGTAACTAGACGACCTTCTCCTCAAAGCGCCATCCGATCATCTTCTACAGGAACATGCTCTCTTGACATACAATGTGTTGGTGGAGCACGGTTGGATAATCAATTTTCAGAAAACCAATCTTCTGCCGTCGCAACATATCCAGTTCTCGGGATGATTCTGGTCACCAACGTACAGAGTCTTTTTACCACAGGACGAAGCTCTGAGTATACAACGTGAGTATACGACGACGGGTCAGGCAGTACTCAATCCACGACTGGATCAGTCAGTTGGTCCGGGTCACATCTCCACCTTCAGCAGTTGGTTCGTTTAACTTCCAACACAGGGTGTCACTACTTTGGTGGCTCCAACTACACAACCTCATGGCGGGCAGATTGGGGCGCGGTGGTGTTGAATTCTCACTTTCACAGCCGCTGGTCTCCGCAAGAATCTCTATTGCCGATAAATGTGTTGGAACTAAGGGCGATCTACAGTGCTTTACTGCAGGCCGCCCACATTCTTCACTACAAGGCGGTATAAGGTTCAGTCAGACAATGCAATGGCTGTAGCGTACATCAACAAACAAGGTGGAACTCGCAGTCGCATTGCGATGCGGGAAATGACGCACATTCTTCAGTGGGCAGAATGCCACGCAGTGATTCTCTCTGCAGTATTCATTCCGGGGGTGGACAATTGGGAAGCTGACTATCTGAGTCATCAGGAGATCCATCCAGGAGAATGGTCTATTCACCCAGAAATGTTCGAAGTTCTGACAGAACGTTCGGGTTGATGATGGATCTCATGGCATCCCGACTCAATCTTCGGCTTACTCGTTATATGTCCAGGACATGAGATCCTAAAGCAGAAGTGGTGGGCGCTCTGGCCTTGTATTGGCCGTACGACCTTCTGTAGTGTACGTTTTTCCTCCGTTGTCTCAGATACTCCAGAGAATCAAACGGGAATGAATCAAGGTAATTCTGGTAGCACCAGATTGGGCTCGGAGGGTTTGGTTTTCGGACCTGCACTGTCGTCTGGTGGATGAGTCGTGGCCTCTTCCTCTGCGTCCGGATCTGCTACAGACTCCCCACGACTACGTTTAACGGAATGGCTATTGAGGCAGACATCTTAAAACGTAAAAGGATTCCAGAGGCCATGATTCCTACGATGATGAGAGCGCGTAAACCAGTTACAGCATCTCATTATCATCGCATTTGGTGGTCTTATGCCTCTTAGTGTGAGCGGAAGGGTTTATCATCAGACTCCTATCTTTTATCATGTCTTTTGCCGTTTCTTCAGGCTGGTTTAGACTCTGGACTTCGCCTGGGGTCCCTGAAAGTTCAGGTACCTGCATTATCTATTTTCTTCCAAGAACTTCTAGCGATCCTGCCATGTAAAAACGTTCTTACAAAGGGTTCTGCGTGTACAGCCTCCGTTTGTACCACCCACAGTTCCTTGGGATTTAAATCTGGTACTCGACTTCCTCCAGTCCAACCAATTTGAGCCTTTGGAAGACGCAGACCTTAAATATCTTGCTTGGAAAGCTGTTTTTCTGCTAGTCATAGCTTCAGCCCAGGGGGGTATATGAATTGAATGGTTTTGTATTGTAAGCCTACTTACTTAAATTTCCATCCTGATAGGGCAGAGTTGCGGTCTCATGCCTCATTCCTTCCAAAGGTTGTGTCCGCTTTTTTCATATCAATCAACCTATTGTAGTTCCGTCCTTGCAGGACGATTCTGGAACACCTTCTACTCTAGATGTAATGCGGGCTTTGAAGATCTATGTGGTTCGGACAGCGGCTTTACGGAATTCTGATGCTTTATTCGTGCTTTATGATGTCCCTCGTCGCCGGTGGTCTGCTACTAAGCAGACCTTGGGCGGCTGGATTCGGTTGACAACTCGTCAGGCCTATCTTAACAAATCTACACATTCTGTGGGGGCGTTGTGGGCCGCTGGTCGGGGGGCTACCATGTCTCAACGCTGCAGGGCAGCCATTTGGTCTAGTATTCATACGTTTGATAAGTTCTACAAGTTTGACACTTTTGCGGCTACATCTTCACTGTTTGGCCGCCTGGTTTTGCAAGTTCCTAAGTGCTCTCCCACCCAGGGAGTAAACTTTGGGATCTCCCCAGCGTCGCCAGTGTCCCCTAGTGGCTGATAGAAAAAGGATGATTTTGGTACTTACCGACAAATCCCTTTTTCGGAAGCCAAAGGGGACACTGGCAGCCCGCCCAGTGCTGTTCTCTTGCCTTCACTGTAGTTTAGTTGTGTTTAATTGCTATATGCTCTTTTCCCTCATTTAGTTCTGTTATCTTGTTCCCGTTTCCTCTCGGCTCATTCTTAACTGAGGGATGATGGGGTATACAGGTGAAGGAGCCTGTTTCACTTTTAGATTATTTAAAGTGCCAGCTTCCTGTTAGCCACCATTAATACCCCAGCGTCTTGACTTAGTACCAGTGTCCCTTATGGCTCCCGAAAAAGGGATTTATCGGTAAGTACCAAAAGCCTCCTTTTAAATTAAAATCTACAGTAAGCTTATATATAAAGCTTATTATATAAAGCTCCCTATATTTTTCTCCCTGCACCTGTTGTACAGTTCCCCTTATGGGCATTCGCTATATCCGTCTTAGAGCCATATCAACCATTATGCATCCTAGCCTACATACAGCCTGGGGTCCAGTGAACACTGGGTGTAGAACCAAATTAATGGGGAAAGCACTGGGTCCGGTGACCCAAACCCCTTCTCTCTTGAGAGGCCACTCTGATCCAAGACCAACTAATCAATCAGGCTGAAGTCTAGGGCACCGGACCTTCAGCGGCACTTCCAAGCTGTCTACCCTGTTGTGCTACTGAAGCTGAACTATTTATTAGTTACACCATCATGCGTCTGGCTCCCTGCAGCTCTCAGGCTGTGTACATTTTCTACTGATGCCGCGAGGCCGCAATGCTGTTTCAGTGTGTAAGGGAGCGGGGATTAAATAACTCACCTTATCTATAGAACACTTAGGGGTGGACAGAGGGTTGGAGTTTGGTGTAGCATATCACAAGGAGGGATTCTTACAAGTTGGGGGGGACTGAAAGTTAACCTAATTATTAATCATTTAATTACCACATTATCAATGACTATCAAACTACAATTCTGTTGTGATACATAGCATTTTTCTTTAGCTTATTTCCCAAGGATGTGGGGGTCTATAATTCTTGTGGATGACCCTGCCTTCTAGGCTCCATTCAGTTTCTGTCATCTGGAGTGATTTCCCAAAAGAAAAGGATGGGTGTGGGTCATTGCTCCAACCTATTTCTCGTACAAAGACAGGACATTACATTTGGACCAGACTGCCGGTTTCAAGATAAGGAGTCTACATTTAGTCATCAGTGCCATAGAGCGAGACAAATCTGTCACCACCATGGATATAAAAGATGCCTATCAGGGGCATATGCCTTTGTTGCAGATGATTGTGGACGCACTGGAGTGGTGCTCTGCTTGTTTGTAGCAGAAATCTCCTGCCATGGTGGTTCTGCTCTGGCTTTTTTACGGCAGGTGACTGCACTGAATGCTTACATTCCAAGCTCTTTATAAAATCATCTGCAGACCTGCTTCTCACTCAAATAGTGGAGGCCCTTTTGTACCGATTGGTGGACACTGCCTCCTTTATGGTGGGCAAGCATAGGCAGCTTTTCAGAGCTTCTCTCGATTCCACAGTCTTCGTATGGACCAGCCACTCTGAAGGAGTTGGGCTCTATGAATCACTTCCTCTGGGTGGCTGCCGATCTTCGGTGTGATTAGCTGATCCCTTGTGAACCTTACTGTTGCAGGATGCATTCAGCTAATATGGATAAATGGGAAAAGCTAATCCTAGGGTCACACAAATATACATATGAATAGAAAGCCATCCAAATTTGTATGAGTAACTTTTGATAATATGAAGGTTATCCAGTCAAACCTTTTTTCCTTTTTGTAGATCATTTAGAAATAAATGTGTAAAAGGATAACCAAAAACAGCAATATAGTGTAGTATGTCAGATTGAAGAAAACTATTTCCTAGTGTTCATGCAGTAATACGGGGATGTGTATGAAGACTGTACAACCAATTAATACCAAATGTGAAGGTAAAACCGTCATCATGTCTACTCCCGGATGGTCTTACACTTACTAAAAGGACCAGACCTGCCTAATAGGATCCAAATCACAAGTAGAAATTGAGATTCTGGATACAGCTACAAGCACAGCTCCCCTGCTGTCAACGCATTTCAGCCTACTGGTCTTTGCCAAGTACATACTCAGCAAACGCATCTTCTCACGGGTGGTCTTCAGTATGCCGAATGTCAGGATCCCGGTGCACAGTATACCGGCGCCGGAATCCCGACACCCGGCATACCGACAGGTATTCTCCCTCGTGGGGGTCCACGACCCCCCCTGGAGGGAGAATAAAATAGCGCGCCATCGTGCCCGCAGCGTGGCGAGCGCTGTGTGCCTGCAAGGGGCTCATTTGCGCTCGCCACGCTGTTGGTATGCCGGCGGTTGGGCTCCCGGCGCCTGGAGGGAGAATAAAATAGCGCGCCACCATGCCCGCAGCGTGGCGAGCGCAGCGAGCCTGCAAGGGGCTCATTTGCGCTCTCCACGCTGTTGGTATGCCGGCGGTTGGGCTCCCGGCACCGGTATGCTGGTCGCCGGGAGCCCAGCCGCCGGCATACCATACCCCACCCCTTCTCACCACATGGAAACCAGTCATCAGATCTCTAACCCTGAGGTTGCTGTCTCTTGTAGTGCTGGTCTAGTGATACACAGTCACGGTAGAGGACTTATTCCCTACATCTCCACAGCCATCACATCCTCTCTCACTTTGGACTGTTCTTGCTTTGCATCACCGTACAGTCTCCGCCAGCATTTGTACTATAATCATTGTATCTTCTGTATTAGAACATGGTGCTTTTTATAGTATTTAAGGATCACATAACTATGCTACCCATCTGTGGCTTTCTACCTACAATACAGATCCCTGCTCTACGTTTTTCTTGCTGATTGCTGCCTGTGAAATGCTGAACCTGCCTGCCATCTAATCGGAGACTGGGGGCTTTATTTATGAAGCAGTGGTTTGTAAAACCCGGCACTTCTGATTGAGTTTATGCCTGATTTTGAAAACGGCAGTGGTTTTACTAGCAAAACCTAGCTGTGTAGAAGCATTGTCCTTTTTAAATATCAGGCATAAGCACATTCAGAAGCTCCAGGTTTTACACCCCATTGCTTCGTAAATAAACCCAAGCTCCTTTCCCTAGCCCTGGTGCTTCTGTAAAATCGCACAGAATCCGTTGCCACCCACTGACCCACAGTGCTCTCACTGTTACATTAAAAATGAGATCATCCACCTAGCCTCATGACTCTGTAAAGATACACACAGGGGGTGACGGCCCACTACTTGTGTTCTTAAAGCAAGCAGCTCGTTATTCTGCAGCTCCCTAATGGAGAAAGACGCAGAGAAATTGCATGCGCATTCTCCTAAATCTGACTTTCATTTCTGAATCATTCAGGATACTCCACTGCAGTTGCTCTAGGCTACACTGCTACATTGACCAAGCCCTTTAGATAGGAGGCCTCCATTCACAGACTGTGAAAATTCCTATAGCATCAGTTTGCGCCCATTTGAGTGAACCTTATGTAATGTAATGACTTATTGTATACGTTACCTATAAACTTTCTAAAAAGCAGAGTTGTGTGAAACGCCCTCCTATGAGTTTAGTCCCTCCTAATGTGCAGACCCCTTCATATTCTGTTGGACAACACTTTGGACCCTCCAAGCAGTGGTCATCAGAGGTTGTGGAAAGGTGGGAATGTCGTCCTGACAACCTTTTATTTGAACCACAAGGTAGCTTGGTCTTGCACAAGAACCAGTTATACAAAGGCATTAATAGTGGAATGCCATGACGTCCCATGGAGGTATCGACTAGTGTATCTTTTCTCTCGGATCCCTGTGTTAGGGTGTAACAGTACTTATTGTGGCACTGGACTGACCAAGTTGACAACCCCTTTAAGCACTGTTTGTATATCTTACGTGCTTTATTAGCATGAAAACTGAGCTTTGATTGGATGAGGGTTGTAGCGGTGAGAAGGAGGACTGCAAACAAATTTGAGTAATACAATGAGTGCTCCTGTAACAGCACTTTCTGGATGCCAAAGATTGCAGTGTGCCTGAAATGGATTCAGAGAACCAGATTTAATGGTAATACAGGTTGAGTATCCCTTATCCAAAATGCTTGGGACCAGAAGTATTTTGGATATCGGATTTTTCCGTATTTTGGAATAATTGCATACCATAATGAGATATCATGTGATGGGAACTAAGTCTAAGCATAGAATACGTTTATGTTCATATACACCTTATATACATAGCCTGAAGGTCATTTTTGCCAATATTTTTAATAACTTTGTGCATTAAACAAAGTGTGTGTACATTCACACAATTCATTTATGTTTCACATACACATGATACAGACAGCCTGAAGGTCATTTAATACAATATTTTTAATAACTGTGTATTAAACAAAGTTTGTGTACATTGAGCCATCAGAAAACAAAGGTTTCACTAGCTCAATCTCACTCAAAAAAATCCATATTTTGGAATATTTGGATATGGGATACTCAACCTGTACTCTTATTCATCATCTTTACAAGGATGCAATTTTTAAGACTCTCCATCAGAATTTTAATTCCCTTTTCAACCTAGATTACCTTAAATTGGCAGTAATGGGCTATATGAACGCTCAGGCACTGACTCCGAGATGGAAGCAAATAATTTAAAAAAAAAGCGAGTAACTTTGTATCTGGAACAAACCATGTTGCACGGCAGAGGGTGCAAATACATTTATTGTTTTTGCATGTTGGTAAATACTGGCTGCTCTTGCATGTAGCCCAGAAATACTGGACAGCTTTAGGTTTATATGCGCTTGCCGCAGGCCGGGTCCCGGAGGCAGAGATGTTGGGCTGGGTACACATCGTCTAGTGTGTACACAGCCTTACAGCTTTATATCAAATTGAAGAGGATGTTCCAATTGAAAGCCTAGAGCCAGGTTAGGTACTGCAGTGTAAGGAACCGAGCAAATGCATTTTACTAGATGAATTATTGGAAGACCATAATGATTCTGATGGTGCTTAGACCTGTAGAGTATTTTAGAAGTTGTTTGGCATTAAGGGAATTGTCCACTCATGTGACTGGGCTGCTTGTGACAGGTGCACTGTCACAATATGGGGTCAGGGCAAAGGAAGCAAATTGATGTTGAAAAATTGTGGCAAATGCGACTCTGCATAAACCGGTTTAGATTTCCATTTTCTTCTTCTTTTGTCCTGCAGGAGAAAGTGCGGCTCAGGTATAAATTGTCCTTTGCACTTGGAGAAGAATTCAGCACAGAGGTGGGAGAAATAGACCAGTTCCCAGAACCCGAACATTGGGGAAAACTATGACCCTGGTTTCCATTGCCCAATTCAGACTGTGACATTGCTTTCAGATTCAGGTTGTTTTCTTGTTCTGTACACTGGCAGTGATGAACTGGACTCAGAGGGAGTAGTAGAGACCCTCGCAGCACTTTATTCTCCTGAGTGGACTCATTCATCTTCCATCAGGGCTCTTGGTGTCCAGAGCTTTTACTGCATTCGCACTACTGCTGTGTAGTGATAAGCCTTTCTTCTGTCTAAGCCCTCACCACTAGAGACCCAATTTGTAGGTGCAGGGCAGAAGCTTTCATATGTGGCAACTTTTTCTGTACACAGTATTATTGCTAATTTATTTGTTCTTGTAGAGACCTGTCTGCACCCTAACATCATGTGAACCGTTATAAATAAAAGTCAAGTACGGTTAGTTTATTTTTCTTCTATGCTAAACTTTTATTAGAAAAAAGTGGCAGCTGCTGAAAGAAGAGGAGTGGGCCTACTAAACAAGTCTGTATGTGCAACTATTATTTAATAGTGATCTAGGTCCTAATTTGTGGCAGTAAGACTTTAGTCACTAGAGGCCAAAGATTAAAATATTATGGGTGGGAATTCAATTAGCCACAGTAAATAACCACAGCTAATTAATCTCTGGGGGGGGGGTCATTCAATTGATGCCAATAACCGGCATTATCAGCGTTTTCGTTTCACCTGCCCGAATGCAGGAGAAACAAAATCCACGATAAGTGCCATTTTTTTCATGATCGCAAAAACACCTGGATCCGGTATAAGTTCCCTGATCCCTGTGTTTTCGAATGAAAACAGGTAATTTTACCTAAAAAAAACAAAACACGTACACACAAAAAACAGGCATTGTTTGAGTTGCCCACTAAAACAATTGGGTAAAAATATCGGGAAACCATTTTTTTTGCTGTAAATTTTACTTTGGCTTATTGAATTCCCCCAAGTCTGTTACATTAATATGTTCCAGTAGCATTTACCTCAACATTAGAGAATATAGGGGCATTTTTTCTTCAGTATAGTGTAGATCACAGGTTCTCAAACTCGGTCCTCAGGACCCCACACAGTGCATGTTTTGCAGTTAACCCAGCAGGTGCACAGGTGTATTAATTACTCAGTAACACATTTTAAATGGTTCACAGGTGGAGCTCATTATTTCAATTGTGATTCTGAGAGGAGACCTGCAAAACATGCACTGTGTGGGGTCCTGAGGACCGAGTTTGAGAACCTGTGGTGTAGATTCAGGTGTGTTTGTCTATATGGGCTTTGATTTAGATCAGGGGTTCTTAACTCCAGTCTTCAGGTGCTACCAACAGGTCATGTTTTCTGTATTTCTTTATCCATGCACAGGTGAGTTAATCTATGTTGCTAGATCAGTAATTAACCCACCTGCATTCACAGACAGAAATCCCCAAAGCATGACATGTTGAGAAACCCTGAGGGTTGGAGTTGAGAACCACTGATTGATACCCTTTCAGTTGTGTCCTTTCACACATACTGAAACCCCAGGTGAACGCGCATAAATCCGGGATTTAGCTGCATGTCTGAAAGGGGTATAATAGTAAAATGTTTAATTGGTGATTTATTTATTTCAAATGAACTTTATTTTATTTACTTGCACACTATTAATTTTAAGCAACGTTTAGATCATGGAATATCATACTAGAAGTACAAAGAAAACTCCAAACACAATAAGAAAACATTAGATTTGCACAGTGTTCGAGAAAAGAATGCAAGGGTATCCTATCAATATTACTGTTGAGGAAATGTATTTACTTGCTGTGCCTGTGATTCTGTCACTGTGACTATATCCACGTTGCTACACATGGTATGCAACAGTGCGTTTTGGAATTTCTGTTGTTACTTGCACAAGGTTTATGTATATGTGGCACCTCTTGCTCTTTCTTAACAACTCTAAGTTATATGTTTGAACATACTCGTAGGCTTACCATAAAATATCCCTTTAACCAGGTGAAATGCAGGCTTGTATTTAGCCAGCCACAGAACCTGTGTAATCATAAGTGTCCTGGATTAAAAGGGAGAATACGGCAAGCCTATCTCTAAGAAAGCAGCTTTATTAGAATACTTTTATTTACACTAATTTTGACTTCTAGTAATTTCACTGAGCACTTGGATCATTCCCACACACAGGGACACTGGTAACATAAAAGCATCTTTAGGATATTATTGCTTTTAATTTATTCAAGAATTCTACCCCCATCATCCACAGTGCCCATAGGGCATGATGGTTATTTTCTATTTTTTCTCTAACGTCCTAGAGGATGCTGGGGTCCATTTAGTACCATGTGGTATACAGGGGTCCGCAGGAGCCTTCGGCACTTTAAGACTTTTTTACAGTGTGAACTGGCTCCTCACTCTATGGCCCTCCAGACCTCAGTTTAGAAAATGTGCCCGGTGAGACTGGACGCACGCTAGTGGAGCTCTACAGAGTTCTACTGGAAAAGACTTTATTAGGTTTTTTATTTTACAGTGAAGCTGCTGGCAACAGCTTCCCTGCTTCGTGGAACTTAGGGGAGGAAGTAAGAACCAACTTCTCATTAAGTTTCATGGCTCTGCTTCCGCTGACAGGACACCATTAGCTCCTGAAGGGTACTGAACGTAGCCCAAGCCTGGCTAGCGCTCACTCCCACAGCACTGCTGCCACCCCCTAACACAGCCAGAAGTCAGAAGAGTGGTGAGTATATCACCAGAGACCTACAACAGAGCGGCCCTCCGGTCATCGTTGGCGGCAAAAAGGTACAGCGCAGCGGCGGGACGCTGCGCGAGCATGCATCTCAAAACACACAGCCCTTCACAACAAAGGGTGCGGGTGGTGGGGGGGGGGGGGGGCGGCGGCGCCCTGAGCTGCGTGAAAAATCCTTCTCTCACTGGCAAAACGGTAAATACATGTATAGCCTCTGATTTACAAACCCCAGCCAGTATAAAAATCATTGTTGCTAAGGCAGAAGAGCGTGGCTTCTCCTCAGACACTCAGTGCCATTTTCTCCTGCACACAGAGAGAAGCTGACGGACGCTGTTTCCTCCTCATAACAACGCTGAAACAAGTACCAGGGTGCTATAGAGGGGGGGGGGGAGTGTTTATTACATTGGGTGGGCGTGCCTAATATTGAAATAAAGCGCTGAAGGTTTTGTATAATAAATATACATATACAATTCTCTACATATAGGGTGCAGTGTGTGAGCTGGCAAATCTCTCTGCGTTTCTCTGACAGATTTTAGTGTGGGTCTGTCACCGATAGCTCCCCTGTGTAATTGTAGTGTGAAAGTGCACGTTTGTGACATATCAGATAATGGAGAGAGCTCTTTCCCTGAGGAAGTCATTTTAGATACGCAGGAGTGTAATGTGGTGGCCCTTCCCTCACAGAAGGAGCCAGAGTGGGTGAGAAAATTACAAAGTAATATGTTAAAGCTTTCTAGAAAATTCTCTGAGTCTGAACAACAGACAAAATACTGGAGAAAGTCAGTGGATGATGTACTATTTGCTGATACCTCCACGTCATCCACACGGGACCCCTCAAGTTCCCAAAAGAGGTCACTTGCGCAGATTATGCAAGGTGACACAGACACAGATTCCGACACTGGGGATTTGAGAGGGGTGGACCCCAAGTTAGCAAAAAGCATTCAATGTATGATAATTGCTATTAGGGAGGTGTTAGAGATTACAGAAACAACACCTGAACATGTGGAAAAGGCTTATTTTAATTTAAATAAGAAACCAGTGATAACTTTTCCTCCTTCAAAGGAATTGAATACATTCTATGAAAAATCCTGGTCTAACCCAGAAAAGAAATTTCATATTCCTAGAAGAATATGTTTAGTGTACCCCTTTCCTGAAGAAGACAGGAAAAGATGGGAGTCACCCCCCATGCTAGACACCTCAGTTTCTAGGTTGTCTAAGAAAATCATTTTACCTGCCCCAGGGTCGGCTTCATTAAAGGAGCCTGCTGACCGTAAGTTAGAGACAACCTTAAAATCCCTTTATATGGCTCCAGGAACATTACTCAGGCCCACCATTGCTTGTGCATGGGTAGGTAACTCTATTGGAAAATGGTCAGACAACTTGCTAGCAAATATAGACACAGTTGATAAGGATGATATGGTCTTAACTCTCGGTCACATAAAGGATTCTGCAGGATACTTGGTGGAAGCTATGAAGGATATTGGGTTATTAGGATCAAAATCCTCAGCTATGGCGATTTCAGCTCGCAGAGCCGTGTGGATTCGCCAATGGAATGCAGATGCAGAATCAAAAAGGAATATTGAAGCGCTCCCCTACAAGGGTGAGGCGCTATTTGGGGACCAGCTGGATGCCATGATTTCAACGACTACCTCAGGTAAATCAGCATTTCTTCCTTATGCAGTGGCATCTGCAAAGAAAGCATACCATTCGCATCCGATGCAGTCCTTTCGGCCCAACAAACACAAAAAAGCCAAAGGTACCCCCTTCTTTGCAGGAAGAGGGCGGGGAAGAGGTAGGAAACCTACAACAGCATCAGGATCGCAGGAGCAGAAGTCAGCCGCTGCTTCTGCTAAAACCACAGCATGAGGCTGGGGCTCCCCTGCGGGAGTCCGCTCAGGTGGGGGCGCATCTAAAACTCTTCAGTCAGATATGGGTACAATCAGATCTGGATCCTTGTATACTACAAATAGTATCCCAAGGTTACAAGTTAGAGTTTCAAGATCTCCCCCCATGCCGATTTTTCAAATCAGCCTTACCAGTTTCTGTTCGAGACAGAAGAAATATAACGGAAGCAATACAGAAATTATGTCAGGACGAGGTAATTACCTTAGTCCCTTGGCTACAACAGGAAAAAGGATTTTATTCAAGCCTGTTTGTGGTACCGAAGCCGTACGGCTCGGTCAGACCGATTTTAAATCTAAAATCGTTGAATCTTTACCTAAAAAGATTAAAATTCAAGATTGAGTCCCTGAGAGCAGTTATCTCCAGCTTGGAGGAGAAGGAATTTATGGTGTCGGTGGACATCAAGGATGCTTACTTGCATGTTCCCATTTACCCTCCACATCAAGCATACCTGCGGTTTGCGTTTCTGGACTGCCACTACTAGTTCCAGACATTGCCATTCGGGCTCTCCACAGCACCGAGAGTATTCACCAAGGTGATGGCAGAGATGATGGTTCTCCTTCGCAAGAAAGGAGTCAACATAATTCCTTACCTGGACGATCTCCTGATAAAAGCGAGATCCAGGGAGAAGTTAGTGCAGAGCATTGCACTATCCCTGACGGTGCTTCAACAGCACGGTTGGATCATAAACTTTCTAAAATCACAGTTGGAACCGACAATGAGATTATCATTTCTGGGAATGATACTGGACACCGAGGTACAGAAAGTATTTCTACCGGTGGAAAAGGCTCTGGAAATCCACAAGATGGTCAAACAAATTTTTGAAACCAGCATGTGTGTCGATTCATCAGTGCATCCGCCTGCTGGGGAAGATGGTAGCAGCCTACGAGGCTCTACAGTATGGCCGATTCCATGCCAGGATGTTCCAGTGGGATCTACTGGACAAGTGGTTTGGATTGCATCTACACATGCACCAGAGGGTACTCCTGTCGACAAAAGCTAGAATCTCGCTCCTGTGGTGGCTACGCAGTTCTCGCCTCCTAGAGGGACGCAGGTTCGGGATTCAAGCCTGGATCCTAGTGACCATGGATGCAAGTCTCTGAGGTTGGGGAGCAGTCATGCAAGGGGAAAGCTTCCAAAGAAGATGGTCAAATCAAGAAACACTTCTTCACATAAACATACTGGAGTTGAGAGCTGTTTACAACAGCCTTCTACAAGCGGCGCATCTTTTTCAAGATTGTCCCATACAGATCCAGTCAGACAATATAACAGCAGTGGCTTACATAAACTGTCAGGGCGGAACGAAAAGCAGAGCGGCAATGGCAGAGGTGACAAAAATACTCCTCTGGGCAGAAAGACATGCAAGAGCTCTGTCAGCAATCTTCATTCCGGGAGTGGACAACTGGGAAGCGGACTTCCTCAGCAGACACGATCTCCATCCAGGAGAATGGGGCCTCCACCAAGAAGTCTTTGCAGAGGTAGCAAGTCGTTGGGGCGTTCCTCAAGTAGACATGATGGCATCTCGTCTCAACAAGAAGCTTCAGAAATATTGTTCCAGGTCGAGAGACCCACAAGCTATAGCAGTGGATACACTGGTGACCCAGGGAGTTCCAGTCGGTGTATGTGTTCCCTCCACTTCCACTAATACCAAAAATTCTTAAGATCATAAGAAGAGAAAAGGTTTGGGCGATCCTCATTGTCCCAGACTGGCCAAGGAGGGCTTGGTATCCAGATCTTCAGGAGTTACTAATAGAAGATCCTTGGCCCCTTCCTCTTCGCAAGGACCTGCTTTAGCAGGGGCCGTTTGTCTATCAAGACTTACCGCGGCTACGTTTGAAGGCATGGCTGTTGAGCGCCAGATCCTAGCCTGAAAGGGTATTCCCAACAAAGTCATTCCCACACTTATTCAGGCCAGGAAAAGAGTAACGTCTAGACATTACCATCGTATTTGGAGAAAATATGTATCTTGGTGTGAATCCAAGAATTCTCCAACGGTGGAGTTTCAGTTAGGACGTCTTCTCCTATTTCTACAGGCTGGTGAGTATGCAGGCTTAAGATTGGGATCTATCAAGGTCCAAATTTCAGCCTTGTCCATTTTCTTTCAGAAACAGTTGGCTTCCCTTCCTGAGGTTCAGACGTTCGTGAAGGGGGTTCTGCGCATCCAACCACCATTTGTGCCTCCTACGGCACCATGGGATCTTAACGTGGTGTTGCAGTTCCTTCAATCAGATTGGTTTGAACCTCTGCAAGAGGTGGAGTTAAAGTTTATCACTTGGAAAGTGGTCATGCTGTTGGCCTTGGCATCCGCAAGGCGGGTGTCTGAGTTAGGGGCCTTGTCTCACAAGAGCCCTTATTTGATCTTTCATGAAGATAGGGCTGAACTAAGAACGCGTCAGCAATTTCTTCCAAAGGTTGTCTTTCCTTTCCATATGAACCAACCTATTGTGGTGCCAGTGGCTACATCCACACCAGCTGTTTCAAAGTCCTTGGATGTGGTCAAAGCTTTGAAGACTTATGTCACGAGAACAGCTCGTATAAGGAAAACAGAAGCATTGTTTATCCTGTATGGTATGATCCCAACAAGACTGGGTGTCCTGCTTCTAAGCAGACGATTACATGCTGGATCAGATGTACGATTCAACATGCTCATTCCACGGTAGGATTGCCGATACCGAGTTCGGTAAAGGCCCACTCTACGAGGAAAGTGGGTTCTTCCTGGGCGGCTGCCCGGGGTGTCTCGGCTTTACAGATTTGCCGAGCAGCTACTTGGTCAGGGGCAAACACGTTTGCTAAGTTTTACAAGTTTGACACCTTGGGGTAAATTTACTAAGCTCCCGATTTTGACCGAGATGCCATTTTTTCATCAAAGTGTCATCTCGGTAATTTACTAAGCAATAATCACGGCAGTGATGAGGGCATTCGTAATATTTTGAAGTCCTAGGAAAAAAATCACGAATGAATACACCATCGGTCAAAACGCGGCTGTTTAAGTATGAATCTCGGTCATTTACTAAGAAGTGCAAAGCAAAAAAAAACAAACACTGCCGTGAAAAATTACAACTCGTAAAAAAGTGCTAAAAAAAAACAGACCTTTTTTTTTTATTCGTGATTGGATAGGCATGCACGGATCCATGAGATCCGTGCTTGTATATCAGTGGGAAGGGGTGGGAAAGTGCTTATTTTTTCAAAAAAAATTGCGTGGGGTCCCCCCTCCTAAGCATAACCAGCCTCGGGCTCTTTGAGCCGATCCTGGTTGCAGAAATATGGTGAAAAAATTGACAGGGGTTCCCCCATATTTAAGCAACCAGCATCGGGCTCTGCGCCTGGTCCTGGTTCCAAAAATACGGGGGACAAAAAGAGTAGGGGTCCCCCGTATTTTTAAAACCAGCACCGGGCTCCACTAGCTGGACAGAATGCCACAGCCGGGGGTCACTTTTATATAGTGCCCTGCGGCCGTGGCATCAAAAATCCAACTAGTCACACCTGGCCGGGGTACCCTGGGGGAGTGGGGACCCCTTCAATCAAGGGGTCCCCCCCCCAGCCACCCAAGGGCCAGGGGTGAAGCCCGAGGCTGTCCCCCCCCATCCAATGGGCTGCGGATGGGGGGGCTGATAGCCTTTGTTGTAAAAGAAAATATATTGTTTTTAGTAGCAGTACTACAAGTCCCAGCAAGCCTCCCCCGCATGCTGGTACTTGGAGAACCACAAGTACCAGCATGCGGCGGAAAAACGGGCCCGCTGGTACCTGTAGTACTACGACTAAAAAAATACCCAAAAAAACACAAGACACACACACCGTGAAAGTATAATTTTATTACATACATACACACATACATACATACTTACCTTATGTTCCCACGCAGGTCGGTCCTCTTCTCCAGTAGAATCCAAGGGGTACCTGTTGAAGAAATTATACTCACGAGATCCAGGGGTCCAGGGTCCTCGGGGAATCCAGGTGTAATCCACGTACTTGAAAATAATAACAAAACGGACACCCGAGCCACGCACTAAAAGGGGACCCATGTTTGCACATGGATCCCCTTTTCCCGACTGCCAGAAACCCACTCTGACTGATGTCTAAGTGGGTTTCTTCAGCCAATCAGGGAGTGCCACGTTGTAGCACTCTCCTGATCGGCTGTGTGCTCCTGTACTGAGTGACAGGCGGCACACGGCAGTGTTACAATGTAGCGCCTATGCGCTCCATTGTAACCAATGCTGGGAACTTTCTGCTCAGCGGTGACGTCACTTTAGGTCAACGGCAGGGCAGAAAGTTCCCAGCATTGGTTACAATGGAGCGCATAGGCGCTACATTGTAACACTGCCGTGTGCCGCCTGTCACTCAGTACAGGAGCACACAGCCGATCAGGAGAGTGCTACAACGTGGCACTCCCTGATTGGCTGAAGAAACCCACTTAGACATCAGTCAGAGTGGGTTTCTGGCAGTCGGGAAAAGGGGATCCATGTGCAAACATGGGTCCCCTTTCAGTGCGTGGCTCGGGTGTCCGTTTTGTTATTTTTTTCAAGTACGTGGATTACACCTGGATTCCCCGAGGACCCTGGACCCCTGGATCTCGTGAGTATAATTTCTTCAACAGGTACCCCTTGGATTCTACTGGAGAAGAGGACCGACCTGCGTGGGAACATAAGGTAAGTATGTATGTATGTGTGTATGTATGTAATAAAATTATACTTTCACGGTGTGTGTGTGTCTTGTGTTTTTTTGGGTATTTTTTTAGTCGTAGTACTACAGGTACCAGCGGGCCCGTTTTTCCGCCGCATGCTGGTACTTGTGGTTCTCCAAGTACCAGCATGCGGGGGAGGCTTGCTGGGACTTGTAGTACTGCTACTAAAAACAATATCTTTTCTTTTACAACAAAGGCTATCAGCCCCCCCATCCGCAGCCCATTGGATGGGGGGGGACAGCCTCGGGCTTCACCCCTGGCCCTTGGGTGGCTGGGGGGGGGACCCCTTGATTGAAGGGGTCCCCACTCCCCCAGGGTACCCCGGCCAGGGGTGACTAGTTGGATTTTTGATGCCACGGCCGCAGGGCACTATATAAAAGTGACCCCCGGCTGTGGCATTATCTGTCCAGCTAGTGGAGCCCGGTGCTGGTTTTAAAAATACGGGGGACCCCTACTCTTTTTGTCCCCCGTATTTTTGGAACCAGGACCAGGCGCAGAGCCCGATGCTGGTTGCTTAAATATGGGGGAACCCCTGTCATTTTTTTTCCCATATTTCGGCAACCAGGATCGGCTCAAAGAGCCCGAGGCTGGTTATGCTTAGGAGGGGGGACCCCACGCAATTTTTTTTTAAATATTTGACAGTGTTTAATATAAAAAAAACAAAAAAAATGAACCCCAGCACGGATCACACAGATCCGGCCGAGATTCATTGTAAAAAAGTCGGCAGTGTTTTGCTAATCACTGCCGTAAAAATAGAAAAAAAACCACAAATGACATCGACATCGGAACAAAAGAAAAACCCGAATACGACAGCTTAGTAAATTAGTCGTAATCAATTCAAAAAGTTGCAGTTTTACACTTTCGATGTCATTCGTGATTGAACTTTGACCTGAAACGGGAAAATACGAATCTTAGTAAATTTACCCCCTTGGCTGCTGACGACCTTAAATTTGGTCAGTCAGTTCTGCAGGAACATCCACACTCTCCCGCCCGTACTGGGAGCTTTGGTACATCCCCATGGTACTAAATGGACCCCAGCATCTTCTAGGACGTTAGAGAAAATAGGATTTTAATATACCTACCGGTAAATCCTTTTCTCGTAGTCCGTAGAGGATGCTGGGCGCCCGCCCAGTGCTCCTTTTTCCTGCATTATATTTTTTCTTCTTACACAAGTTATCAGCAGTTGCTGTAAAGTTAGTCATGCTCGTTGGCATGTTTTGAGTTGTATGCCATGTTGTGCGGCATAGATGAACGGTGTGAGCTGGTGTGAATCTCGCCACTAGCTTAAAGTAAATCCTTCTCTCGAAGTTTGTTCGTCTCCTCGGGCACAGTTCCTATACTGAGGTCTGGAGGAGGGGCATAGAGGGAGGAGCCAGTTCACACTGTAAAAAATTCTTAAAGTGACGAAGGCTCCTGCGGACCCATCTATACCCCTTGGTACTAAATGGACCCCAGCATCATCTATGGACTACGAGAAAAGGATTTACCGGTAGGTATATTAAAATCCTATTTTATCTTAATTGAAATTACCACTGTAGCAATCACTTGGAGTAGACAGCTTCACCAAGCTTTATGCACAGTCTGCGAGGCTGATAGCTGGCTTTCACAGATGTCCACAGGATCTGGCATTGATGTAACAGCACAAGCTCGGGATCCCTGATGGAGTGAAGTTCAAGAGGCTGAACCTGCAGCTACTGACTCTATACATTTGGCTGTGCTTGGGTGGGAGTTGTCTGTTATGTACCATACCAGTATGGGTACAGTGCCTTGCTAAGTCAATGCACAGTCTGATTAGTTTCTCATCAATAGAGGATTCTAGAGAAAACAAGATTTATGTTCTTGCCCTTTTTTTTGAGATACATAGGGGAAACAGGGTTGACGCTGGGTATGGGTTGGACAGCACGAACCGGGCACCAAACAGTTAATTTTTTTCCCTCCAGGCAGCCCAGGCTCCTCCGCCCTATACCCCAGCCCCACCTCATGGCAGGCCAGTTACGTTAGCAAGCTCAAGGCAGGAGTGAGAAGAAGGAAGACCAGGAAACACAGATCCAAATATACAGAGTGATGGACAGTGAAGTCAGATAAAAGGCAAGCTAGGTGCGTCAGGGTGGGAGCCCTGTGTCCCCTATGGATTTCGAAAAAAGATATTTACCAAGATAAGAACATAAATCTTACTTTCTTCTACCTTGCATAGGGGACACAGGGCAATTGGTTTGGGAGCTGCACTGAGAACCCTCCGCTTAAAGGCCGAGTCCTGTCAAGTTTGTTTAAATTACAAGGGAAAGCAATACATACGCACACTGTGGTTTGAGCCACTACGGCCGCTAATCATATACGTATAACAGCTAAGCTGTGTATATATATTGCGTATACACGCCGACACGTTATGCGCACAATATAGCGATGTGTGTGGCTGTATACACTTTACCCCAGACAGGAATGGAATGCGACACCAGTAGTTAGATGAAATGTTGTGGTCCAACGCATCAACAGTATTTACTTGAGAATATACAGATAAAAGGTACAACAATATACAGAGAAGAGCTACAACCAATAATACATACGTTTACGTGAGCGCTCCTGGATCCAGGACTCAGTCAGTCTTGGCAAGATGACCTCAGAGTATAGGGACTCTCTCCTGGATCAGGAGACCTCTCTTTTATACAGTTTGTCCAAATACAGTATAATGGGGAATGTAAGCTCTTCTTTCATAGGTCAGGGGGCAAGTCATTTACAGTACATGAGGGGTCATAGATTGGTTTCAATAAATGGGCAATGCTTGGTCCAGGGTGTACTTGCAGATGTTTGCCTCTGGGTTCCGGTCTAATATCATAAGTACAGTACAATAGCAGTTTGTGAATATTACAATTCTGCGTATATATCTATACGCAGAAACATGCGATATACTGGAAATAGCCACCGGAATGTAGATAATAAAATACTGCACATCTGAGTACCAAACACTAAACCCTAATACTGCCCCATCCCCTCACACCATGTAGAGCTGACTAGCTCAGTTGCTTTACCTTTAAAGTGTATGCACGTTGCTGAAAACATATATGGAGACTATCTGTAAATTACGCACTATATGAATAAGATATTATATATGTCTTTGTGGCTTTTCTGTGCGAATGCGTATGCTACCATATATAGTCTTGCCATGCGTTAATATGCAAGGCACGTTAACCTGTGTACGTAACTTGCGTGTATGCGTAAGCACGGCGGTAACGCACACGAACAGAGGCCATTCTGTTTGGAGTTTGTATGTTGTGTGTATGTAATATTTTTGACTCTGACAGTCTTCAGATGCAAACGTGTCAAAAGTGTAAAACTGAAGAAATGTGTAGGTGAATGACCACATAGCCATCTTACAGAGTTGCTCTGCAGTGGCACTACAGCGGGCCGCTCAAGAAGTACTAACTGACCTGGTGGAATGTGGTTGCATCGCGGCCGGGGGAGGAAGATAAGCCGCAGAATATGCGGGGCAAATTGTCAAACGGATCCATCTGGCCAGTGTTTGCTTGGATACTGGCCAGCCCTGCTTATGAAAACCACAGAGCACAAAAGGGCATCGAACTTACGGAACCTCTTAGCACTGTCCACATAGATTCGGAGGGCTCGAACCACATCCAAAGAAGCCTCCGCTGGAGTGGAATCATGATTCTCAAACACTGGCACCACGATCTCCTGGTTAACGTGGAAACGAGAAACCAACTTTGGTAGGTAGAAGAACAGCCTAATCTGAATCCCAAACCAAAAACAACAAACGTCCACCAGGAAAGCCCACTGATCCCTGGTGCGTGACAAGTACCTTAGTAGCTTGTGGTCAGACACCATCAAGTCTTTGTGTGGCGTGCCCCAGCTTTGAACCAGCAACTAAAAGGTGCCTGGATGCAGAGCCCACTCTCCTGAATGAACGGTCTGGCGGTATAGGAAGTCCATCTGAATATGCAACTCACCTTCATGGTGCTGCAACTGTGAGTGCCGCTCTGGTGACTTAGGTAGATAACTGCTGTCGCATTGTCAGGTTGCACCTGGACCGGACAGTGCTGAAGCCACAGCTGTGCCAGGCAAAGCTCTCAGAACACCGCTCTGAGCTCCAGGATTGGAAGATAGCTCTCCTGAGCCATCTATAGACCCTGGAAGGATTGTTGGCGTGCGACTGCTCCCCACCCCTGCAAGCTGGGGTCAGTGGTGAGGAGAACCCACTCCAGAATCCAAACGCGACGGCCCTTGTTCAGGTGTGTCAAAGTCAAAAATATTACATAGAGAGAACATACAAACCACACACTAAGTCGCTATACTTGCAAATATGCGCAGCGAGCACAGCAATATATGGAAACACACGCATTTGCTCGGACATGGCACGGAGATGGATTCGGCGCTTGTTTCATACAGTACATGGTTATAATAATGTCAAGCACCAGACATCATGGAGATTTAGAATTGGCTGATGAATTGATGTCATGAATATGTATTATCTGAACAGAACCAGATGCGCCCATCATGTTTGGTATTGAAGCAAGCAGAATGATGTGTGGGTTAGTTTGATGCTGGTTGTGAAGTTGTGGGACATTGCAGCGGATAGATATGATTATATGTATAAAAGCTAAGATCACTTTGTTGAGAACAATGGATGATCAAGCCAACCTTTTACTAAGATTTTCAGGGCTGAACCTGATTAACATATACAAAGGAGAGAGAGAGACCCCTCCCCTAGGAACAGACACACAGGAGGATAGTTCCTGTCTGGGGGGGTTGGGGGTCAGTTTTTGCAGGTGGCCTCAGAGAACAGATGTAATGAAGCTACACTCAGAACAAAGCTCCCAGAAGCATGGCTGGATCATCACCAGGCCCCAAAGGCTAAGTATTGAATTCACATGGCTAGATAAGGAAATATAGACAGATTGCTTTCTGGTTTAAATAGGATATTGTAACTTGGTTGTGTGATTGTTGGGTGTTTGTGTGATAGATCTGGGAATCTGTGATGGTAGCTGGGACATTAGACAACCTGTAGCATAGCATTTGTGGTATTTGTTTGCCTATGGTGATTTAAAATAGATTGTACTGGTTAGTTATAATATATATCTTGTTAATCATAAATACCACCATGCAGTTGCGTTTGGGCATGTGCTTGTGGCAGTGGCGGGCTGATATGTGTGGTTACATTGTGATCTGGTCTTGTGATGAATATGCTCTGGTTATTGAGATACTGAAGTTGTTTGGAATGTGAAAGTGAATAAGATGGTTCTAGGAAGTTGTTTGGAATGTGAAAGTGAATAAGATGGTTCTAGGAAGTTGGATTGAAATTGTGAAAGGTGATTTAGATGGTTTGGAATTGTAAAATCAGAACATATGCATTGTTCTGAGGCTTGGACATTTTGGAATAAAATGGAGTCTTGTGTCTTCTGCTATGTGATTGTGGTGTAGCAGAGAGTGCCATGTGTTTGGACCTGCAAATCTAAAATGGCTGCTGCCGGGTATTTTCCCCTCCCCCTTTCAACCATGTGGTGCAGTCTTTGGAATCATGGGAGCTTTAATAAAATGGAGTCTAGCTTCTGTCCCATGCGGTATTGTAGGGTTGTGTATATAGGGACTGCCAGTATGGGTAAGGTCAAGTATTTTCTCCACAAAGATTCTCAGCATTGAATAACTGCGCAGCGATTGTTCCTCACATGTGTAAGCTTCGCTGCAACCATATTGATCTTCTTGTTATTGTGAGCCAATCTCTCTCTCTCTCTCTCTCTCTTCTCCTCTTTCTCTCTTATTTTCTCTTAAATAGTAATTGTATTATATTTCCTGTGTAGTTATCTGGTTAGGTAGTCTATGTTATATTGTAGTGTATGATTTGTATTTGTATTAATTCTTTTGCAAGTATATCATTCATAATATATATATTAGGCGTTGGACCCTGAGCACGGTATCTGTGTATTTCTTATAGTGTTAAGTATTCTCAGAGCGTCGGTGACGCTAGAACAGCTTTAAAGGTAATAAGGTTATACTGTGTTGCATTTACACTCTACCACTACACAGAGGTTTACAGTATAAGTACATTCCTTAAGGTATAGTTAAGGGAGTACCCTTGCGGTACTTTTTGCGCCAATTGCGTACTGTGTTCTTTAACCTTTAACGTGTTTTTAATAAGATAAATATTTAGCTTTGTTAGATGGGGGCTCTGGTCCGGGATATCACGATCTTAATGATGCACTGTACATTACAAACGCGGCTGTAATTGACCGGCTAATGATGGACATCTCGCAAAATGCTGAAAGAAAAAAAAAAAAAAAAAAACATCCACGTTAATGTATTGTGGTATCAGTAAGACGCTGATAGGAAATTTTAATGGACAAGCCGTTTCTCATAATATTTAAGATGCTAAAATGTATTTTTATTGTCGCAAAACCAGGTTCAAATGGATCATATCGTGTTTGATTAAGATTAGATTGTTTATCTGTTTAAGTAGGTTTAAAAGTACATTTAAAAGTTACTTTGGGGGGGCGTGGCCTGACGGGCAGACTGGAAGGACGTGCCTGGGGAAAGCTCCTGATTCCAGAACCAAAAACGCCCTATAACGACCCCTAACGGGCCCATATACGGATCCAATCCACTCCAGCTGCCTTAACTAATCCCCCCTGCACCTGATAAGCCGAGTCCCGGAGCCGGAGGAGGCCTCCTGCCTCCTTGCGGGTTGGGGCCTAGGTGCTGAGCACAAGCCGGGGGCTGGATTTTGGAGCAGACCCCGCTCGGGGCGACGGGACCCGGCGGGAAATACTATAACCTGCTGACCACACTGCGGCCTCACCAGCGGACACTACAAGTGCAGTGCCCCGCTGTCGTCTGCCGGAGAGTGGGATCGGAAGCGGGCGGCGGCCTGCACGGAGCTCTGAGGGGGCTGTGACGTCTGCCGCGATCCGCCGGAGGCCGGAGGCAGGCCCCCCCACTGGGCGACGGACGTCGGCAGCGGCGATTCCCCGCTACACCGGGACCACCTGTACTGCATATTCCCACACCCTGCAGGGTCCATCACGCAGGCCTGCGGAAGACAGTGCGGAGGCTGGCGGCCATCTTGTTACAGAAGCTCGGGATACGGGTGCGGCCCTCGGCGGCCAAAGGTGAGACTGGGGGACCCTGTGTGTCGGCTGGACCGCGGATAGGAGCCCCCCTATGTTGACCCTTGTAGGATACTTCAACCATACACCCCCGACCTGCAGAAATAGAACGGGAGGCCCGCTGTGCCCGGAGCCCGTCGCCTGGCAGTACTTCACTGTCCCCCACCACAGGCTCAGCTAGAACAGCCCAATCCACCCAGGCCTACAGTAAAAAAGACCAGAAGGGTCCCTCTGGCCCTGACTCTTCACCAGCCCAGGGTATTCTACCACAAAATCTATCCCTCATTTATTATGCTCTACTGCACCTATGATTTCTGGGCCTGGAGCTCCACCTACTGGAAGCCCTTATGCCTGATTCCAGCTGCAGGCTGAACACTCTATCGCCCATAATGTGATTCATCGGGATATGCCCTGAGTTTCGGAGTCGCTTATGTCACAACATTGAAGCTGCTCCCTCCCCACCACCGGAACCGCCTTAAACACACCGCTGCAACGATTCGCTCTAATCAACATATACACACGCATGCTCAACATGACTAAAGGCAACAAAAAGCAACAGGGGGCAACGGCGACCCCGAGCCTGAAAAAATATGCCTACTCAAGTACCAAAACATCAGGACAAGAGGCTGCGTCACAACCTGACGTATCAGACTCGGAGGACTCCGACCATTCTCCTCTGACCCGTAAGGATCTCCACATGCTTTTCCGCGAAATTAAGGAGACAAGGAAATCTGTACAGGCGGTACAGGCGGAGGTTCATACCGCTATTACCTCTCTTAAAGCCGACATCACAGACCTGGGGGACAGGACGGACCACTTGGAGTCCAAAATGGATGAAGTGGCCGCTTTTCAGCAGGGATTAGAGGATGACGTCCATACCCTGAGACAAGAAATGCGCCTAATCCTGGAGCACCAAGAGGACCAGGATAATCGGGCGCGCCGGAATAATCTTCGCATCAGGGGGATCCCCGAGGAAATGGATATGGCTTCCCTCCCCGGCTTTCTCAGGAAACTGTTTATTCATCTCTCGCCCTCAACCCCGGTAGACCAGTTTCTGTTGGATAGGGCCCACAGGGCTCTCCGCCCCCGATCTCAAGACCAAGCCCAACCCAGAGATGTTATACTCCGATGCCACTATTATTCGGCTAAAGAGGACTTGCTCCGGGAGACTAGGAAGCTTCCCAAGCTGGACTTTCTAGGACATTCCCTTCAAATATTTCAGGACATTGCTCCTAGTACACTACTCAAAAGAAAGGAACTCCGTCCCATCACTATGGCTTTTACGCGATAAGGGCATTCGATATAGATGGGGATTCCCCTTCCGCATACTTGTATGGCATCATAACCGCCTTCACTCGGCTAGGGACCTAGCCGAGGCTAAAGATCTCCTCCGCAACCTAGGCGTCACTCCGTCTCCAGCCATGCCCGAGTCTCCAATGCGGTTAAATGAAGCTCCTTCTGTAGAAACGGCCGACACTCCGAGACGATCCCTGAATCGCGACTGGACACGGGTCCCCTCAACGCGGAAATCCGCCTCTGTTGGCCACGACTCCTGAGGACAGTCCAGCTTAAATGTTATTCTACTCTGCTATCCTATATCGCCTATGTGTGTGTTTACTTTTTTCAGATATCCCCTCCCCCTGTTCCTGCCCCAACATTGTCCCGCCTCCCCGCACCAAATGTTTTGCTGCTCAGATACAGCGACCCACAGTGGCCGCTGTTATTTTGCTAGATAATTTAGGAGGAGGTGGAATGGGGGAGCAGCTGTATTCGCATATACCCCCCTTAAGGTAGATTCCCAGACTCGGGGCACTGTAATGAGTGCCCGCTACCCATGTTACGTCTGGCTCGGCCAGGCCGCGTCCCCACAAATGGGTCCTATACCCTAGACCGGTCGATGTCACATGGTGACCCCCCTTGGTTTCCCCTTGACCGGCACGTATGGCCAGATGCCGTTTTTTCTGGCCTCCAACTTTCCTCTTTTCCCTGTCTTTCCCACGTTCTGTCCTTCCTGTTTCTATCTCCAACTCGGTATATGTGTTTTTTCTTTTCCTTTGTCCGCCAATGTATAAATACCGACCATATACTGCATGCATTCATATTGTTTTTGTCCTGGATTTTCGTAGGGTTGCGGTGTCCGGAGGGAGGTGGTGAAGCGTTTCGAGACCTGGTCGAACATGGCTCTTAAAGTCTATTCGCACAACGTCAAAGGTTTGAACAGTCCTAACAAACGCACCAAACTTTTCCTCTCCCTTAAGCAGGCCAAAGGTGACTTAGTTTTCCTACAGGAAACTCACTTTAAGAAATCCCTACACCCTGACCTAAAATCCAAAGCTTACCCCCTTACGTTTCATGCATGCGATGCCACACATAAGAAGAGGGGGGTCTCCATCCTGATAGCGGCTCACCTTACGTTTGAATTGCTGGACAGTCATGCAGATAAAGCGGGTAGATGGCTTATTCTAGTGGGGAAGCTGAACGATACCCTATGTACCCTAATAAATATATACGCCCCAAATCAAAACCAAGCTACATTCTTCTGGAGACTAGGTGCACAACTAACTAGATTCGGTAGAGGAGAGGTCATCATGGCAGGAGATTTTAATGAGGTACTAGATGCCTCCCTAGATAGGTCATCCCCTCCCAGTCCCCGGTCCCCCCGCTACTCCAGACCGACTGTGGCGTCACTTGCTCTGCTAGACCTTCTGAAAACCCACTTACTATTCGATTCCTTTAGGGTATCTGAACCACTGACCAGAGACTACACCTTCTATTCCTCTGTACACAAGACCTACTCTAGAATTGACATGATCCTACTCAGCCGGGATATCTCCTCTAAACTGAAATCTGCCAGTATTCTCCCTATGATATGGTCTGACCACTGCCCTATCACTGCCGAACTCCAATCTATTACCCCACGCCCTCCCCCCGTGTCCTGGCGTCTGAACGACTCCATCTTACACAACCAGGAAGTCGCCACTCAAATCAAAGTCTGCCTAGCCGATTACTTCCTTCTTAACGATCTCCCAGAGATTTCCCCAACTATTTTGTGGGAAGCACACAAAGCGGTTCTCCGAGGCCACCTGATAAGCCAGGCGGCTAGGTTCAAAAAATCCCGTGAGCTCAGCTTCCTTTCCCTCTCTACGAAACTCCAGGCCCTTGAGCGTCAGCATAAACTCTCTCCCACTTCGTCTAACTTAGCGCCCCTACTAGAGGCTAGGAACGCACTATCACTTTCTCTGTCAGAACGCACGGCGAAGACTCTCCAGAGGCTTAACCAGACCTTCTACGAGAAAGGCGATAAAGCCGACAGAATCTTGGCATCCCGCCTCAGAGCACAAAGATCCCGTAATAATATACTAGCGATAAATACTGAATCTGGGGAACCTACATATGACCCAGAGGGTATAAACAAGATATTCCGTGATTATTACACCAAGCTATATAATTTAAACCCCAAGACCCCGAGCCCCGACCCTCCTGATGCGTTAATCTCAGAATTCCTACGCCGAGCCGATCTCCCCCAACTGTCTGTCACAGACTCTGTAGACCTGAATAGAGACATCACGGAGGAGGAAATATCGGCCGTCCTGAGAAACCTTAAATCTTCTAAGGCCCCTGGCCCTGATGGCTTCTCGGCCTCATACTACAAAAAATTTGCACCCTTGTTGGTCCCCCATCTTCGAGTATTGTTTAACGCAGTCCTACATGGCGCCCCATTTCCAAGTACTATGCTGGAGGCCAGAGTAATAGTCATACATAAAGAGGGCAGAGACCCACGAAATTGTGCTAATTATCGCCCCATATCCTTATTGAATCTTGATATTAAAATCTATGCAAAGATCTTGGCCACCCGCCTTAACGATGTGCTTTCTGAACTGATACACTACGACCAGGTGGGATTTATCCCAGGACGCCAGGCCAGAGACAACACTAGGAAAGCAATTGACATTATCCACCTGTTGAATAATAGGCAAACCCCATCTATTATTCTATCACTCGATGCAGAGAAGGCGTTCGACCGTATCTCATGGCCGTTCTTACTGCAGACTCTCCAGGCGTTCGGGATATCGGCGGAATTTTTGACGGGGGTCTCTGCACTCTATTCCTCCCCAATAGCAAAAGTCCTCACCAACGGGATATTGTCCCCTTCCTTCCCATTGGCTAATGGAACTAGACAGGGATGCCCTCTCTCCCCCCTGGTGTTTGCCATGGTCATTGAACCATTGGCAGCCATGATAAGGAAGTCCAGTAATGTTCGAGGAGTGCAGATGGGCTCAAAGGAGTCTAAGATCTCGCTCTTCGCTGATGATGTCTTATTATCCCTAACCCAGCCGCAGTCATCCCTCCCCGCCCTATACGAGATCATAGAGGAATATGGTTCCCTCTCAGGATATAAAATAAACTATTCTAAATCCGAAGCCATGTTGCTCCACGTCCCTGGAGACCTCAGGCGCTCCCTGCAGTCCTCCTATGACTTACGATGGCAGACCAATAAGATTAAGTACCTAGGTGTCTATATCACCTCCCATTATAACTCCCTATATACTGAAAATTTTCCGCGAATACTGAGCAAGATTAAATCAGATTTGACAAGGTGGAGGACACACATCATATCCTGGCTGGGTAGGATAATTGCCCTCGAAATGACAATCATGCCACAACTTCTATATCTATTCCAAACCCTACCTGTGAGGGTGCCGGAGAAGGTCCTCAGGGATGCCCAGGCCTCATTTGTGAGGTTTGTATGGAACGACAAACCCCCACGGATTGCCTTTAATACACTTCGGCTCCCTCGCTCTGCGGGTGGCCGAGGACTCCCCGATATCAAATTCTATTATCTGGCCAGCCATCTCAGCCAAATGGTGGCCTCATATGCGCCCCGTGGCAGTATTGCCTGGGTTGATCTTACCGCACTTTCTATGGGAATCCGTTCGATGGCTTCGCTGTGGGGCCTGGGCAAACCACATCTGCTGGCTCACAAGGACATCCCTCCCTCCCTTAAGTTTCACCTGTCTACCTGGCACAAGGCTATTACGAAATACAGCTTATCTTCCCCACGCTCCCCCCTTACACCCATCTGGGACAACCCGGATTTCCCTGCCGGGGTCCCTCCTCGTAAGTTTACGGCTTGGTTTAATGCCCGGATCCTTGTGGTCCACGACTTATCCCTACAAGGCCAATGGCTGTCATTAGACGGTATCAAATCTAAATTCCCCTCACTCTCTCCTCCCTTCTTTGAATATTTCCAACTTCGTCACTTCCTCCTATCCCTGCCACAGACTGATGCCCAGCGGGACCTCACACCCTATGAGTCTTTATGTCTTGCAAAGCCCGTAAGCGGAGGGCTAATATCGCAAATATATACCCTGTTGGTTGGGATTTCCTCTGGGCTGCAGACCCGCCACGAGCGGGAGTGGGAGAGGGACTTGGGTCCCCCCCCCGACGAATCCTGTTGGGAAGAGGTACGAGAGGGCATCGCTAAGAGCTCGATCTCTACCCGACTCAAGGAGACATCCTATAAATTGTATTACCGGTGGTACTATACACCAGACAAACTATCCCGGATGTTCCCCTCTGCCACCCCGGTATGTTGGCGGGGATGCGGCCTACGGGGCACTCTCCTCCATATCTGGTGGACATGCCCACGTATCGCTACCTACTGGAAAAAAGTACTGGACATATTGAACTCGATAACTGGGCTTAAACTTACACTAGACCCATGGATGTTCTTGTTGGCCCGTCCGATCCCGGACCTTGACCCCCTATTGAATAAATTAATTTCCCATATATTGGTAGCGGCTAAGTCTTTGATTGCTAAAAACTGGAAATCCCCCGCCCCGCCCACGATCCCCGCCCTGAACAACCATATCTGGTTCGTAGCCAATATGGAAAAAATCACCTATTACCTGCATGACTGTCCCCACAAATTTGAATTAGTTTGGGGCCCCTGGATAGCCGCGCGGTCTTCCTTAAACAGGACTCAAGCCTGTCCTCTGACCCCACCCCATTAACCTCCGAATGGGACCCACTCGGGCCCTCCCTCTGGACACCGCCAAGCAAGCAAGCAGTCTCGAATCCGCTGTGACTGTGCACTGATACATGCCCTGCAGGTACGCTTATCCTATATGATTTGTAGTGTATGTGTGGTTTATGGATACCCCAGCTGTTGTGCCCCCATCGGAGCATAGAACAGCTCTGAAGCCCCCTTTCTCCCCTTTTTATTTCTTTTTTGTTCCCCTTCCCCCCCTCCCCTTTTCCTCTACCCGCTGTTGTTCCCAGTTACCCCACCTATACGCTCCCCTCTCGAGGAGAAATGTTACTATATGTTTAACTATATACAAAAATTGGAAAACTGACGCCTTGAAGACTGTTGAATGCTCTTTATTATGACATTGTTTTTTGTACCATGTGATGTTGATTTTGCAGTCTCTCTTGGTGTAAATAAAGAAAATCGTTAAAAAAAAAAAAGTTACTTTGGGAGCTAGCATGGTGATTTTCTTTATGGCAGGAGAGGCCGCATGGTCTGTCCACCATTTTGTGTGACCCTCATGGAGGTGGAAGGGGGAGGAGCAGCGGCCATTTTGGGAAGGTCAAATTTTTTTATTTTTTTTTGAACGGCTGATTTTCAGTTGACTCAGGAAATAATCAGCCATCCATTGTCAAAAAGAAATCATCATTTAATGAGTTTTTTAATGCATTTATTTAATCTATATCATAGTCAATCATAAGTAATAGTGATTGGTACTTATATGTAAAATCTATATGCGTGTGCTTACATCAATGTATGTTATTAGATTAAATTTAGAATTGCATTTTCATCTGTGTACTTTCACATATCTCACCTTCCTGTTTGCCATTTGAATTGATAAACGTGCTAAGAGAGATTTGTCGCTATTTAAATAGTTAAAGTGTAAAAGTAATACATTAAGGGGTAAATTGTAAGACACACGCACAGCTTTACCTGAGATACAAGGAAAGACCTGTGTGGTGCTTGGTAAATGATTACAGTTAAAGATCATCTACATTGATAAACGTGCTAATTGTATTTTTGTGGCCAGCGTACACGTGTCTCTAACAAAAGACTGAGACTCGCGAACGCAACACAAAGGCCGACGCACGCAGCGTATATTACGCAACGGAGCGTACGGGTACGCCCACGTAACTCAAATCACAAGTGTTAATTTTTTTCAACGCGATAAATAGCGCAACGTGGTAAATAACGCAAGGCGATAAATCGCGCAAATCTATTCTAACATTCGAAATTTAAATTAACAGATCCTTCTCCTAATTGGTAACACATCTGGTCTAAAGAGAAATTTCTGCATAGAAATAGAAACAAAAGTGTATATGTGGTGAGTGAGTGTTTGTTTTTACAATTTTTGAGGTTGAACCACAAGAAAAGTCGAGTTCTCGTGAGGTACATACGTGTAAGTGACGTACATGGTGGCTAGGGAGGCATCCCTGGTTAAAACATACAATTTGAGCATTAGAGTGTAGCAGACCAGGAGGTCATACTGTAACAGACCAGGAGGTCATAGCAGACCAGCAGGTTCAGGTACAGCAGACAAGGAAGTCCGCTATACAGTCCACAGGCACAACACCTAAAAGGGTTGGTGCAACACCCATATAGGCCATACAAGCTCTGGCTGAAGGAATTCGCAGCCGTAACTTTCGATTCCGTTGGTCGCTCAGTACATAAGATTAGTTGCTTATGTGCTGAACGATTGTACCGCACGTAATTGTGTGCATTAGTAAACCTGACCGGTACTATTTGTGTACGAAGGTCATAAACGCTATTTGTACATTCTAACGTGATTTGTGTAATTTTTTTTTTATTTTAAGGGAAGTTCGCTGGTCACTCAGGAACTATCCAACAACCGATACTTGCTGGGGAACGCGCCCCAGTAAATAAAGGTTCACAGGGGCCCTAGGTTGGGTACAACAGCTCTGGATACAGTGATTGTGTTACTGGCCAACGTGGGCGAGAAGTGAGTGGAGTACTCGGTAAACTTCACCGCCAGCCTGCCCCGGGCATCTTGGTTTTTGTAAGGGTTCGCTGAAGAAAAGCAACACCTGCAAGTTATGGGGGCCATTTGTTCAGGTAGGGGGCGATCAACCTCGGTTCGGGTTGATTTAGTAAACCGACCAATCGGGTCGGCCAGGTATGTAATGTGTGAAAAATACGGTTCACACATAGAGGTTTTATGTGATGAATGGGAAAGAATGACTGTACTGGACGGGGAGAAATTCCCAAGAATAGGTAGCTTTAGCCCAGAAGTGTTACTAAATCTAAGGAGAAGGATAGGTCTTATTGAACCAGCAAAGAGACGGATCAAACATTATGATTGTTTAAAGTTACTGCAACAGGAAAGTGAAATGCAAAAAGAGCTAACTGACATACCTGACTCTCATCTTGGGAGGAGAGATGTGGCAATGGAGAGGATTATGGTTGCGGAGAAAGGCACAATGTTGAACAATAAAAACGCACTTAGCAACTGTAGTATAGATGATAAGAATAAGTATAATAAACATAACAATGATAATTGTAATGCTGTTAAATGTACAACTATTAACCCGTGCAAGTTGCACCCCATGTCAAACTTCCCTCAGGAATACGAGCAAGAAAGTGAACTCAACACGATGTCGGCACCACTTCCAGCAGCCATCCTACAAGACATCCAGGTGGACGCGACCAAATTGGTAAAGGCAATAATCAAACCCCCTAACGGAGGGTCAGGTGAGGTCGTGTCCACAGGTACGTACAATGTTTTATATCACGCACAAACAAATGTACCCCATATTGTAAGACCAAAACAAGGTGATGTAATTGAGTTTAGTCCTGTCAGGGTGATCACAGTCCCCAATGGGAAGACTGACGATCAGGGAACCATTCCCGTCCAGGACAGTGCAATGCGCTGTCCCTGGTCCCGGACCGAATTGAGATCAATTATGTCCGAATTTCCCGATCCACGGAAAAATCTAGTCGCATGTCAAAGGTTCATTAAAGAACTAGGAAACTCAACAGAACCCACCAACAACGATTGGCGGACAGTGCTGAGGGCATGTTTGCCCTCCGGTGTTGACTCTGCGACATTTATTACTGATTGTCAATTAGACACAGAAGTACCTCAAACGGAGGAACACAATCAGGAATGTATTAAGCAGATAAACCAACAGTTGGAAGTATATTTCCCTGCCGTTGTCAAGTGGAATGAAATCTTCTCCATAAGACAAAACGAAAGGGAAAGTATCTCCAGTTATTTCAATCGAGCACTGCAAGTAATGGCTAGGAACACTGGGATCACAGACATCAAAACATGCGCACAGCATAGAGAAATAGCGGTTAAGGTATTAATGAATGGTTTAAAGGAGGTATTGAGTACAAGGGTACAGACCACCAACCCAAACTGGAGAAATATCTCGGTGGCCGCATTAAGAGAGGCCGCTATTGATATTGATCAAAATATCACCAGATACAGAGAGTCACAAAGTGATAAATTAATGGCCGCAAGTATACAGGCCCTAACCACAAGACCACTCCAGCATAAGCCCCAAACCCCTGCGAGAAATTTAAATGTGGAAGTCTGTTACAATTGTCATAAAAAAGGACACTTTGCGAGAGATTGTAGATCAAGAGGAATACAAAAGTCATATCAATCCCCTAGACAACAACATAACCATGATATCCAAGGAAGCAGGGAAGCACAGGGAAAGCGGTTGATGGTGATGAGCATCCGAGCGTTTGAGGAGGCATCAAATCTACCAAAACCTCAGGTCACTGACACTTGGAAGAAGCCCCGGGTTTGTTTTCTTTGTAAAAGAGAAGGGCATTATGCCAGCAGCTGTAATAACCCACATAAAGTCAGACCCCCTAGACCCAGAAATGAGCAAAATTAAAACACACACAATTATAAACAGGGACCATATAGGAAGAATTTTGAGCCACACCCATAATGTGCAATCAGGAAAGGTGATCATTAGGACTGATGGTAAGCCTGAGGTAATAGTTAATGAATTGGGAGGTCATTCCCTGAAGACACAGGAATGACCGGGTGAAACGTTGTAAATGTATCTGTGAAATGTTTCTTTTTCTCTCTCCCCATCTCTGACGAATATTGGTAGGATTCAAACATTGCATATATACTTGGTCTTTGCAGAAGTCTACCAAACCCCAGCATGACCAATCCGCATCAATGTATTCTGGCCAGATACAGACAATGGAATATGGAAGTGCTGGGGGGGAGGGACTGCGCAAGGAAACCATTAGACATGTAGATATGACAGCCTGATGATCTGACACAATGTTTTAAAATGTTTGAAAAATGTTTTTTTTCTCTTTTCCTATTGATGGCTATTGTTGATTTAAGTAATATACACATGCATATAAATTGTTCTCTCTCTTTGTTTTTTTTTTTGCTGTTGTTGTTTTCTCTCTCTTCTCACTCATGCTTTCATGTTTTAAAGATGGTATGTCACCCATCAGTTAGACAAATGGTAATGCAAGATTTTTGCTCCTTACAGAAAGATCGCAGGTTTGGAGGGAATATTGCATCACCAGAATGTTCGTTTGGAAGACTGAGAGACAGCACCTTTGAGAAGACAGCAGAACAAGAAGAACAACAAGACGAGAGAACTAATTATCGTAACAAGTTTTCTCCCCCTCAAACTGATTTTCTGTACCCCATTACAAATTTCTTCTTTTCTCCTCCTGTAAGATGGACTTGCCCCGAGAGACTGTGATATGGATTTTCCTGTTGACCATGACGTTGACCCGAGCAGTCTGTTTCGGTGAGAGTACCAGTGAGGTCGAGAAAGGATCCAGAAAGGTTCCAATGACTAAGACGGAGGTGTAAATTTCCAATAGCAACACAAGCACCGAGCAAAGGCGAGTACCGGAAACGATCTAACAGCCATGTTATTTGTAAACATTGTTAGCTGAAAAGAAAACTGTATCTGTAGGCTCTGTAACAATGTAGTTGAGGATGGGTGCATTAAGAAATGCCAATCCAGTTTTAATATCCACATGGACCGGCATCCATTGAGTGACTATCACTCCTTAGTGGGTAGTGTGTTAAATAAGACAGATTGTTGGGTATGCTCTCAAGTACCTCAAGGTCATAGCAAATCAGGGCTAGTACCATTTCCTTTAACGTTAGGGGAGGTACTTGAGTTAAGTGGTGGGAGACCGGTGGACAGGAGGTTTAATATCTCCAGCCCTCCTAGTTTGAAGCTCCACCAATACCATGTGGATAGGTCCCTATTATGTTTTAACATCTCCAATCCCCGAAAGCCGGGAAATTGGGAAGTGTCATGGAGTAATCAAACCATGACCTTTTCGCATAGAGCAGATAGAATGCCTACAGATACAGAGCTTATACGCCACATAGCCAGTAGAGGAAAATCTTTCCGGTATAGGTATACCTTAGGAAATAGGATTACGAGAGTTGGAGAGGTATCACCAGGATACTGTGCACATATCGTACAACCTGATACGTGTACTAAGCAGATGGAAGAATTAGGGTTAGGAGATTTCACATGGAAGGTGTGTAATATGGTTATGTCCTACTCCGTCCCATATGTTCTCCCCGATGATGCATATTTCATATGCGGGAGAAAGGCGTATAAGTGGCTTGCCCCAAACTCTGAAGGATTGTGTTATATTGGAAAAGTACTGCCTGAAGTAATGACTGTATCACATGACAAAATGAAAGACATACACCGTGTTGTCCAAACTCCTTATACTCACACCCATTACGAGCGTAGTTAAACGGCACCTGATAGAAAGAACAGAGCATCCGGCCTCTGACATGATCCATGAATCCACCGGGATTCAGTTTCTAATCGCGTTAGACATCACTCGCACCACCAGAGGAGTGTTGAATTATAAATACATATCTGCGCTCGCCAATTTGTTAGATAATATCACTGAAATGTATGATGACACGTTTAGGTATACTGGAAGAGAACTTCAGGCTTATAAAACAGAACTGGTACAGCATAGAATGGTTCTTAATTACCTCACAGCAGTGACAGGCGGATATTGTGTCACACTGGCAACACAATACGGCGTGAAATGTTGCACCTATATTACGAATAGCACCGAGGACCCGGTCGAGGTCATAGACCAAAAGATGGACGATATTCTCCAACTGAAGTGGGAATTTCGCAGGAGACACAATCTCACTCTTGCTGCTGTAGGTAATGAGCTGACTGGTTGGGTGTCATGGTTGAACCCGCGAAATTGGTTCTCTGGTTTAGGAGACTGGGCTCAAGGAGTCATAATGGATGTTGGGAAGTTTCTCCTATGTATCTTAGGTGTTATCATAACGATTGGCTTGATATTTAGATGCGGGCAGGCTTTAAAGAGGTGCAATCGTCGTACTAGGGTAATGAGTTTGAGGAGTGAGGAAACTGTAATTCCAATGGACTTGATTTATGACCCAAATGTAGAAACAATGATGTGATGAAAATGCGATTTCTACGGTCCGTTTCTTTCACCTGTTTTTCCGTTTCCTCCAAGGTAAAAAGACCCACTTGGACGAGGAATTTGATGAGCCGATATACAGACAACAGATGGATTAAAGAAGAAGTTTTGACAACCTTATACACAGATTTTTGATGAACAATGCCATAGATCCCCAGTTTCCCTAGAAATTTTAAAATTACGCCAGCCCAACACTTTTGTAAATCTATGGACATTGACATAAGCTTTTACTCGCACCTTATGGGCAAAAGCACAAAGAAGACTGCAACCAACAGACACCGAACAAGACTTCAACCGACAAATGTACATTAACCTGACATAGAATACCACTGCATTTACCATAAGTGTTCTTTATCTTCATTTCTACAACCCTCAGGTAGTGACACACATAGTCGATAGGGAATACAGGCACAGATATCAGCAATCACATATTCCCCCATTCATGTATCATCAACTAAAATGTGCTCCCCCATTTTGTTGCAACCAAAAGCCGAAACGAGCTCGGTAAAGTTTGACAGCCCATCCACAGACCCTTAGTACGGGATAAGAAGGAATTCAAATGTATACTTCGCAATACCTCGAAGCTTGATTTAAAACACGTACGGCACGATGATACATGACCCCCCAAACATGGATTCATACATACATACTTCTGCTATCTCACTAGGTCATACCTTTTTCCCACCTTCTTCTCTCCTCCCTTACCCAATCATAGAAATGTATTTACATATGACATATATTTTTCTCTTTTTGAAATGTTTTAGGAAGTGGCAGTTATTGGTGACTGCCAAAGGGTGGACTGTCAAAGTCAAAAATATTACATAGAGAGAACATACAAACCACACACACATTTAAGTCGCTATACTTGCAAATATGCGCAGCGAGCACAGCAATATATGGAAACACACGCATTTGCTCGGACATGGCACGGAGATGGATTCGGCGCTTGTTTCATACAGTACATGGTTATAATAATGTCAAGCACCAGACATCATGGAGATTTAGAATTGGCTGATGAATTGATGTCATGAATATGTATTATCTGAACAGAACCAGATGCGCCCATCATGTTTGGTATTGAAGCAAGCAGAATGATGTGTGGGTTAGTTTGATGCTGGTTGTGAAGTTGTGGGACATTGCAGCGGATAGATATGATTATATGTATAAAAGCTAAGATCACTTTGTTGAGAACAATGGATGATCAAGCCAACCTTTTACTAAGATTTTCAGGGCTGAACCTGATTAACATATACAAAGGAGAGAGAGAGACCCCCTCCCCTAGGAACAGACACACAGGAGGATAGTTCCTGTCTGGGGGGGTTGGGGGTCAGTTTTTGCAGGTGGCCTCAGAGAACAGATGTAATGAAGCTACACTCAGAACAAAGCTCCCAGAAGCATGGCTGGATCATCACCAGGCACCAAAGGCTAAGTATTGAATTCACATGGCTAGATAAGGAAATATAGACAGATTGCTTTCTGGTTTAAATAGGATATTGTAACTTGGTTGTGTGATTGTTGGGTGTTTGTGTGATAGATCTGGGAATCTGTGATGGTAGCTGGGACATTAGACAACCTGTAGCATAGCATTTGTGGTATTTGTTTGCCTATGGTGATTTAAAATAGATTGTACTGGTTAGTTATAATATATATCTTGTTAATCATAAATACCACCATGCAGTTGCGTTTGGGCATGTGCTTGTGGCAGTGGCGGGCTGAGATGTGTGGTTACATTGTGATCTGGTCTTGTGATGAATATGCTCTGGTTATTGAGATACTGAAGTTGTTTGGAATGTGAAAGTGAATAAGATGGTTCTAGGAAGTTGTTTGGAATGTGAAAGTGAATAAGATGGTTCTAGGAAGTTGGATTGAAATTGTGAAAGGTGATTTAGATGGTTTGGAATTGTAAAATCAGAACATATGCATTGTTCTGAGGCTTGGACATTTTGGAATAAAATGGAGTCTTGTGTCTTCTGCTATGTGATTGTGGTGTAGCAGAGAGTGCCATGTGTTTGGACCTGCAAATCTAAAATGGCTGCTGCCGGGTATTTTCCCCTCCCCCTTTCAACCATGTGGTGCAGTCTTTGGAATCATGGGAGCTTTAATAAAATGGAGTCTAGCTTCTGTCCCATGCGGTATTGTAGGGTTGTGTATATAGGGACTGCCAGTATGGGTAAGGTCAAGTATTTTCTCCACAAAGATTCTCAGCATTGAATAACTGCGCAGCGATTGTTCCTCACATGTGTAAGCTTCGCTGCAACCATATTGATCTTCTTGTTATTGTGAGCCAATCTCTCTCTCTCTCTTCTCCTCTTTGTCTCTTATTTTCTCTTAAATAGTAATTGTATTATATTTCCTGTGTAGTTATCTGGTTAGGTAGTCTATGTTATATTGTAGTGTATGATTTGTATTTGTATTAATTCTTTTGCAAGTATATCATTCATAATATATATATTAGGCGTTGGACCCTGAGCACGGTATCTGTGTATTTCTTATAGTGTTAAGTATTCTCAGAGCGTCGGTGACGCTAGAACAGCTTTAAAGGTAATAAGGTTATACTGTGTTGCATTTACACTCTACCACTACACAGAGGTTTACAGTATAAGTACATTCCTTAAGGTATAGTTAAGGGAGTACCCTTGCGGTACTTTTTGCGCCAATTGCGTACTGTGTTCTTTAACCTTTAACGTGTTTTTAATAAGATAAATATTTAGCTTTGTTAGGTGTGACGTCTGAAGCCATCACAACAGGGAGAGCTGTACCTCCCAAGAGGACGATCGTCTTAGTGCAGATTTGAAGATAGGACTTTGGAAGTGGAGACCATCGACCCCAGGATCTGCATGCAGGAGTAGATGGACACCTTTCTGTGATGCAGGAATACTCTTATCTTGTCCTGGAGGTTCCAAAGCTTGTCCACTAGTAGCAAGACACGTTGCACCCTTGAGTCCAGTAAGGTTCCCAAGTGGAACATCTCCAGAGTCGGCGTTTCGACGACTCTGACCAATTAATTATCCAGCTGTGAGAATGGGGAATATTCACCACTAGATGGAGGTGAGTGCTGATGAGGTCTAGGGATTGAGCTAGGATTAGCAGATCGTCCAGGTACGGCGGAATCCTGACACCTCTGCGCCTCAGGTTTGCTGTCATAATTGCCATAATCTTTCCGGACTGCAAAGCGAAGGAACCGCTGGTGATCGGGTCAAATGGGGGACATGCAAATAGTCATCCTGGATATTCAGGGCAGCTATGAAATCTCCTGCTCCAGCGACAAAATGATGGAGTGTAGAGATTCCATGCGGAAATCTCTGGATCTGAAGATACCTGTTCAAGGACTTGAGGTTGAGGATTGGATGAAATGCCCCGTTGGGTTTCTGAACCAAGAATAAGTTGGTATAGAAACCCCTGCCTCTGTGAGCCTTTGGGGCTTGAACAATTATCTTGGAGGATGTGAGGGAAGGCTGTGGAAAAAAAAAATAGGATTTTAATTACCTACCGGTAAATCCTTTTCTCGTAGTCCATAGGGGATACTGGGAATCCATTTAGTACCATGGGTATAGACGGGCCCACTTGGAGCAATGGACACTATAGAAGTTTGATAACGTGTGCTGGCTCCTCCCTCTATGCCCCTCCTACCAGACTCAGTCTAGGAAACTGTGCCCGAGGAGACTGACATACTTTGAGAGAAAGATGTAGAAAAACAAAGTGGTGAGATTTTTGAACCAGCACAACCAGAACAAGAGGAAAGCCATGCTAACCAAACTTGAAACCAGGAACAGCAACAGCTGAACTAAACAACAGTGAAACGAACAACCGTGCAGGAAGAGCAAAGCACCGGGCGGGCACCCAGTATCCCCTATGTACTACGAGAAAAGGATTTACTGGTAGGTAATTAAAATCCTATTTTCTCTTACGTCCTAGGGGATACTGGGAATCCATTTAGTACCATGGAAAAGTACCAAAGCTCCCACACCGGGTGGGAGAGTGCTGAGGTTCCTGCAGAACTGATCGACCAAACTGAAAGTCCTCAGAGGCCAAGGTATCAAACTTCTAAAACTTGGCAAACGTGTTTGAACTTGGCCAAGTAGCAGCTCGGCAGAGCTGTAATGCCGAGACACCCCGGGCAGCCGGCCAAGAGGAACCCACCGACCTAGTAGAGTGGGCCTGTACAGATTTTGGAATCGGCAAACCTGCCGTGAAACAGCGTGCAATAGACTGCTTTGAAGCAGGACACCCAATCTTGTTGGCATCATATAGAACAAACAGTGAGTCCGATTTCCTGTGACAAGCAGTTCGCTTTGCATATACCTTCAAAGTCCTTACAACATCCAAGGACTTCGAAGTAGAAGAGGTGTCAGTAACAACCGGAACCACAATTGGTTGGTTGATGTGAAACGCCGACACCACCTTAGGAAGGAATTGCTGACGAGTCCTGAGTTCAGCTCTGTCCTTATGGAAAATCAGGTAGGGCTCTTGTGAGACAATGCCCCCAGCTCCGATACGCGCCTTGCCGAAGCCAAGGCCAACAGCATGACGGTCTTCCACGTAAGATACTTTACGTCTACCTCCTGCAAACCAGTCCGATTGGAGGAATTTTAGAACCAAATTGAGATCCCAAGGTGCCATGGGAGGCACAAAGGGAGGTTAGATATGAAGGACACCCTTCAAGAACGTCTGGACCTCAGGGAGAGAAGCCAATTGTTTCTGAAAGAAAATAGACAAGGCCAAAATCTGAACTTTTATGGAGCCTAGACATAGGCCCATGTCCACTGCCGACTGCAGAAAGTGCATGAAGCGTTCCAGATTAAATTCCACCGTAGAATATTGTCTGTTCTCACACCAAGAGACCTATTTCTACCAGATACGATGGTAATGTTTGATCGTTACCCCCTTTCTGGCTTGGATCATAGTCAGAATGACCTTTTCAGGAATCCCTCCTGGCTAAAATCAGCCGTTCAACCTCCATGCCGTCAAACGTAGCCGTGGTAAGTCTTGATAGGTGAACCGGGCCCTGCTGCAGAAGATCCTTGCGAAGAGGCAGTGGCCACGGATCTTCGATTAGCATCTCGAGAAGATCCGCATACCAGGCCCTTCGCGGCCAGTCCGGAGCAATGAGAATTTCTTGAACCCTTTCCTTTTTTATTCTTTTGAGAATTCTTGGGATCAGAGTAATGGGAGGAAACAAGTACACCAGCCGGTAGACCCATGGAGTCGTCAGGACGTCGACTGCTACGGATTGTGGGTCCCTCGACCTGGAACAATATCATTTGAGCTTCTTGTTGAGCTGAGAGGCCATCATGTCGATTTGTGGATAACCCCACCGATGTGTCAGCCACTTGAACACCTCTGGGCGGAGGCCCCATTTCCCCGAGTGCAGGTTGTGTCTGCTGAGGAAATCTGCTTGCCAGTTGTCTACTCCCGGAATGAAGATCGCCGGCAATGCCACGGCGTGTTTTTCTGCCCGGAGGAGAATTCTTGACACCTCTGACATTGCGGCTCTGCTTTTCGTTCCACCCTGTCGATTTATGGAAGTCACCGCTGTTACTGTTAGGTTCCTGGTGCTCAGAACAAGGGAGATGTTGCGTAGTGAGTCCTGAGCACCAGAACGTGACGCTGAAACGAGGTGTGGTGTGGAAATAGCCCCTAGCACCCTACCTCCGTTGTTTCACCCGTGTGGTCCGTTCCCGCCTGAGTGACTATGGTTTCTTGGGCCCACGGCAGCCGCGTTTGAAGGGCGGATTAGGTCTGCCCAACTCCGATGCCCCCAGGTCTTAGATTGAGACAAGGCGTGAACCGAGACAGGATAATAACAAGGGGACCTCTAGCTAAAACAAACAGAAGGCTAGGGGCTACTAACAACCCTAAACCTAAATATATGTGCGGCACGCCGCCAAAGGAAAAGAACAACAAAGGAAATGCTGTCCACTCGCCGACACAATACCGTTGTGTACCGGCGGTGACAGCACAAGCAGAACCCTCTGCAAAACACCAGAAACAAATTATAACCAAAGAATACTGCGGCCTGAGCAGACGGACGCGGCAAAGCCGCTACTCACGGAACCGGTACAAATACTGGCAAACGGACAGGAACCCCCAATGTAGCCGACACAGACTCTCAGAACTGGAGGACAGGCAGAATCCCAAACGACAGACCGGTGGACACCAAGAAGCCAGATATTCGACCAGGCACAGACAAAGCCACAGGACTCCTGGACAGGAACGCTTCACGGCAGGACACAGGATCGGACACTGGAATCGACACTCAAAGCAGCTAGGCAGATACTGCTAGACAGGAGCTCAGGAACTGGCAGAGACTAGCTCAGAACTCTGGAACTCAGGAAATCTGGAAATATCACCAGCCTCTGTGAATTGCACTGAGCCAGCATATAACAGAGAGTCTTAATTAATTATGTCGTGCAGCTGCCCTGCTGCACAACTGAGAGGTGCAATCAACAGACAGGTGAGGCTGAACACATGGGAACAAGCTGCAATCACAGACTCACCACTGGCAGCAAACAAGAATCTTCTTAAACCAGAGCAACGGGAAATCCTGGCCTGCAAGACTACTTATAAACATAAAATAGGAATGAACCACTACCTGTGGTTCATAACAGTACCCTCTCCTTAAGGGTGAGCTCCGAACACCCCATGACACCCACAGGGAACATAAACAGAAGTATAACATAAAATACATAACCAAAAATGCAAAACAGGAATGAGCCACAGCCGTGGCTCATAACATTACCCCCCCCCCTTGAGGAGGGGTCAAAGGACCCCAAAATTCAGACTTTCCAAAACAAGGGATACAAAAAAAACCTGACACACTGGTCTAACAGAAACAAGCTGTGACAACAGCTTGTAACGGTGCCCCCCCCCCCCCCCCCCCCTTGACGGTGGCCACTGGACACAAGACAAGGAAAAAAAAATATTTTTTTTTCTTTTTTATAATCATTTCTTTTTCTTCTTATTTTTACAAAGTTCTTGAGGTCTGACCAAGGAAATTCCCCAAACATTGTCTGAACTGATGGTACCACCCAGCAAGGCTGGGTTCAAATCAGAGATTGGTTTCTTAACCTTGGGAGCTGAACTTTCAGGCAAAGTACTACTATTAGAAGAGAGAAAAGCACATCCTGCAGTCAAAACAACGGGCTGAGACTCTTGTGCCGAATTTACAGAATACGGTGAACTCTCAGCAGATAAGACGGGTGACCTAGAGGAACCTGAACCAATTTCTTTGGAACCATATCTCTTAATAACTGCATCACTGAATGCCGGGGGATCCTGAAGAATGGGATCTTCAGCTTTCATTGGCTGGTTGCCCACTCAAAAGGCTCTCCTCTAAAGGAATATATCAGATAGAGCACAAGGTTCTCTGAAGTGATGCCCAGAAATGGTCTAAACAACAAAATGGTGTAATAGTGTTTGTAAAGCGCCAGAAATTGGACTAAGTCCCCATCAAAGATTATAGATGTTGAGATATCAACAGAGTCAGGATCTGCTTCAATTCCCATCTGACTGACTAGAGTGCTTTGCTAGGACCTGGTCACTATTGACCTTACTCAAGGCTAAGACTTTCTGAACCCCACCTGGGGCAGTGACTTTCTGAACCCCACCTGGGGCAGTGACCCTCGGAACCCCACCTGGGGCAGTGGCCCTCGGAACCCCACCCGGGGTAGTGACTTTCTGAACCCCACCCGGGGCAGTGACTTTCTGAACCCCACCCGGGGCAGTGACTTTCTGAACCCCACCCGGGGCAGTGGCCTCCGGGAACCCCGCTGGGGCAGTGGCCTCCGGGAACCCCGCTGGGGCAGTGGCCTCCGGGAACCCCGCTGGGGCAGTGGCCTCCGGGAACCCCGCTGGGGCAGTGGCCTCCGGGAACCCCGCTGGGGCAGTGGCCTCCGGGAACCCTTCTGGGGCCAGCACCTCAGATTCTTTTACTGGGACCGGGCCGTCGGCCTCCCTCTCTGGGACCGAGCCGTCGGCCTCCCTCTCTGGGACCGAGCCGTCGGCCTCCCTCTCTGGGACCGAGCCGTCGGCCTCCCTCTCTGGGGCCGAGCCGTCGGCCTCCCTCTCTGAGTCGATAATTATCGAAACTTCTCCCGGGACTAAGACTTCCGGGACCTTCGCTGAAGCTATAACCTTCAGAACCTCCACTAACGCTATGCCTCTTGAGTCCTTTCCTGGGGAAGCGTCTCTCGAGACCCCACTTGGGGATATTACTTCAAAGATCCCTTCTGGGGTTTTGCTTCTCGAGTTCCCTTCTAGAACTATGGTTTTAGACACCTTCTCTGGAGTTGCGCTTTTCAAGTCTCTACCTGGGGTAACAGCTTCTGAGACCCCTTCTGGTATTGACACCTGAGCAATAATATTCGATGTCCCTCTATAACCTAGAGCATCGGGTACCGCTCCAGGACTCTGGGCATCGGGTACCGCTCCAGGACTCTGGGCATCGGGCACCCCTCCAGGACTCTGGGCATCGGGCACCCCTCCAGGACCCTGGGCATCGGGCACCCCTCCAGGACCCTGGGCATCGGGCACCCCTCCAGGACCCTGGGCATCGGGCACCCCTCCAGGACCCTGGGCATCGGGCACCCCTCCAGGACCCTGGGCATCGGGCACCCCTCCAGGACCCTGGGCATCGGGCACCACTCCAGGGGTTTGCAACTCTGCTTCCACAGGAAAATCAAGAAAGGAGAGAAACATTCTCCTTTGGTTCCTGAATCTATAATGGGGCTCCCTAGCCCAAGGACCCCAATTATAGGACAGAGTGCTTTTTAGTGTGGGTTGTGTGACAAGTACCTCTGCCACAGTAGAGACAGGAGTAGGTCTTGTATCCTGACTCACCTTGGCCAGAGGGCAGGACTTGTCGCCACACTTTGGCTTGCGCAACTCACAGGTCTGCAGATAGTGGCCTAAACCCCCACAATATAGGCATAAATCTAAGTTTCTGCGACGCAGACGCTCCTCTTCTGAGAGCCTGGGCCGCAGAAAACTTTCAAATTTTCTCTCTCTAATTAAACCTGAGGATTCACTTGTCACCATACTGTGAACAAGAGTCTCTTTAGAGAATGAACTCTCAAGAACTTCTGGCAAAATAAGCAAAATTAGAAGGTTTTGCAGTTGCTTTAAGGATTGCTGCAAAACTTCCAGCCGCTCAGGTTTCGAAGCACTGAAAGCAGAGTTCAGGGCTGAGAGAGACGCCTGCAGGGCTTGCATAGTTGGCATAGGAGGATTTTAAACTAGACAAGACTAGACAAGACAAGACTGGACTGGATTTTTAAACTAGACAAGACAAGACTGGATTTTTAAACACCGGACTGGATTCTGCACACTGAATTCTAGACAGGACTGGATTCTAGACAAGACACTGGACTGGGCCAAAAAAGAAAACGTTTTATTTCTTTTTTGTTGTATGGCTGGTGATAATGTTAGGTTCCTGGTGCTCAGAACAAGGGAGATGTTGCGTAGTGAGTCCTGAGCACCAGAACGTGACGCTGAAACGAGGTGTGGTGTGGTGTGGAAATAGCCCCTAGCACCCTACCTCCGTTGTTTCACCCGTGTGGTCCGTTCACGCCTGAGTGACTATGGTTTCTTGGGCCCACGGCAGCCGCGTTTGAAGGGCGGATTAGGTCTGCCCAACTCCGATGCCCCCAGGTCTTAGATTGAGACAAGGCGTGAACCAAGACAGGATAATAACAAGGGGACCTCTAGCTAAAACAAACAGAAGGCTAGGGGCTACTAACAACCCTAAACCTAAATATATGTGCGGCACGCCGCCAAAGGAAAAGAACAACAAAGGAAATGCTGTCCACTCGCCGACACAATACCGTTGTGTACCGGCGGTGACAGCACAAGCAGAACCCTCTGCAAAACACCAGAAACAAATTATAACCAAAGAATACTGCGGCCTGAGCAGACGGACGCGGCAAAGCCGCTACTCACGGAACCGGTACAAATACTGGCAAACGGACAGGAACCCCCAATGTAGCCGGCACAGACTCTCAGAACTGGAGGACAGGCAGAATCCCAAACGACAGACCGGTGGACACCAAGAAGCCAGATATTCGACCAGGCACAGACAAAGCCACAGGACTCCTGGACAGGAACGCTTCACGGCAGGACACAGGATCGGACACTGGAATCGACACTCAAAGCAGCTAGGCAGATACTGCTAGACAGGAGCTCAGGAACTGGCAGAGACTAGCTCAGAACTCTGGAACTCAGGAAATCTGGAAATATCACCAGCCTCTGTGAATTGCACTGAGCCAGCATATAACAGAGAGTCTTAATTAATTATGTCGTGCAGCTGCCCTGCTGCACAACTGAGAGGTGCAATCAACAGACAGGTGAGGCTGAACACATGGGAACAAGCTGCAATCACAGACTCACCACTGGCAGCAAACAAGAATCTTCTTAAACCAGAGCAACGGGAAATCCTGGCCTGCAAGACTACTTATAAACATAAAATAGGAATGAACCACTACCTGTGGTTCATAACAGTACCCTCTCCTTAAGGGTGAGCTCCGAACACCCCATGACACCCACAGGGAACATAAACAGAAGTATAACATAAAATACATAACCAAAAATGCAAAACAGGAATGAGCCACAGCCGTGGCTCATAACATTACCCCCCCCCTTGAGGAGGGGTCAAAGGACCCCAAAATTCAGACTTTCCAAAACAAGGGATACAAAAAAAACCTGACACACTGGTCTAACAGAAACAAGCTGTGACAACAGCTTGTAACGGTGCCCCCCCCCCCCCCTTGACGGTGGCCACTGGACACAAGACAAAGGAAAAAAATTTTTTTTTTTTCTTTTTTATAATCATTTCTTTTTCTTCTTATTTTTACAAAGTTCTTGAGGTCTGACCAAGGAAATTCCCCAAACATTGTCTGAACTGATGGTACCACCCAGCAAGGCTGGGTTCAAATCAGAGATTGGTTTCTTAACCTTGGGAGCTGAACTTTCAGGCAAAGTACTACTATTAGAAGAGAGAAAAGCACATCCTGCAGTCAAAACAACGGGCTGAGACTCTTGTGCCGAATTTACAGAATACGGTGAACTCTCAGCAGATAAGACGGGTGACCTAGAGGAACCTGAACCAATTTCTTTGGAACCATATCTCTTAATAACTGCATCACTGAATGCCGGGGGATCCTGAAGAATGGGATCTTCAGCTTTCATTGGCTGGTTGCCCACTCAAAAGGCTCTCCTCTAAAGGAATATATCAGATAGAGCACAAGGTTCTCTGAAGTGATGCCCAGAAATGGTCTAAACAACAAAATGGTGTAATAGTGTTTGTAAAGCGCCAGAAATTGGACTAAGTCCCCATCAAAGATTATAGATGTTGAGATATCAACAGAGTCAGGATCTGCTTCAATTCCCATCTGACTGACTAGAGTGCTCTGCTAGGACCTGGTCACTATTGACCTTACTCAAGGCTAAGATTTTCTGAACCCCACCTGGGGCAGTGACTTTCTGAACCCCACCTGGGGCAGTGGCCCTCGGAACCCCACCTGGGGCAGTGGCCCTCGGAACCCCACCTGGGGTAATGACTTTCTGAACCCCACCCGGGGTAGTGACTTTCTGAACCCCACCCGGGGCAGTGACTTTCTGAACCCCACCCGGGGCAGTGACTTTCTGAACCCCACCCGGGGCAGTGACTTTCTGAACCCCACCCGGGGCAGTGGCCTCCGGGAACCCCGCTGGGGCAGTGGCCTCCGGGAACCCCGCTGGGGCAGTGGCCTCCGGGAACCCCGCTGGGGCAGTGGCCTCCGGGAACCCCGCTGGGGCAGTGGCCTCCGGGAACCCTTCTGGGGCCAGCACCTCAGATTCTTTTACTGGGACCGGGCCGTCGGCCTCCCTCTCTGGGACCGAGCCGTCGGCCTCCCTCTCTGGGACCGAGCCGTCGGCCTCCCTCTCTGGGGCCGAGCCGTCGGCCTCCCTCTCTGAGTCGATAATTATCGAAACTTCTCCCGGGACTAAGACTTCCGGGACCTTCGCTGAAGCTATAACCTTCAGAACCTCCACTAACGCTATGCCTCTTGAGTCCTTTCCTGGGGAAGCGTCTCTCGAGACCCCACTTGGGGATATTACTTCAAAGATCCCTTCTGGGGTTTTGCTTCTCGAGTTCCCTTCTAGAACTATGGTTTTAGACACCTTCTCTGGAGTTGCGCTTTTCAAGTCTCTACCTGGGGTAACAGCTTCTGAGACCCCTTCTGGTATTGACACCTGAGCAATAATATTCGATGTCCCTCTATAACCTAGAGCATCGGGTACCGCTCCAGGACTCTGGGCATCGGGTACCGCTCCAGGACTCTGGGCATCGGGCACCCCTCCAGGACTCTGGGCATCGGGCACCCCTCCAGGACCCTGGGCATCGGGCACCCCTCCAGGACCCTGGGCATCGGGCACCCCTCCAGGACCCTGGGCATCGGGCACCCCTCCAGGACCCTGGGCATCGGGCACCACTCCAGGACCCTGGGCATCGGGCACCACTCCAGGGGTTTGCAACTCTGCTTCCACAGGAAAATCAAGAAAGGAGAGAAACATTCTCCTTTGGTTCCTGAATCTATAATGGGGCTCCCTAGCCCAAGGACCCCAATTATAGGACAGAGTGCTTTTTAGTGTGGGTTGTGTGACAAGTACCTCTGCCACAGTAGAGACAGGAGTAGGTCTTGTATCCTGACTCACCTTGGCCAGAGGGCAGGACTTGTCGCCACACTTTGGCTTGCGCAACTCACAGGTCTGCAGATAGTGGCCTAAACCCCCACAATATAGGCATAAATCTAAGTTTCTGCGACGCAGACGCTCCTCTTCTGAGAGCCTGGGCCGCAGAAAACTTTCAAATTTTCTCTCTCTAATTAAACCTGAGGATTCACTTGTCACCATACTGTGAACAAGAGTCTCTTTAGAGAATGAACTCTCAAGAACTTCTGGCAAAATAAGCAAAATTAGAAGGTTTTGCAGTTGCTTTAAGGATTGCTGCAAAACTTCCAGCCGCTCAGGTTTCGAAGCACTGAAAGCAGAGTTCAGGGCTGAGAGAGACGCCTGCAGGGCTTGCATAGTTGGCATAGGAGGATTTTAAACTAGACAAGACTAGACTAGACAAGACAAGACTGGACTGGATTTTTAAACTAGACAAGACAAGACTGGATTTTTAAACACCGGACTGGATTCTGCACACTGAATTCTAGACAGGACTGGATTCTAGACAAGACACTGGACTGGGCCAAAAAAGAAAACGTTTTATTTCTTTTTTGTTGTATGGCTGGTGATAATGTTAGGTTCCTGGTGCTCAGAACAAGGGAGATGTTGCGTAGTGAGTCCTGAGCACCAGAACGTGACGCTGAAACGAGGTGTGGTGTGGTGTGGAAATAGCCCCTAGCACCCTACCTCCGTTGTTTCACCCGTGTGGTCCGTTCACGCCTGAGTGACTATGGTTTCTTGGGCCCACGGCAGCCGCGTTTGAAGGGCGGATTAGGTCTGCCCAACTCCGATGCCCCCAGGTCTTAGATTGAGACAAGGCGTGAACCGAGACAGGATAATAACAAGGGGACCTCTAGCTAAAACAAACAGAAGGCTAGGGGCTACTAACAACCCTAAACCTAAATATATGTGCGGCACGCCGCCAAAGGAAAAGAACAACAAAGGAAATGCTGTCCACTCGCCGACACAATACCGTTGTGTACCGGCGGTGACAGCACAAGCAGAACCCTCTGCAAAACACCAGAAACAAATTATAACCAAAGAATACTGCGGCCTGAGCCGACGAACGCGGCAAAGCCGCTACTCACGGAACCGGTACAAATACTGGCAAACGGACAGGAACCCCCAATGTAGCCGACACAGACTCTCAAAACTGGAGGACAGGCAGAATCCCAAACAACAGACCGGTGGACACCAAGAAGCCAGATATTCGACCAGGCACAGACAAAGCCACAGGACTCCTGGACAGGAACGCTTCACGGCAGGACACAGGATCAGACACTGGACTCGACACTCAAAGCAGCTAGGCAGATACTGCTAGACAGGAGCTCAGGAACTGGCAGAGACTAGCTCAGAACTCAAGAACTCTGGAACTCAGGAAATCTGGAAATATCACCAGCCTCTGTGAATTGCACTGAGCCAGCATATAACAGAGAGTCTTAATTAATTATGTTGTGCAGCTGCCCTGCTGCACAACTGAGAGATGCAATCAACAGACAGGTGAGGCTGAACACATGGGAACAAGCTGCAATCACAGACTCACCACTGGCAGCAAACAAGAATCTTCTTAAACCAGAGCAACGGGAAATCCTGGCCTGCAAGACTACTTATAAACATAAAATAGGAATGAACCACTACCTGTGGTTCATAACAGTTACATTGTCCAACTGAACTTGAATAGCCTGATCTTGAAGAGAGGAGGCCTGCAGAAGGGCATTGTAAATAGCCCTGAGTTCCAGGATGTTTATTGGGAGGACGACTTTGACCTGACCACCTTCCTTGAAACTGCACCCCAACCTCTGAGGCTTGCATCTGTGGTTAACAGAATCCAATTGTGAATCCCGAACCTTCAATCCTTCACTAGGTGAGAAGTTTTTAGCCACCACAGGAGGGAGATCCTGGCTTTTGGCGACAGACGAATCCGCTGATGCATGTGAAGATGCGATCCGGACCATTTGTCCAACAGATCCAGCTGGAAGGGCCTTGCATGAAACCTTCCGTACTGAATTACCCCGTAAGAAGCCACCATTTTCCCCAGAAGGCGGGTGCATAGATGTACTGATATTCGGGTCGGCTTCAAGAAAGCCTGAATTATCGACTGGATTACCATTGCCTTTTCCAAGGGAAGGAACACTTACTGAGACTGTGTCCAGTATCATTCCCAGGAAATTAAGCTTCTGCATTGGTTCTAGGTGAGATTTTGGCAGGTTCAGAATCCACCCATGATCCAGGAGTAATCTGGTCATCAGACCACTGTTCTCCAACAGCTGCTCCCTGGACGCAGCCTTTATCAGAAGATCGTCAGGTAAGGAATTACGTTCACTCCCTGCTTGCCGAGTAGCATCATCATCTTTGCCATATTTTTGGTGAACACCCCCTGTGCCGTGGAGAGACCAAATGGCAGGGCATGAAACTGGCAGTGACAGTCCTGCAGTGCAAACCGTAGATAAGCCTGATGAGGCAGCCAGATCGGAATGTGAAGGTACGCATCCTTGATATCCAGAGACGCTAGGAATTCCCCCTTTTCCAGACCTGAGATCACCGCTCTCAGAGAATCCATCTTGAACTTGAACACTCGTAAGTACGGGTTCAATGACTTGAGATTCAGAATTGGTCTTACCGAACTGTCCGGTTTTGGAGCTACAAACAAGCTGGAATAGTATCCCTTGTTTTGTAGATGAGGTGGAACTGGAACAATGACCTGGATCTGTAAGTTTTTGAATAGCTTCTTGAAAGGTTACTCTTGCTTTTTGTGAAACTGGTAAGCCTGATTTGAAGAATCTGTGAGGTGGGAGATCCTGGAACTCCAGCCTGTAGCCTTCGGATATAAGGTCTATGACACAGGGATCATGGCAAGATCTTGTCCAGGTGTGATTGAAGAATCTTAGCTGGGCTCCCACCTGCCTGTCTCTCAGGCATCGCGGCCCACTGTCATGCGGAAGGCTTTGAAGAGACAGAGCCGGAGCTCTGTTCCTGAGAACCAGCAGCCGCTGGTTTGCGTGGTTTACCTCTAGCACCAATGGTGGCGGTAGAAAAACCTCCGGCCTTGCCCCAAAACTTTGCAGTCCGAAAGGACTATAAATTGGGCCGTGAGTAGGCCTTCCTTGCTGGCATAGCTGCAGAAGGTAGATAGGTGGCTTTGCCCACAGTAGCTCGTGAAATCCACTTATCGAGTTCTTCGCCAAATAAGGCCTCACCTGTGAAAGGCTGGCCTTCCACGCCTTTTTTGGAGTCCGCGTCAGCAGTCCACTGCGTGCCGACACTGCCATAGCTGTGGTGCGTGCATTTAGCAAACCTGTCTCCTTAATGGCTTCAACCATAAAGTTTGCAGAGTCTTGTATGTGTTGCAGGAGTAAAACAATTTTCTCTTGAGGTAAGGTGTCTAACCCCTCAATTAAATTACCAGACCATTTAGCAATGGCTCATTTAATCCACCCACATGCTATAGTGGGTCTCTGGGCCACCCGTGAGGCTGTATACAAAGATTTAAGGATAGTCTCAATCTTACGATAAGCTGCATCCTTTAGGAAGGCTGCACCAGGAACAGGTAATACTATTTTACATGATCGCCTGGAGACTGACGTATCCACTATCGGTGGATTTTCCCACTTTTTCCTATCCTCCGGAGGAAATGGAAAAGATAAGAATAACCGCCTAGGAATTTGAAATTTCTTAACTGGATTAACCCACGGTTCTTCAAACAGGGTATTTACTTCCTTTAACACAGGAAAAGTGACTGAGGATTTTTTCTTCACAATAAGAAAAAGTTCTCAAACACCTCTGTCACCTTATCAGGAATATTTAGGACAGGCATGTCCAAACTGCGGCCCTCCAGCTGTTGTGAAACTACAAATCCCAGCATGCCCTGACAGTTTTGCTGTCAGAGAATGCTAAAGCTGTGTCAGGGCATGCTGGGATGTGTACTTTCTCAACAGCTGGAGGGCCGCAGTTTGGACATGCCTGATTTAGGACTTCCCTGATAGTCTATGGGGGTCATTCCGAGTTAATCGCACGTAGCAACTTTTTGCTGCTCGTGCGATCAACCTGACGCCGCCTATGGGGGAGTGTATTTTAGCATAGCAGGGCTGCGAACGCTTGTGCAGCCCTGCTATGCTAAAAAAGTTTCATGTAAAACAAGACCAGCCCTAGACCTATTTACCATTTGCGACGGATCCAGCGATGCAGGTCCCGGATTTGACGTCAGACATCTGCCCTCAAAACGCCTGGACACACCTGCGTTCACTGGACCACTCCCGGAAAACGGTCAGTTGACGCCCCGACACACCTTCCTCCTGTCAATCTTCTTGCGGTCCTCGTTCCCGGCGTCGTTGCCCGGCGATAGCAGTCGCCAGGCAACGACGCCGCGCATGCGCAGTTCCGACCCAATTGCCCCGCTGCGAAGAAGTGTAGCATACGATCGGGTCGGAATGACCCCCTATGAGAGCCTCAACACCTCCACTACCTCTATGTCCACCTCACCTTCCTCTGACCCTTCATTTTCAGTCAGAATGTAGGATATGGGCAAAAGTAAGTTTTTGCGAACAAAGGACTGAGACGCTGGTCAGAGTACGGAGTCGTTTTGCATAAACTCAGCCATAGACTGTCTTAAATATTGCGTCTCCTTCTCATTACGAGATAATTTCGTAAAGATGGTGAAAATCATCCCCCAAATGGAGTCCAGCCATGCTGGCTCCGTCCCACTAGCCTGAGAAGGGATACTACACCGAGTACACACTAGTGTACCCTCTGGAGAAGAGTAACACTGTGCCTTGCATGATAAACACTCTTTGCCTGACATACTGCAGCAGTAACAGCATACACACACAGGAAAAGGTTAAAAGCACAATTAACCCACAAAGCACCCTTACCGAGAGACACAGAGAGAAAATAGAAGCAGCACACGGCGCCCTTATAGGTAAAGCCAAGCTTAGCCGGGTCGCCGACTAAGTACCTAGATTAGTACACAAGTATAAAGCTCCCCCCCTGCTATGACCCCCTGGTATCGCTGAGGTAATCTGGAGTCTCTCCAGAGGAGCTGCGCGTCCTTGCAGTCAGCGTCTTGTGTTACTGCAGTGAGGTAAAATGGCGCTTGTGAGCTGCTGGATCCGCTCATAGTGAAGCCCCACCCCTGCAATGGCACGCGGTCTTCCCGCTCTTTTTTTATACTGGCTGTATGTGTCTAAGTGCATAAAATGGAGTAAGTCCCCTTTTAAGCTGCAATGCCAGTCTGGGTACCGTGTACACCTACTGTGTACTAAGTCTGGAGACTCAGTCCGCCCTGTAAAAGTTTGGCTCCTACGCATGTGGTCCCCCAAGCGAAGGCCCGTCCCATCAGGCTGTGGACTTCTCAGCTGGTTTATGGTCCGGGCATCTGGTACACCAAGACTGCTTGCCACGTTGCTTGGAAGTCTTGGAGGTAGAACCCTGAAATCTTGAAAAAGATTGGCCCTTGACCTTACCCTGTGGACGAAAGGATCGAAAATTGGATGCTCTCGGGAGCAGCTGCGGAAGGGATAAAAGCTATCTTTGACGCTGCCACAGTGGCTATAATTTTGTCCAATTCAGGGCCAAAAAGAATGGCTCCTATGTAATGTAAAGCCTCCAGAGCCTTCTTGGAATCTGAATCAGCTCTCCAAGATCGAAGCCAGAGCGCTCGACTAGCCGAAATGAAGGTAGCCGATGCCTTGGGTGCCAGAATATCCACAATCCAGGGCAGCTTCCCCTAAATATGAGCCGGCCAACTGGATATAAGCCATAATAGGCATTAACTCATTCCTGTGGGTCCGCTTGGACAAGCCCTTCAATCACAAAGGCCCTTAGCAATCCTAGCAAATGCCAAAGCCAGACAGCCGATGGCGCCCGTGTGGGAATAAATAACCTTAAGAAAGTTCTCTAACTTCATATCCCTTGGTTCTTTGAGGGAAGCAGTATTAGGGATATGCAGGAGCCACATAAGCATCCACCAGAGGAGGAGATTCCCACCTGGCACGGTGCACTGCCAGGAGCAGATAGAAGGTAGCCAGGTGCTTGGATTCCTTAAAGAGTTGATAAGGTGTAACCCATGCTTCATCTAAAAACTCTAGCACCAGTGCGGACTTGGGGAACTGCACCAAGGCCTTCGTTCACTGCTGAAAACTGGAGCCTTGGATTTGGGAGCTAGTTCAGTTGTCAGGACCTCTCTCACCACTCTGACCAGGGCCTCCACATCCAGTCGGGATGAAGTCTCGTCCTGGACTGGAGATGTTCCTACCTCTGAAGAAACAGAAACACTGTCCTCCTGGTCAGTGGATGCACCTGACTCGGAAGCGTAAGCAGACTGCGGGGTAGAGTTACCTCTACCAGACGCTCCTTGTTTGGAACCCCTGGATGTGTCCAGCATCTGCTGGAAGGATGCGGACACATGCACCAAACCATGTACTGACTGCGAGAGGGTACTCCCCCATGACGATTCCAAATCGAGTGGCTGCAGATCAGACTGTATAGGTGCGGCAGGCTGAGTTCTTAGACGTTGGTTGATGGGCGAATATTTTTTGGACCTCAAATTTACTCTATAATAGAGAGCAGATATATGTCCTGAATAGCAGTTCTTGATATTGTAGAGTGTGCATTGGCACTATATTTTCTCTCCCTCTGGGTTCCTGAGGAAGACTGCACAGGTGCTGTGGCCAACAAACGATCCACTAGCTGCGACATTACCTGTGATAAAGAGGCCGCCCAAGCTGGCTCCTAGTTGGATGCCGCCACCGGCACATCCCGCTGTGTGTCCACGTAGCATCGGAAGCAGAGGCCATCCTGTACGTCACCCTGTGGAGAAAGACTAGCAGCACAGGACTTACATGTGCGCAGCATAGGAGCTCCCGCCTCTAGGTGATTTGCCTCTGGAATACATGTTAAATTCAAGGAAAATCACACACACACAAAGGTGTAACTATTGGGACAGTGCAATGTGACAGCCACACTAATACTATACTATAATAAAAAAAAGTGGGGCAAGGGAGAGGAAAGCCACACAGTAATAGCTCAAATAAATCATCCGGCCAGCAAGATGGAGAGAAATACTGTGAAAAGGTAAAGAAAAGTGAAAGTGGCAATCACCGCCACACAAGCACACAGTCACATGCAATGCAGACAATGTGGGCTAGATATTCTCAACTAACCAAGCACCAATCGGCTGGAAGAGGCGCCGCTGGCAGCTTGGAGGTACTGCAGTGCAGAGCAATGACAAGCAGCTCAGCCGGTCGGGCCGCTTGTCATTGCTCGCTGGTGGGAGGCAGTGGGCCGAGCAGGATCGGTTTGCGGGCCGCATCCGACCCGTGGGCCGTATTTTGCCCACCCCTACTCTAATTTCTTATTGTGAGCATTTGCATTTGGTAATGTTAGGGTGTTAGAGTAGCCTTTGTTATTTTCCATATACTGTACTTTTAGTCTTTTATATATATATATATATATATATATATCTAATATATAGAAAACTAATATAGAGGGGCACTCACCAGAAATTTGCACTTAAAAAGCATTGAGTTTTAATGCATACTTATCAAAATAATGTCTCAAACAGATAAATACCCCCAGGAGACCTGCTAGGCATTGATCACTTGATACTGGTGCATATGAACAGATGTAACTTGCTGTATATGCTGTGCTTGTTGTAATTTCCTGATGATGGTCCTGAGGGATCGAAACGTCGAAGAAAATTGAATTATCTGTTTGAGACATTATTTTGATAAGTATGCATTAAAACTCAATGCTTTTTAAGTGCAAATTTCTGGTGAGTGCCCCTCTATATTAGTTTTCTATATGTTGGAGTCTGGATTTTCATGCTGGACCTCTCGGGAGTCACCCCAGTCGCTGATTTATTGTGTCGGTGAGAGTGCGACCATATCTGGAATTATATCTTATATATATATCTATATCTAATATATATAACTATATCTATATATATCTAATATATATATATATATATATATATATCTAATATATCTATCTATATATATATATATATATATCTAATATATCTATATATATCTATAATATATATATATCTATATATATATATATATATATCTATAATATATATATATCTATATATATATATCTATAATATCTATATATCTATATCTATAATATATATCTATATCTATCTATCTATAATATATATCTATATCTATCTATCTATATATATCTATATATAGAAATACAATTCAGTCGGCACTCAAGTTCAGCAGACAGCATGCCCCGGTGCCATAACCCAAACAGCATACACAGATCCAAATAGCGGAAAAAAGGCACTCCAGAGGCTTAATGATAATAGGAAATTGTATTGACAAGAAGCGACGTTTCGGGGCAGTGCCCCTTCCTCAAGGCATACCAATACACAGTGAAAAGCAGAAACTTACCCCCTAAAGTACCCCTCAGGGCCGAGTGCGCCGTCCTCCACGTCTCCCGCCGCGTCTTCGTCTCTGCTCACCGCCGCCTAGTACTTCCGGGTCCCTGCTTGACCTGATTACCATGGCAACCCAGGCAGCATGCGTTCCACCACAGAAGATGATGCGTGCGGTTCACCGCTCGTAGCGCTGGTCAGGGGGGGCGGAGAGGACTCGCAACTCTATATTGGCCCTAACAGAAAACATAAAAAACATACATAAAAAACAAGTGTAAAAATACAAGTGTGAAACACAGTGACCATATTAAAACATCTAAAGTGCATGATTAACAGTGCAATAAAGCGCACAGAATAAAACAAAGGCAAAAGGTCATAGAGCAATATCATGAGTATAACAATGACAAGAATATAGAGCTAACAAGAATTGACCTCGGCTACACTGCACTACATTACACTATTCCAGTTGATCTTGTCATTCAATCCCAAGGGGGACATAGTATTAAGGCGGAAGATCCACCAGGCTTCTGCCAGAAGAAGTGCTTTATGACGATCACCACCCCTGAGTGATACTGGGATGTGATCAATCATAAAGTATCGGAGCATGGACAAAGTGTGACCCTTTTCTCTAAAGTGACGAGCCACCGGTTGTTCCAGATTTCTACCAGATAGATGAATGGCAGACCGGTGTAGGGCCATACGATCCCTGAATGGTCTAGAGGTCTGACCTACATAGTACAGCCCACAGGGGCAACAAATAATGTATACCACAAACTCTGACCTACAAGTTAGGATATGTCTAATCTCATACAATTTGTCAGAGTGTGGATGTTTGAAATTATGACAGGGTTGCATATATTTGCAAGTCGTGCAGCTGTGGCAACTGTAACAACCAGGGGGTTTATAGTACACATTGGGGATCACATTTTGCCCCATGCCAGAAATGTCAGCTTTCACAAGCCTATCGCGAAGATTACAACCTCGTTTAAAGGCCGCTAGAGGTCTAGTATCCTTAAACGCTGGCAATTCACTGTCTGATTTAATAATGGGCCACAAAGCTAGTGATGCCTGTTTAATAATGGGGCTAGCTGTCGTAAACTGACTTACCCACGGGATACAATTATCACGGGCTCGTACTTTCGGTTGTAGAAGACATGCACGAGATGTTTGTAATACTTGCTCTTTCTGTACATATAGATTTTTAGGGTCATAACCCCGGGCTATAAATTTCAGGATCAATTCATCTAATCTACCAGGCAGTGCAGTTGGATCACTTACTATCCTAGCGATTCTCATCATTTGGGATAGTGGTAATCCTTTCTTGAGAGCCAGAGGGTGATGGCTATCTGCTCTAAGGAAAGTGTTGCGGTCAACATCCTTATAGTAGATATCGGTGCTGATAATACCTTCCCTAATCATGACTTTCACATCCAAAAAGTGCATTACCGTAGCACTACAGGTATAGGTATATTTGATGGGAGAGTCAAGTTGATTGACCTTAAGCATTAATTCATCAAAACTATCTCGACTCCCGGTCCACAGAATGAAAATATCATCTATGTACCGGGAGTAAAGTAAAAGGTGCTGACTCACTTCTGGGCAGTTCAGGAACAGATGTTCTTCTTGGGCAAACAAACACATTTGCATATGAGGGGACCACGGCCGACCCCATGGCACATCCCCTCAGCTGCAAAAAGAATTGACTGTCATACAGAAAGTAGTTTCTGTAGAGAGTCAATTCCAAGAGACGGATAAACAAATCATGATTAAATATATCAGGCTCTAGATAATCACATAAAAACCTCCGCATAGCCGCCACACCATCCACATGTTTAATGGAGGTGTATAGGCTACACACAATCAAACAGCACATAATAGTGCCCTCAGGTACCACCTGTAAATCAAGTAAAAGATGAATAAAGCTGGTAGTATCCTTCAGAAAAGATTTCTTTAACGGGAGTAAGGGCTGCAGAAGAAAATCAAGCATCTGGGCTATAGTTTGTAATAATGAGTTCCGGGCGGATATAATGGGCCGACCTGGCGGAGTTACACTGTCCTTATGTAGTTTCGGTAGCGTGTATAGCACCGGGGTTACCGGGTGCTCATTGAGCAGTATCTTCTGTAAAGTAGGGGTGAGCAAACCATCCTGTACAGCTATATCCAATATATCACGAACTTCACTTTGATATTGCTTAGTCGGGTCACATTGTAGTTTTTTATAGATACCAGGTTCCCGTAACTGTCGTTCTCTCACACTACGGTAATCTACAATGTTCTGTACAACAATGGCCCCGCCCTTATCGGCCGGCCTGATGATGATATCATCATAGCCAGCTAAATTCTTCAGCGCAATGGTCTCGGTGTATGATAAATTTTTCCGAATGCGACCAGGTGCTGCGACAAATCTGGAAACGGAGTCATCAAGCAGTCTATTGAAGGTTTTTAGCAAAGGGTTAGTAGACGTCAGATCAAAACTGGATTTAGAATGAGTTCGCAAAAAGCCCTCAAGTTGAGATTGTCCAACCTGAGTAGGACGTGCCTGAAAGAATTCTTTAAGGCTAATTTACCAGCTAATTTATGGTGATCTCGTTGCCACTCAAAGCCATCGTGCATATTAGTGGGTACGAATGATAGCCCTTTCTGTAAAACCCTTAATTCGTCCTCCGACAAACTCCTGTGCGACAGATTAAATACTAGCGTATCTTCCTTTTGTCTACACTTCTGACGCCTCTGGTTTTGGCCCCCCCGGCGGGTGGAAGATCGCTTGCACGCTGAGGGCCCTGACCTAAAGGGGCACTAGTACTGGGGGCACAGTCATCGGAGTCCGAAATCAGAAAGTCGCTGTCACTTTGGCTATTGGTGGTGGCTTGATAGGGTTGTTTCTTTTGCCAGGGTCTCCTTTTTTGAAAGCGTGGTTTACTCCGGGATTCATTATCATTACCCGACAACCACCGGTAGACCTTATTCTCCTCATAATCATTGTCTACCGTGGATCGCTTATTTCTTTTAAATTTCAGGAGATCCCTCCTATATTGGTCACAGTTCTGTTCCAATTTACCCACCCAGCTGCTGTTAGCAGGATCACTCAGTAGTTTCTTGGATTCTTTTTCCAGGGCTTTGATTTTAATTCTGGTACTGTCCAGCTCCCGACGTGATTCCTCGATCACCAGGACCATGAGGTCTAGAGCACATCGGTTTAAGATGCCAATCCATTTTCTAATGAAATCAGGATTATTCCTCCCTATGGTGGGGGTGTTTCTGCACCTGAAACCCCGGGGAATTTTTCTATCTTTATAGTACTCTGTGAGAGAAGAGGCGTGTAGCAAAAAGTCAATTTCTATACGCTTCAGTTTAAAAAGTTGAAAGTAAACATCCTCCATGGTGTGTTTTGTATCATGACCAGGCACTTTCTCTTTAAGTAAAATCCCCTCTATTTGTTCTGGGGTAAAAGAGAAGGTCTCACCAGGGAGGTGTAATGAAATTATGACACCCTGCCGCATCCTGCGACGCTGATGCACTTGATGCTCCATCCATGGTCACTGATTGACATACACAAATCACCCAGTGATTTAAAAGCAGTGGCAAACGCTGCCAATTCTATCTGAGGAGTAAATAGTGGTAGTCCCAATGATAAATAGGTCAATAAACAGTCAGTTAGGTGCCATGCTACACGGAATACATCGATGTGAAATTCCCATACGTAGAAATACAATTCAGCCGGCACTCAAGTTCAGCAGACAGCATGCCCCAGTGCCATAACCCAAACAGCATACACAGATCCAAATAGCGGAAAAAAGGCACTCCAGAGGCTTAATGATAATAGGAAATTGTATTGACAAGAAGCGACGTTTCGGGGCAGTGCCCCTTCCTCAAGGCATACCAATACACAGTGAAAAGCAGAAACTTACCCCCTAAAGTACCCCTCAGGGCCGAGTGCGCCGTCCTCCACGTCTCCCGCCGCATCTCCGTCTCTGCTCACCGCCGCCTAGTACTTCCGGGTCCCTGCTTGACCTGATTACCATGGCAACCCAGGCAGCATGCGTTCCACCACAGAAGATGATGCGTGCGGTTCACGGCTCGTAGCGCTGGTCAGGGGGGGGCGGAGAGGACTCACAACTCTATATTGGCCCTAACAGAAAACATAAAAAACATACATAAAAAACAAGTGTAAAAATACAAGTGTGAAACACAGTGACCATATTAAAACATCTAAAGTGCATGATTAACAGTGCAATAAAGCGCACAGAATAAAACAAAGGCAAAAGGTCATAGAGCAATATCAGAAGTATAACAATGGCAAGAATATAGAGCTAACGAGAATTGACCTTGGCTACACTGCACTACATTATACTATTCCAGTTGATCTTGTCATTCAATCCCAAGGGGGACATAGTATTAAGGCGGAAGATCCACCGGGCTTCTGCCAGAAGAAGTGCTTTATGACGATCACCACCCCTGAGTGATACTGGGATGTGATCAATCATAAAGTATCGGAGCATGGACAAAGTGTGACCCTTTTCTCTAAAGTGACGAGCCACCGGTTGTTCCAGATTTCTACCAGCAGTGTAGCCGAGGTCAATTCTCGTTAGCTCTATATTCTTGTCATTGTTATACTCCTGATATTGCTCTATGACCTTTTGCCTTTGTTTTATTATGTGCGCTTTATTGCGCTGTTAATCATGCACTTTAGATGTTTTAATATGGTCACTGTGTTTCACACTTGTATTTTTACACTTGTTTTTTATGTATGTTTTTTATGTTTTCTGTTAGGGCCAATATAGAGTTGCGAGTCCTCTCTGCCCCCCCTGACCAGCGCTACGAGCCATGAACCACACGCATCATCTTCTGTGGTGGAACGCATGCTGCCTGGGTTGCCATGGTAATCAGGTCAAGCAGGACCCGGAAGTACTAGGCGGCGGTGAGCAGAGACGGAGATGCGGCGGGAGACGTGGAGGACGGCGCACTCGGCCCTGAGGGGTACTTTAGGGGGTAAGTTTCTGCTTTTCACTGTGTATTGGTATGCCTTGAGGAAGGGGCACTGCCCCGAAACGTCGCTTCTTGTCAATACAATTTCCTATTATCATTAAGCCTCTGGAGTGCCTTTTTTCCGCTATTTGGAGCTGTATATATATATATATATATATATATATATATATATATATATATATATATATATATATATATATATAATCAGGTTTTGAGGTCTCCCAAGGGACTTTCCTCCAAAGCCTCCCAAATGGAGAGCGCTACTCCTGTGCTGCTTGCTAACACAGCTTGCAAGGTTACCTCCATCAATTTTCATGACCACACGTCAGAAGTCAAGAGTCATCTCTGCTCTCACTGTCTGAGGAATCCTAATCTGTTGCCTCCTTGGATGAGGATGTACCCTCGCAACCTGCAGAGGAAGATACGCTCTCCTCAGGAAACATACCTGACACAGGCCAGGGTGGATGCTTTGATGAGGGCTGTCCATTTAAAGTTGTAGGTTTGCGGATGCTGATACACAACCTGACGCCGAGGCCCCCCTTCGTCAAAAGGCAGAAGAAGAAGAATTGTTCAGTGTTTCCCCCCTCATATTATTTAAGGGAGACCTTTAAGGAACCCTTGTCACATCCAAATAACAAATTTTTGGTGTCCCGACGTATCTTCCTTCTAGCCGATGCTGGAAGGGGAACAGCATAAAAGGAAAAAAATTAAAAATGTAAGACACCACCTCCCGCGCTGGGTTAGTCAAGTTGACCAACCTTCCTATTCCTGATGTTGCATCTTTGAGGGATCCAGCTGAAAAGATGTTGGGGCTCAGCCTTTGCTTCAGCTTGGATTTCTTTGACCATAAGAAGCTGGGCAGATGCCCTATCTCAGGGTCACCAGTCCAAGTCTCAATGCTCTGACTTACTCCTTTAGATATCAGGGACGCTGGCGCTTATCTGGGCGAGGCAGCATTAGATGCCAGCACCTTTGCATCCAAGATTTTGGCTTCCTCAGTGGCAGTTAGACAAGCATTATGGCTTCACTCTCGGCAAGCAGAGTCTCTTCCCTTTACCGGAAAGGTTTTCTTTGGGCCACAGCTGGACATACTTGTAGCTGCAATTGCAGCTTCCAAGATTGCTTTCCTGCCTTCTGCTATACCAAAGTCCAAGCAACTTTCCTTTTGCTCCTTTCAGCCACAGGGTCAGGCTAGAGGACAGCCCTCCTCCTGTGTACAAGGATCCTAGTCCAGACCTAGTCCACAGGTCATCAGTCCTGGGTTGGTCACTGTCAGACCCCAACACAGGGTAATAAACCTACGGTATAATGCTCAGGGTCCCCACCTGCGCTCTTCCGCGTTGGGAGGTCAGCATCTTCGATTTGCCAACGTCTGTCTAGAATTCACATCCATTATCCCGGTCCCCTCTCCAAAAGATACTGGTTTCTATTCCATTCTGTTTCTGGCACATCCTCAACCTGAAGAAGTTTAACCTTTTCCTACGAATTCCTTGGTTCAGGATGGCGTTTCTCCATTCTATTATTCAAGCACTAGAACAGGGAGACTTCATGGCCTCCTTGGATATTCAGGGTGCCTACCTCCACCATCAGTGCTCCCTGTCCTTTGCCAAAGAAAAGGACCTCTCTCAATTCCAGGCCCAGCCTTTCAGACTCTCAACTGCACAGAGAGTCTTCCCAAATTCATGGCAGCCTGCAGGGAGTCCGGTTTGTCCCATACCTGGACAATCTTCTCTGCCTGGCTCAACCTCAGGTTGTCTTACAACAGCATCTACAGGTCATTCTCGATCTGTTTCAGTCACATGGTTGGCTGATCGAGTGGTACAAGTCCAGTCTGACCCCATGCCAGTCCATGCTTTATCTAGGCGCAATCCTGGACTCCAGAGAACAACAGGATTTTCTCCCCATGAACAGGGTGTGGGATATCAAGCATGGCTCCAGACTTTCCTCACACATAACAGCGTCTCAATCCATCTTTGCATGTGGGTCCTGGGCCAAATGGTCTCCTGTTTCGATACGGTGGAGTATGCCCAGTTCCACTCCGGACCGCTGCAGCGTGAATGGTCCCACCGGTGGAACCGATAACATCTCCATCTCAAGTCCAGCCTGATTTCCTTTCAACAGAAATCCGTCTCTCACTCCTGTGGTGGATCCAATCCTCCTATTTGAACAAGAGCCGCCCATTGTTCTTTCAGGACTGGGTAGTTCTCACCATGGATGCCAGCTTCTATGGATTGGGGATAATCACGGGGAGCCCCTCTTTTCAGGGACAAAGGTCAGCACGGGAGGTTGACCCCCTCTGTCAATGTCCTGGAATGCCAAGCAATTTGTAGGACGCTCTGCTAAGTGGTTCCAGCCCTTCACGGTAACCTGGAGAGGATACAAATCGGATGAGACAGTGGCTGTCGCATACATCAACAATCAGTGCAGCAGTTCCACCATGCAAGTAATCTGTGCCATTCTCCAGTGGGTGAAACGTTCCTGCTAGCTTTGTCAGTAGTCTACATTCCCGGAGTTCAGAATTGAGTAGCTGATTTCCTTGGCCTACAAGCTGTCCATTCTGGCGAGTGGTTGCTCCACCCAGAAGTGTTCCACTTTCTTTTGGCTCGCAGGGGTTGGCCGCACATAGATCTGATGGCCTCCCGTCAAAATCACAAGCTTCCACTGTACGGATCAAGAACCAGAATCTGAACGGGTTTCTGGTGGATGCTCTGGTAGCTCCCTGGCCCTTTCTGAAGGTTTTTACTGAGAGTTCTGAGTCTTCTGATGAAGGAACCAGTCACAAACTTCCCGAATGCCCAGGATTGGCAGAAATGGGCCTGTTACATGGACTGCCATGGTCTAACCATACAGCCTCCATTACGCCTACCTCTTTGTTCAGATCTAGTGTCCCAGGACCATGTCTTCACCCAACCTTCCCCATCTAGCTTGACAGGTGGCTGTTGAGAGGTTGGTCTTACGAGTCCATGTCTTATCTACCTCAGTCATCCACTGCTATCAGCTAGGACACCTTCTGCTTGCATATATCATAGAGCAGCGGTGGCCAACCTGTGGCTCTTGAGCCGCATGTGGCTCTTTCTTTATTCAAATGTGGCTCCCAACAGTCTAAATCATGTGACCAAAACAGATACAGAAACCGCTGCACTCCAGCCAGACACGCAGCAGCACTACAGGGACTGAAAACTGAAGGAGACAGATACTAGAGGTAAGACACCCACAAGCAAACAGAGGACACATTAGGGACTGCTGCAATGGCATAAGTTGATGGGGGGGCTGTAGTGATACATGAGGGTGGGCTAGAGTGACACATGGCAGAGCTGGCTGGAGAGACACAGGAGGGTCTTGGCAGGAGTGATGCGGGAGGGTGCTGGAAGTAGTGACACATGGGAGAGCTGGCTGGAGTGACATAGGAGGGTGGTAGCAGGAGTGACACATGGAAGAGCTGACTAGAGTGACAGGAGGGTGTTGGCAAGAGTGACACATGGGAGAGCTGGCTGGAGTGACATAGGAGGGTGGTAGCAGGAGTGACACATGGGAGAGCTGGCTGGAGTGACACGGGGCAGCTGGCTGGAGTGACATAGGGTGCTAGCAGGAGTGACACATGGGAGAGCTGGCTGGAGTGACATAGGAGGGTGGTAGCAGGAGTGACACATGGGAGAGCTGGCTGGAGTGACACGGGGCAGCTGGCTGGAGTGACATAGGGTGCTAGCAGGAGTGACACATGGGAGAGCTGGCTGGAGTGACACAGCAGGGTCTTGGCAGTAGTGACACATGGGAGAGCTGGCTGGAGTGACATAGGAGGGTGGTAGCAGGAGTGACACATGGGAGAGCTGGCTGGAGTGACACGGGGCAGCTGGCTGGAGTGACATAGGGTGCTAGCAGGAGTGACACATGGGAGAGCTGGCTGGAGTGACACAGCAGGGTCTTGGCAGTAGTGACACATGGGAGAGCTGGCTGGAGTGACACAGCAGGGTGCTAGCAGGAGTGACACATGGAAGAGCTAGCTGGAGTGACACATGGGAGAGCTGGCTGGAGTGACAGGAGGGTGTTGGCTGGAGTGACACATGGGAGACCTGGCTGGAGGGATACAGCAGGGTCTTGGCAGTAGTGACACATGGGAGAGCTGGCTGGAGTGACACGGGGAGCTGGCTGGAGTTACATAGGAGGGTGCTAGCAGGAGTTTCACATGGAAGAGCTGGCTGGAGTGACAGATGGGGGAGCTGGCTGGAGTGACACAGCAGGCTCTTGGCAAGAGTGACACATGGGAGAGCTGGCTCGAGTGACAGGAGGGTGTTGGCTGGAGTGACACAGCAGGCTCTTGGCAAGAGTGACACATGGGAGAGCTGGCTCGAGTGACAGGAGGGTGTTGGCTGGAGTGACACATGGAGGAGCTGACTGGAGTGAAACAGCAGGGTCTTGGCAGTAGTGACACATGGGAGACCTGGCTGGAGTGACACAGCAGGGACTTTGCAGTAGTGACACATGGGAGACCTGGCTGGAGTGACACGGGGGAGCTGGCTGGAGTGACATAGGAGGGTGGTAGCAGGAGTGACACATGGCAGAGCTGGCTGGAGAGACTCAGGAGAGGGTCCTGGCAGGAATGACGCGGGACGGTGCTGGAAGAAGTGACACATGGGAGAGCTGGCTAGAGTGACATAGGAGGGTGCTAGCAGGAGTGACACATGGAGGAGCTGAAGTTTATTATGTGAAAGTGGCTTTTTCAATGGATTTGGCTTTAAAAAAGTTATTTTATGTTCTGGCTTTTTCAATGTATTTTATACCAGGGGTGTGGTCTAGCAGGCACAAGGCCACATTCCATTTTTGGATGCGCGCCATCGGCTCGATGTCGGCTCTTTAACGTACCTAACAAGGTTTTTTGGCTTTGTCACTAACTGGTTGGCCACCCCTGTCATAGAGTGTGGCGGCAGTGCTTTCAGTGGTACAGTGATATGCCGCCCGTAGTTTCACTCCATTGATATATTTGGTGTCTACGGTTTAGGCCTCTCTTACAGGTGCAGGTGTCTGCCCTGTGAAAGCTTTTCCGGAGAAAGGTGGCTGTTTCTTCATCAGTTCATACCTTCCTACAGGAGTTGATGCAATTGCAGCCTCCCTTTGACCCTCCTGTACATGCATGGGACTTATCCTCCTGGAAGCTTCTGCATGCTCTATTTGAGCCCCTGGACTCTGGTATATGAGCCAGTGCAGATCAACAGACGGTCTTCATATCGGCCACTGCCTAGGCGCATCAGGTACCAGACTTCTCTCCCACTGGTTCCCGCTCCTTGTGTTCCGCTATGACCGACAAGTTCTGCGCCCTAGGATGGATTACCTCCCTAAAGTGATTTTCAAGTTCCACATTACTCTTGAGGTTGTGGTTCTGCCCTTGTCTCCCTCTGCAATATCTGACCAGGGTGCATCCTTTGTCACCTTGGTGTTATGATTCCAGCACTCCTGACCAGAGGAGATTTTATGACAAGGACCAGAGCGCTGGAATGGAATGCAGGTAACGGGAGCAGGAAAGACTAGTTGCCCCTGGCGCCCTAACTCTATTGTCTCACCCGTGCTATCGGAAATCCCCTGCGAGACTATGGTTTCTTGAGCCCCTGGCAGCCACGTTTGAAGGGCGGATTATGTCTGCCCAACTCCGGTGCCCCCCGGTCTTAGTGAGAGACAAAGGGAAATCCGAGGCAGGATGATAACAAGAGGACCTCTGACTGACAACAGGCCAGGGGCAACAAGCTAACTAACAAAACCTGAAGTATGTGCGGAAACCCGCCAGGGAAAAGGACAACCAAAATCCACTTGTCCAATACTCCTACCCAGCACCGCTGGATACCAGAGTGGACCTGTGGAAGCGGAACCCTCCGCGAAATGCTCCAAAACACAAATAATAAATAATAAAGCGGACAAGCCGCAACACACGGCAAGGCCGCGACTCACGAACACCACTGGATGTTATACGGTGATTAGTCAGGACTCCAGGAATAAGATGACAACTTCCGAGTTCAGGACTTCCGAATACTGGAATGACCGGATACAGCAAGACTGGAACAGACTCTCAGCAAACAGAGACAGCATGCAGGAAGCTATTACCGGCGTCTGTGAGAAGCCCTGAGAGTGCATATGAACAGGAGTCCTCCAATCGGGTGCTGACAGGGCTAATTACCTACATGCCGTGCAGCTGCCTTGCTGCACGGCCAGGAAACAGGTGTAGGTTCATTAAACCCTGGACCCAGCAACGGGGAACGCGGTCCGTCAGTGGCGTCCCCGTTGCTAGGGTCCGTGCGGCTCAGTGCGCCCGGCGTCCAGCGTTGCCAGGGAGCCGGCGGCTGTCCGCGTACGGCGTCCCTGGTTGCTAGGCGCCGGGCCGCACCGACGAGCGGACCCCGGCGCCTAACAGTACCCCCCCCTTGAGGAGGGGTCAAGGAACCCCTAAAGCCAGGCTTCCAAGGAAATTCCCGAAAAAATGCCCTCTTGAGCCTTGGGGCATGAAGATCCTTATCCAGGACCCAGGACCTTTCCTCTGGACCATAACCTCTCCAGTGAACCAGAAAATAAAGCCGGCCCCTGGACAACTTGGAATCGAGAACCTTCTCCACCAGGAACTCCTGTTGTCCCTGTACATCCACTGGAGATCTTCCCTGAGAGATCTTCCGAGGAAATTTACTGGAAGAAATGTATGGCTTCAACAGGGAGCAATGAAACGTATTACCAATCCGAAGAGATTTTGGTAAACGTAACCGGAAAGCAACTGGGTTAACTTTTTTAATGATATGAAATGGTCCGATAAATTTGGGTCCCAACCTAGCTGAAGATTGTCGAAGTCTAATGTTACGAGTCGACAACCATACCCTATCTCCCACCTTAAAATTGCAAGGACGTCGGAGCCGGTCAGAAAATTTTTTCTCTCGAAAGGCCGCTTTTCTGAGAGCAAGGTGCACTTTTTTCCAAATGGCTCTGAGATGGGAGGTTAAGGTTAGCGAGGAAACTGAGGAATGTTGAAAAAAAGAAATAGCTCTGGGGTAAAAACCAAAAACTGAAAAGAATGGAGACACGTTGGTGGAGGAATGACAAGAATTATTGTAAGCAAACTCCGCCAATGGAAGAAACTCGGACCAATCATTCTGGAGTTTGGCTGAGTACAAACGCAAATACTGTTTCAATGATTGGTTAACTCGCTCGGTTTGCCCATTGGACTGTGGGTGGTAACCAGATGTTAATGACAATCTCATCTTTAATGAAGCACAAAAACACTTCCAGAATTGTGCAATGAATTGTGGACCCCGATCAGAAACAATATCAGTGGGCAACCCATGAAGTCTGAAAACATGGCGGAGAAACAACACTGCCAATCCTTGGGCAGATGGCAGTCGGGGAAGGGCAATGAAATGAGCCATCTTGCTAAAACGGTCTACTACCACCCAAATGACTCTGCATCCAGCTGAAAGAGGAAGGTCCACCACAAAATCCATGGAAATATGAGACCATGGCCTGAGAGGGACATTCAAGGGCATAAGTTGCCCGATAGGCAAGGAACGGGGAACCTTATGCTGTGCACAAACCTGACATGAAGAAACAAACTCCTTAACGTCTTTAGAAAGACCAGGCCACCTTACTGAGCGGGAGACTAACTCCAATGTCTTAGAGATCCCTGGATGCCCGGAAACTTTGTTATCATGGAACTCAGTCAAAACAGTAGCTCTCAAGAACTCAGGGACGTAAAGACGACCAGCAGGAGTATTTCCAGGAGTTTGATGTTGAAGCTGTTTTAACTGGGTAAATAAATCTTGTGTGAGGCCTGCCCAAATGACTGAAGATGGAAGTATGGGAGTAACAGGACTGTTATCATGAACCGGAAGAAAACTGCGTGACAGAGCATCTGCCTTGGTATTCTTGGAACCTGGCCTGAAAGTTATAATAAATTTGAAACGAGTAAAGAACAAAGCCCAACGAGCCTGCCGGGCATTCAGCCGCTTAGCTGATTCGATGTATTGCAGATTCTTATGGTCAGTCAATACTGAAATGGTATGTGTTGCTCCCTCCAGCCAATGCCTCCACTCCTCGAAAGCCCATTTTATTGCCAGTAATTCCCGGTTACCAACGTCATAGTTGGATTCAGCGGAGGAGAATTTCCTGGACATAAAGGCACAAGGATGTAGTTCCAGAGACTCTGGATCCTTTTGAGATAGTATAGCCCCTACTCCAACCTCCGAGGCATCAACCTCCACAACGAAGGGCAATCCTGGATTGGGATGTCTGAGGACTGGAGCCGAGACAAAAGCTTGTTTCAAGGCCCGAAAGGACAACTCCGCTTCACGCGACCAGTTGGTAGGATCCGCTCCTTTCTTTGTCAGGGCCACAATGGGAGCAACCAGGTCGGAAAAAGAATGAATGAACCTCCTGTAATAATTCGCAAACCCTAAAAAGTGCTGAATTGCTTTTAAATTGGTGGGTTGCGCCCAACTAAGGATGGCCTGGAGCTTCTTTGGTTCCATGAAAAATCCCAGAGGAGAAATAATGTACCCTAAAAAAGATACCTCCGTGACATGAAACTCGCATTTTTCCAGTTTGGCATATAGATGATTCTCACGTAACTTTTGAAGAACCTGACGCACCCGGGTAACATGTTGTTCAATAGAGTCAGAATAAATCAGGATGTCGTCTAAGTAAACGACCACGAATTTCCCTAGGAAGTCACGGAGCACATCGTTAATGAGGTCCTGGAAAACTGCTGGAGCGTTAGACAAGCCGAACGGCATCACTAGGTACTCGTAGTGACCCGACTGAGTACTGAAGGCTGTCTTCCACTCATCTCCGGACCTGATTCGGATGAGGTTATACGCTCCTCTTAGGTCAATTTTGGAAAAAATCACAGCCGAACGCAGCTGATCAAAGAGGACAGAAATCAGCGGCAGAGGATAAGTATTTTTAACTGAGATTTTATTTAGGGCTCTATAGTCAATGCAAGGTCTGAGCGAGCCATCCTTTTTCTCCACAAAGAAGAAGCCTGCACTTAAAGGAGATTTAGATGGCCTAATAAATCCTTTCCCTAGGCTCTCTTTAACATAGTCATTCATGGCCGCAGTTTCTGGCCCGGATAAAGCATATAACCTTCCCTTTGGCAATGCGGCACCAGGAATTAGCTCAATGGCGCAATCATAAGGCCGATGGGGAGGCAGAATGTCTGCATTGCCCTTGGAGAACACATCAGCAAACTCCTGGTACTCCACGGGAATGAGTTCAGGAATGGCAGCAGCTATTCTGACTGGAAACGAAATACATTCCTTATCACAGAAGGCACCCCATTGAGAAATCTCCCCTGACCGCCAATCAATCCCACAGATTGTGAAAGGCCAGCCAAGGGTGACCCAGAACCACTGGAACTGCTGGGCAATGGGTAAGGAAGAACTCGATTTTTTCAGAATGAAGAGCTCCTACCGTAAGTAGTACAGGGGGTGTACAGAGGGAAATAACCCCATTGGACAGTGGACTCCCATCTAAGCCATGCATGGTGACACACCTACCCAAAGATAACTGAGGAATGCCTAAGGCCTTAGCCCAAGTTAAATCCATAAAGTTTCCTGCGGCTCCACTGTCGACAAAAGCCGACACCGAGGAACTGAGGCTGCCAAAGGAAACCTTAGCTGGGACTAAAAGGGAGTTATTCGAGGAGATAAGCTGCAGACCTAGGTGAACCCCCTCACAATTCACCTGGTCAAGGCGTTTCCCGACTTATTCGGACAATTACGAGCAAAATGTCACTTACCCCCACAGTACAAACAAAGACCAGAGTTTTGCCTTCTGGCTCTCTCTTCAGGAGACAACCGGGAGAGACCCATCTGCATGGGCTCCTCTATGTCCTCAGGGATGGAATATACACATGGAGATGACCTGACCGATGCTCCTTTTTCAGCCTTCCGCTCTCTGAGACGACGATCAATCTTAATAGAAAGCTCCATGAGTTTATCGAGAGTCTCAGGAGCGGGATACTGGAGGAGACTGTCTTTAATAGATTCTGATAAGCCGAGGCGAAACTGACTGCGCAGGGCTGGGTCATTCCAGCCACAGTCGTTCGACCACCGGCGAAACTCCGTACAATAAACCTCTGCAGGATTCCTACCCTGTCTGAGGGCGCGCAATTGACCTTCAGCGGATGCCTCTCTATCAGGGTCATCATATAATAGTCCTAAAGACCCAAAAAAAGCGTCTACTGACAATAACACCGGATCATCTGCTTTTAAACCAAATGCCCAAGTCTGGGGATCCCCCTGGAGCAAAGAAATAATAATCCCGACCCGCTGAGATTCAGTACCCGAGGAGATCGGTCTTAAACGAAAATAAAGTTTACAGGATTCTTTAAAATTAAAAAACTCTTTTCTATCACCAGAAAAACGGTCAGGCAAATGCATTTTTGGTTCAGGAACTACCCTCGGGGAAGTTCGTAAAAGATCTTCCTGCGACTTCACCTGAAGGGAAAGATCCTGAACCATCTGAGTAAGTTCTTGAATCTGACTGACTAAAAGCTGACCAGGATTTGGTCCTAACCCTGTTGGATTCATGAGGCCGACAATTTCTTACAAAAACTGAATAAGAAAAAATTAAACTCCGTTTAATTTTAAGTTTTGGTATGGCCGGTAATAATGTTATGATTCCAGCACTCCTGACCAGAGGAGATTTTATGACAAGGACCAGAGCGCTGGAATGGAATGCAGGTAACGGGAGCAGGAAAGACTAGTTGCCCCTGGCGCCCTAACTCTATTGTCTCACCCGTGCTATCAGAAATCCCCTGCGTGACTATGGTTTCTTGAGCCCCTGGCAGCCACGTTTGAAGGGCGGATTATGTCTGCCCAACTCCGGTGCCCCCCGGTCTTAGTGAGAGACAAAGGGAAATCCGAGGCAGGATGATAACAAGAGGACCTCTGACTGACAACAGGCCAGGGGCAACAAGCTAACTAACAAAACCTGAAGTATGTGCGGAAACCCGCCAGGGAAAAGGACAACCAAAATCCACTTGTCCAATACTCCTACCCAGCACCGCTGGATACCAGAGTGGACCTGTGGAAGCGGAACCCTCCGCGAAATGCTCCAAAACACAAATAATAAATAATAAAGCGGACAAGCCGCAACACACGGCAAGGCCGCGACTCACGAACACCACTGGATGTTATACGGTGATTAGTCAGGACTCCAGGAATAAGATGACAACTTCCGAGTTCAGGACTTCCGAATACTGGAATGACCGGATACAGCAAGACTGGAACAGACTCTCAGCAAACAGAGACAGCATGCAGGAAGCTATTACCGGCGTCTGTGAGAAGCCCTGAGAGTGCATATGAACAGGAGTCCTCCAATCGGGTGCTGACAGGGCTAATTACCTACATGCCGTGCAGCTGCCTTGCTGCACGGCCAGGAAACAGGTGTAGGTTCATTAAACCCTGGACCCAGCAACGGGGAACGCGGTCCGTCAGTGGCGTCCCCGTTGCTAGGGTCCGTGCGGCTCAGTGCGCCCGGCGTCCAGCGTTGCCAGAGAGCCGGCGGCTGTCCGCGTACGGCGTCCCTGGTTGCTAGGCGCCGGGCCGCACCGACGAGCGGACCCCGGCGCCTAACACTTGGATGTCGTGCGTGCCCTTCGGACTTATGTATGCAGGTCACAGTCCTTCCACAAATCGTACTCCTTTTTGTCCTTTCTGATATCCATAAGCGAGGCTAGCCAGCCTCTACACAGACTTTGGCACGTTGGATGCACATTTCAATTCGCCAGGCTTGTCTGCTGGTGAACCACTTGCAGTGTCTGTAAAGGCTCTCTCCATGCGGTCTGTTGTCCCTTCTTGGGCGGTCCGCCATGGGATTTTCTGTTGCGTGGCTTTGCTGGGCAGCTATGTGGTCTTCAGCCCATGCTATCCTCACAAATTTCTCAATTGATGCCTTTGCCTCGGCCGCTGCGGCCTTTGGGTACACAGTGCAGCTCAGGAGCGTTCCCGACTGTAAAGGGACAGCTCTGGGACATCCCACAGTCCCAGTGTCCACCTAGGTTGAATGAAAAAAGGGGAGTTTTGTCTTATCTGTAAAACCCTTTTTTCTGAAGCCGTGGTGGACACGGGAGCCCACCCTCACACTTCCTTTTATGAGGGTACCTTATGCTAACACTCAGTGCCACGGTTCTCTTGACCGGGGCAGTTTCTGTTTATGCTGGTTTATTTTCTACTTCTTCTCTCCTGTATCTGTTCTTTAGGGTTGTTGATTTAAAAACTGGTCCTCCCATGAGCAGGTGGGGTATAGGGGAGGAGGAGCCTCTGCTGCACTCTGCAAGAGTTTAACTCCTTGGTGCCTACAGTGCTCCTGATCACCATACCCCATTGTCCAACACGGCTTCAGAAAAAAAGGATTTTACAGGCAAGACAAAAATGCCCTTATTTCAGTAACTTGACAAACTTTTAGTAGGGTGAGGAAAACTGTTCCTTAAAATATCAAAGTACTTTCAACTAGATCACTGAGCAGTCAATGCAACATAGGGGATAATTCTGAGTTGGTCGCAGCAGGAACTTTTTTAGCAGTTGGGCAAAACCATGTGCACTGCAGGGGAGGCAGATATAACATGTGCAGAGAGAGTTAGATTTGGGTGGGGTGTGTTCAATCTGCAATCTAAATTGCAGTGTAAAAATAAAGCAGCCAGTATTTACCCTGCACAGAAACAAAATAACCCACCCAAATCTAACTCTCTCTGCATATGTTATATCGGCCTCCCCTGCAGCGCACATGGGGGGTCATTCCGAGTTGTTCGCTCGGTATTTTTTTCTCGCAACGGAGCGATTAGTCGCTAATGCGCATGCGCAATGCCCGCAGTGCGACTGCGCCAAGTAAATTTGCTATGCACTTAGTTATTTTACTCACGGCATTACGAGGTTTTTACTTCGTTCTGGTGATCGTAATGTGATTGACAGGAAGTGGGTGTTTCTGGGCGGAAACTGGCCGTTTTGTGTGTGTGCGCGAAAAAACGCTACAGTTTCTGGGAAAAACGCGGGAGTGGCTGGAGAAACGGAGGAGTGTCTGGGCGAACGCTGGGTGTGTTTGTGACGTCAAACCAGGAACGAAACTGACTGAACTGATCGCAGATGCCGAGTAAGTCTGGAGCTACTCAGAAACTGCTAAGAAGTGTCTTTTCGCAATATTGCGAATCTTTCGTTCGCAATTTTGATAAGCTAAGATTCACTCCCAGTAGGCGGCGGCTTAGCGTGTGCAAAGCTTCTAAAAGCAGCTAGCGAGCGAACAACTCGGAATGACCCCCATGGTTTTGCCCAACTACTAACAAAATTCCTGCTGCGATCAACTCAGAATTACCCCCATGGTGCTTCAGATAAGCAGCTGTCAGGCAACTAATTTTATCCTCTGTCATACTTTTAATGGTTTAATGCCAGAAAAGTCTTGCTGTGCACTGCAAACCCGCCAGAAGGGGCAGATTTGAGACATCCCTATTATACCAGTGTCCCCCAGAAGGATGAAGAGAAAATTTAATTTAAATATCCTTTTCTTTAAATTGATTGGGAAACACTGCTGCCCTCACTGATAATGTGTTTGCTGCTTTAGTTTTTTTTTGTCAACCAGTCCTGTGCGACTTGATTAGTAAAAAAGAGGATTTTGGTACTTAACGATAAATCCAACTCTCTGAGGAGGTCATTCCGAGTTGGTCGCTCGCTAGCTACTATTTTCAGCGCTGCGATCAGATAGTCGCCGCCTGTAGGGGAGTGTATTTTCGCTTTGTAAGTGTGCAAAAACCTGTGCAGTCGAGCTCTGCAAATACATTTTGTACAGTTTCTGAGTAGGTCTGAACTTACTCAGCCCTTGCGATCACTCCAGCCTGTCTGGTCCCGGAATTGACGTCAGACACCCGCCCTGCAAACACTTGGACACGCCTGCGTTTTTCCAAATACTCCCACAAAACGCTCAGTTGACACCCATAAACGCCTTCTGCCTGTCAATCTCCTTGCGATCTTCTGTGCAAATGGATTCTTCGTTAAATCCATCGCTCAGCAACGATCCGCTTTGTACCCGTACGAAGCGCCTGCGCATTGTGGTGCATAAACATGTGCAGTAGTGACCTGATCGCTGTTGTGTGAAAAACAGCAGCGTGCGAACAGGTCGGAATGACCCCCTGAATCCACTCGGGGACACTGGAACAGTTCATACGGGGTGTGAAGTATGCAGACTGGAGGAGGCACAATCTAACCTATAAAAAATTATGCACAGCCAGCTCCTCCCCCCTCACGCTCCCCGTCCCTCTGTTTGAAAAATTTGACGGAGAGAAAAGGGAACATGAAAACAAAGCCCTATGGAGAGGAACCAACCGTAACAACATGTCAAACAGCAACCAAGAACTATTTTCAAACTATTTGAACGAAATTTAACAAGAACACTGAAGGTTGACAGTACCGAGGCCGGCATCCAGTGTACCAAAGTGGATTCAGAGAAATGGATTTATCGGTAACTACCAAAATCCTCTTTTCTCTTTCATCCACTAGGGGACACTGGAACAGTTCAAACAGTTGGGGATGTCCCAAAGATGCTCTCTTGGGCGGGAGTGCTGTCTGCAGACTGCAGAACCAAGTGTCCAAACCTTGTAACCCTGGAAGCAAATGTATTAAACCTGTAGAAACAAGTGAGCGTGTGTGCCAATGATCACGTTGCCGCTCTGCAAAGCTGAGTAGTTGAGGCTCCTCTAGCCACCGCCCACGAAGCACCTACTGATCTGGTGGTATGAGCTCCTATCCGAAATAGAACTCTTACCATTTGAGATATAAGCTTGTCTGATGGCAAATCGTATCCATTTGGCTAAGGTCTGCTTTGAAGCCGGCCAACCTTTCCTGGGTCTATCATACTGATGAGACAGAGAGTCAGACTTTCTAATAGAGGACGCAGCCTGTACATAAATCCTCAAGGCTCTGACCACATCCAAGGACATATCCCCTTCCGCAGATCCTTGGAAGGAGGTAACAACAATGGGCTGGTTAATGTGGAAACCGGAAACCACCTTAGGTAGAAACTCGGCTTTTGTACGGAGCTCCGCCCTGTCCTCATGAAAAATAAGGAAAAGACTCTTACACGACAGAGCACCCAACTCTGAGACGCTTCTTGCTGATGCTAAGGCTAGTAACGGTAACTTTCCAGGATATATATTTAAGATCCACTGTCTCTAAAGGCTCGAACACTGTGGATTTCAGAAATTCGAGGCCTAAATTTAGATCACACGGCGCCGTGGTAGGACAAAAAGGTGGTTGGATACTCAACACACCCTGCAAAAATGTCTGGACTTCCTGCAAGGACGCCAGATGTTGTTGAAATAGAATAGAGATGGCCGAGACTTGTACCTTCAAGGATCCCAACCTCAAACCTCCGTCTAGTCCAGATTGGAGAAATTGTAAAAGCCTATAGCGGCAGACTTCCTTGGAACTTCACCCTTTAGCGTGACACCAGTCCATGTACTTGTTCCATATTCTATAATAAATGTGTCGCCATGACTGGTTTCCGTGCCGCTAGCATGGTGGGTATAGCCGATCTCAGAATACAATTGCTTCTTAGAATCCTGGTCTCAACAGCCACGCCGTCAAACGTAGACGGTTAAGGTCTGGGTGAAGGAATGGGCCTTGTGACAGTAGATCTTCCCTCTGAGGCAGCCTCCAAGGCTCTTACGCCAGTAGTCCCATCAGGTCCGAGTACCAACTCCTGCGAGGCCAATCCGATGCTATTAGAATCACCCACACTCTTTTCTTTTTCACTTTCTTAACACTCTCGGTATGAGGAGAAACGGCGGAAAGATGTATACCAGATCGTATGACCATGGAATCACCAGCGCGTCCACTGCTTCTGCTGCTGGATTCCACATTCTGGCCACATACCTTGGTAACTGGTGGATGTTTCGAGAGGCCATTAGGTCTATCTGTGGTAGACCCCACCGTCGTGCTACTGCTTCGAAAATCTGTGGGTGTAGACACCACTCCCCTGGATGCATATCTTGGCGACAAAGTTGGCTTCCCAATTTTCCACTCCTGGTATGAAGACTGCTGACAAAATTATGCCGCGCTTTTCTGTCCAAGACAGGAATTTTGTGGGGTCCTTTAGAGCCATGCGGCTTTCTGTTCCTCCCTGACTGTTTACGTAGGTCGTTGCCATCACATTGTCTGATTGTACTCTCACATGTTGTGCCCTCACTAGGTCTTCTGCCAGAAGAAGAGCATTGTAAATGGCTCTTAGTTCCAGAATATTTATCGGAAGACTGCTGTCCTGTGGTGACCATCTTCCCTGAAATTGATTTTTCTCCAGTACTGCTCCCCATCCTCTGAGACCGGCATCTGTTGTCAGAATCTTCCAATCTTCTTTCCTGCCGCAAGATTCCTGTGGGCCGACCACCAAATTAACGAGGTCCTGGCCTGGGTCGACAAGAGAATCCTTCAGTGGAAGCCAATGCATGCTTGCCCCCTGAGCAATAAGATTCATCTGGAAAGGTCTAGGAGTGAAGCCTGCCGTATTGGATCGCTTCGTAAGATGCCACCATCTTTCCCAGAAGCTTTACACAAAGATGCAGTGAGACAGTCTGGTTCTTCAGAACCTGACATATCATTTCCCTGATATCTCGAATCTTGTTTTGTGGGAGAAACACCTTCAGTTGTATCGTATCTAAAATGAGACCCAGGAATTGAATCCTCTGTGTTGGTTGAAGGTTGGATTTCTTGAAATTCACGATCCAGCAGTGTCGAATCAGAAATTGATGTGTGGTCTGAGCATCCCGGATCAACCCTTCCTGAGAGGGAGCCTTGATCAGAAGGTTGTCCAGATATGGTATTATCGTTACCCCTAACGATCTCACTTTCACAACCATTATAGCCATGGTTTTTGCGAAGACTCTCAGGGCTGATGATAAGCCGAACGGCAGGGCTCTGAACTGGTAGTGATTCTTGTCCACTGCAAAACGTAAATAAGCTTGATGTGGGGTCCAAATTGGAACACGAAGGTACGCATTCTTTATGTCCATGGACACCATATACTCCTCTTGTTCCAGTCCTGCAATAACTCACTGAATTCAGCAAGCAAAAAACGAGAAAGCGCTGAATTGACTCCATCTTGAACCTGTAAACATTCAGGAACTGATTTAAAAACGTTTGAAAATTGAGGATTGGCCTGACAGAGACATCCGGTTTTGGCACCACAAAAAGATTTAAATAAAACCCCATTCCTCTTTGAGAAGTCGGGACCGGTATAATTACTTCTGTCTGAAGTAACTTTTGAATTGCTAATGCCCTTCCTTTCTGAGGACACTGAGGAAGGCCTGTTGTAAAGAACTGACTGTGAGGGCGTTGTAAAAACAGGAATTTAATACCTACCAGTAATTCCTTTTCTCCTAGTCTGTAGTGGATACTGGAGTTCTGTACTTTAGTATCATGGGGTATAGATCGGGTCCACTGGAGCCTGGCACTTTAAAACCTTTAGAGTGTGTGTGAGTGCCGGCTCCTCCCCTCTGTGCCCCTGCTACCAGATTCAGTCTAGGAAAACTGTGCCCGAGGAGACGGACATACCACGAAAGACAAAACAAATACAACAGTGGTGAGGCAACAAGCCAATACACAACAAGAACCGAAAGGAGGGTGCTAACCAGAACAGAGGATAGCAACGCCAACCTAACCAGGATAGCAAACTATCCCAACAACATAAAGGGACCGCAACGGCGGACCAACCAAATACTTACTCAGGTAAGCAGGAATCAAAGCACTGAGGCGGGCGCCCAGTATCCACTACGGACTTGGAGAAAAGGAATTACCTGTAGGTATTATATTCCTATTTTCTCTTACGTCCTAGTGGATACTGGGGTTCTGTACTTTAGTACCATGGGGAAGTCCCAAAGCTCCCAAACGGGTGGGAGAGTGCAGAAACCCCTGTAAAACCGCCTGACCAAACTGAAGGTCATCCTTGGCCAAGGTGTCGAACCGATAGAACTTAACAAAAGTGTTCAAACCAGACCAAATAGCAGCTCGGCACAACTGTAAGACTGAGACGCCCCGGGCAGCCGCCCAGGAAGAGCCCACAGACCTTGTCTAGTGGGCCAGAATAGACGTTGGCAAAAGCAGAGCCGCCGAAGTATAGACCTGTTGGTCAACCTGAGCCAATGAGCAATGGATTGCTTGAAGCCGGCCGACCAATCTTGGTGGCATCATAAAAAAACAAACAGCGAATCAGATTTCCAATGACGAGCCGTCCTTTTGACATAAATCTTCAGAGCCCTCACCACATCCAAGGACTCTGGCTCAATGGAAGCGTCAGACAACACCTGAACCACAATAGGTTGATTGACATGAAAAGCTGAAACAACTTTTGGCAAAAACTGAGGACGCGTCCTGAGTTCCGCCTTGTCCTCATGAAAAATCAAATAAGAGCTCTTACAGGATAAGGCCCCCAATTCAGAGACACGTCTGGCAGACGCCAATGCTAACAACATCACCGTCTTCCAGGTGAGAAATTTCAACTCCACCCTATGTAAGAGCTCAAACCAGTCCGATTGAAGAAAAGACAGAACCACATTGAGATCCCACAGAGCTGTGGGAGGCACGAAGGGCGGTTGCATATGAAGAACACCTTTTAGGAAAGTTTGTACTTCCGGCAACAAGGCAAGTTGTTTCTGGAAAAAAATAGAGAGCGCCGAAATCTGGACTTTGATGGAGCCTAAACGTAGGCCCATATCCACTCCCGCTTGCAGGAAAAGTAGAAAATGACTAATTCTAAATTCCATGGGAGACACCTTTCTACATTCACACCAGGAAACATACCTTTTCCAGATACGATGATGTTTTGACGTAACCACCTTCCTGGCCTGGCCCATAGTGGAAATAACCCGGGAGAGAAGACCTTTTCTTGCTAGAATTTCCCTCTCAACTTCCAAGCCATCAAACGTAGCCGCTGCAAGTCTGGATAGACGAACGGACCTTGTTGAAGAAGATCCTTTCGGAGCGGTAGGGGCCGGGTATCCTCCAGATCCAAGGGTCAAAGTACCGCGCCCGTCAAGGCCAATTAGAATTGCTTGAATACTTTCCCTTAGTCTTTTTAGAACCATTGGGAGTAGCGGTAGAGGAGGGAACAGGTACACAAACTGGTACGTCCAAGGTGTCGTCAGTGCGTCCACTGCTACAGCCTGCGGATCCCTCGTTCTGGAACAGTAACGGCCCAGCTTCTTGTTGAGACAAGAAGCCATCAGGTCTATCTGTGGACAGCCCCACCGGGGAATTAACTATTGAAACACCTGGGGATGTATGCCCCTTTCTCCCGGATGGAGGTCATGTCTGCTGAGGAAGTCCGCTTCCCAGTTGTCTACTCCTGGAATGAACATGGCTGAGATGGCCACTGGCGTTGGCCTCCACCCAGAGGAGGATTTTTGACACTTCTCGCATCGCCGCTCTGCTTCTTGTTTCCCCCTGTCAGTTTATGTACGCCACCGCCGTGGCCTTGTCCGATTGAACCTGAATCGCCCGATCCTTCAGGAGATGGGAAGCCTGCAGAAGGGCATTGTAAATAGCCGTGAGTTCCAGGATGTTTATCGGCAGAGCAGATTCCTGACGTGACTATATCCCCTGGAACTGGGTCCCTTGGCTCACAGCTCCCCAACCCCGGAGGGTGGCATCCGTTGTCAGTAGAATCCACGAGTGGATATTGAAATTCCTCCCTTCCACCAGGTGAGGAACTTGTAGCCACCATAATAGAGAAATCCGGGCCTTCGGAGATAAGGTCACTTCCTGATGCATGTGCGACGCTGACCATTTGTCCAGCAGATCCAGCTGAAATGGCCGGGCATGAAATCTGCCATATTGGATTGCCTCGTAAGCCGCAACCATCCTGCCCAGCAAGCGTATGCAAAGATGGATGGATACCTTGCGAGGACGGAGCACTGAGCGGACCATAGCCTGGATAGCCAAGTCCTTGTCCATTGGAAGAAATACCATCTGAGACACTGGGGAAGGTGTATTAACCTGGAGAAGGCTTAAGGAAGTGATAAACCAGTGATAAATGCAAAGTGATAAACACACCAGCCAATCAGCTCCCATATGTAAATTAACAGTTAGGAGCTGATTGGCTGGTGCATTATAACCTTGCACTTAACACTGCTTTATCACTGGTTTATCACTTCCTTATGCCTTCTACAGGTTAATACATCTACCCCAGATACTGGTATCCAGTATCATTCCCAGGAACTGAAGACGCTGAATCGGTTCCAGGTGATTTCTGGAAATTTAGGATCCACCTGTGATCCGTAAGCAGGCGAGTCGTCAGATCGATGCTGTGCAATAGACGCTTTCTAGACATAGCCTTTATCAGGAGATCGTCCAAGTAGGGGGACTATGTTGACCCCCTTCCCCTAATGCGCAGTTGCAGCATTATCTCCGCCGTGAATTTGGTGAAGACCCTCGGTGCTGTAGATAGGCCAAATGGACGTCCAAGATGGCGAACCTGAGGTAAGCCTGATGAGGGGGCCACATGGGAATGTATAGGTAAGAATCCTTGACATCTGGGGATACCAGGAATTCCCCCTACTCCAGACCGGACACCACTTCCCGCAGAAATTCCATCTTGAATTTGAACACCCGCAGATACGGGTTGAGAGACTTCAAGTTTAAGATGGGTCACTCCGAACCGTCCCGTTTTGTAACGACAAAAAGACTGGAGTAAAAACCCCTGTTGCGTAACAGAGGAAGTATTGGTACCACCACCCCTGTCCGCAAAAGTTTTTGAATAGCCACTTGCAAGGTAACTTTTGCTGCGGGTAAAGCTGGCTAGCCCAATTTGAAATTCCAGCCAGTATCCCTGGGAAATGAGGTCCCTCACCCAAGGATCCCGGCAGGACTTCGCGCCCACACGTGGGCAAAGTGTCGAAGGAGAGTACCCACCAGAAAGTCGCCTTGACGCTGGGGCCAACCGTCACGCGGAAGGCTTAGTGGCAGGGGATCCGGTGGACTTGTCCAGGGAGGCAGCAGCTGCAGGTTTATGGGACTTACCACGAGATCCTCTTAGAGTTATGGAGACTCCCCGGCCCCTGCCTCTGAATCTTGCCACAGGAAAGGACTTCAAGGAGGGTCCTGTGTAAGAACGTCTAGCAGGTGGCGCAGTCGACGGCAGATAGGTAAACTTACCCGCCATTGACTGGGAGATTCATTTATTTAATTCGTCCCCAAACAAGGGGTCACCTGTAAAGGGAAGATTTTCCACACCTTTTTGGAATCAGCGTCCACTGACCATTGAAGTAACCACAGAGCTCTGCATGCCGAAACAGCCATAGCAGTAGTGCGGCCATTAATCTTACACAATTCATTAACAGCATCTCATAAAATTAGCAGCATCCTGAATGTGTTGCAGCAGAGTAATGACCTCATCCTGAGGCAGGTTGTCTAATCCATTAATAATATGATCGGACCACATGACCATTGCCCTAGAAATCCACCCACAAACTATTGTGGGGCGCTGTGCAACGCCCGCTGCCGTATAAATTGCCTTGAGAGTGGTTTAAATTTTACGGTCAGCCGGTTATTTTATGGATATAGCCCCTGGCACCAGCAGTACCAATTTCTTAGACAGTCTGGACACAGACGTATCGACTGATGGGGTTTTTTTTGGTGATAAGTAGCATTGTTCACACATGAGTGACACCGCTGATGAAGGGGTAGAGTTACAAGCAGCACACATAACCATGTCCACAGACATATTTACACAACTGAAAATACAGTGCAGCACACGGAAAACACCTCCACACAGAGCCCCTGGAGTGACACTGAGGAAACGGAGACCAGCCCACAAACACAGCAGCCCAATGTGTGACTGTAACCTGTATAAGTGCGGCGGCACTGCCGCTGGAGAGCTCCCTCCTGCTTTGACCCCCTGGTACCAAGACAGAAGTCTGTAACAGTGTGCGTACCCGGAGGAGCAGTGTTCATGCAGCCATGATGATTCGCAGCAGCAGGAAATGGCGCCTTCCCGCCTCTGGTCTCGCCCCTTGCAATGGTGCGCAGTCCCTGTAGCTTGTTTTTTATACTGGCTATGTTAAAACATAGTAAAACCATAACAGTACACAAAAAGCCTTGTCTGACAGTGAGCACTGCTGAGGAGAGCCAGTTTTGTCCACGGCAGGCACTGCAGCTCGTGGCCCGTGACCGCCGCGCGGCATACCGCCAAAACTGCACCCGGGACCCGCTAACCGGGACCCCGATGTAACACTCACCTCACCTTGATCTTCAGCATCTGTTAGAGGGTGGCGGCTAGCTGCCAGCGTGGGCACACATACTAACGATGTGTGATTGGCACCTCAGGAGCTCAGTGTCCTGTCAGCTGGGATTACGAACCATTAACCCTCAGGAGGTTGGTTCGGTCCCCCCTCTAAGTCCCACGAAGCAGGTAGCCTGGTTGCCAACTAACTAAAATAAAAAATAAAGGAAACTCTCTGGAGCTCCAGAGAAATGCACCCGGCTCCTTGGGCACACTTTTCTAAACGGAGTCTGGTAGGAGGGGCATAGAGGGAAGGAGCCAACACACACTAAAGGTTTTAAAGTGCAAGGCTACAGTGGACCCGATCTATACCCCATGGTACCAACGTACAGAACCCCAGTATCCACTAAGACGTAAGAAAAAATCTATTTGGTATCCCTGGGAGATAATCTTGTTGACCCAGATGTCTGGTGAGGTTTTGGCCCAGGTGTCCCGAAACCTTTCCAACCATGCGCCCACCAAAGGAGACCCAAGGTGAGCTGGGAGACCTTCATGCCACGGTCTTGTCGGCAGGTTTAGGATCCTGCTTTCTGGTTGTGGCTTGGGAGCAGCCTCTACCTCTGCTTCCACGAGCCTGACCACCATAACCTCTTCCTCTGGCTCGAAAGAATTGAGACCTAAAAGAGTTAAACACTGGTCACAAATAATTTTTTCTGACCGGTGGGGTGGTCCTAGGATACGTGATTGGTAGAAAAGTAGACTTTCCTGTTGTTGCCTGAGAAACCCACTTGTCTTAACTCTGGACCAAATAACATCTCTCCTACAAAGGGGATCGCCTCAACTGCCTTCTTGGAATAAGAATCCACTTGCCATTCTCTGAGCCACAGAATTCTCCTAGCCAATATGGCCGAAGCAGAGATACGCAACGCTATTCTGCTAGCATCCTTTGCAGCCTGGCAAATGTATGTCGCCGACTCGCAAATATGCTCTGCAAGTCTAACTACGTCCTCCTGGCTGTAATCTTCCTCTACAGCCTGAACAATACGACCAGCCCATGCTACAACAGCCTTGGTAACCCAAGCACTAACAATTGTAGGTCTGTGTGATGCAGCAGCTGCTACAAAAATGGATTTCAGTGCTGTGTCTACCTTACAATCGTACGCATCCTTTAAAGTAGTCACATTTGGTATTTGCAAGATTGTTTTTTTTTTACAGTCTAGCCAGTGAGGCATCCACAATCGGCGGAACCTCCCACTTAGACATGACAGCCTTTGGTAGTGGGTAACTGGCATCGAACTTCTTTGGAATTTAGAAGCGTTTATCAGGCTGCTTCCATGCTTCTACCATTTGAACCTGGAGAGTCTGAGGAATTGAAAAAAACACTAATGGTTTTTGCGATTCAAATAAATCAAAACCACAGGTTCCTTAACTTTTTCCTCATTGAAGTGAAGGACCTGTTTTACCGCATCAATAAGAGAATTTAATCCCTTAACCTCAGATTCCTCTTCCTGCGGACTGACCTCTAATATCGCCTCTACTGACTCACCTTCCTCTTCATCAATTATAAGACCCTCCTCCGACTCTTCCTGTAGGATAGGGAGTGGTCTCTTCACCGCCTTACGCACAGTCTTTTCTGCTTGTGCGGGCGGAGTCATTCTAATTAAGAATTCCTCCATAGTTTTGGAAAACCCTGCTGCCCATTCTAAATGCTGATTGCAGGATTCCGTCATCTCTCTGGAAATATCAGCTAAGGCACTTTCCCATGATGCCGACTGACCACTACTCCCAGGTTGAGCGTCCATTCCTAAACATGAGTCGCACACCCCAGTACTGCCAATATAAGTGCTCTTCTTACCACATTTTGAGCATACATAGCCAGTCTTGGTGCTGTCAGCAGTGCTTTCTCCCTATTAGAGTAGGAAGAGAAAGACTGTAGGGATATAGGGAGCAAGTGAAACTGGATACACACATCTGGAACTATTCTAAAAAATATATTTAAAAAAATAATTATAAAACCAGCCTGACATCTGCAATCCTCACAGCACCAACTGTTAAAACAGCTTGGGTTGACTGGATTGTACTTCTGTAGCTCCTCCTCCGCAGGACTTTTCAGGAGAGTCCTATGGAAGACAAAACACATTGGGGGTCATTCAGAGATGATCGTAGCTGTGCTAAATTTAGCACAGCTACGATCATTCACACTGACATGCGGGGGGACGCCCAGCACAGGGCTATCCCGCCCCGCTTGTCAGTGCCGCCACCCCCCCCCTCCCCGCAGAAGTGCAAAGGCATCGCATAGCACAATGCCTTTGCACTTCAAGAGTAGCTCCCGACCAGCGCAGCTTTAGCGCTCCCCGGCCCTAAGCGGCTGCATGTGATGTCATGCAGCCGCTGCGGCCCGCCCCCCGTTCGGTCCGGCCACGCATGCGTTGGCCAGACCGCGCCCACAAAACGGCGGCCAAATGCCGCCGTTCCGCCCAGCGACCGCCTCTGCCTGTCAATCAGGCAGAGGCGATCGTAGCGGCTCCGAGGGCCTTCTGGCATGCGCCGGCGCATGCGCAGTTCTGACCCGCTCGCACCGCTGCGATAAACTGCAGCGTGCGATCGGGTCAGAATGACCCCCATAGTTCTTTATTCAATGAGATTCAGCAGCAGCAGCAAAGCTTTTCCCTAGCAACACCAGCAGAATGTAAATTAGCCTCAGGCTGACCTGAATTTATTACATATGTTGCAATATGCTTATCTGTGACTGGCCAGCGGAGGAATCCCCTCAGAGAGAGTCTAGCTACAGCTGCGCACCTAAACTAAAATTCAATATGGCCGCAACTGAAATTTTTTGTAAACATCATCTACCTTCTGCGCGCCATGTCCGCCGTTGTCCCGGTTACCAGTGTGTGGCTCTGCACCTACGCGCCAGTCCACTTAATATGAATTAGATCTGCCAAGTCCCCGCTCCGTACAGCTAGTTTGGCGGCTTTCAGAGTCAGTGTGCTGCGCTCTCGCTCCCCCTACCCCCTGCACCCTTACACACAGTGCGCAGCTCTGAAGTACGGAGTATATTTAAGTAACTTAAGTAAAAAACGTGCGCTCCCCCCTGCAGTCTAACTAAACGCTGCCCTGGAGGAGTATTTACTCTCCTCAATAACTGATGCTGCGCTGTCAGGTAGCGTCCATGCCCCGGCGCCTAAGTGCCGAGTATCCTACTCACTGGTTGTGCTGCTGCTGTCTCTTGAGAGAGATGCCGACTCCTTCAGTCAGGGTCTTTGTCTCTACAATTCCTGAAAGCCTTTGCCTTCCTTTAAAACAGGTTGGTTCGGCCCCAGAGCGGTCTTTGATAAAAATTATTCTTAGTGGAGCAAGAGCTCCTTTCTTCTGTGCTATACCTAAAGCACAATTTTTCAAACTGAGGGACGAGGGGCGTGAAGGGGGAAGAGCCGGCTGTGCATATTTTTTTTTAGGTTAGATTGTGCCACCTCCGGTCTGCATACTTCACAACCCCTAACTGTATGAACTGTTCCAGTGTCCCCTAGTGAATGAGAGAAATAACTGAATTTGCTGCAGAATTGGTATGTAGGATCAAAGCCCAAAACAAGCCTCCTTCTCCTATGGCAACCATTATCCGCCCAATGGACTCAGAGAAAAGTTTGTGCATCAATATCCCTTTATGTTTACTATTGTGGAAGTATTTTGTGCATTTTATGTATAGTACATCTGCAGATTCAAGGGACTAGAAACTGGAAAAAAAGATATTTATTTGAAAATTTCTATACAAAACATTTTATGCATTCCCTCCATTTATGCTTGAAGTGTTCCTTCTTTTACTATGGCACGTGCCAGGTTTCGTGCAAGAGCCAGGCGCAGCATGTCAACTTTGGTTTTTTCAAGGCTTTTGTCCTGTGTGCAAGAAAATCACCATTTAGTACCAAATAATGACTAAAATATCAAATGCTCCTCTAATCATTCATGCCTAAAGACTGTGCAGGCACAAAAGATAAAGCTCCCTGCGTAATCTACTGTACTATAGTGAATGTCAATGACTTGTCTGCTTAGTGTGATATACCTGAGAGCTCTGGCTCACATCTGAGACGATGGGTTCTCGCTTCGCTTCCATCCTGTCCTCCAGGCATCGCATTAGTTGGTATGTCTGCTCAGCTGAAAAGATTACCTATAAAAGGCAGATGTCTGATTAGTAAAACACATGATATGACCATGTGTGTTTTGGAGCTAGTATGTACAGGGCCGTCTTAACACCAGTGTAGGCCCCTGGGTACAGCAATGCACTGGGGCCCCTACCCATTCTCCAGCGGTAGGGGATGTTATCAACGGCAGCTTTGATGTCCCGCAGGCGGTAGGGGGTGTTCTATCTTCCGCTCATCATGTAGGACCTGGAGCAGTAATTTCTGCAGTTACTTAACTGCACAGATCGGGCGGGAGGGAGAACACTAAACTTTAGAAGGGAGCATTGAGCCTCAGTACATGACTTCCAGGGTGGTAGGGGGTGTTTAATACGCAGGGGATGGGTGGATAGTGCAGTGGGCTTAACATTCATAATTTGCTGGTGGGAGGACAGCTTGCTTGACTGCAGATATCTCCAGTTCCTGGAAAAAGATTTCTTAGCTTTCAATGGGATAAGAAACTAGAGAGTGTCCCACCTTTCAGGGGACTTGGGGATCAGAGTTCAGGAGCCAGAGCAATCCTTACACAAATATATAAAACTGCATCCCAGGCATGTGGAGCTGGTGCAGGGACCAGCTGCTGGAAAGCTGATATTTTTGGTTGTGGGCATAGCAGAGACAAACTGCCAGCTTTGACCAAAAGGGGAGCGTCCCGGCTTTTGGAGTATACCCTCAGACAAACTCTTACTCAGACAGAACCTGAGATATCTGACTGTGAACAGCAATTAACAGGCTCAGATGGGGACCACTGCTTTGAAGTCAGATATCTCCGGTTCCCCAGGGCCGATTTTCAAAAATCTGGTACCCCTGGAAAGAGGGGACCCTCAGCTATCAGCCTAGGGCCCTTATACTCCTGGGGCCCTTGGGCAAGTGCCCACTGAGCCCATATGAAAAGACAACCCTGAGTGTGTATCCAATTGTGATCAATATAAATAATAAGATTTTACTCACCGGTAAATCTATTTCTCGTAGTCCGTAGTGGATGCTGGGACTCCGTAAGGACCATGGGGAATAGCGGCTCCGCAGGAGACTGGGCACAACTAAAGAAAGCTTTAGGACTACCTGGTGTGCACTGGCTCCTCCCACTATGACCCTCCTCCAGACCTCAGTTAGGATACTGTGCCCGGAAGAGCTGACACAATAAGGAAGGATTTTGAATCCCGGGTAAGACTCATACCAGCCACACCAATCACACCGTATAACTCGTGATACTATACCCAGTTAACAGTATGAAATATAACAGAGCCTCTCAACAGATGGCTCAACAATAACCCTTTAGTTAGGCAATAACTATATACAAGTATTGCAGACAATCCGCACTTGGGATGGGCGCCCAGCATCCACTACGGACTACGAGAAATAGATTTACCGGTGAGTAAAATCTTATTTTCTCTGACGTCCTAAGTGGATGCTGGGACTCCGTAAGGACCATTGGGATTATACCAAAGCTCCCAAACGGGCGGGAGAGTGCGGATGACTCTGCAGCACCGAATGAGCAAACTCTAGGTCCTCCTCAGCCAGGGTATCAAACTTGTAGACTCTTGCAAAAGTGTTTGAACCCGACCAAGTAACAGCTCGGCAAATTTGTAAAGCCGAGACCCCTCGGGCAGCCGCCCAAGAAGAGCCCACCTTCCTCGTGGAATGGGCTTTTACAGATTTAGGGTGCGGCAGTCCAGCCGCAGAATGTGCAAGTTGAATCGTGCTACAGATCCAGCGAGCAATAGTCTGCTTAGAAGCAGGAGCACCCAGCTTGTTGGGTGCATATAGGATAAATAGCGAGTCAGTTTTCCTGACTCCAGCCGTCCTGGAAACATATATTTTTCAGGGCCCTGACTACGTCCAGTAACTTGGAATCCTCCAAGTCCCAAGTAGCCGAAGGCACCACAATAGGTTGGTTCACATGAAAAACTGATACCACCTTAGGAAGGAATTGGGAACGAGTCCTCAATTCCGCCCTATCCATATAAAAAAATTAGATAAGGGCTTTTGCATGATAAAGCCGCTAATTCTGATACACGCCTGGCCGACGCCAAGGCCAACAGCATGACCACTTTCCACGTGAGGTATTTTAGCTCCACGGATTTAAGTGGCTCAACCCAATGCGACTTCAGGAAATCCAACACCACGTTGAGATCCCACGGTGCCACTGGAGGCACAAACGGGGGCTGACTATGCAGCACTCCCTTAACAAAAGTCTGAACTTCAGGCAGTGAAGTCAGTTATATTTTGGAAGAAAATCGATAGAGCCGAAATCTGGACCTTAATGGAACCCAATTTTAGGCCTATAGTCACCCCTGACTATAGGAAGAGCAGAAATCGACCTAGCTGAAATTCCTCCGTTGGGGCCTTCCTGGCCTCACAGCACGCAACATATTTCCGCCATATGCGGTGATAATGGTTTGCGTTCACTTCTTTCCTAGCTTTAATTAGCGTAGGGATAACTTCCTCCGGAATGCCCTTTTCCTTCAGGATCCGGCGTTCAACCGCCATGCCGTCAAACGCAGCCACGGTACGTCTTGGAACAGACAGGCCCCCTGCTGCAGCAGGTCCTGTCTGAGCGGCAGAGGCCATGGGTCCTCTGAGATCATTTCTTGGAGTTCTGGGTACCAAGCTATTCTTGGCCAATCCGGAACAATGAGTATAGTTCTTACTCCTCTCCTTATTATTCTCATTACCCTGGGTATGAGAGGCAGAGAAGGGAACACATACACCGACTGGTACACCCACGGTGTTACCAGAGCGTCCACAGCTATCGCCTGAGGGTCCCGTAACCTGGCGCAATATCTTTTTAGCTTTTTGTTGAGGCGGGACGCCATCATGTCCACCTGTGGCCTTTCCCAACGGTGTACCATCATTTGGAAGACTTCTGGATGAAGTCCCCACTCTCCCGGGTGGAGGTCGTGTCTGCTGTGAAAGTCTGCTTCCCAGTTGTCCACTCCGGGAATGAACACTGCTGACAGTGCTAACACATGATTTTCCGCCCATCGGAGAATCCTTGTGGCTTCTGCCATCGCCATCCTGCTTCTTGTGCCGCCCTGTCGGTTTACATGAGCGACCGCCGTGATGTTGTCTGACTGGATCAGCACCGGCCGGTGTTGAAGCAGGGGTCTTGTAGGGAAGTCTCCTGACTTGTCCATAGTCCTTGGAAGTTTCTTCCCTGTGTGACTGCCCCCCAGCCTCGAAGGCTGGCATCTGTGGTCACCAGGACCCAGTCCTGTATGCCGAATCTGCGGCCCCCTGGAAGATGAGCACTCTGCAGCCACCACAACAGCGACACCCTGGCCCTTGGAGACAGGGTTATCCGCCGATGCATCTGAAGATGCGACCCGGACCACTTGTCCAACAGATCCCACTGGAAGATCCTTGCATGGGACCTGGCGAATGGAATTTCTTCGTAAGAAGCTACCATCTTTCCCAGGGCTCGCGTGCATTGATGCACCGACACCTGTATTTGTATTAGGAGGTCTCTGTCTAGAGACGACAACTCCTTGGACTTCTCCTCCAGGAGAAACCCTTTTTATCCTGTTCTGTGTCCAGAACCATACCCAGGAACAGTAGACGCGTCGTAGGAACCAGCTGCGACTTTGGAATATTCAGAATCCAGCCGTGCTGTTGTAGCACTTCCCGAGATAGTGCTACTCCGACGAACAACTGCTCCCTGGACCTCGCCTTTATAAGGAGATCGTCCAAGTACGGGATAATTATTTCGGCCATTACCTTGGTAAATACCCTCGGTGCTGGGGACAGACCAACGGCAACGTCTGGAATTGGTAATGACAATCCTGTACCACAATTTTGAGGTACTCCTGGTGAGGAGGGTAAATAGGGACATGCAGGCAAGCATCCTTGATGTCCAGTGATACCATGAAATTCTCCAGGCTTGCAATAATCATCCTGAGCGATTCCATTTTGAACTTGAACCTTCGTATATAAGTGTTCAAGGATTTCAATTTTAGAATGGGTCTCACCGAACCGTCTGGTTTCGGTACCACAAACATTTTGGAATAGTAACCCCGGCCTTGTTGAAGGAGGGGTACCTTGATTTCACCTGCTGGAAGTACAGCTTGTGAATTGCCGCCAGTACTACCTCCCTTTCTCCGAGGGCAGCAGGCAAGGCTGATGTGAGGTAACGGCGAGGGGGAGTCGCCTCGAACTCCAGCTTGTATCCCTGTGATACTACTTGCAGAACCTAGGGATCCACCTGTGGGCAAGCCCACTGGTCCCTGAAGTTCCCGAGACGCGCCCCCACCGCACCTGTCTCCGCCTGTGGAGCCCCAGCGTCATGCGGTGGACTCAGAGGAAGCGGGGGAAGATTTTTGATCCTGGGAACTGGCTGTCTGGTGCAGCTTTTTCCTTCTTCCCTGGTCTCTGTGCAGAAAGGAAGCGCCTTTGACCCGCTTGCTTTTCTGCAGCCGAAAGGACTGTACCTGAAAATACGGTGCTTTCTTAGGCTGTGAGGAAACCTGAGGTAAAAAATTTTCTTCCCAGCTGTTGCTGTGGATACGAGGTCCCAGAGACCATCCCCAAACAATTCCTCACCCTTATAAGGCAGAATCTCCATGTGCCTTTTAAAAGCAGCATCACCTGTCCACTGCTGGGTCTCTAATACCCTCCTGGCAGAATGGACATTGCATTAATTCTGGATGCCAGCCGGCAAATATCCCTCTGTGCATCCCTCATATATAAAACGACGTCTTTAATATGCACTATGTTAGCAAAATATTATCCCTGTCTAGGGTATTAATATTATCTGACAGGGTATCAGACCCCGCTGCAGCAGCACTATTTATGCTGAGGCAATTGCAGGTCTCAGTATAGTACCTGAGTGTGTATATACAGACTTCAGGATAGCCTCCTGCTTTTTATCAGCAGGCTCCTTCAAAGTGGCCGTATCCCAAGACGGCAGTGCCACCTTTTTTGACAAACGTGTGAGCGCCTTATCCACCCTAGGGGATATCTCCCAACGTGACCTATCCTCTGGCGGGAAAGGGTACGCCAGCAGTAACTTTTTAGAAATTACCAGTTTCTTATCGGGGGAACCCACGCTCTTTACACACTTCATTCACTCATCTGATGGGGGAACAAAACACTGGCTGCTTTTTCTCCCCAAACATAAAACCCCTTTTATGTGGTACTTGGGTTCATGTCAGAAATGTGTAACACATTTTTCATTGCCGATATCATGCAACGGATGTTCCTAGTGGATTGTGTATATGTCTCAACCTCGTCGACACTGGAGTCAGACTCCGTGTCGACATCTGTGTCTGCCATCTGAGGTAACGGGCGTTTTTTGAGCCCCTGATGGCCTTTGAGACGCCTGGGCAGGCGCGGGCTGAGAAGCCGGCTGTCCCACAGATGTTTTGTCATCCAGCCTTTTATGTAAGGAGTTGACATTGTCGGTTAATACCTTCCACCTATCCATCCACTCTGGTGTCGGCCCCACAGGGGGAGACATCCCATTTATCGGCCTCTGCACCGCCTCCACTTAACCTTCCTCATCCCACATGTCGACACAGCCGTACCGACACACCGCACACACACAGGGAATGCTCTGACTGAGGACAGGACCCCACAAAGTCCTTTGGGGAGACAGAGAGTATGCCAGCACACACCAGAGCGCTATATAATGCAGGGATTAACACTATAACTGAGTGATTTTTCCCCCAATAGCTGCTTGTATACACATATTGCGCCTAAATTTAGTGCCCCCCCTCTCTTTTTAACCCTTTGAGCCTGAAAACTACAGGGGAGAGCCTGGGGAGCTGTCTTCCAGTTGCACTGTGAAGAAAAAATGGCGCCAGTGTGCTGAGGGAGATAGCCCCGCCCCTTTTTTGGCGGACTTTTCTCCCGCTTTTTTCATGGATTCTGGCAGGGGTAATTTATCACATATATAGCCCTGGGACTATATATTGTGATGATTTGCCAGCCAAGGTGTATTATATTGCCCTCAGGGCGCGGGCGCCCCCCCCCCCCAGCGCCCTGCACCCATCAGTGACCGGAGTGTGAGGTGTGCATGAGGAGCAATGGCGCACAGCTGCAGTGCTGTGCGCTACCTTGTTGAAGACAGAAGTCTTCTGCCGCCGATTTTCCGGAACACTTCTTGCTTCTGGCTCTGTAAGGGGGCCGGCGGCGCGGCTCCGGCACCGAACATCGAGGTCGGGTCCTGTGGTCGATCCCTCTGGAGCTAATGGTGTCCAGTAGCCTAAGAAGCCCAAGCTACCACCAGTTAGGTAGGTTCGCTTCTTCTCCCCTTAGTCCCTCGCTGCAGTGAGTCTGTTGCCAGCAGATCTCACTGTAAAATAAAAAACCTAAAATATACTTTCTTTCTAGGAGCTCAGGAGAGCCCCTAGTGTGCATCCAGCTCAGCTGGGCACAAGATTCTAACTGAGGTCTGGAGGAGGGTCATAGTGGGAGGAGCCAGTGCACACCAGGTAGTCCTAAAGCTTTCTTTAGCTGTGCCCAGTCTCCTGCGGAGCCGCTATTCCCCATGGTCCTTACGGAGTCCCAGCATCCACTTAGGACGTCAGAGAAATACTAATACCCCTATCACACTGCACAAATAACCGATATATTGCCGGGTCGATGTTTGGTGTAAAGGGGTAAGTTCCGAATTCCCAGGTCGCCTGACCCGGTATTTCAACCCGGGAACAAAGCAGGGTTATTACTGGGTCAGGTGTGGTGTGAACGGGTTACCCGGGTCTATGCGACTATGGAAGAGGCGGCGTGGAGATGATCTCAGCACCGCCCCCAATGACGCTGACTCAGCTCCCGCCCCTGATGGCAACCCAACCTGGCATATTGCCGGGATGCGTTGCCAGACTGAAAGGGGGTCTCATGGCGGGTCACACCCGGGAAGAGCCTATGTACCCATAGTTACAGTGGTGGTTGCATTAAGTCTTCTTGGAATAAATCCAAATGGAAGGACTGAAATAGACTCGCCAAACATGTTTCCCAAAAGAGGAGTTTCCCAAACTGCAAATTTAAATTTCCAAATGTATAAAAATAAAAAATAATTAACTTCAACCCAGAGACAAAATCATCACAAACGTCCGAACTAAAGCACAGCGGACTGCTGCCTACAACAAGTGTGTTACATAGCCCACATCTGCAGAGGCCCGGGCATTTATCTTGTACAACTTGGTGACAGTATAAAGAGGCTTCTATATCACAGTCCTACATTTCTCTGGTGTGACAGCATTTCCCATTATCATCAGAAGGGGCTATATTTTAAATTTGGAAAGCAAAAAACTGGCATTTTAAATATCTGGCAGTTGCACCCGTTCTCCTGAATCCTGTGCTCTCTGCATGTCTTACCTGGTGTTGTCCAAGCAGGGGCAGGGCATCCAGCAGCAAGGTAAGCCAAAAGGAGCAAGGAGCTATCCGTGCAGTCATGAGTAAGAGTAACAAGCAAGCAGCTTCCTCAAACTGCTGCTCACTGTACAGCCTATGAAACTCTCTGTATTTCCCTGGAATTAATAGATAGCCATAATTTCAGTAGTACCATAGATTGGGGAGAAACAAGCAGAGTTTGTATACATTTAATACACTAACCTAGGAAAGTCAGCCTATCACTGAGCAACATAGCAGGACCAAGATTGTCAATGAGGTCTAAATCTGAGAATTTCCCTCGTTCACAGTAGTCCTTCAGAAACCTGTACAAGTAACACAAATTATGCAGTCACACATCTGCAGAAATAGATTGCGGGCACATAGCCAGTTTATACAGTATGCAGTTAACATACCGCCCGTCGGGATCCCGGCTGTCGCAATACTGCTGCCGGGATCCCGACGGGGGTACTATATTGCCGCCGGAATATCGGCGAGGTGGGCGATACCCACTCTATGGGTGCCCACAAGGGGCTTTGTTGTGCTTGCCCCCTACTGGCATTCTAGCTCCTGGGATGCCGATGTCTGTATCCTGACATTCGGCAACCCGTGCGGCGGGATCGCATACTGATCCCGTTTATACGCATGACCTTGCAGGCTATCAATTCACTGAGCAGCAGTAATCTCACTGAGGCATTTCATGACCAATTCTTTGTTAGTCACTGCTTCCTAAAGAATTAGTAGCTCGTATTGCCAAGAATGTTGTTCTGGCCTATAAAATAGCTGCCACCACAGTCTCTATTGTACTTAAAACTAAATATACAGCCCATATTTAGGCCGGATGCTTCCCTGTGCACTGTAAGTCAAATACCATAAATTGTTAAACAGGTTAATAATATGGTTGGGGAAGACCAAGAAATAAAGGGAAACAACACCTAACCACATTTATATTATGCCCTGAGCATTTTTCTTATCTGTCTGTACAGTAAATCTAGCTCTATTTATGGTCACAATGTAAAAAGGCTCCTCTGTGGCATATACTGCAGCTGCCAGCAAGTAGATCATTTGGGAAATGGGACAGATTTACTCATAAATATGGTAATAGAGCAACTGAAATAAAGATACACTGCTACAACATATCCAGGTCTACATTCTTATGTTTAGTATAAGACTATTCTCACTGGTCTGATATGAGAGTTGCAAATGCTGCATCCTTGGCTCGAATGCTCCATGATAACGCTGACCCCAATCGACCATTGCGCAAAGCTTGCATTGCCATCGTTTTACAGATACTGCGAACTGGAAATGAGAAGACAAATAAAAAACATAATATCCTCAAATAACAACCAGCACAACCTATTTATATATAGACACCAACTTGGCAAATCCTGCCAGCCTTCGCAATGTAAAGGTGTGTACACTCGGTGAGCTATTTTCTTTCGATTTTGACTATATAGTCAAAATCGCAAGAAAAGTTAGTGCAGATCGCAAGGTGAAAGTCACCTTGCGATCCTGATTCGATCCCGATGCGCGGTCCCGCCAGGTCGGCATCGCACGAAAAGATAGACTGTGCAGGCAAGTCAATCCTTGCTAGATCTGTGTACTATCTAGTTCATCTCACATGTCAATGACATCTCATATAAGCCAAAATCTCACATAAGCCAAAATCGTAAGTACACATAGTCCATATCTCAAGAAAAGTTAATCAAAATCGGTGGTGCTGGGTTCCGGGGAGTTCACGGGAAACAGCATAGTCAAAATCGGCCATAGCAAGGATCTTACCGTGTGTACACACCTTAAGAAACGCAGTCTACCTTGGATGAAAGAGCCGTAACAAAACAAATAGAGCTGAGTAACCTAAATATTTTCTCAAACACACCTTGCTCAGTCATCTGCCTCTGCTCACAGATCCGCAATGCCTTCAGGGCTTTCTTCTCAGTGGTCAGAGGGATCCTCTCCATGAGAAGTTCAAGGTAGACTCGACCAGATTCAGGACAGTAATCCAAGTAATCAACTCCCAGCTGCCAAAGACTGCAAGAAATGAATTGATTTTCATATATAGCGATGTTTTGCTTACACTGATACCAGTTATATTACAAAATGTGTTCGCAAACTGGATGTCTCCATCCAAAAAGGTTAGAGAGTGTGTGGGATAGACTGGTCAGCCAAGCACCAACAACAATGACAGAAAGCATAAAACTGTGAAAGGAGGATAATAAAATGGGATTCTGTAAATCCTTTTCTAGTGGGTTGGGTAAGCTGGGATTCTGACAATCCGATGCCGGTGGTTAGAATACCGACAGCGGCATCGGATTGTCAGAATCCCAACACTTTTTAGGAAGTATGCTAATCCTACCCTCTCAACCTTCCCCACCATAACCCTCCCATCCGGCAGTCTACCCCTTCCCCCTGCAGCCTAACCGCAACCCTCACCAGCATACTTACGTTTGCGATGCTGACTGTCAGGATTCTCAGCGGTGTCGGGATTCTGCCGGCCGTGGTCCTAACTGTTGGGATACCTACTACATGCCTTTCTAGTAGGCCATTAAAAAACACTGTGAGCAGTACTATGGGGTATACTGTGTACTGCAGGACCTTAAGCACTATAAAACCCGCCTAATCGCCTTGTATACTCCACTGGTTACATGTGAGCCACAGTTCTGTAGGGACAGTAAGTACCAAAGGGAAGGCTAGGCGTACAGAGAAAGGAGATCATCAAACTTAATGAGGATAACGGGAAAAGTAACTGAACAAGCACAGAACACAAGGCATAACTGTACTATGAGAAAAGGATGTAACAATAAAAAATCTAATTTTCTATGAGACCAATAACATTGATCAACCAACTCTGAAACGCTCCTGGCTCAGAAATTTCAACTCCACTGAATCCACTGGTTTGAAAAGAGCCAAAATGAGATTGCAATGAGCTATAGGAGGGATATATGGTGTCGGAAAAATACCCCTTTGTAAGAAGGTCTTTATTTCAAGAAACAGAGGTAGCTTTCTGAGTGAAAATGAAAGGGGCTGAGACCTAAAACTTCAATTAGATGAGGTTCAAACCCCCATTCAAGACTATCCGGCAGAAATACCATGTCCAAACGAAAAGAAGTAGGAAAGTCTGTTGCTTAACATAAGGTGATGCAGGTCTTCCAAACCAGATGGGAAATCTTTTGAGCATGGAATCGACAAGGCTAGTAGGTATATTCCACAATAATTAGAGGGAATTCAGCCCTCTATGAGAAAACGAGTTTTATGGTAAGAACTTACCTTTATTAAAACTCTTTCTGCGAGGTACATTGGGCTCCACAAGGAAAGACATAGTGGGTGTAGAGTAGGATCTTGATCCGAGGCACCAACAGGCTCAAAAGCTTTGACTGTTCCCAGAATGCATTGCGCCGCCTCCTCTATAACCCCGCCTCCCTGCACAGGAGCTCAGTTTTTAGTTAACCAGTCCAATGCAGTAGCAGGAAAAGAGACGACAATGGTTAGTAGCCACATACACCACACTCTCACGACAGGAGAAGTGTCAGCGGCTAATGCCATACCAACCCAAAGAAGCTAAGTGCATCAGGGTGGGCGCCTTGTGGAGCCCAGTGTACCTCGCAGAAAGAGTTATAACAAAGGTAAGTTCTTACCATAAAACTCGTTTTCTGCTGCGGGGTACACTAGGCTCCACAAGATAAGACATAGGGGATGTCCTAAAGCAGTTCCTTATGGGAGGGGACGCACTGTAGCGGGCACAAGAACCCGGCGTCCAAAGGAAGCATCCTGGGAAGCGGCAGTATCGAAGGCATAGAACCTTATGAACGTGTTCACAGAGGACCACGCAGCCGGCTTGCACAATTGTTCAAGGGTCCCACGGCAGGCCGCCCAAGAAGGTCTAACAGACCGAGTAGAATGGGCCGTAATGTGAGCAGGAGCTGATAGACCAGCCCTCACATAAGCATGTGCAATCACCCTTCTAATCCATCTGGCCGAAGTTTGCTGGTGAGCAGGCCAGCCCCGTTTGTGAAATCCAAACAGCACAAAGAGAGAATCAGATTTCCTAATAGATACGGAGAGCCCGTACCACATCCAAAGACCGCTCTTTGGGAGACAGATCAGGAGAAACAAGTGCCGTAACCACAATCTCCTGGTTAAGGTGGAACGAAGAAACCACCTTAGGTAAATATCCGGGACGAGTCCTAAGAACCGCCCGGTCACGGTGAAATATCAGATATGGGGAACTACAAGACAAGGCACCCAAATCCGACACTCTTCTAGCTGAAGCAATAGCCAGCAGAAACACCACCTTAAGGGAAAGCCACTTAAGATCAGCAGAACCAAGAGGTTAAAACGGAGACTCTTGTAACGCCTCCAAAACCACCGACAAGTCCCAAGCAGCCACAGGCGGGACATAGGGAGGTTGGATACGCAACAGGTATGCACATCAGGTAAGGTCGCAATCTTCCTCTGAAACCACACCGACAAGGCAGATACTTGAACCTTGAGGGAGGCCAGACGCAGGCCCAAGTCCAGGCCCTGCTGAAGAAAGGCCAACAACTTGGCTATACTAAACTTGGAAGCGTCATAATTGTTAGATGCGCACCAAACAAAGTAAGAATGCCAGACCCTATAGTAAATCCGAGCAGAAGCCGGTTTCCGGGCCCGCAACATAGTTTGAATGACCGCCTCAGAAAACCCTTTAGCCCTTAAGACGGAAGCTTCAAGAGCCATGCCGTCAAAGACAGCCGGGCTAGGTCCTGGTAGACACAGGGTCCCTGAACGAGGAGGTCTGGGCGTTGTGTAAGTAGAATTGGACGCTCTGATGATAGGCCCTGCAGGTCTGAGAACCTGTGCCTTCTGGGCCACGCTGGAGCTATGAGAAGCAGAATTCCTCTTTCTTGCTTGAACTTCCGAATTACCCTGGGCAAGAGTGACACCGGAGGGAACATGTACGGCAGCCGAAACCTCCACGGCACCGCCAGCGCATCCACGAATGCTGCTTGAGGATCCCTTGTCCTTGCTCGGAAGACCGGAACCTTGTGATTGTGTCGAGACGCCATCAGATCCACGTCTGGAAGGCCCCACTTTTCCACTAGGAGTTGAAACACTTCTGGATGGAGGCCCCACCCTCCGGCGTGTACGTTCTGACGACTGAGAAAGTCGGCTTCCCAATTCAGGACTCCCGGAATGAATATGGCCGGTAGATGGCGTTCCGCCCATTGTAGAATCCGTGAGACTTCCTTCATTGCCAAACGGCTTCGAGTGCCGCCTTGATGGTTTATGTAAGCCACTGTGGTGGCGTTGTCCAACTGTACTTGAACAGGACGGTTCTGAATTAAATGCTGGACCAGGGTCAACGCATTGAAGACCGCTCACAATTCCAGAATGTTGATCGAGAGGAGAGATTCCTCCTTGGTCCACCGACCCTGAAGGGAGTGTTGCTCCAGTACCGCTCCCCAACCTCTGAGACTGGCATCTGTCGTCAACAGGACCCAGTCGGATATCCAGAAGGGACGGCCCCTGCACAATCGTTGGTCCTGGAGCCACCAGTGCAGCGACAGACGGACCTCCGGAGTCAATGAGATCATATGAGACCTGATCCGGTGAGGTAGGCCGTCCCACTTGGCTAGAATCAGTCTCTGGAGGGGGCGAGAATGGAATTGGGCATACTCCACCATGTCGAATGCTGATACCATGAGGCTGGGCCTGCATCGCCGAATGTATCGACACTTGCGGACGAGAAAGGAAGTAACGAATCCTGTCCTGAAGCTTCAGGACTTTCTCCTGAGACAAGAACAACCGCTGGTTGTGAGTGTCCAATAGCACTCCCAGGTGCACCATGCTCTGAGCAGGGACCAGGGAGGATTTCTTCCAGTTGATGAGCCACCCGTGGACTTGTAGAAACCGGACAGTCATATCTAGATGACGTAGGAGAAGTTCTGGGGAATTTGGCAGGATTAACAAGTCGTCCAGATACGGCAGTATCCTGACCCCTTGATGGCGGAGTACCACCGTCCTTACCGCCATAACTTTGGTGAAGACTCGCGGAGCCGTAGTTAAACCAAAAAGTAACGCCCAAAACTGGTAATGGAGGTTGCCGATCGCAAACCTCAGGTATTGCTGATGTGACACTGCTATAGGAATATGCAGGTAAGCATCCTGTATGTCCAGGGAGACCATGTAGTCCCCAGGTTCCAAGGCCAGAACTATAGAGCGAAGGGTTTCCATACGGAACTTGGAAACTTTCACAAACCTGTTCAATGCCTTGAGGTTGAGAATGGGCCGGGTGGACCCATTCGGTTTCGGGACCAGAAACAGCGGAGAATAGTACCCCCGGCCCCTCTGAGCAAGAGGCACCTGTGTTTGCCTTTGTCTGGTCCAACGTGACGACTGTCCGGCAAAATCGATGAGGGGGTCGGTTTTTGAAGGCTATGGCGTAACCTCGAGTGACGACTTCCCGTACCCAGCCATCTGAGGTGGTCTTCAACCATTCCTGGGTATACCCTAGAAGACGACCCCCCACCCTGGGATCCCCCAGGGGGAGGCCCGCCCCGTCATGCATCAGGCTTATCGGTCTTGGAAGCTGGCTGACGGGCAGCCCAGGCTCTTTTGGGCTTCGGCTTACCAGGTTTGGAAGTGCGGGCCTGCTTGTTGTACGCCTGACCTTTTGCTTTACCTGAAGGACGAAAGGGGCGAAAGGACGTACCTTTAGCCTTCGACACAGAAGGAGCGATACTTGGCCGACAGGCAGTTTTGGCAGTAGCCAAGTCAGCCACTATCTTATTTAAGTCCTCCCCAAACAGAATATCTACCTTGAAAGGGAGTACATCGAGGGTTTTTCTAGAATCCAGATCCACAGACCAGGATCTCAGCCACAATATCCGGCGAGCCAGGACTGATGTAGTAGAGGCATTGGCTGCTAGGATACCGGCATCAGAAGCCGCCTCTTTAATATAGTGAGCAGCTGTGACAATATATGACAAGCATTGTCTAGCATAGTCAAAAGAGATTTCAGCTTCTAACTCTAGGGCCCATGCTTCAATAGCCTCTGCAGCCCATGTTGCTGCAATAGTGGGCCTTTGTGCAGCACCCGTGAGGGTGTAAATCGCTTTTAGACAACCCTCCACACGTTTATCCGTAGGCTCTTTTAGAGACGTGACGGGTAGTGACAGGTAGAGCTGAGGAAACCACCATCCTAGCCACATGTGAGTCTACTGGAAGCGTTTCCCAATTTTTAGACAGCTCTGGCGCGAGGGGATAGCGAGCCAGCATCTTCTTTTGAGGCACAAACTTCTTTCCCGGGTTTCCCCAGGGTTCCTGACGTATATCCACTAGGTGGTCAGAGTGAGGTAAAACTTGTTTAACCACCTTCTGACGCTTGAACCTATCTGGTTTCTTAGGAGGGGCTGATGGCTCGGGATCATCCACAATCTGTAAAATCAACTTAATAGCCTCCAAAAGATCAGGAACATCCACATGTGAACTACCCTCCCCATCAGCAGTATCTGTGTCAGAATCTGTGGGGTCAGTGTAAGCGCCATCTTCATCAGACGAGGTGTCAGTGACAGCAGTGGATTGTGAGGAGATAAGAGCTCGCTTAGAGGACCCCTTGGTCTTAGGCGAGCGAGGGTCAGACTTTTTAGTAGTCAAGGACTGGTTTGACTTCTTCAATTGAGCAGACAAATGATCCGCCCACGGCGGGTTAGCTGCAGGGACCACATACGGTTGCACCGGCATAGGAGGTCCCATAGGGGGTGTTAGTTTAGTAACTAGCGTATGTAGAAGCGTGGAGAAAGTAGCCCACGGTGGGTCATTATGCACCCCCGTTGTCACAGTCCCACTGGGGGGCAAGGAGCCCCCAGAACCAGAGCCCACAGCTGCTATGGTCTCCCCATAGGGATCTGTGGCTTCAGCAACACCGGCAGTGTGTTCAGCCCCAGAACCGTTACCTTCAGAAGCAGACATGATATAACTTGCAGTATCAGGTAACACAGTACAATTGTCGTCAGCAGCACAATACCTCTTGCCCAAACCCCTGCGCAGTGTAGTCAGCACAAGCAGGGATACAGGAGAGATATGGTGACTAAAATCACAGAGAAAAATACGTATTAAAGTATATCTTTAGCCCTTTGGGGAGACAGAGGGAGAGTTTGCCAGCACACACCAAAAGCGCTATATATATATCAGGGATAGCCTTATAATAAGTGCTCCCCTATAGCTGCTTTGTTATATAAAAATATCGCCATAAATTTGCCCCCCCTCTCTGTTTTACCCTGTTTCTGTAGTGCAGTGCAGGGGAGAGACCTGGGAGCCGTCCTGACCAGCGGAGCTGTGAGAGGAAATGGCGCCGTGTGCTGAGGAGATAGGCCCCGCCCCTTTTCCGGCGGGCTCGTCTCCCGCTATTTTGAGAAATCAGGCAGGGGTTAAATATCTCCATATAGCCTCTAGGGCTATATGTGAGGTATTTTTAGCCTTTATAGGTACTCATTTTGCCTCCCAGGGCGCCCCCCTCCCAGCGCCCTGCACCCTCAGTGACTGCCGTGTGAAGTGTGCTGAGAGGAAAATGGCGCACAGCTGCAGTGCTGTGCGCTACCTTTAGAAGACTGCAGGAGTCTTCAGCCGCCGATTCTGGACCTCTTCTGTCTTCAGCATCTGCAAGGGGGCCGGCGGCGCGGCTCCGGTGACCATCCAGGCTGTACCTGTGATCGTCCCTCTGGAGCTTGATGTCCAGTAGCCAAGAAGCCAATCCATCCTGCACGCAGGTGAGTTGACTCCTTCTCCCCTCAGTCCCTCGCTGCAGTGATCCTGTTGCCAGCAGGAATCACTGTAACATAAAAAACCTAGCTAAACTTTCTCTAAGCAGCTCTTTAGGAGAGCCACCTAGATTGCACCCTTCTCGGCCGGGCACAAAAATCTAACTGGAGTCTGGAGGAGGGTCATAGGGGGAGGAGCCAGTGCACACCACCTGATCGGAAAAGCTTTACTTTTTGTGCCCTGTCTCCTGCGGAGCCGCTATTCCCCATGGTCCTTTCAGGAACCCCAGCATCCACTAGGACGATAGAGAAATCCTATATAATTATAAAACCTGACGCACCAAGCCCCCTCAGGTTATAGAATATAGGGATAGCAAGTTGAGCGAGACACACAAAATGGAAACCACTCAGTAAGCTAATGCACACACATATTGATAATGTCGATTTATATACAGGAATGAAAAGCTATACCTTCTATACACTCTAAACACACTTTAAACTTTTAGCCGCTGTGGCCGCTATACTTGGTACACACGCTACGTACTTTTTACGCTATTAGCGTACAGAGTCCCGTACGATGTACTGACTCTGTGTACTAACGCCGCGCTGACGGTACAATGCACCCGCAGCGCGTACACACCCAATGAATATGCTTTAAACCTTATACAGCAATGCAATGCGTTACTAATACACTTTTAAACCTTAGCGGGGAAAGGAAGACACAACACCGATTTGTAGTTAAATCACTGGGTTCCGACACCACAGCGTAATATTGCTGAAAGGGGGTTACAATATATACAATATAAGACAATATAACAGAATAATGGCTACATTCAATGGTACATACGTGAGTGGACAAGCTTGCGCAACCCGGCCGGTCCCCGGTCATCTGATAGATAACTTTGTGAGTCTTGTGTCAGACCAGGCCTGCAGCAGCTCTCTTTATACAATTCTTCCAAAAAGCAATACAATAGATACTGTAATCTCTTTGTCCATTGGACACAGGAATGCACATTTACAGTGCAGGAGAGGTCATAGGTCTGTTTGAATAGGTGGGCGATGTCTATTTTCACTGCTCTTGTGGGTGGTCTCCTCTGGATTCCCGCAGCATACATAATGTACAGTAAATACAGTTTATATCTATATTCTACTCCTGCACATAACTATCCGCAGGAACAAGCGATCTTCCTCAAACCAACACCGGAATGTTTCCCTTAAAATACCCTACAGCTGGATACCAAACACCACCTTGTAACCTTGTTCTGTCCCCTCCTATCCTGTAAAGGTGAATCCCTTTGTTCTGTTACCATTTAAACTGATGTTAATTTCTGATGTGGTGCAGGGAGGCTATGTGTACATTGTGCACTATTTGGATTAAATATGTAATGTGTTTTGATAGCTCTCCATGCGTTAACAAACTCTACCGTAAATACCCATACCACGCGCTGATGCGCACGACCGCGGGAGCGACCATACGCAAATTGCGAATATGTGCACGCACAGCAGAACAAGTACACGCGCGGAGGCCATCTGTTTGTAGTTTGTACGTGATGTGTGTACTGCAATATTTTTAGACTTTGACAGTATAGTCACAGTTATACAATGCAGAGGTTATTACTAACAATAATACTGCACTGGACCAGCTTATATATATAGCTAAGTAGTCAATAGATATAACACTGCACAGTAAGAACTGGATGTATATCACAGGGTACTTGTACCAGAGAACCCTGACTAAATGCGCTCTTTCTTAACTAACACTGTCTAACCGACATGTAGAATACTTAAGTGTCATGTAAGGTCACAGCGCTGTCAACCAGGCGGCTTTACAAAGGAGGATTTGCCCAAGCAGTCCCAGAAACAGTGTAGCTGAGAGAAATGGCGCCCAAACACTGACAGGGAGTGAGGGAGAGACAGATATGCAGCTCCAGGGCGGGAACATTTGCTGGAAATGGTGCCCTGGGGCTGGGGGAGGGGCTCCAGGTCTAAGCCTTATCCCCTCTGCTGGCAAAACCACGAAGTACTGCGGGCTACACACAAAAAAGGTTTTAAGAGAAAACCTGACCTGCACCCATGCCCTGGTGATCTAGTGGGATCGCCTGTACTGCCACAGTGTCCACCGCCAGCGCGCGCGGCCCGCCTCCCACCGACCGCGATAAAGCACGGGTCCCGCGAGCGGGACCCACTCACCACCTCACGAAGCGCGGCCACGTGATCCCGGAGAGCCCCCCTTGTGTGTGCCTGACTCAGAAGAAAACCTTCACTTTTCTTCTCAAAAAAGCTCTTCTTAGGGCTGCCCAGAGCAACCCCTCTGTTATGTGCCTGCTATCTGCGGCACCAACTACAAAACGGAGCTCCTGTGCAGGGAGGCGGGGTTATAGAGGAGGCGGCGCTATGCATTCTGGGAACAGTCAAAGCTTTTGAGCCTGTTGGTGCCTCGGATCAAGATCCTACTCTACAACCCCCTATGTCTTTCCTTGTGGAGCCCAGTGTACCCCGCAGCAGAAATGGGGTATACAAAGTGTGGCGGTGCACCCAAAAGAGTAAAACAAATATGCAATATGGTGTCCAATCACTTTTGTCTACATAGTGTAATACTGATATTGATGTTGGCCCAAATAACAGTATCGGAATACGCAGCATTAACACATTGTGATCCTATAGGCGACATTCAAATGTTGCCCCACCTACAGCCACTAGATGGCGCCTATACGGAGCGCAATGGCTGGCAGCCTCTGCATTTCATTTCAGAACCTCCCTATATTATTGAAGGTATTCTTTACCTTCTCATTCTCACTGTCTGCTTCTCAAGTATAAAGCCAAAGTGCACGCTGGAGCCCTATTGCCATGAAGTCCCATATGAACGGCGGCTTCCCCAGACACATGGAGGCCTCATCGATATGCTCCACCACCTGCAGCAACCTTGTTTCTATCAGAACCTAATCTCTCAGGAAATTGTTCCAACCAGCTTTCTACAGCCTTATTGATCTAAGCCTACACTGAGTACCCAGGTCCCCACGTCTTGTTGTGTGATTCGGTGTCAGTGCCTGCCCAATGACTGGAAGAGCAGGGGTCCCATGAACTACTTATATTGGCAGTGGCCAAGTCCCTCTCCAGGAAAAAAAATACACCTGGTGGGCACTTAACTAAACTCCCAGACATACGCCGAGGTGTAGAGCGGAAGAGTTTTTTTTTTTTAAATATACCGTTATGGTAAGAACTTACCGTTGATAATGGGATTTCTCCTATGTCCACTGGTATCCACAGGATAACATTGGGATATGCCGGAGCGACAGCGGAAATGGCACCAAATAGTCACGAGCTTTCTGGCCTCCCAGGATGCATCGGGTTCCTCCATATAATCCCGCCCACCGACTCAGTCAAATCAGTTGTTTTCACAGCAAATAGGCAGGAGTATCATGTAAAACCCTATTCAGGCGATAAGAACACACATGCACACCCTTCCATACAAGAGGGAAGAGGTTTAGTGATTGTCAAGATCCTCAAATCAGGTGCGTCAGGGTGGGATACCTGTGGACATAGGAGAAATGCCGTTATCAACGGTAAGTTCTTACCATAACGGTATATTTCTCCGGCTGGGTCCACAGGTTATCCACAGGATAACATTGGGATTCCCAAAGCCATTATTAGTGGTGGGGACGCTCCTGATTAGCCAGGAGAACCTTTTGTCCGAATTCTGCATCATGAGAGGCAAAAGTATCCAAGGCATAATGTCTAATGAATGTGTTAATGGAAGACCATGTGGCTGCCTTACAAATCTGTTCTGCTGAAGCACCATGCTGTGCTGCCAATGAAGGACCTACCCTACGTGTAGTGTGTGCAGAGACATTAGCCGGAACAGGGAGATCAGCACGAGAATATGCTTCTGAAATGGTCATTCGAAGCCATCTTGCTAGGGTCTGTTTAGTAGCAGGCCATCCTCTTTTGTGAAATCCGTAAAGAATGAAGAGAGAATCTGTCTTTCTGATGGCACTAGTACGATGCACGTAAATTCGTAATGCACGGACTACATCCAGCGACGCTTCTCCCGCAGACAGTCCCGATACCTGAAAAGCCGGGATTACAATTTCTTCGTTCAGGTGAAACTTTGAGACCACCTTCGGAAGATAAAGCAGTTCTCAGAACTAAATCTGGTTATCTGGATAAAAGATCAGAAAAGGAGACTTACACGATAGTACCCCTAAATCTGACACTCTTCTAGCTGACGCCATTGCCAGTAGAAAAAGAACTTTAGCCGTTAACCATTTAAGATCTGCTCTCTTAAGTGGTTCAAAAGGAGGCCCCTGAAGGAATTTAAGAACCAGATTTAAATCCCAAAGGTACTGCAGGAGGAACAAAAGGTGGTTGAATGTGCAACATTCCCTGAAAGAAAGTACGCACATCCTGCAGGTTCGCAATCTTTCTCTGAAACCATACAGTTAATGCTGATACTTGAACTCTCAAAGAAGCCACTTTTAAACCCTTATCTATTCCTGCTTGGAGAAAATCCAAAATCCTGGATACTTTAAAAGATCTTGGATTCATACCTCCCTTGTTACACCACAGAATATAGGCCTGCCATATTCGATGATAAATCCGAGCTGAAGAAGGCTTTCTTGCTCTAAGCATGGTTTGAATTACCTGTTGCGAAAAACCTCTTGATTTCAGGATAGAGGTTTCAACAGTCACGCAGTCAAAGACTGCCGTTCCAGATGGCTGTGACAACAAGGCCCCTGCATCAGTAGATCTGGACGTTGAGGAAGCAGAATTGGAGCTTCCAGGGACATCCTTAGCAGATCTATGTACCAATGTCTTCTGGGCCAGGCTGGAGCTATTAGAATTATGGCTCCCTTTGCCTGCTTTACTTTCCTCACTACCCTGGGCAACAGGGAGATAGGAGGAAATAGATATGCCAGATGGAATTCCCATTTCACTGACAACGCGTCTACAAGGATCGTCCCGGGATCCTTTGTTCTCGACCCGTATGCTGGAACTTTGTTGTTCCAATGGGAAGCCATGAGATCTATCTCTGGCAGACCCCATCTGTCTACTAGAGTTTGAAATACCTCCGGGCGTAATGCCCATTCGGTCTCCTGAATGGTGTGTCGACTGAGAAAATCCGCTTCCCAGTTTAGCACTCCCGGTACAAACACTGCGGACAATGCCGGAAGATGAAGTTCTGCCCACCTTAGTATGTGAGTTACTTCTTCCATCAGTCCTTTGCTGTGAGTTCCTCCCTGATGGTTGAGGTACGCTACTGCTGTTGCATTGTCTGAACGGATCTGGACTGGTTTTCCCCGCAGAATGTCCTTTGCCTGAACTAGAGCCATATATATGGCCCTTATTTCCAACAAATTTATTGGCAGGGAACTTTCCTTCGTGGTCCATTTTCCCTGGAACCAAACATTTTCGAACACTGCTCCCCAGCCTTGAAGACTGGCATCCGTTGTCAGTACTTGCCAATCTGCTATCCAAAAGGGTCTCCCCTTGTCTAGATGGTCCGTCTGTAGCCACCAAGCTAGTGACCTTTTTACGCTTACTGGAAGCTTTATCATCTGTCTCTTTATTGTCTGATGTCTTCCATCCCATCTGGTTAGAATGAGGTGCTGTAAGGGTCTGGAGTGGAATTGCGCATATTCCACCATGTCGAATGTTGGCACCATCAGACCCATCAGTCGCATTGCCGCATGGACTGAAACTGTCTGACTGTGCAACAATTCCTGAGTCATTACCTGTACCTTGGAGATCTTCTTCTCCGGTAAAATAATCCTTTGTAGACTTGAATCCAATATGGCCCCCAAGTGAACCATCCGTTGTGATGGATTCAGGGACGACTTCTCCCAATTTATGAGCCATCCGTGTCTTTGTAGACAAGCTACTGTCTGTTGGAGATGGCCCAAGAGTAACTCCTGGGATTGAGCCAGGATTAACAGATCGTCTAGGTATGGAAAAATTCTTATTCCCTGCTTGCGGAGAGATAAACTGCCATAACCACCATAATCTTGGTAAATACCCTGGGGGCTGTTGCTAGCCCAAAGGGCAAAGCCTGGAACTGATAATGCTGCTGGGGGATGGCAAACCTGAGGTAACACTGATGTGACCTTGCTATGGGCACATGCAGGTAAGCATCCTGTACATCCAGAGATACCATGTAATCTCCTGGTTCCATGGCCAATACTATGGAGCGTAACGTCTCCATGTGAAACTTTGGAACCCAAATGTATTCGTTTAACCCTTTGAAGTTGAGAATTGGTCAGAATGATCCATTTGGCTTCTGGATCAAAAACAGGTTCGAGTAAAATCCCCGTCCCCTATGTGTCAGGGGTACCGGGATAATTACCCCAGACTGAAGCAATTTCTGAACTGCTTCTTGCAAAGCCCTGGCCTTCGACTCTATACGAGACGGGCTGGTGCAAAAGAACCTTTGAGGAGGCTGCTTCTTGAAAGGGAAACCATAACCAAGAGATACCACCTTCTGTACCCAAGCATCTGTCGTCGACTGGCGCCAAATGTGTGCAATGTGAAGGAGTCGACCCCCAACCCCGGAATCCTCCAGGCGGAGGCCCGTACCCTCAAACTGGTTTGTAAGCTGGCCGTCTACTGGCCCACTGCTTCTTGCCCCTAGCTGATTTATTGTACTGGGGTTGGTTAGTCTCAACCTTTCCTTTAGACTACCTTGCCATCAAAACGGACGAAATTTTGCTCCCCTCGATTTATGGGCATAGTTATCCGGAAACTTAACTTTCTTGGATTCAGCTTCCGACTCCAGGATATCTGTCAATTGCTTTCCGAACAGAATATTCCCAGTGAAAGGCAACGCTTCAAGAGCTTTCTTGGATTCTGCATCCGCTTTCCAAGTACGTAGCCAGACTGCTCTACAAGCGGCTACCGTTAAGGCTGATGCTTTAGAAGCAATCGTACCCATATCAATTGCTGCTTCTTCCAAATATTGCGCAGCTTGTTTTATATAGCCTAGCTGAGACTCCTGCTCCCTGGTAGGTATGGAGAGGCCACACTCTAATTCCTCCTCCCATTCTACCACTGCTTTCGCCATCCAGGCTGAAGCCATAGCTGGCCTTACCACAGCCCCTGAGAGAGAAAAAATATTTTTCAAGAAACCATCTACTCTTCTATCTGTGACATCATCCAGTGAGGTAGACGGTAATGGTAAAGCAGATTTACGCACAAGTCGTACAACATGTGCATCTACCTTAGGAGGAACCTCCCTTTTTGAACAGTTCCCAGCTGGAAAAGGATAATAAGAATCCCATTTCTTCGGAATCTTATACTTTTTATTAGGAGTAGCCCACAGTCCTTCCATAATTTCCGTCAGATCCTCTGACTCCGGAAACTCAGTCTTAACCGATTTTGAACGTTTAAACTTAGGTGCCTTAGATTTTGACACTGCTTTGGCTGGTTCCTCCAGACACATAATAGCTTTCATGGCATCAATGAGCTCAGCTATATCCCCTGTGCTGAAGCCCTCCGACTGGTCGTCATATGGGGTATTTGAATACACTGTATCCTCATCTGTTGTATCATCTTGTGTAGTCTGTAACATGGATGTATCTACCCTGGTATTAATAGCCTGGCAACTTGTAGAAGCTGTTGGCATCAAACCATAAGGAGGGAGCTGCATGTATGGGTTAATAGTGTAACCTATTCCCGGGGGTGGAACTGCAGGTGTTAATCTGTCCGCTATTGTAGACCAAGTCTGTGCGAACATACCCCATGGTGGCTCTACCGGTTGCTGCACTAGGACCTGCTTTTTAGTTTGCTTATACGCAAAACAGTTAGCACATAACCCCTCATAAGCAACATACTGGGTTATTTCATCCAAAATCCCTATCTTACAAGATAAGCATGTTAAGGGTGTAGGAGCCCCTGATAAAGTGTCCTCGTCACCTTTGCCGCTCATAGACATGGTAAATAATCCATCTTACAAAAACTACACTCTCTGTGACTGAAAATCACCTATATGGATATAGAAGTGATATCAATCTGACCACAATCCGAGCACCTGAATTGAGGATCAGAAACAATGCTTGACAAACATATAAAAGTCAGCAATCACACTAGCAGTCAGTCACATGTTAATTATTAGACATTGTCATATGAGAAAATAATCAACCACAGAATACTTTTCTAGTATGTAGGATTACAATTACTGTACTTCTGTTTTTAAACAGGTAACATCATAAGTTTTCTCAGACATGTTATGCAGAAAACAACAGTACTGTACAGGTCTCATATGCATTGTGTACCAAAATTAACTATTCATACTAACAAGTAGAAAGAATTTTAGTACTGTATAACCCTTAGTTAGAGTGGGATACAGGGAGACTCACCCCACTTCCAGAATCAATCAATACGCCCGACAGACGCTGAGTGGATTCAGACGCTACTGGTGTACACGGCCACTCCGGTAACTGATGAGAGACACAGACGCTCAATAACGGACCCAGACGCTCAGTGAACGATGAGTGTATGCAGACGCTCCTGTCTGCGACCCAGTCTCGGCGGCAACTCTAGTGTACACAATTGCAACGTCTAAGCTGCGACCGAGTACCCTCGTGGTAGCGTCTGAGACGGAAGTGAGGTCATCAGTTCATGAACTGGGGGGAGGGGCGACCAGGAGAGCGTATGTCTGCCCCTGCTGACATAGACCACAAGGATCACGGCCTCAGCCTAGTCCTGGCACCTATGATTCCTGCAGCATAGCGCTGTTGCACTTAAGAGTGGCGGCGCATCAGCCACTGTTTGGTAGTCTCCTCCAATACAGTGCGGCTGTGTCCGAATTCCTCCAGTAAGTGGAATCGATGCCTTACCTTCTCCCCATACTCTGGCCACAGCCTGGTAAAGTCTGCTGGACCTGCTAGAACATCCGACACAGACGCCCGTCGAGACAGCACTAATACCCGCGGGTAAGCGTTGTTGCGACCTGGTGGGGAGTTGTTGGAGCGACTCTTTCCAGCATGCGTTTAAGACGCTGTTAGGAAAGATCGCTCAAAACTTAGTAAGACTATAAAAATAAAATAACAAAAGCTTAGAGCTGCCTTAGCAGCATCCCTGTGACCATGGTCCGGCTCCTGCCGCACCAAACAAAAAACTGATTTGACTGAGTCCGTGGACGGGATTATATGGAGGAGCCCGATGCATCCTGGGAGGCCAGAAAGCTTGTGACTATTTGGTGCCATTTCCGCTGTCACTCCGGCATATCCTGTGGATAACCTGTGGAACCAGCCGGAGAAAAACCCACTCCATACACTATACTCCATAGTACTGCTTCCTGTGTCCGCCAATGGATGATTAAGATAAAACAATATGACATTTTTCCAATTAAGAGCACATACCTATGATGGGAGAAGAGACCAGATGCATACTCCAGCAGTAGATATTCTCGCATGTTGGATCCAAAACTAAAAATAGATGGGACAGGATTATTTTAGGAATGCACCATAGACTCACCCATTTACATGCATCAATTCTCAAATGTAAGCACTTTCTTCCCAAAAACTGTATTACATAATTGTTACATCTTTATGAATGTGTTTTGAATGCCAGTTTCATTTATTTATTTTTACATTATTTTCTGTAGTACAAATCATGTGGATTCATGTTATTAAAGGACAGGATATCACAGTAAATACCACAAGAAAAATAAGATTTTACTTACCGATAAATCTATTTCTCGTAGTCCGTAGTGGATGCTGGGACTCCGTAAGGACCATGGGGAATAGCGGCTCCGCAGGAGACAGGGCACAAGAATAAAAGCTTTAGGATCAGGTGGTGTGCACTGGCTCCTCCCCCTATGACCCTCCTCCAAGCCTCAGTTAGAATACTGTGCCCGGACGAGCGTACATAATAAGGAAGGATATTGAATCCCGGGTAAGACTCATACCAGCCACACCAATCACACCGTACAACTCGTGATCTGAACCCAGTGAACAGTATGATAGAACGAAAAAGAGCCTCTGAAAAGATGGCTCCCCACAATAATAACCCGAATTTTTGTAACAATAACTATATACAAGTATTGCAGACAATCCGCACTTGGGATGGGCGCCCAGCATCCACTACGGACTACGAGAAATAGATTTATCGGTAAGTAAAATCTTATTTTCTCTGACGTCCTAGTGGATGCTGGGACTCCGTAAGGACCATGGGGATTATACCAAAGCTCCCAAACGGGCGGGAGAGTGCGGATGACTCTGCAGCACCGAATGAGAGAACTCCAGGTCCTCCTCAGCCAGGGTATCAAATTTGTAGAATTTAGCAAACGTGTTTGCCCCTGACCAAGTAGCTGCTCGGCAAAGTTGTAAAGCCGAGACCCCTCGGGCAGCCGCCCAAGATGAACCCACTTTCCTTGTGGAATGGGCTTTTACAGATTTTGGCTGTGGCAGGCCTGCCACCGAATGTGCAAGCTGAATTGTACTACAAATCCAACGAGCAATCGTCTGCTTAGAAGCAGGAGCACCCAATTTGTTGGGTGCATACAGGATAAACAGCGAGTCAGATTTTCTGACTCCAGCCGTCCTGGAAACATATATTTTCAGGGCCCTGACCACGTCAAGCAACTTGGAGTCCTCCAAGTCCTTAGTAGCCGCAGGTACCACAATAGGTTGGTTCATGTGAAATGCAGAAACCACCTTAGGTAGAAATTGAGGACGAGTCCTCAATTCTGCCCTGTCAGAATGAAATATTAAGTAAGGGCTTTTATATGATAAAGCCGCCAATTCTGACACACGCCTGGCTGAAGCCAGGGCTAACAGCATCGTCACCTTCCATGTGAGATATTTTAAGTCCACAGTGGTGAGTGGTTCAAACCAATGTGACTTTAGGAAACTCAACACAACATTGAGATCCCAAGGTGCCACTGGGGGCACAAAAGGAGGCTGTATATGCAGTACCCCTTTTACAAATGTCTGAACTTCAGGTACTGAAGCCAGTTCTTTTTGGAAGAAAATCGACAGGGCCGAAATTTGAACCTTAATGGACCCTAATTTTAGGCCCATAGACAGTCCTGTTTGCAGGAAATGGAGGAAACGACCCAGTTGAAATTCCTCTGTAGGGGCCTTCCTGGCCTCACACCACGCAACATATTTTCGCCAAATGCGGTGATAATGTTTTGCGGTTACATCCTTCCTGGCCTTGACCAGGGTAGGGATGACTTCATCTGGAATGCCTTTTTCCTTCAGGATCCGGCGTTCAACCGCCATGCCGTCAAACGCAGCCGCGGTAAGTCTTGGAACAGACAAGGCCCCTGCTGGAGCAGGTCCTTTCTTAGAGGTAGAGGCCATGGTTTGTCCGTGAGCATCTCCTGAAGTTCCGGATACCAAGTCCTTCTCGGCCAATCCGGAACCACGAGTATAGTTCTTACTCCTCTCCTTCTTATGATTCTCAGTACTTTTGGTATGAGAGGCAGAGGAGGGAACACATACACTGACTGGTACACCCACGGTGTTACCAGAGCGTCCACCGCTATTGCCTGAGGGTCCCTTGACCTGGCGCAATATCTGTCTAGTTTTTTGTTTAGACGGGACGCCATCATGTCCACCTTTGGTTTTTCCCAACGGTTCACAATCATGTGGAAGACTTCTGGATGAAGTCCCCACTCCCCCGGGTGAAGGTCGTGTCTGCTGAGGAAGTCTGCTTCCCAGTTGTCCACTCCCGGAATGAACACTGCTGACAGTGCTATCACATGATTTTCCGCCCAGCGAAGAATCCTTGCAGCTTCTGCCATTGCCCTCCTGCTTCTCGTGCCGCCCTGTCTGTTTACGTGGGCGACTGACGTGATGTTGTCCGATTGGATCAATACCGCCTGACCCTGAAGCAGGGGTTTCGCTTGACTTAGGGCATTGTAAATGGCCCGTAGTTCCAGAATGTTTATATGAAGAGATGTTTCCATGCTTGACCACAAGCCCTGGAAGTTTCTTCCCTGTGTGACTGCTCCCCAGCCTCTCAGGCTTGCATCCGTGGTCACCAGGATCCAATCCTGAATGCCGAATCTGCGGCCCTCTAGAAGATGAGCACTCTGCAACCACCACAGGAGGGACACCCTTGTCTTTGGTGACAGGGTTATCCGCTGATGCATCTGAAGATGCGATCCGGACCATTTGTCCAGTAGATCCCACTGAAACGTTCTTGCATGGAATCTTCCGAATGGAATTGCTTCGTAAGAAGCCACCATTTTTCCCAGGACCCTCGTGCACTGATGCACTGACACCTGGCCTGGTTTTAGGAGGTTCCTGACTAGCTCGGATAACTCCTTGGCCTTCTCCTCCGGGAGAAACACCTTCTTCTGGACTGTGTCCAGAATCATTCCTAGGAACAGAAGACGTGTCGTTGGAATCAGCTGCGATTTTGGAATATTTAGGATCCACCCGTGCTGACGTAACACTACCTGAGATAGTGCTACTCCGACTTCTAACTGTTCCCTGGACCGTGCCCTTATCAGGAGATCGTCCAAGTAAGGGATAATTAAGATGCCTTTTCTTCGAAGAAGAATCATCATTTCGGCCATTACCTTGGTAAAGACCCGAGGTGCCGTGGACAACCCAAACGGCAGCGTCTGAAACTGATAATGACAGTCTTGTACTACAAACCTGAGATACCCTTGGTGAGAAGGGTAGATTGGGACGTGGAGATAAGCATCTTTGATGTCCAGAGACACCATATAGTCCCCTTCTTCCAGGTTCGCTATCACCGCTCTGAGTGACTCCATCTTGAATTTGAACCTTTTTATGTAAGTGTTCAAGGATTTCAGATTTAAAATTGGTCTCACCGAGCCGTCCGGCTTCGGTACCACAAACAGCGTGGAATAATACCCCTTTCCCTGTTGTAGGAGGGGTACCTTGATTATCACCTGCTGGGAATACAGCTTGTGAATGGCTTCCAGAACTGCCTCCCTGTCGGAGGGAGACTTTGGCAGAGCAGACTTCAGGAACCGGCGAGGGGGAAACACCTCGAATTCCAGTTTGTACCCCTGCATACTACCTGTAGAATCCAGGGATCCACTTGCGAGTGAGCCCACTGCGCGTTGAAATTCTTGAGACGGGCCCCCACCAAGTCTGAGTCTGCTTGTAAAGCCCCAGCGTCATGCTGAAGACTTGGCAGAAGCAGGGGAAGGCTTCTGCTCCTGGGAAGCGGCTGCATGGTGCAGTCTTTTTCCCCTTCCTCTGCCCCGGGGCAGAAAAGAGTGGCCTTTTGCTCGCTTGTATTTATGGGAACGAAAGGACTGAGTTTGAAAAGACGGTGTCTTTTTCTGCTGATGTGAAGTGACCTGGGGTAAGAAGGTGGACTTTCCAGCCGTTGCCGTGGCCACCAGGTCCGAAAGACCAGCCCCAAATAACTCCTCCCCTTTATACGGCAATACTTCCATATGTCGTTTGGAATCCGCATCCCCTGACCACTGACGCGTCCATAACGTTCTTCTGGCAGAGATGGACATAGCACTTACTCTTGATGCCAGGGTGCAAATATCCCTCTGTGCATCACGCATATATAGTAATGCATCCTTCAAATGCTCTATAGTTAACAATATATTGTCCCTATCCAGGGTATCAATATTTTCAGTCAGGGAATCCGACCACGCGACTCCAGCACTGCACATCCAGGCTGAAGCGATTGCTGGTCGCAGTATAACACCAGTATGTGTGTATATACTTTTTAGGATATTTTCCAGCCTTCTATCAGCTGGTTCTTTGAGGGTGGCCGTATCAGGAGACGGTAACGCTACTTGTTTAGATAAACGTGTGAGCGCCTTATCTACCCTAGGGGGTGTTTCCCAACGTGTCCTAACCTCTGATGGGAAAGGATATAGTGCCAATAATTTATTAGAAATTAGCAGTTTTTTGTCGGGAGAAACCCACGCTTTATCACACACCTCATTCAATTCATCTGACTCAGGAAAAACTATTGGTAGTTTTTTCACCCCCCACATAATACCCTTCTTAGTGGTATTTGTAGTGTCAGAAATGTGCAATGCCTCCTTCATTGCCGTGATCATGTAACGTGTGGCCCTACTGGACATTACGTTCGACTCATCACCGTCGACACTAGACTCAGTATCTGTGTCTGGGTCTGTGTCGACCCACTGAGGTAACGGCGTTTTAGGGCCCCTGACGGTGTCTGAGACGCCTGGACAGGCACTAATTGATTTGCCGGCTGTCTCATGTCGTCAACAGTTTTTTGCAAAGTGCTGACATTATCACTTAATTGTTTAAATACGATCATCCAGTCAGGTGTCGACTCCCTAGGGGGTGACATCACTAACGCAGGCAATTGCTCCGCCTCCACATCATTTTCCTCCTCATACATGTCGACACACACGTACCGACACACAGCACACACACCGGGAATGCTCTGATAGAGGACAGGACCCCACGAGCCCTTTGGAGAGACAGAGGGAGAGTCTGCCAGCACACACCCAGCGCTATATATATATACAGGGATAACCTTATATAAGTGTTATTCCCTTATAGCTGCTGTTTATATTGTCATTTGCTGCCAATAGTGCCCCCCCTTCTCTTTTTTACCCTGATTCTGAAGCAGGACTGCAGGGGAGAGTCAGGGAGCCGTCCTTCCAGCGGAACTGTGAGGGAAAATGGCGCTTGTGTGCTGAGGAGATAGGCTCCGCCCCTTCACGACGTCCTTATCTCCCGCTCTTTTGTGTAAAAATGGCAGGGGTTAAAATACATCCATATAGCCCAGGAGCTATATGTGATGTATTCTTTTGCCACCTAAGGTATTATCATTTATATTGCGTCTCAGGGCGCTCCCCCCCCAGCGCCCTGCACCCTCAGTGACCGGAGTGTGAAGTGTGCTGAGAGCAATGGCGCACAGCTGCGGTGCTGTGCGCTAACTTAGTCTGAAGACAGGATTGTCTTCTGCCGCCGATTTCACCGGACCTCTTCGTCTCTTCTGGCTCTGTAAGGGGGACGGCGGCGCGGCTCCGGTGACCCATCCAGGCTGTACCTGTGATCGTCCCTCTGGAGCTAATGTCCAGTAGCCTAAGAAGCCCAATCCACTCTGCACGCAGGTGAGTTCGCTTCTTCTCCCCTTAGTCCCACGATGCAGTGAGCCTGTTGCCAGCAGGACTCACTGAAAATAAAAAACCTAAATTAAACTTTTATTCTAAGCAGCTCAGGAGAGCCACCTAGCCTGCACCCTTCTCGTTCGGGCACAAAAATCTAACTGAGGCTTGGAGGAGGGTCATAGGGGGAGGAGCCAGTGCACACCACCTGATCCTAAAGCTTTTATTCTTGTGCCCTGTCTCCTGCGGAGCCGCTATTCCCCATGGTCCTTACGGAGTCCCAGCATCCACTAGGACGTCAGAGAAAATTTAAATTGTTGTTAAATATCATCTTTTCATTTTTAAGGACAACAGTCTTCATTCAACTCTATATAGCTTACTATAAATTGTGAGACTGGAAGAGCTGACAGTGATCCAGCAGGTCAGTGAGATGAGCCACAAACCACCAGTTATGTGAGACAATGCTGCGGAAACAGGGGGAAAGTTAGTTTAGAGGCAATATGTGAAACAAAGAACGGAATAAAATATGGAAGAACACGATGTGACAACATAGAGAAGACAGGAATATGGAAGAACACGATGTGACAACATAGAGAAGACAGGAATAAATATACAGTAAAATGGGCAAGGAGATTGTGGCTGGACGACCAGGAGAAATAAGTGTGGATTTATTTGTTACCTAAATTCCTTTATGACTTGATGAATGTCGAGTTCAAAAGCAGCAAGCAGGATATTGTCCAGTGGCTCGGAACTGCTGTCACCAGTGGTAAAGATGTCCAGGCACGACTGAGAGGAAAGCAGACAGAGGGTGTAAATCGCATCACTGCACAGTTAGATAGGTCAGTTATATGTTCTGAAAGATCCATGCAATAACGACGGGGGAGATGTACTAAACAGTGAAAAGAGTGAACTGAGAAAGTGGAGAAGTTGCCCATGGCAACCAAGCAGCTGCTCTGTATAATTGTATAGTATGCGAATTATAAATGTTACTTCAATGCTGATTCACTTTTCCACCCTTTTCACTGCTTAGTACATCTCCCCCTAAATCTTCCAATGCTGCCTGCAAATTGAATGCTTAAGCTTCTGGGCTACTTTCCAATAACATTCATTGTTTTGTAACTCTAACCTACATGGCATCTTCTCTTTACAGGACCCTTGATTAATGACATCAAAAGGGCCCTTATATTAACTCTGCTTCAACCATCTAATGCATGACTCTTCCTTAAAGCATAGCGGATGTCACTGTCATACAGTAGAGGTCTTATCAGTATGCTGAAACCAGAAGAGATTTGTTCCCTTTTATAACTGAAGACATCCAATCAAATTAATAGGCAATTCAGTGGTTCCCAAACTGTGTGCTTCCAAATCCTGGGGTGCCGCGTGGCTCTTGCAGGGGTGCCTCAGGTTGATGGTTAAGGACCAAAGCAAATATTTTATGGTCAAAGTGATAGGCAAAACTAGTGCTAGTGGCTGCCAATCATAAAACATGTGAACAAATCAGTAGCACAACTGTATAGCACCTCATAACTGACCCTAAAGACATACCTCCCAACATAACCCATTCCAGAAGGGACAAATGCTTGGTTCCTGGACTTCTCTCTTAATGTATGATTGCCATCACTTTTGTTTAACTAGTTAACTGATAAGAAAGGCGTTAGGGCAATCATACATGAAGAGGGAAGTCTAGGAACAGAGCATTTTGTTCCTCCTGGGATGGGCCATGTTGGGAGGTATGTAAGGATGACAAGTAGGCACAATTTACTTAATTTAATAGTTTTTTCCCAAATGTAAAAAACAAAACAAAAAAAAAACACTTTTATCCTGCCGTGAAAAAAAAGATCCAGTGCAATTTCTTTAAGACTCTTATACACTATGACCTACAGGTAATGGCATTTTGGTACTTACCGATAAATCCCTTTCTCGAAATTCATAGGGGACAATGGAGGCTGAATACACTGGGGATAGACAGGTTGGCTATCAGGAGCTGGCACTTTACCTTTATCTGAAGAATTTGCAGACTCCTCCCCCCTCTATTCCCCCATCAGTCCCAGTTTTAATAACTGAGCCGAGAGGAGACGTAACAGAGAGGAACACAACAACAACACAACCAAACAAGGAACAAACAGCCTCTGAACCTGAACCACAATGCAGGCAGGAAACAGTCCTGTGTGGGCGTCCAGTGTCCCCTATGGATTTCGAGAAAGGGATTTATCGGTAAGTACCAAAATCCCATTTTCTCTAGCATCCACTAGGGGACATTGGAGGCTGAATACACTGGGGACGTCCCAAAGCTGTCCCTGTTGGCAGGAGAGCACTGAGGAATTTGCAAAACAAAGCCGACCAAACCGCAAAGCGGAGGCGGCAAATATATGAAATTAGTAAAATCGTACAAAAGTATGAGCTGTAGACCAGGTAGCCGCATGGCACAGCTGAGACATCGAGGCACCCCGGCTAGCAGCATAGGATGGACCCACAGAACGAGTAGAGTGCGTAAAAATAACAGCAGGAGTCCTACTCAAGTAGGCCTGCCGAATGGCCAACCTAATCCATCTTGCCAAAGTCTGTTTAGAAACAGGCCAACCGCATTTGACAGCGTCAGAAAGCAAATGGGCTAACTGGAAGACCATGGGTTATAGTCCTTAGCTGCGCACCAGGACATAAAAGCTCGCCAGATACGATGGTAGTGGGCAGCTGTGACAGGCTGCGAGCACGCAACATGGTCGGAATAACTGAAGGTTGAATACCCTTCCTTCTCAGGATAGAGGCTTCAAGAGCCACCCCGTTAAGTGCAGCTGTGTCAAATTGGGGTGAACTAACGGCCCTTGTTGTAACAAGTCCGGGCGAAGAGTCACTGGCCATGGGTCATTTGCAAGCAGTAGGAGGATGTCAAAGTACCAAGATCTCCAAGGCCAATTCGGGCCACTAGAATTTCCCAAGTCAATTCTCTCCTGGTTCGTTTGAGCATTCAAGATAGAAGTGGAAACGGATGAAGGATATTCACCAGATTGTATGGCCAAGGAGCTGTGAGAGCATCCATGGCTTCTGCACCTGGATCCAGAGTTCTGGACATGTAGTGGGGACGTTGATTTAACCTGGAATCCATGAGATCTACCTATGGGCAACCCCAGCGCCGAACCAGCTGTTGAAACACCTGAGGGTGCAGAGCCCACTCTCCCGGGTGAAGGTCCTGACAACTGAGATAATCGGCTTCCCAGTTGTCTACCCCTGGAATGAAGACCACCGATAGCAGTACTTCGTGAAGTTCGGCACACCGCAGAGTTCGGGTCATTTCCCTCATGGCCATGCGACTTTGTGTGCCGCCTTGGCGGTTGTTGTAAGTGGTAGCAATGTCCAATTGTACCCGAACCGCTTTCAACCAGAGTAGATGGACTGCTTCCTGAAGAGTATTGAAGATCGCTCGTAGTTCCAAACATTTATGGCAGCAACCGTTCCTGCCCCAACCATCATCCTTGGAAGGGATTGTCCAGAATCACCGCTCCCCAGACCCTGAGGCTGACATCAGTAGTAACCAGGATCCAATCCCATACTCCGAATCTCTTCCCTGCCAGGAGGTTGTGCAAATGAAGCCACCAGAGCAGAGATACACGAGTCCTCGGAGCCAGTTGCACCATCACGTGCAGGTGGAGATGTGACCCTGACCACTGATTCAAGAGGTCCAGTTGAGAATGAAACCGACCGTATTGTAAAGTCTCGTAGGCTACAACCATCTTCCCCAAGAGACGAATACAAAGGTGTAACGACACCCTCCTTGGCTTGAGGACTTCCTGAACCATCAGTCGGATACTCAGAGCCTTTTCCTCTGACAGGAAAATGCTCTGTAGTTTGATATCCATGATTAGTCCCAGAAACTGGATGCGCTGTGATAGAAAGAGATTGGACTTTTTGAAGTTCAGTATGTCGCAGAAGAACCTCGTAGGTTCAAGGCATGTTCCCGAAAATGTCCTCCGATGGCGCCTTGAGTACAAGGTTGTCCAAGTACAGTACAACAGTCACCCCGCAGAGTTTGAAGATGTGCTACCATGACCTTGGTAAACACTCTCGAAGCCGAAGATAGTCTGAATGAGAGTGCTCTGAATTGATAATGGTCTTGTAGAAGAAGTGCGAATCTCAACAATTCCTGGTGTGGCTCCCAAATGGGGATGTGCAGGTACGCATCCTTTATGTTCTGGGAAATCATGAACTCTTCTGGCTCTAGGCCCACTATTACTGAACTTATGGACTCCATCTTGAATCGGTAATATGTGAGATATTGATTCAAAGATTTCAAAATTAGGATAGACCTCACCGTACCGTCCAGTTTCGGCACTACAAATAGGTTCAAGTAGTAGCCCTTTGTCCGCTGAGGGCCCGGGACCGGAATCAACACCGCTGAGTCCAAGAGAGACTGGATCGCTCCCTGAAGAGCCACTTGTCTTTGGTCAGAGACTGGAAGACCGGTGGTGGTAAAGAATCTTGGGGGAGGTGAAACTTTGAAATCGATTTTGTAACCTCTGGACACAAGGGTACGTACCCACGCATCCGAGGGCGTGTGCACCCACGCCTTCCTGAAAAGTTTGGAGGCGTTCTCCCACCATGGGAGAACCTAGGTGCGAATGGAGCCCGTCATGCCAGTGTCTTCTTGGGTTTGGGCTCTTGGCGATGAGTGGTAGTTTGTGGACACATCTGCCTTTTCCACCCCTGGGTTGTCCTGTCAAAGTTCTGGACCTTGACCGAAAGGAAATGAAGGCGTGAAAAGAAGGACCAGATTAAGTCCTCTTAGTAGGCGGAGCTATTGATGGCAGGAAGGTGGATTTCCCACCCATAGCCTGAGAGATTAGTTTGTCAAGCTCTGTTCCAAACAGCACCTGCCCTGTAAACGGTAAAACCTCCACCGTCCATTTAGATTCCGAGTCAGCCTGCCAGGAACGTAACCAAAGAGCTCGACGAGCCGCAATAGCGGAGGCTGATATCCGAGCCCTCACTTGGCCAATGTCCTTTGAGGCTTCACACAAGAAGGCAGCAGATTCTTTAATATGTTCCGCCAGAAGTACTAATTCTTCAGTCGGAACTCCAGCCTCTAAATCTGTAATCAACTGGGCAGCCCAATGTTCCACTGCCTTGTTTAACCACAATCCGACCAATGCCGGTCGCAGTAGGGCACCTGCGGCAGTATAGATTTCAGGATCGGTTCCATCTTACGATCCCACAGATCCTTCCAGGATGTCGCCCCTTAGACCGGTAAAGCAGTTTTCTTCGACAATCGTGATAGTGAAGAGTCCACCTGAGGAGGTTTTTCCCATTTTCCCGTCATAGTTGCCGGAAAAGGGTATGTAGAAAGGAACCGTTTCGGGACCTGGAATCGTTTGTCTGGATGTTTCCAGGCTTGAGACAAAAGTTCATCCAGCTTTGGCGAGAAAGGAAAATCACTAAAGACTTGCGCTTGTCACTGAATAGGGAAGAATCGGGTGATTCCTGGGGCACCGTGTCCGTGATGTTCAATAAATGACAAACCGCCTTTGTAAGGGCTTCGACACAGTGCATGTCCTCCCTTAACATGGTATTTTTAGGCGGCTCAGGTACCATCTGTCTGGTGGAAGAATCCATCCACCTAACTAAACCTTCCACGGATCTGGCCAGGCCCGTAGCCCATGCCGGTTCAGTTGGAAGAGAAGGGGGTAAAGAAGAATCACCAGCCCTGGCTGACTATCTCTGCGAGAAGCTACCAATTCGGATCTAAGGTCCGACATAACCTGTGCTAAGGTCAAAGCCCAAGAAGGATCTGAACCCTCAAGCAGGGGTAGACACCTGAGCTATGTCATCTTGTGTGCAGGCCAAACATACAGCCGAGCAATCCGAAGCCTGGGGCAACTTTTTGTTGCATTTAGTACATACAAAGAACCTTGCGAAGTTTTTTGCACTGTACCCTTTCCCGTCATTGTGGTCCAGGCTCAAGGACAACATGTAGACACGCTCACACACACGCATACGTAACCAACAAGGGGTAGGGAGGGCAGGCAGAGGCAGAAGGAGAGAGCACACTGAGGCCAGAAGCTCTTCCCCATAATATTATAATTAGAAACTAATTTCCCCTGTGTCTTTCCCTGTGAACTTCAACCTCAAGTAAGGTGACGGTATCAAGAAGTAGCTGTTCAGTGATACTGGATTCACACTACAAAGTGAACAGAGGGTGAGTATAGTGCGTTTGCCCGAGCTTGATTTGTAGAACAAGCTCCACCCCCTTATCTTCCCGCTGCCCTGTACCCGCTCAGCGCCATGAGGAGCGTGGCTGGGTACCACTGTCTGTCGGTATCCAGCCATAACAGGGCGCTAAATATCTACAGCAGTTAGCCCCTCAGCGCTACACGCTGCTGTTATATTTGTTTCTCCCCTCCTTTCTAGAGCGCTACGGGGGTTGTGTACAGTAGAGCCACGGCTAATCCTCTAGCCGCGCTTAGATTACCGTTGCGGCATTTCACTGCTGCGCTCCCGCTAAGTGTAACCCCGCCATGAGCCGCTAAATAGCTGTAGCTCTAGTAGTCTATGTCCCACGTCTATTACCATGACGGGACTAGCAGCGCTCTAACACCGAAGAGGGGAAGGCAGCAGTTCCGCGCTCTTACCTCCTGTGTGAGATCCCAGGTGAGCGTTGTGCAGTAGAAGACTGGCAGCAGCTTTTCAAAGTAAGCCCTGACAGTCCCTTTCCTGAGTCAATCAGGCTGCTCGAGGACCCGGACCCCACCTTTTAATAGGTGGCAAAGGGCCTCCCTGGAGTATCTCTTCTAAGTAGTAGTGCTGGAGCACCAGCAAACTGTGACCGTCTCCTTCGGCACATTAAAAAACCTGAGGCTGATGGGGGATAGAGGGGGGAGGAGTCTGCAACATCTTCAGATAAACTTAAAGTGCCAGCTCCTGAAAGCCAACCCGTTTATCCCCAGTGTATTCAGCCACCAGTGTCCCCTAGTGGATGCTAGAGAAAAGAGGACATTCATATCCATTCCTTGGCTGTCCAGTGCTGAACACAGTAATCACGACAATCTGCACATAACTAAGATAAATATAATAAGTGTCAAGAACCACGTGAGAGGCAGAGGAATGTGAGCTTTCACTGAAGAACTGGCACAAACATTGAGGTGATTTTCTCCTTGCCACTACATAAATCCTTGTGCCAATGTCTGCATTTTTATGTACCAAGTGCAACTGTGAATTATAGTTTATCTCAGGGGACAGATTGTTGGTTCGTGTATAACCTGAGCATAGGAGTGCATCTCTGTCGGTTTCACAGTCGGGTGTGTGAAGAGTAGTTGTGATACAAGGAAATGATACCAGGTGATCATAAGCTCCTTCTTCTCCAGCAAAGCATCCTCATCTCCGAGCAAAACCTATTTGCAATGCAAAAAAATAGAATCAAGATTGGTCTCAAGTTGGTCACATAAAGGCAGACCTGTCTCTTACAGACCATAGTCTATTTAAAGAGGAACAGAGCGTCACATGGTACAATTGGTAAAGTCTACACCTCTCTAAAACATCCCTGATCTCATTCTCTTAATAAATCAGAGACACCACAGATATGTCATGTAATATTAAGAGAAAGGAAAGACTAAATAATCCAATACAAGCACACATGTAACAGCAGCCCACTCTCACCTTACAGATGGCTTCCATTTGGGGACTGGATGAGAAGGTCCCACTCTGCAAGTGACGTGCACATTTCTCCTGCCAGCTTTGCCATTTTAATTCAAATTCTGTCAGTGTCTGAGACCCTGCAGACTGCAGCAAATAGACAAAATAAAATACATACAAAAACCTTAATGCAAAGAGAAAAACAGTTAACTCTTAATGATTACATACTAAGGGGCGGATTTATTCACGAGTTTTATCATCTGCAACAAGGTTTAAACTCCTAGAGCAGACAGCGTAATCTGATCCCTGAGTCCAAGAGGAAGTCTGTCCTAGAGATGCAGCGATGCGACAAAACTACATCCCAAGAAGGGTTGGGTACGGGATCGCGGCGGTCAGAATACAGACGCCGGGATCCCGACTGCCAGAATGCCGGCAGGGGGGCAAGCACAACGAAGCCCATTGCGGGCTCGGCGCACTCGCCACAGGTTCCATTGCCACTCCATGGGTGTTGTGGATACCAAGGAGTGGGAATAGCTGTGGCGGTGCTGCCGGCATTCTGGAGGTCAGGATCCCGGAGTCTGTATTCTGACCGCCTGGATCCTGACCACATCCCCCCAAGACTGCACTGATTAATTTGATAGGTGACACTTGCATATCTGTGTTCGACTAAGTCTGAATCTTTATACGAAGTGCTACAATGCAGCGGCCGTAGCTTTTATCGTCCCAAGTCCTGTTAAGCTTCGCATAAAGATTCAGTCACAGGCAGATATACAGGTGCTTCATATCAAATTAATCAGTGCAATCTCGTGAAGCAGTTTTGTCACCTCAGACTGCAACTAAAACACACATTCAAGCAAAAAATACGCTAGAACGCTCAGTGCAACACACTCATGCCAGATGTCTCACGCCGCATGGCATATTGAGGCTAGGTGTACGAGGACACTACTGTATAGGGCAACTGGCTCAGACTGGCTATAAAGCAATTTAGATTGGCCACTGTCTATCTTTCCATGCTTGGCACTAGGAGAAAAGAAAGGAGAGAACACTTGTATGTGTAAACTACAGACATAAGCGAAGAAAGGGAGGGAACCCACAGTAACACAAGACCCCCCTACTTTCCCTCAGATCAGAGGGCAGGAGGAGGAGGAGGAGAAGGAGCTGCTGCCATGTCCTTTGGATTACTTGCTGGTGTAGAAATCCCACCAAACAATAGGTGCTAGATAGGGATCTCTGTCAAGAGCCCAGCATTAAAGGAAAACTGCCGCCTACAAAAGATGTCCAGCTCTACTCTGTGCCTAGTAGCAGGTTGTTATAACAAGCAGCTCCCAATTGACTTCCCTACATTGCAGCAGGGACATCACACCAACTCTTTCCACGCAGGCTTTCGTGCTGGAGACCAATTACGCTCAAAACACAGCTCACATCTCCAACCGGACGGACTGATAGAGTGTTGCTGGATGGCATGGGAACAAGCAGCCCCACACACTAACCTGCAGCAACAGTGACTAGGTGTCTCCTGACATCTTCCAAATATATGCTTCTGGCATCTCTATTACTAATTCAATATGTCCCCAAGCTTGGAGAATATTCAAACTGAGTGGGGGTGGCTGTTTCAGGTTGTAGCACACCACAGCTGGTCCAATCATCTCCAACCCAACACAGCTTCAGAGTGGTTTGACCTAAACAAAGTGGAATATTTGTGGTATGCCGGATCCCACCCGGGAATTGGAAACGGGTCCTTTTCGGGCGGGATCCGGCATTGGCAGCTGCTGCAGGCTTTCCCGACCCGGCAATAAGCCGGGCAGGTTGCCATAGCAGCAGGCGGGGGAGCCGGCGGCGGGGATGGAGGTGAAAGCGGCGCTGGGAGATGAGCTCATCTCCGCGCCGCCTCTCCCTATCTAGTAAACAGGTCCCGGGTTGCATCGACCCGGGAGCCCGTTTACGCAGCCACTGACCCGGTATTCAACCCGGGTATAACGCTGCTTTATACCCGGGTTGAATTGCCGGGTCAGGCGACCCACGATTTCGTCAATGCCCCTTTCACACCGCACGCCGGGTCGATACCGGGTTATTTGTGCAGTGTGAAAGGGGTATAAGTATTCTCCTGACTCGGAGATCATCTAAAAGAAGGGGTCAGGATAGGGAAAATCATATGGGTTACATCGGTGCCGATGGGCAATTTTTTATACAATAATATTTAAGAGACTAGACCTATTTTAAAAGATGAAAGAAGAAAAAGAAAAAAAAGACTTAGAACAGTAATTAAAGCTGTACCGTAATTGAATAATGGACTACCATAAAGATGTAGGATTCAATAGTTTTAACAGTATGTATAGACTGGTTCATTATCGGTAGTTTCCCCATTGTGAAATGACTTTATGTATAGCTACTGGCCTTTGTGCTCAGTCGTCTTTCAATTGCTTTGGCACACCCCAGTGATGCAATCTGGCCCAGTCCCTCCCACCACAGGGCCTCATTCAGAGATGTTCACAACGTCGATGGTGGGCAGCTGCACATGTGCATAACAGGTCCTGCTTGATCGCATGCAGTGCCCCCAAAGTCGTAACCTGATTGACAGGCTGTGTATATTTGGGGGTACAGGATGGTGATCTGATGTGGCGCTTTCGGGCGCAGCACTTGAAATGCAGATGCTGTCAGGAGGCCCCTTTTTCCTACAGACACCTTAGCATTTTTATACATATCTCTGAATCAGGCCCAGAATCACAGTGAGCAGGTGTTAATAATGACCCAAGTTCACATGTACTGTATATCAAACTCTTCTTATAGCAGTGACAATCAACAGTACTGTTCATTACATATATAGCTTGGGCTGTGTAATCTTGGTTACATACACTGAAAATGGGCATATTCTTCAATAGTTCATCTAGAACTCTGCACATACTCCGGGTGCTCACAGAAGCAGCAGTTTCTTTGGCCAGCAATTGGCGTGCTTCTTCCATACGACCTTGCAAGACAAAACCAGTGATCTGTAGAGGCGGTACAAAGCAGAGAGGTTACCAAGCTATTTCAGTGCATGCATGCACCTAATTCCATCGTGTGTAACACACCTTACCCTTACACCTGAACACTACAAATTAATCACTGACCTAGGGATTGACAGTCATCTGTCATTTATTATGCTGTATGTTTTATTTCATTTTCCCAAAGAATAGAACTAACCCTGGACTATGGTTGTTTAATTGCTTCAGCGCATACTGTAACTATACCACAAGACTAATGCAGTCTGTAAAGAAAAAAGCGGCAGCAACCAATCATAGAACAAATAAAGCAAGGCCGCCCTACATTGAGTTTAGATATTCCTACGGTGCTGCTAAAAACAAAGGATCAGCACAACAACTACTTATTACACTTAAAAACATACACAACATAAGACCATATATAATGTGCAGAATAAATATAATTATTTGTCATAAAATAATCTACATATAAAATAACAGATAGAATTACCTAGGGCTGATGAAGAAGGAGTAGCACACAAACTTGCCTAGCACACCTTGGGGGGATTTCAATTGTTTTGTGGGAAACGTAATGTGCAATTTCTGTCTATGGGGCTAATTCAGACCTGATCGCTGCTGTGCACTTTCGCACAACGGGCGATCAGCTCTGAAATGCGCATGCGCCGCAGTGCGCATGTCAGTGATGCTATCGGCATCTCAGCCCAGCGATCACCTCTACCTGATTGATGTTCGCTGGGCGGGAGGATGTGGGCCAGCGGCGTTTGGCCGCCGTTTTGGGGCCAGGCAATGCAGGCGTGCCCGGACCGTGCAGGGGGCGGGCTGCGCGGCTGTGTGACGTCACACGCAGCCGCTGCGACCTGGGATGCAATAAGTAGCTCCCTGCCAGTGCGCAGGAGCTGCGCAGGTAGGGAGCTACTTGTCAAGTACAAAAGCATCGCCGCCGTGCGATGCTTTTATATTTGTGCGGGGGGGGGGTAGAGCCTGACATGCAGGGCAGACTACCACGTGCTGGGCGTCCCCCCCATTGTCACAGTAAATGATCGTAGATGTACAAAATTTAGCACATATGCGATCAACTCTGAATTACCCCCTATGCCTAGAATTCTGGGTGTATACGATTGCACCCATGAAGACTGGTGTAATTCAGCCACTTACATTTGCTTATGTCAGGATAGGCCTGTACTAATACAAGATGAGTACAGTAAAAGCATACTTGAACAACTGCTAACACTTGGAGCCTGGGACAAAGATAAATATACGCCTTAAAAAGCTGTATGATGTGCTGATGGTCAGGGGCAGATGCATATAGGGGATGACGATGACAGAGTCTAATACTACAGTAGTAAACAACTTTTGATTGGCTGATTGCGAACACTCTGCTGGTGCTGACTGTGAATTTCTCTGTCGCTCTGGCATATATTATGTTTACGTGCACTTGTTTTAGCAAACTTTTTTCTGTACAAAACCATGAGAAGTTTCTGCTGTATTAGAGAGGCTTTAGCCATTTCTCCTTCAATCCATAGGGGACACAGGCTCTACGATAGGCTGTTCTAAAGCTATTTCCTCCAAGGGAGGGGATGCTCCTGAACTGCACAGAGAACCCTTCGGCCAAAGATCGCAGAAGCAAACAGATCAAATGGATAGAATTTGAAAAAAGCATGGGCAGAGGACCACATGGCCGCATTACAAAGCTGCTTCGTAGAGGCGCCAGATCGAGCTGCCCAAGAAAGCCCCACTGACCAGGAAGAATGAGCTGTCACCACGGCTGCGACAGGAAGGTCAGCTGTTGAGTAAGCATGGCCAAAGTCTGTTTGGTAGCTGGAAAGCCCCATTTGTGGTAGTCATACAGGACAAAGGAGGACTCTGAGTTACGGAGTTCATTCGTCCTGTATGAAGGCCTGCACGACATCCAAGGAGGCAAAGAATCAGGAGCCGTAAAGGCCGGAACCACAATCTCCTGTTAATATGAAACCAAGAGGGAGATGTACTAAGCAGTGAAAAGAGTGAAGCGAGCCAGTGGATAAGTTGCCCATGGCAACCAATCAGCATTCAAGTAACATTTATAATTTGCATACTTTAAAGTTATACAAAGCAGCTGATTGGTTGCCATAAGCAACTTCTCCACTGGCTCATTTTTCCAGTCTGATCACTGCTTCATGAATATACCCCCAAAATAGAAGAAGTGGCAATCCAAAAAATAACAAAACCACAGTTATACTACACAAATTAAATGCATTTTAAATACACAGATGGGTATGTTATCACTTGGGACAATGACGTTTAGTGTCATTCTGATTGACATACCTTCCTTTGCATAAAAAATGCATAATTCAAATACCTGGAAATATCACTTTATTTTCTTGTACGTTTACCTGGTTTATTTACGGCTATCTTAACTTTATCATGGATGTATAAGCTGAGAATGCAGCTATTTTGTTTTGTCAAAAAAAGACCTAACAGTCAGGTGTACCCTCATCTCTAATACAGCCTAATCAACATACAATCACTATAAATTATACATGACGTTCTGGGGGCGGAGCCAGCTGGCATGGCCGCTTTTTAATTCTGCTCCTCCATGCTGCATGAACTATCGGGGGCAATCCTTCCCTGTTTAGGGATCTGCAGAGCTACAACAACTTGTACTCCACTACTGTGGAATCTTTCCTGCACTCGTGGACACCTCTATTGTGCCCGTCCGTGGAGATTTGCCCCGGAGTCAAGCCATCAGCTGAGATGGTCCGCATGACCGCCGACGTGGTGTTGGCGTGAATCCGTGCTCCCGCACACTGACTACTCTTAGCTGCTACCTGTGACCGGGTGCTTCCCTTCACTACCCTGTGTGCCGCCTACCCTTTGAAAGCTGTCTCTGGATCGCCCTTGCAGCGCTGTGGCTATCAGCTGTGGACCCGGCGTGGGACACTGTATGACGGGAGGCCTGACAACTGAGCCGGTGGACATCACGATAAGGGACTCCTACCTCCTCCTTGCAGCTGGTATCTGCGGCCTGAGCGCCGGCTGACGGGGGCGCCCCCTGCTTCGGGGAGATCCACGGCGGCTCGTTTGCTGGAGTGGTGCGGCCGCTCTCCATGCCGGCCCTGCACGTTTCCCACGACACCGGACTGACGCTGGCACCCTGCTGCTGTGGACACCATCACTGCTATTTACCTGATCTGGCTGGCTGTGCAATCTAACCGTGGATACTCCCGGCGCTGCTGCGAAGGTGTCTGATCCTGACTGGGGGTTTGCTGCAATATCATAGGCTGTGAGGTGCCTGGGCCCCTCTGACGATCCCTGGTTCTTGTGTCCCGGTCCTCTGACTCTTGGATTCGTCCCCCCCCCCCCCCCGCAAGGTACTAACATTGTGTGTGTATACCTTTCTCTTTTCTATTAACATCTCTCACAATACCTCCTTTTACCCTCCACTTTGAACCGTCCTCCCTTCTGTGTGTACCGAATCCCCCACCTCGCCTTCCCTCCCCTTCTCCGATCCATTTTTCCCCACTGATGACTCTCTTTCATTGCCTCCGCCCTGCCTCCTGAACATTCGTACTTTTGGTTTGTCTAGACCACCAGATCCTCCCTGCTACACGCTTCCTGGAATCAGCTGACCATTGCGCCTTTTGCAAGAACATGTGCTACGGTTACACCATATGCAGATACTGCCCTATGCATACCCCAAGCCCTTCAGTGCTTTTACCACACCCTAACATGCTGACCCGGTCTACATAGCACTATACCGTTTGGAAGCCTGCTGTATTTCCTGAGACGCCTGTCATTCGTGATAAGTGACTTTCTTGTTGCCATTGTATGTAATGTCAAAGTCAGAAAAATATCACGCTGCACATTGCCATATATGCACCTCATGCGTGTGCCCGCTGCACGAGCATGAGCTCGAGCTCTCCCGTGCGTGCGTATACTCGCGGTCGCGTGCACTCGCAGGCGTGCGGTATGCACATTTACGGTAGAGTTTGTGTTCGTCTAGCGGGCGACTCAATCGTAACATATTTTAGTCATATAATGTATTTTGTAGATTATGGTCCCTTTGATAGAATCTGAAAGTTTAGTTAATATAGCATGTTCGGGGACAGAGAGATTCCTCTTTGTTTGATACGAAGGGTCAGACAGGGGTTACACAGTGGTGTTTAGTATCCATCGGAAGAGAATATAATTAGCAATATTCCGGTGTTGGTTTGAAGCGGATTACTCGCTCGTGCGTATAGTTATGGACATAAGAAGTTTATGGACATTTACTATATTTGCACTTTATTACCCATGCGGCGGGAAACCCAGTTTCCCTCCCACCTGAGCAGTTTGAAATAGTCACAGCCCACCTGTATGAACCAACCTATGACCTTTTGTTATAATGCAGAGACGAATTCCTGTGTCCAATGAACAATAAGAATGTAGGGACCATTGTACTGTATTGTGTGTAGTGTATAAAAAGACAAGCCGATCTGGGCCAGCTCTCTACTCTTCTCAACGGTTCTCATTGCTGATAATCGGGAGCTGGATATCCAGAAAGGCGCTTGCGATTGTTTCCCCTGGTGCGTAAGTTCTCTGCAACCATATTTGTCTCCTAGTTTGTTGTAAGCCATTCTCTCTCTCTCCTTCCCCCTTAAATGTAATTGTGTCTTTGTTGTATTTTAAACGTGTAGTAACTCGGTTAGGTATTTTATGTTAGTTTGGTAGTGTATAACTTGTATTGTGTATTCTTTTGCGATTGAACGTTCATTCTCTCCCTTAAAAGGTGTTAGACCCTTAGACCGGTATTTGAGTGTTTATTATATTGCAAAAGGGTTCTCAGAGCGTAAGAGTCGCTCATACAGCTTTTAAACTAACAAGGTTACACTGTGTTGCATTTACACCTTATCACTGCACAAAGGTTTACAATTTAAGTACATTGTTTATGGTATTGTTACAAATGTTTAACTCTGTGAGCGTCAGCGCCGCTCGTGGTCTCGAGCGTCCGCTACGCTGATAGCGTATCATTACGTTAGTCGGAAGCCTATAGCGTGCTTGCCTTTACGCTGTAAGCCGTGAGCGAACGTGCCGCTCGTGCGTCTCGTCCACGGCTAAGCGTTTGTACGCTACGTGCGTACTCTTACGGTATACCAATTACTCCAATAGCGTACTGAGTCTCTTAACCTTTTAGCGTGTTTAATATAGGATATAGATTAGGCTTTATCAATTGGGGACTCGCCCGCTCTTCACATATCTGCACTAGGTAATTTCAGCAGACATTATCGGTCAGCAAAAGGCGGGAGGTAATATTCCTCGTAGTGCTGACCAGATAAGCGTCTGCTTCGCTTAGTAAGGAGTGCTGAAGGAATCCGGAACCGGAAGGTAAGAACAGTACATTATTGTCTTTTAAAACCTGTTTAGTTTCTGTTTTGCGAACGCACGCATAAGCACACACACCTGTATCTCGTGTTTAGCATTATTTGTCCATACCTCATTCTCCTGATTGCCACACACTAGTGATAACGTGTTGAGACATTTGTTGTTATTAATAGTTAAAAGATAAATATTTAAGGGAATAATTGTAAAAGGCACGCACACAATCTCGCCTAGAATACAAGGGAGATTTGAGTGGTGTTCAGTGAAGGATTACTGTTAAAGATCATTCACATTGATAAACGTGTAGTGTGTTACTGTGGACGTACTTGATCTGCGTACACGTGTCCTTACAAGGGCAGGGCGTACGCAACGCAAGGGTCGACGCACGGAGCGTATATTACGCAACGGAGCGTACGGATACGCCCACATAATACAAACCGCACGATAGTATTGTTTTAATAGGCGATAAGGAAGTAACGCGAAAATAACACAAATCTATCTCAAATCCAAAAGTTTAAAGTTAAAAGAAAAAGACTTTTTCTGTTGCAATTCTTCTGGGTTAGACTATTACTGAATGAAAGGAATTCTGTACAGAAATAAGAGTGTTCGAATGTAAGAGTGTGTATATATAAGATTTCTCTTTTATTACGGAAGTAGGAACCATAGGCCAGTAGAAAGAGGTACACCAGCAAGAGTGATAGCGTGGGGTGGCTTGGGAGGCGTCCCTTGTTAATCTCGACATATTTATGAGCAGTAGAGTCTGCTGTACATAACAGACCAGGAGGTCAAGGACCAGGAGGTTCAGGTACAGCAGACTAGAAGTAGAGAGCACAACCGAAGAGGGTTGGTGCGAGACCCATATAGGCCAAAGAAGCTCATTGCTGAAGGAATTCGCAGCCGAAATTTTCGATTCCACTGATCGTTCCGCACATAAGATTAGTTGCTTGTGTGCAGATACGATTGTACCGCATGTGATTGTGTGCATTAGCGTGTCTTGAATTCAGACGAACGCTACTTGCACATTGTTAACGTGATTTGTGTAATTTTTTTTATTTTAAGGGAAGTAGCCTGATCACTCAGGGACATTCCAGCGACTGATACTTGCTGGGGAGGGTAAGACACTCCCACACGCCCGAGCAAGTAGACGTACTTAGGTGCCCTAGGTTGGGTACGGAACCTCTGGGAACTTTGGTCGCCGTATTGGCCAGCGTGGGCGGAGTTAAGTGGGCGGACCTCGTTGCAAAACCCCCACCGCAGCCGTACCCCGGACATCTTGGTTTCTGTAAGGTTGCCGAAGACCCTGATTTGAAGTCAGAGGTAGTGAAAGCAGCACCTGCAGAGATGGGGGCCAGTTGTTCAGGTAAGGGGTGATCAACCGAGGTTCAGGCTGATTTGGTAAACCGACCAATCGGGTCGGCAAGGTATATCATGTGTGAGAAATATGGTCATCACACAGAAATGTTGTGCAATGAATGGGAAAGGATGACTGTGCATGACGGGGAAAAGTTTCCCCGGGTAGGTAGTTTTAACCCAGAAGTATTACAGAATTTAAGGAGAAGAGTGTGCCTGATTAAATCTTCAAAAAGGCGTATTAAACATTATGATTATTTAACATTGTGGCAACAGGAAGGTGAAATACAAAGGGGATTGGCGCAAGCCACTGGATCTAACCCTATCAGGAAACTGATAGCCACTGCACCCCCACCACCGTACATACCTGGAGAGAAATTGGTTGCAGAGAATGGCACTCAGGGTTATGTTAAATGTGTAGAAGTTAAGGATAATGTAACCAAAGTAATTAATGATAACACTAATCCGTGCAAGTTGTACCCTGTTTTGAACTTTCCCCAGGATTGTGACCAAGAGGATGAGCCCACAACAATATCAGCACTCTCCCTAGCAGCCACCATATCAGAAACAGCAGTAGGCACGACCCAACCCATAAGATTAGTATCAAAGGCCCCTAGCGGAGGGACAGGTGAGGTCGTATCGACTGGTAAGTACGGCACCATACACTATGCTGAAACCATTTCACCACATGTTGTAGAATCTACTCAGAATGATGTTGTTGGACTTAATCCTGTTAGGGTAATTGCAGTGCCAAATGGGAAAACTGACACTTCAGGAGCAACTCCTGTCAGGAACATCGCCATGCACTGTCCCTTTTCCCGAGCAGAATTAAGATCAATGATGTCTGAATTCCCTGATCCTAGGAAAGACTTAGTTGCATGTCAAAAGTATATTAGGGAGCTAGGAAATTCTGCAGAGCCAAATAACAAAGATTGGAGGCCAGTTTTGAGGGCATGTTTACCCCCCAGTGTTGATCCGTTAAAGTTTATCGCTGATTGCAAGTTAGATGAGGAAGTACCACTAACAGACGAGTATAATCAGGATAATGTAAAGAGAATCAACTTACAGTTAGGGGTATATTTTCCTGCAGTAGTAAAGCGGAATAAAATCTTTACAATAAAACAAAAAGAAGGTGAATCCACACCAGAGTATTTTCACCGGGCTCTGCAGGATATGGCTAGGTACACTGGTATAGATGACATTAAAACTAATGTACACCACAGGGAAGTAGCTGTTTCAGTATTAATGGACGGTCTAAAGGAGGTTTTAAGGAATAGAATACAAACCACTAGGCCTGATTGGAGAGGTATGTCGGTGGATGCATTGGGAGAGGCTGCTGCTGGGCATGATCGGAATATCATCAGACACAGGGAGTCACAGAGTGATAAATTAATGGCTGTAAGCATACAGGCCCTCACTACCCGGCCACCTCAGCCCAAAACTGTGACCCCTGTGGGTAAGTCAAGAGGTATAAAATGTTATAGTTGTCACAGAGAGGGACACATGTCACGTGATTGTAAAGCAAGACAAATACAAAATTCATATCAATCCCCTAGACAACGACCTGATACGAGACATTGGGATCAAGGACCGAAAGGGCGGAGCTATGAGCCACATGCAGGGGAAACAAAAAGGTATCCCCCAAGAAGAGACTGGCAAATCTCTGATAGTTCCCATCTACCCCCACCACAAGTAATTGCTGCCAGCGCGATTCAGGGAGGTCACCATACCCAATAGGGGTGTGGCCACACCTGTAATCTGCAGCCAGTTAAATTGATTGCAAGTCTTGGAAGTGAACCCGAGATCACAATTGATGTAGCTGGTAAATCATTCAATTTCCTTGTAGATACGGGGGCGGCCAAATCAGTGATAAATTCGACAGTGGGCATGAGAACCACTGGTAAAACAATTCCAGCCATGGGAGTAACGGGAGTAGTACAGCACTACCCTGTTAGCAAACCAGCAGAGATTACAATAGGGCCTTTGCATACCAAGCATTCCTTTTTGCTGGCTGCATCGGCACCGACTAATCTCCTGGGAAGAGATTTATTGTGTAAAATGGGGTGCGTCATTTATTGTACTCCTGAAGGCGTATTCTTAGACATACCTGAGAATCACGCTCAGGAAGTACGAGACATGCTAGACTCCCCATCAAAATTAATGTCACATACCGTTATGATAAATAGGAGTTCATCCCAGGTAGAAGCAATGACATCCCAAATACCAGAGTCACTTTGGACTAAAGATGGACAAGACACTGGATTAATGGCAAACGTAGCTCCAGTAGTTGTGCAAGTAAAAGATGGTAGGATAGCTCCAAAAATCCCACAATACCCTCTGAAGCCAGAGGTGGAGTTAGGAGTATACCCCGTAATAGAGCGCTTGCTACAACAGGGCATTCTGGTAAGAACATCCAGCACTGCCAATAGTCCCATCTTCCCTGTGAAAAAGAGTGGGGGGAGGGGTTACAGGCTAGTGCAGGATCTAAGGAGGATTAACAAAATAGTTGAGAGCCAGTTCCCCGTAGTGCCAAATCCAGCTGTCATCCTTATGCAAATCCCTCCCACTGCGAAATTTTTCACTGTTATTGACCTTTGCTCAGCCTTCTTCTCGGTACCTCTGCACCCTGACAGCCAATATTTGTTTGCATTCACATACAGAGAAGTCCAATACACATGGACTCGATTACCACAAGGTTTCATAGACAGTCCAAGTATATTTTCACAGGCTTTGCATGATTGTTTACAGTCTTTCCAACCAGAGAGTGGATCAATATTGATACAGTATGTGGATGATCTACTACTGTGTTCAGATTCACTGGAAGCATCCCTGAAAGATACGAAACCGAAATGTTTCATCTTTCAGACACAGGACACAAGGTTTCTAAAGACAAGTTGCAATTATGCCAGACTAAAGTAAAATATTTGGGACACTGTCTGACACAGGGACTGAGACACCTGACCGCTGATAGAATCCAAGCAATTCGAGACATGACTCTGCCACAAACCCAGCAACAGATCAGAACGTTTCTAGGAATGTGTGGGTATTGCCGTAACTGGATCCCAGGTTTTTCCATTCTAGCATTACCTTTGCAGGAGATGGTCTCAAACAAACCTGATCGGATTTCGCATACAGACAAATCCGAGACGGCATTTGAGAGACTTAAACAGTGCCTAACGCAGGCACCAGCATTAGGTATGCCAGACTATGGGAAACCCTTTGAGCTGTACGGAACAGAAAGTGCTGGTTGCGCGGCAGGCGTCCTAACCCAAAAGCACGGTGATGCCAGCAGGCCGGTAGCATACTACAGCGCTCAGCTAGATACGGTAGCGCGATCTCTCCCCACATGCTTGCGAAGTGTCGCTGCGATAGCATTGCTAGTAACGAAAAAGCGAAGATGTAGTGCTAGGACACAACCTCACAATCCATACACCACATGCAGTGTCAGCCTTGCTGAATTCGGCTCAAACTAGACACGTCTCATCAGCACGGTTTACAAGATGGGAATTGGCATTAATGGCCCCCGTAAACATCACCATAAAGAGATGCAGTGCATTAAATCCGGCAACGTATCTCCCAGGTGTGCCTGGACAGGCACAAAGGGTGGAGGATGAGAGTAATAGTGAAGGAGGATTTAAGACAGGGGATGACACGCATGATTGTATGGAATATTTGACCCAAAATTTCACGGCAAGGCCTGACATCAGTGACAACCCACTGGAAGATGTAGATCTTACTTTCTACACTGACGGTAGTTGTCACAGACAGACTGACTCGGGAGACTTGTGTACTGGATACGCAGTCGTAGATGACAAAGGCACCATAGAAGCAGAACCGCTAGGCCCACCTCACTCAGCCCAGGTTGCTGAACTGGTTGCCCTAACCAGAGCATGTGAATTGGCTAAGGGCAAATCAGCCAATATCTATACCGATTCTAGATACGCATTCGGAGTAGTCCATGATTTCGGAGCCCTATGGCGCCTTAGAAATTTCATGACGGCAGCTGGTACACCGGTAGCGCATGCAGCCCACATCAAAAGGCTTCTAACAGCGATACAGGAACCCGACAGAGTGGCTGTTATCAAGTGTAAAGCACATACAAATAGCCAAGACCCGGTATCACTTGGTAACAGCCGAGCAGACGAAGCTGCTAAGTTAGCAGCTGGTACCCCCAGACAGACAGACACCACACAACTGATGGTATTTAATACCGTCAACACACAGAAATTGTGTGAAATGCAAAATTTGTGTTCCACACAGGAAAAGGCAGTTTGGAGGGCAAAAGGATATGGCCAGGAGTCCTCAGGACTCTGGACAGATGGGTAGGGTAAACCAGTGGCACCCAGAGCATACCTTCCAAGTTTAGCGGAAGCAGCACATGGGCTGACTCATCTAAGCAAGGAAGGGATGTGCAAGTTGGTAAGAGCATATTGGTGCGCCCCAGGATTTTCTTCCCATGCGGGAAAAAGGGCAATGACATGCCTCACCTGCTTGAGGAAGAATATCGGAAAGGCAATACCAACAGAACCATCTCATATCCCACCTACAGGCGGCCCTTTTCAGGTAATACAAATTGATTTCATACAATTACCCCCTTGTCGAAATTTGAAGTATGTACAAGTTTGTATAGATGTGTTTTCAAATTGGGTCGAAGCATTTCCTGCGGCCACAAACACCGCTATGTTTACTGCTAAGAAAATTGTGCAGGAATTTGTGTGTAGATACGGTATCCCTAGGATAATTGAAAGTGATAGGGGTACCCATTTTACAGGTGATGTCTTTCAAGGAATGTGTAAGTTGATGGGAATTGACAGTAACCTGCACACTCCATACCGCCCCCAGGCGAGTGCGAAAGTAGAAAGAGTGAACAGCACTATTAAAAATAAATTGAGCAAAGTTATGGCGGAAACAGGATTAACATGGCCAGAAGCTTTGCCCATTGTATTATACAGCATCAGAACCACTCCCAGGTCCCCTCTTAATCTGTCCCCTTTTGAAATTCTGTTCGGTCGACAACCGCATGTTATGATTAACCCTCAGGATGATTTGAAGTGTAACAATGAAGTGACTGTAAAGTATTTGGTTAAGATGAGTAAACAGCTAAAGAATCAGAATGATAATTTGAAGTTGGCGATTCCTGATCTGCCAGATAGTAATTGTCATGACATTGAACCTGGGGATTATGTAATGATACGGAATTTTCTACGCTCAGGTTGCCTTATTGACAGATGGGAAGGACCATACCAAGTCTTATTGATTAGCACGACAGCATTGAAGGTTGCAGAGAGAGAGAGACTTGGGTTCATTTCGTCCCATTGTAAGAAGGTTGCTGATCCAGAGAGGTCCCGTGATAAAGAACAGACGGTAGAGGAAGTTGTATCACTGGAGTGTCTGTTTCAGGAGGACTGAGACGGCACCTGAGCATTGAGAATAATAAGATCGGAGGCAGTTGTCGATTCCCTGTTCCCTTTTATTGTTTTTCTCCACTTCCCATCCCATCTCCCTCAATTATTTTTTTCCCCCTTCTCATTCTTCTCCATTTCCTCCTATAAGATGGACTTGCCCCAAGAGACTGTGATCCGGATTTTCCTGTTGACCATGATGTTGACCAGAGCAGTCTGTTCCGGCGAGAGTACCATGAAGGTCAAGAGAGGTTCTGGAATGGGTTCTGATGACAAAGTTGGAGGCGTAGATTTCCAAGAACAACATAATCATCAAGCAAAGGCGAGTATCAGAAAACGATCCGATAGCATTGACAATAGGAGGAATTGTGAAGGATTGTTAGCTGAAGAGAACTGTATCTGTAGACTCTGTGACAGTGTAGTTGAGGATGGGTGCATCAAGAAATGTCAGTCCAGTTTTAATATCCACATGGACCGGCATTCATTGAGTGACTATCACTCCTTAGTGGGTAAAGTGTTAAATCAGACAGATTGTTGGGTATGCTCTCAAGTACCTCAAGGCCATAGCAAATCAGGATTAGTGCCATTCCCTTTAACTATAGGGTAGGTACTTGAGCTAAGTGGTGGGAGGCCGGTGGACAGGAGGTTTAATATCTCCAGTCCTCCTAGTTTGAAGCTCCACCAATATCATGTGGATCGATCCCTAGTATGTTTTAACATTTCCAATCCCCGAAAGCCGGGAAATTGGGAAGTATCATGGAATAACCAAACCATGACCTTTTCATACAGAGCCGATAGAATGCCTACAGATACAGAATTTATACGCCACATAGCCGGTAGTGGAAAATATTTCCGATATAGGTATACCCTAGGAAGTAGGATCATGAGAGTTGGAGAAGTATCACCAGGATACTGTGCACATATCGTACAAACTGATACGTGTACTAAACAGATGGGAGAATTAGGGTTAGGAGATTTCATATGGAAAATGTGTAATATGGTTATGTCCTACTCCGTCCCATATGTTCTCCCCGATGATGCATATTTCATATGCGGGAGGAAGGCGTATAAGTGGCTTGCCCCAAACTCAGAAGGGTTATGTTATATTGGAAAAGTACTGCCTGAGGTAATGACCGTATCTCACACTAAAATGAAGGATATTCACCGCAGTGCCCAAGCTCCTTATACTCACACTCATTACGAGCACATCGTTAAACGGCACCTGATAGAAAGAACAGAGCATCCGGCCTCTGACCTGATCCATGAATCCACCGGGATTCAATTCCTAATCGCGTTAGATATCACTCGTACCGCCAGAGGAGTGATAAATTATAAATATATATCTGTGCTTGCAAATTTATTAGACAATATCACTGAAATGTAAGATGACACATTCAGGTATACCGGAAGGGAGCTCCAAGCTTATAAAACAGAACTGGTTCAGCATAGGATGGTTCTTAATTATCTCACGGCAGTGACGGGTGGATATTGTGTCACACTGGCAACGCAGTACGGCATAAAATGCTGCACTTATATTACGAATAGCACCGAGGACCCGGTCGAGGTCATAGACCAAAAGATGGACGACATTCTCCAATTAAAGTGGGAGTTCCGCAGGAGACACAATCTCACCCTCGCTGCTGTGGGTAATGAGCTGACCGGTTGGGTGTCATGGTTGAACCCGCGAAATTGGTTCTCTGGTTTAGGAGAATGGGCTCAAGGAATTATCATGGATGTAGGGAAATTTCTTTTGTGTATTCTGGGTGTCATCATATTGGTCGGTCTGATATTTAGATGCGTTCGGGTTTTAACAAAGTGTAAACGTAGCGCCCGAGTGATGAGTTTAAGAAGTGAAGATACTGTAATAACAACGACTGATTTGGTTTATGACCCAACGATAGAGACAATGTTGTGATGAAAAATTTTACGCTAGCCCAACACTTTTTGTAAGTCTATGGACATTGAAAAAGCTTTTTGCACACCGTTTATAGCAAAAGCATCGGGAGACTACAGTCAACATGTACATCGAGACAAGACAAGACAAGACACAAGACAAGACCTCAATCGGCAAATGTATATTAAACTCACATAGTTTATGACTACATTTACCATAATTGCTTCTTATCTTCATCTCTACAACCTTCAGGTAATAACACACATAGTCGATAGGGAATATAGGCACAGATATCAGCACTCACATATCCCCCCATTCATGTATCATCAACTAAAATGTGCTCCCCCATTTTGTTGCAACCAAAAGCCGAAAAGAGCTCGGTAAAGTTTGACAGCCCATCCACAGACCCGTACCACGGGATAAGAAGGAATTCAAATGTATACTTCGCAATACCTCGAAGCTTGATTTAAAACACGTACGGCACGATGATACATGACCCCTCAAACATGGACTCATACATACATGCTTCTACTATCTCACTAGGTCATACCGTTTTCCCACCTTCTTCTCTTCTCCCCTACCCAATCATAGAAATGTATTATACATGACATATATTTTTCTCTTTTTGAACTGTTTTAGGAAGTGGCAGTTATTGGTGACTGCCAAAGGGTGGACTGTCAAAGTCAGAAAAATATCATGCTGCACATTGCCATATATGCACCTCATGCGTGTGCCCGCTGCACGAGCATGAGCTCTCCCGTGCGTGCGTATACTCGCGGTCGCGTGCACTCGCAGGCGCGCGGTATGCGCATTTACGGTAGAGTTTGTGTTCGTCTAGCGGGCGACTCAATCGTAACATATTTTAGTCATATAATGTATTTTGTAGATTATGGTCCCTTTGATAGAATCTGAAAGTTTAGTTAATATAGCATGTTCGGGGACAGAGAGATTCCTCTTTGTTTGATACGAAGGGTCAGACAGGGGTTACACAGTGGTGTTTAGTATCCATCGGAAGAGAATATAATTAGCAATATTCCGGTGTTGGTTTGAAGCGGATTACTCGCTCGTGCGTATAGTTATGGACATAAGAAGTTTATGGACATTTACTATATTTGCACTTTATTACCCATGCGGCGGGAAACCCAGTTTCCCTCCCACCTGAGCAGTTTGAAATAGTCACAGCCCACCTGTATGAACCAACCTATGAACTTTTGTTATAATGCAGAGACGAATTCCTGTGTCCAATGAACAATAAGAATGTAGGGACCATTGTACTGTATTGTGTGTAGTGTATAAAAAGACAAGCCGATCTGGGCCAGCTCTCTACTCTTCTCAACGGTTCTCATCACTGATAATCGGGAGCTGGATATCCAGAAAGGCGCTTGCGATTGTTCCCCTTGTGCGTAAGTTCTCTGCAACCATATTTGTCTCCTAGTTTGTTGTAAGCCATTCTCTCTCTCTCCTTCACCCTTAAATGTAATTGTGTCTTTGTTGTATTTTAAACGTGTAGTAACTCGGTTAGGTATTTTATGTTAGTTTGGTAGTGTATAACTTGTATTGTGTATTCTTTTGCGATTGAACGTTCATTCTCTCCCTTAAAAGGTGTTAGACCCTTAGACCGGTATTTGAGTGTTTATTATATTGCAAAAGGGTTCTCAGAGCGTAAGAGTCGCTCATACAGCTTTTAAACTAACAAGGTTACACTGTGTTGCATTTACACCTTATCACTGCACAAAGGTTTACAATTTAAGTACATTGTTTATGGTATTGTTACAAAGGTTTAACTCTGTGAGCGTCAGCGCCGCTCGTGATCTCCTCGTGGTCTCGAGCGTCCGCTACGCTGATAGCGTATCATTACGTTAGTCGGCAGCCTATAGCGTGCTTGCCTTTACGCTGTAAGCCGTGAGCGAACGTGCCGCTCGTGCGTCTCGTCCACGGCTGAGCGTTTGTACGCTACGTGCGTACTCTTACGGTATACCACTTACTCCAATAGCGTACTGAGTCTCTTAACCTTTTAGCGTGTTTAATATAGGATATAGATTAGGCTTTATCAGTAATTTTTCTTGGGTCTCCATATTTGTGCTTTAACTGCTATTCAGAATATTATACAACTGCTCTTGCACACTTACTGTTACATTGTCATTAGGGTAATTTTCATTTTAGTATTTGCTGTTTGACTTCTAGGATGTGAACTCGCTGAGTCCCTGGAGAGCGGTCTCTTTTCTATTTGTTATATCATTTCCGGGTTGGAACTGCTTTATCCTTTGATACTTTGGAGTTTGGGTTGTTTGTCTTTTAGCCTGGTGTACTGACAGGTTTCTTAACAGATCCCTGTCTTCATTCCAACCCAGAACTACTCGTACTATGATTAACCCCCAAAAAACGCCAGCGAAGCCTGGCCCCTCCCCGCCCTCACCACATGATGGCTCCTCCCCTGCACATCCCATCGGCATTACTTGGTGTTAATGCCGAAATTCGAGGAGAAATGTGAACTACTCATGCCTATGATAGATGAAAGACTTCAGAATTTCCTCCCCAGATTTGAGGTTAAATTTGACCAGCTAATGCCCAAAATTGACAAAATGTTGGACAAATTACAAACATCTTTAGATTCAGCCTTTACTTCCTTGTCTGACCATTCTAATAGGCTAGGTACACTGGAACAAAGGGTTAGTGACGTTGAGGATGACTTGCGTACCCATTCAGTCATCCAACACATCTACTATGGCCTCCAATCAAGCGCTTATCGACAAGGTAGACGACTTAGAAAATCGACACAGGTGACATAACCTCCGCTTTGTGGGTATCCCCGAACAGGTTAGGGCAGGCTTTTTCAACCAGTGTGCCGTGGCACATAAGTGTGCCGCGAGCAGTTGGAAGGTGTGCCGCGGAGCCAGAGCAGCTTCCTGCACCTTCAGAGTGAACTGTTGGCCCAGGGTCTTCTTAGAGGATTAGTCGTGCTGATATCATAGGTCACGGCCGTCACGTCTCACCACCCAGCCAGCCCACCCGCCTGCATACACATCCTCCAGGTCCTGCCTGCATACACAGCGTGCCTTGCCCACCCACATCCACACCTGCGTGACTGCCCGCTGCTCAGTATTCGCAGCACTCCACTATGAACAACCCCCGCCACTGAGGGGCATGAAGGAGGACAGCTGACCGGTAGGGGCTAATATTTGTTATTTTATTTCTCCTGTGGGGAACAATAGGATTTACGTGGGGAGAATAAGGATTTATGGGGGGAACAATGTGAATAATTCATGTGGGGAGCAATAGGATTTATGTGGGGAGAAATGTGATTGATTTATGTGTGAGCAATATGATTTATGTGGGGAGCAATGTAATTGATTTATGTGGGGAGCAATAGGATTTATGTATTGAGCAACATGATTTATGTGGGGAGCAATGAGATTGTTTTCTCTGTGTAGGCCAATGTTTGTGTGGATTTTTTTTTACTGTGAGGGCCAATGTGTGTGTGCTGTTTTTTTCTGTGGGGAACTTATGGTGTGCCTTGGCAATTTTAAAATATTGTTTGGTGTGCCGCGAGTAAAAAAAAGGTTGAAAATCACTGGGTTAGGGGGTCGGCCCTGATAGATTTTATATGTATTCAACTGGTCGAGGCGCTCAACCTCCGTAGTGACATGGACGCCGCATGTATTGAGCGGGCTCATCGGTTAGGCCCAGTAATCACTAAATTTCTGGACTACCGTGACAAGGAGAGGATCTTAGCTGCTTTTAAACGGAACCGTGACCTGGTCATTGAGGATCATCTTATTCTCATTTTCCAGGACTTTTCCCTCGCGGTGGCCCAGAAACGCAAAGAGTTCTCCCCGCTTTGTAAGTTCCTGGTTGATAACAACAAGCGCTTTGCATTGTTGTATCCTGCTAAATTAAAAATCACCGAAAATGGGCAGACATTTATTTTTGACAATCTAACCGAGGCCCGGGCCCACTTACAGCAGACTCGTCAATCTGGGGGCTCACCTGCCCGATCACATTAATGAGCCTTTATGGCTTTCTGGAAAATGAGATAGTACGCTCTCCTGAATTCGTGGTAATTGATACTTTTGGTCATACCACTTGTATATTATCTTTCGCAACTGTTATGATGTTTATTCTCTATGTTTGGTTTTGTTCACATTTATGCTTGCCACCCCCTGAAATGAGCTTCAGGGGCCGGCGTTATGTTTGTTTGGAAGGAAAACAGTTTGAAAATGTTCTTTTGAAGCTAACTTCTTTATGGTTATACCCATTGTGTACGATTTTATTTTATGTATTGGGCCTGGATCCATGCCTATTATGCACCCTTGGGGTTTGCCCTGCTTGCTGGGACAGGGGTGGCCCCGCATTCGCTAGATATACTTGCATTTGAACGCATCCACTGACAGGTATAGGATGACGAATTCTTGTCCTAGACCACACGGCTCTCTCCAACGACTGCCCTGTTCCATCAAAATCACCCCCTGGAATGTGGGGGGTCTCAACACCCCAATAAAACGCAAAAAGGTGACCTCCGCCCTTAAAAAACTTAAGCCTGATATTGTTTATGTTCAAGAGACGCATTGGAAGAGGGGGGAGGACACTATGCTGCGCGACGGGTGGATAGGTGACTGTTTTTCTGCGCCTTACCGCACCAAATCACGCGGAGTCGCAATAGTTTTTGCCCGACACCTTCCCTATACTGTTTTGAAAATGGACCTAGACCTGGAGGGTCGTTATATCCTTATGGATGTTCAGGTATACGATACTAAGTTCACTCTGCTCAATCTGTATGCTCCTGATATTGAACAGCCGGCTTTTTACCAACGTATCTCGCAACTTCTTCATAGTAGGAGCAATCATGAACTCATAATAGGCGGTGATTTCAATACAATCTCGGACCCTTCAGTTGATAAATGCCCGACCCCGATAAACCGAACGGCCCCCCAATGGTGTCAGATTTCTCGATTACTGGTGGAACATTCTATAGTAGATCCGTTGAGGTTGTTTAATCCCACTGATAGGTCTTCCACGTTTCTCCCGCATAGATTACATACTGTTATCCACGCCTTTGCTCTCGGACACGGGATGCCCAGGTGGGGGACAATGCTGTCTCTGACCACGCGCCGGTGTCGGTTACACTCAGTGCCCACTCCATGGGCTCACGCCCTCTTACCTTTTTCACTCAGAACAGTTCAAAAGGTTTCTCAAGTTGAAATGGGCGGAGTTCTCGCACGATAATCTGGAAAACTGGGACAACCCTGTCTTGTTTTGGGAAACATCCAAAGTGGTGATGAGGGGGCACATTATGTCATATGTAGCGAATAGAAATCGGGTAAACAAGGCGCAACATGATGACCTGTTACACACAATGCAGACACGCTTGGCAGAGTATATCTCCAACCCTAACTCCCTCACTCACAACACTTATGTTGAATCCCGCCGCCTGTATGATAGTTTTTTTTAGTAGCACAGGCTCAGCAGAAACTGGACTACACAAAAATATTTTCGCTGGGGAAACAAAACGGGGACTTTGCTAGCAAACATGACCAAAAGCTTTAAGCGGCGTGGCCACATTTATTTAGTATGTGACAGTCGCATTGATATCTTACACACTAAAACTGCAGACATCGGCCCTCATTCCGAGTTGTTCGCTCGCTAGCTGCTTTTAGCAGCATTGCACACGCTAAGCCGCCGCCCTCTGGGAGTGTATCTTAGCATAGCAGAATTGCGAACGAAAGATTAGCAGAATTGCAAATAGAAATTTCTTAGCAGTTTCTGAGTAGCTCGAGACTTACTCAGCCATTATGATCAGTTCAGTCAGTTTCGTTCCTGGTTTGACGTCACAAACACACCCAGCGTTCGCCCAGACACTCCATTTCTTCAGACACTCCCGCGTTTTTCCCCAGAAACGCCAGCGTTTTTTCGCACACTCCCAGAAAACGGCCAGTTTCCGCCCAGAAACACCCACTTCCTGTCAATCACAGTACGATCAACTGAACGATGAAAAATCCTCGTTATGCCGTGAGTAAAATACCTAACTTTTGTGTAAAATAACTAAGCGCATGCGCTCTGCGAACCTTGCGCATGCGCAGTAAGCGACTAATCGCAATATAGCGAAAATCGGCAACGAGCGAACAACTCGGAATGACCCCCATCGTGCGGACGTTCCAGGACTATTTTCGTCAACTTTGCACACCGACCCCACATGATCCGACTTTATCGGCTAAACTGCTAGACAAGGCAAATCTCCCTTGTATAACACCCCTGCAGCGGGAAGACCTTGAGAGGGCGATCACAGAGGAAGAGATTGCTAAGGCTATCTCCTATATGCATCTAAACAAGGCACCGGGACCGGATGGCTATTCCGTAGAATATTATAAACTCCTACATCATGATGCTATCCCAGCATTACACACCTTATACAGACATATTCAATCAGAGTCTCCTCTATACCCCACTTTCAATCAGGCTTTTACAACCCTTATACCAAAACCCAATAAGGATCATTCCCTGCCATCCTCTTACCGAGCCATTACACTTTTGAACGCTGACTTCAAAATCTTGGCTAAGATAATGGCAGACAGGCTCCAATCCTCTTTAGCGTCCATGCTCACAGACCATCAACTAGGCTTCACCAAGGGCAGACACTCGGTGAAGGGGATTCGCACTGCCATAGCTGCGGTCATGGCGGCGAGTCTCCAGACGGATACTCCAAATATGCTTTTGAGCCTAGATGCGACTAAAGCATTTGATATGGTCTCTTGGCCCTATCTATACAATATATTGGAGAGGAGGGGTTTTGGACGGACATTCCAATCCTTGATAAAATTCTTCTATACCCAACCGTACACCTCATTACTGATTAATGGGACTAAGGGGGATAACATTGAGCTTACCAGAGGGATGAGGCAGGGTTGCCCCCTTTCGCCCTTGCTTTTCAATTTGGCATTGGATCCCATGCTGTGGGTGCTACAGAACTGGTCCCAATTCGGAGGCATTAGCATTGGCGTGGAGGAGGAAAATAAGAATTTACTTACCGATAATTCTATTTCTCGGAGTCCGTAGTGGATGCTGGGGTTCCTGAAAGGACCATGGGGAATAGCGGCTCCGCAGGAGACAGGGCACAAAAAGTAAAGCTTTTCCAGATCAGGTGGTGTGCACTGGCTCCTCCCCCTATGACCCTCCTCCAGACTCCAGTTAGGTACTGTGCCCGGACGAGCGTACACAATAAGGGAGGATTTTGAATCCCGGGTAAGACTTATACCAGCCACACCAATCACACCGTACAACTTGTGATCTAAACCCAGTTAACAGTATGATAACAGAGGAGCCTCTGAAAGATGGCTCCCTAAACAATAACCCGAATTAGTTAACAATAACTATGTACAAGTATTGCAGATAATCCGCACTTGGGATGGGCGCCCAGCATCCACTACGGACTCCGAGAAATAGAATTATCGGTAAGTAAATTCTTATTTTCTCTATCGTCCTAGTGGATGCTGGGGTTCCTGAAAGGACCATGGGGATTATACCAAAGCTCCCAAACGGGCGGGAGAGTGCGGATGACTCTGCAGCACCGAATGAGAGAACTCCAGGTCCTCCTTTGCCAGGGTATCAAATTTGTAGAATTTTACAAACGTGTTCTCCCCCGACCACGTAGCTGCTCGGCAGAGTTGTAATGCCGAGACCCCTCGGGCAGCCGCCCAAGATGAGCCCACCTTCCTTGTGGAATGGGCCTTAACAGATTTAGGCTGTGGCAGGCCTGCCACAGAATGTGCAAGTTGAATTGTGTTACAAATCCAACGAGCAATCGACTGCTTAGAAGCAGGCGCACCCAACTTGTTGGGTGCATACAGTATAAACAGCGAGTCAGATTTTCTGACTCCAGCCGTCCTTGAAATGTATATTTTTAAAGCTCTGACAACGTCCAACAACTTGGAGTCCTCCAAGTCGCTTGTAGCCGCAGGCACTACAATAGGCTGGTTCAGGTGAAACGCTGATACCACCTTAGGGAGAAAATGCGGACGCGTCCGCAGCTCTGCCCTATCCGAATGGAAAATTAAATAAGGGCTTTTATAAGATAAAGCCGCCAGTTCAGATACTCTCCTGGCGGACGCCAGGGCCAGTAACATAGTCACTTTCCATGTGAGATATTTCAAATCCACATTTTTTAGTGGTTCAAACCAATGGGATTTGAGGAAATCTAAAACTACATTTAGATCCCACGGTGCCACCGGAGGCACCACAGGAGGCTGTATATGCAGTACTCCTTTGACAAAAGTCTGGACCTCAGGAACTGAGGCCAATTCTTTTTGGAAGAATATTGACAGGGCCGAAATTTGAACCTTAATAGATCCCAATTTGAGACCCATAGACAATCCTGATTGCAGGAAATGTAGGAAACGACCCAGTTGAAATTCCTCCGTCGGAGCACTCCGATCCTCGCACCACGCAACATATTTCCGCCAAATGCGGTGATAATGCTTCGCGGTGACTTCCTTTCTTGCCTTAATCAAGGTAGGAATGACTTCTTCTGGAATGCCTTTTCCTTTTAGGATCTGGCGTTCAACCGCCATGCCGTCAAACGCAGCCGCGGTAAGTCTTGGAATAGACACGGTCCCTGCTGAAGCAGGTCCTGTCTTAGAGGTAGAGGCCACGGATCGTCCGTGACCATCTCTTGAAGTTCCGGGTACCAAGACCTTCTTGGCCAATCCGGAGCCACTAGTATCGTTCTTACTCCGCTTTGCCGTATGATTCTCAATACCTTTGGTATGAGAGGCAGAGGAGGAAACACATACACCGACTGGTACACCCAAGGTGTTACCAGCGCGTCCACAGCTATTGCCTGCGGATCTCTTGACCTGGCGCAATACCTGTCCAGTTTTTTGTTGAGGCGAGACGCCATCATGTCCACCATTGGTCTTTCCCAACGGTTTATTAGCATGTGGAAAACTTCTGGATGAAGTCCCCACTCTCCCGGGTGAAGATCGTGTCTGCTGAGGAAGTCTGCTTCCCAGTTGTCCACTCCCGGGATGAACACTGCTGACAGTGCTATCACGTGATTCTCCGCCCAGCGAAGGATCCTGGCAGCTTCTGCCATTGCACTCCTGCTTCTTGTGCCGCCCTGTCTGTTTACATGGGCGACTGCCGTGATGTTGTCCGACTGGATCAATACCGGTCTTCCTTGAAACAGAGGTTCCGCCTGGCTTAGAGCATTGTAGATTGCTCTTAGTTCCAGAATGTTTATGTGAAGAGACTTTTCCAGGCTCGACCACACTCCCTGGAAGTTTCTTCCTTGTGTGACTGCTCCCCAGCCTCTCAGGCTGGCGTCCGTGGTCACCAGGATCCAATCCTGTATGCCGAATCTGCGGCCCTCCAATAGATGAGCCCTCTGCAACCACCACAGAAGAGATACCCTTGTCCTTGGAGACAGGGTTATCCGCAGGTGCATCTGAAGATGCGTGCATTGATGTACAGACACCTTTCCTGGTTTTAGGAGATTCCTGACCAGGTCGGATAACTCCTTGGCTTTTTCCTCGGGAAGAAAAACCTTTTTCTGAACCGTGTCCAGAATCATCCCTAGGAACAGCAGACGAGTTTTCGGCATTAATTGGGATTTTGGAATATTCAGAATCCATCCGTGCTGCTTTAGCACCTCTTGAGATATTGCTAATCCCATCTCTAGCTGTTCTCTGGACCTTGCCCTTATTAGGAGATCGTCCAAGTATGGGATAATTAATACGCCTTTTCTTCGAAGAAGAATCATCATCTCGGCCATTACCTTTGTAAAGACCCGAGGTGCCGTGGACAAACCAAACGGCAGCGTCTGAAACTGATAGTGACAGTTTTGTACAACGAACCTGAGGTACCCCTGGTGTGAGGGGTAAATTGGAACGTGGAGATACGCATCCTTGATGTCCAAGGATACCATAAAGTCCCCTTCTTCCAGGTTTGCTATCACTGCTCTGAGTGACTCCATCTTGAACTTGAACTTCTTTAATGTACAGGTTCAAGGACTTCAGATTTAGAATAGGCCTTACCGAGCCATCCGGCTTCGGTACCACAAATAGAGTGGAATAATACCCCTTCCCTTGTTGTAGAAGAGGTACCTTGACTATCACCTGCTGAGAGTACAGCTTGTGAATGGCTTCCAAAACCGTCTCCCTTTCGGAAGGGGACGTTGGTAAAGCAGACTTCAGGAAAACGGCGAGGTGGATCTGTCTCTAATTCCAACCTGTACCCCTGAGATATTATCTGCAGGATCCAGGGATCTACCTGCGAGTGAGCCCACTGCGCGCTGTAATTTTTGAGACGACCTCCCACCGTCCCCGAGTCCGCTTGAGAAGCCCCAGCGTCATGCTGAGGCTTTTGTAGAAGCCGGGGAGGGCTTCTGTTCCTGGGAAGGAGCTGCCTGTTGCTGTTTCTTCCCTCGACCTCTGCCTCGTGGCAGATATGAATAGCCCTTTGCTCTCTTATTTTTAAAGGAACGAAAGGGCTGCGGTTGAAAAGTCGGTGCCTTTTTCTGTTGGGGAGTGACTTGAGGTAGAAAGGTGGATTTCCCGGCTGTAGCCGTGGCCACCAAATCTGATAGACCGACTCCAAATAACTCCTCCCCTTTATACGGCAAAACTTCCATATGCCGTTTTGAATCCGCATCGCCTGTCCACTGTCGCGTCCATAAAGCTCTTCTGGCCGAAATGGACATAGCACTTACCCGTGATGCCAGTGTGCAGATATCCCTCTGTGCATCACGCATATAAAGAAATGCATCCTTTATTTGTTCTAACGACAGTAAAATATTGTCCCTGTCCAGGGTATCAATATTTTCAATCAGGGACTCTGACCAAACTACCCCAGCACTGCACATCCAGGCAGTCGCTATAGCTGGTCGTAGTATAACACCTGCATGTGTGTATATACTTTTTTGGATATTTTCCATCCTCCTATCTGATGGATCTTTAAGTGCGGCCGTCTCAGGAGAAGGTAACGCCACTTGTTTTGATAAGCGTGTTAGCGCCTTGTCCACCCTAGGAGGTGTTTCCCAGCGCTCCCTAACCTCTGGCGGGAAAGGGTATAATGCCAATAATTTCTTTGAAATTATCAGCTTTTTATCAGGGGCAACCCACGCTTCATCACACACGTCATTTAATTCTTCTGATTCAGGAAAAACTATAGGTAGTTTTTTCACACCCCACATAATACCCTGTTTAGTGGTACCTGTAGTATCAGCTAAATGTAACGCCTCCTTCATTGCCAAAATCATATAACGTGTGGCCCTACTGGAAAATACGGTTGATTCGTCACCGTCACCACTGGAATCAGTGCCTGTGTCTGGGTCTGTGTCGACCGACTGAGGCAAAGGGCGTTTTACAGCCCCTGACGGTGTTTGAGGCGCCTGGACAGGCACTAATTGATTGTCCGGCCGCCTCATGTCGTCAAACGACTGCTTTAGCGTGTTGACACTATCCCGTAATTCCATAAATAAAGGCATCCATTCTGGTGTCGACCCCCTAGGAGGTGACATCCCCATATTTGGCAATTGCTCCGCCTCCACACCAATATCGTCCTCATACATGTCGACACACACGTACCGACACACAGCAGACACACAGGGAATGCTCTAAACGAAGACAGGACCCACTAGCCCTTTGGGGAGACAGAGGGAGAGTCTGCCAGCACACACCAAAAAGCGCTATATATGACAGGGATAGCCTTATAATAAGTGCTCCCTTATAGCTGCTTTATATATATCAAGATATTGCCAGTAAATTTGCCCCCCCTCTCTGTTTTACCCTGTTTCTGTAGTGCAGTGCAGGGGAGAGACCTGGGAGCCGTCCTGACCAGCGGAGCTGTGAGAGGAAATGGCGCCGTGTGCTGAGGAGATAGGCCCCGCCCCTTTTCCGGCGGGCTCGTCTCCCGCTATTTTGTGAATACAGGCAGGGGTTAAATATCTCCATATAGCCTCTGGGGGCTATATGTGAGGTATTTTTAGCCTTTATATAGGTTTACATTTGCCTCCCAGGGCGCCCCCCCCCAGCGCCCTGCACCCTCAGTGACTGCGTGTGAAGTGTGCTGAGAGGAAAATGGCGCACAGCTGCAGTGCTGTGCGCTACCTTTAGAAGACTGCAGGAGTCTTCAGCCGCCGATTCTGGACCTCTTCTTACTTCAGCATCTGCAAGGGGGCCGGCGGCGCGGCTCCGGTGACCATCCAGGCTGTACCTGTGATCGTCCCTCTGGAGCTGATGTCCAGTAGCCAAGAAGCCAATCCATCCTGCACGCAGGTGAGTTCACTTCTTCTCCCCTCTGTCCCTCGTTGCAGTGATCCTGTTGCCAGCAGGAATCACTGTAAAATAAAAAACCTAAGCTAAACTTTCTCTAAGCAGCTCTTTATGAGAGCCACCTAGAATTGCACCCTTCTCGGCCGGGCACAAAAATCTAACTGGAGTCTGGAGGAGGGTCATAGGGGGAGGAGCCAGTGCACACCACCTGATCTGGAAAAGCTTTACTTTTTGTGCCCTGTCTCCTGCGGAGCCGCTATTCCCCATGGTCCTTTCAGGAACCCCAGCATCCACTAGGACGATAGAGAAAAGATATTGGCATTTGCCAACGACGTCCTCTTATTCTTGTCGGAACCAAGGAGGACCCTGGGACCGCTGATGGACCGTATCAGAGAATTTGGGCAGGTGTCGGAGTTCGAGGCCAACTTTGAAAAGTCCACGGCTCTGTATTTAAAACCAGGCTACGCACGCCCGGCTTGGTTTCGGGAGGCCCCAGTTAGTTGGACAACTAAAGCAATTACTTACTTAGGTGTACAGATCCCAAAAAATGTAAACAACTTGTAGTGTCTTAATCTGCAGCAGATCGTGCGTGGCATGAGTGAGGCTACAGAACATTGGAGACATCTTAAAATCTCGTATTTGGGCAGAGTGAACTTGGTGAAAATTATTCTATTTCCTAGACTTTTATACCGACTGCAATCCCTCCCTATTTTATTGTCTAGGAGTACTACTACGGAAATTAATAAAATAATGCGTACTTTCATTTGGAACGGTAAGCGGGTACGAATTAGTTTGGTGAAACTGCAGCAGCGTAGACACAATGGAGGTGTGAATCTCCCTAATGTATCGGAATATAGTCATGCCTCCCACTTACGCTATTTGATAGATTGGCTACATGGTGGAAATATGTATTCCAATACGACCCTAGAGACTGCCTTCTTGGGTGGTGATAGTATTATCTCTTTCTTGCATCTACATGAAGAAGAGATACCCATTTCGGTTTGCGCGAATCCACTGCTGATGTCCACTCGGAGAGTTTGGCACATCTTATGGCGTAAATGCTCCTTGAACCCACATGTGTCCCTTTTCCTTCCCCTAGTTCGCAATAGCCATTTTCAGGAAGGAAACTCGAGCCATCCTTTCACTCTCTGGGAAAGACACGGCATTACTTCCATACGTCAAATTACAAACGGTGAGTCGCGAAAACCACTCACGCTTGCACAGGCGGTGGCACTCTTTCCAATATTGAATAGATTTCCCTTAGCGTACCTATAAGTTCAACATTACGTGGCTGTTGCTTCTAGGTTGTTATCCCCGCAGGACTATGACAACCCGTTAGACAAATTATTAATGAATGGGAACCCCTCTTCCAAGGCAATCTCTACCCATTATTCATTCTTGCACACGCCCTTACAATATGATGACATGACGACAGGAATGGCACAGTGGAGAGATTATTTTCCGTCCCTTACGATGACAACATTATTGAGGTCCTTTGAGCTATCCATTAAATTAAAACCTGCTGCGTCCTATGTCGAACTCTTTTTGAATATCTGGCATAGAACGTACTTGTCGCCACACCGTAGACACCTAATGGGTCTGTTAGAAGACTCTTCCTGCCCTAGATGTGGCACACAACGGGCTGAGCTGTTTCACTGCCTATGGGGGTGCCCCATAATCCGGAGATTTGGGGTCCAGATCTGGAAATACGTAACCCAACACCTAGTTAACTATTTACTGCTTACCCCTGAATGGGCAATATTTGGTATAATGCAGGAGGGTACTAGGGTGGAACAGGGTGTTAAAAAATTGCTGATGATAATTTCTGCAGCAGCTAAAAAATAAGATTTTAAACCTACCGGTAAATCTTTTTCTCCTAGTCCGTAGAGGATGCTGGGGACTCCGTAAGGACCATGGGGTATAGATGGGCTCCGCAGGAGACATGGGCACTATAAAGAACCTTAGATGGGTGTGCACTGGCTCCTCCCTCTATGCCCCTCCCCAAGACCTCAGAGAAACTGTGCCCAGAGAAGACGGACAGTACGAGGAAAGGATTTTGTTAATCTAAGGGCAAGATTCATACCAGCCCACACCATCTACACCGTCTAACATGGAATATACGCAACCAGTTAACAGTATGAACAAAACAGCATCAGCCAAAGACTGATCTTAACTGTAACATAACCCTTATGTAAGCAATAACTATATACAAGCCTTGCAGAAAAATGTCCGCACTGGGACGGACGCCCAGCATCCTCTACGGACTAGGAGAAAAAGATTTACCGGTAGGTTTAAAATCTTATTTTCGCTTACGTCCTAGAGGATGCTGGGGACTCCGTAAGGACCATGGGGATTATACCAAAGCTCCAGACCGGGCGGGAGAGTGTGGATGACTCTGCAGCACCGATTGAGCAAACATGAGGTCCTCCTCAGCCAAGGTATCAAACTTGTAGAATTTAGCAAAAGTGTTTGAACCCGACCAAGTCGCCGCTCGGCAAAGCTGTAATGTCGAGACGCCTCGGGCAGCCGCCCAAGAAGAGCCCACCTTCCTAGTGAAATGGGCCTTCACCGAATCTGGTAACGGCAATCCAGCCGTAGAATGAGCCTACGAGCAATAGTCTGCTTAGAAGCAGGAACACCAACCTTGTTGACTGCATACAGGACAAACAGTGCCTCTGTTTTCCTAAGCCGAGCCGTCCTGGCTACATAAATTTTTAATCCTCCAAGTCACCCGTAGCCACAGACACCACAATAGGTTGGTTCATATGAAACGATGAAACCACCTTAGGCAAAAATTGAGGACGAGTCCTTAATTCTGCTCTATCCACATGGAAAATCACATAGGGGCTTTTGTGAGAAAAAGCCGCCAATTCAGACACCCGCCTTGCAGATGCCAAGGCCAACAACATGACCACCTTCCAAGTGAGAAATTTTAATTCAACCGTTTGAAGAGGTTCAAACCAGTGAGATTTCAAGAACTGTAAGGTCCCATGGTGCCACTGGAGGCACAAAAGGAGGCTGTATGTGCAGCACTCCCTTTACAAAAGTCTGGACTTCTGGGAGAGAAGCCAATTCCTTCTGAAAGAAAATTCATAGGGCCAAAATCTGTACCTTAATGGAACCTAATTTTAGGCCCATATCCACTCCTGTCTGTAGAAAGTGGAGAAAACGGCCCAGATGGAAAACTTCCGTAGGAGCATTCTTGTATTCACACCAAGATACATACTTTCTTCAGATATGGTGATGTTTCGCCGTCACCTCCTTTCTAGACTTCATCAGAGTAGGGGTGACTTCTTCCGGAATGCTTTTCCCAGCTAGGATTCGGTGTTCAACCGCCATGCTGTCAAACGTAACCACGGTAAGTCTTGGAACACGCAGGGCCCCTGTTGCAACAGGTCCTCTCTGAGAGGAAGAGGCCACGGATCTTCTGTGAGCATCTCCTGAAGATCGGAATACCAGGCCCTTCGAGGCCAATCTGGAACAATGAGTATTGTCTGCACTCTTTTTTGTCTTATCATTCTCAATATCTTTGAGATGAGTGGAAGAGGAGGTAACACATAGACCGCCTGAAACACCCACGGTGTCACCAGGGCGTCCACTGCTACTGCCTGAAGGTCCCTTGACCTGGCACAATACCTCCGAAGCTTCTTGTTGAGGCGTGATGCCATCATGTCTATTTGAGGAAGTCCCCAATGACTTGTTATCTCTGCAAAAACTTCTTGATGAAGTCCCCACTCTCCTGGATGGAGATCGTGTCTGCTGAGGAAGTCTACTTCCCAGTTGTCCACTCCCGGAATGAAGACTGCTGCCAAAGCGCTTATGTGATTTTCCGCCCAGCGCAGAATCCTGGTGGTTTCCGCCATTGCCACTCTGCTCCTTGTTCCGCCTTGGCGGTTTACATGAGCCACGGCTGTGACGTTGTCTGATTGAATCAGAACCGGTAGGTCGCGAAGAAGATTCTCCGCTTGACGTAGGCCGTTGTATATGGCCCTCAATTCCAGTACGTTGATGTGTAGACAAGCCTCCTGGCTTGACCATATTCCCTGAAAATTTCTTCCTTGTGTGACTGCTCCCCATCCTCGGAGGCTCGCGTACATGGTCACCAGAACCCAGTCTTGAATGCCGAACCTGCGACCCTCTAGAAGGTGAGCACTCTGAAGCCACCACAGGAGAGACACCCTGGCCCTGGGGGACAGGCTTATTTTCTGATGAATTTGAAGATGGGACCCAGACCACTTGTCCAGAAGGTCCCACTGAAACTTCCTCGCATGAAACCTGCCGAAGGGGATGGCCTTGTAAGCCACCACCATTTTCCCCAGTACTCGAGTGCATTGATGGACTGACACTCTTTTCGGTTTTAACAGGTCTCTGACCATGTTCTGGAGTTCCTGGGCTTTCTCCATTGGGAGAAAAACCCTCTTTTGTTTCGTGTCCAGAATCATGCCTAAGAAATATAGCAGAGTTGTTGGAACCAACTGTGACTTTGGTAGATTCAGAATCCAGCCATGTTCCCGCAGCACACTCAGGGAGAGTGCCACACTTTTCACAGCACCTGATCTCTCGATCTCGCCTTTATCAGGAGATCGTCCAAGTACGGGATAATTGTGAGTCCCTGCCGGCGCAGGAGCACCCTCATTTCCGCCATTACCTTGGTGAAAATCCTTGGGGCCGTGGAAAGCCCAAACAGCAACGTCTGAAACTGGTAATGACAATCCTGTACATCGAATCTCAGATACGCCTGATGAGGGGGATATATGGGGACATGAAGGTATGCGTCCTTTATGTCCAGTGACATCAGAAATCCCCCCCCCCCCCCCTTCCAGGCTGGAGATCACTGCCCTGAGCGATTCCATCTTGAATTTGAACTTTTACAAGTACAGGTTTAGGGATTTTAAATTTAGAATGGGTCTGACCGAGCCATCCGGTTTCGGGACCACAAATAGGGTTGAATAGTATCCCTTCCCCTGTTAAACTAGGGAAACCTCGACAACCACTTGTTGTTGACACAGTTTTTGAATTGCAGCTAAAAGTATCTCCCTCTCTGGGGGAGAAGCTGGTAGAGCCGATTTGAAAAACCGGCGAGGCGGCACATCTTCGAATTCCAGCTTGTAACCCTGGGATACAATTTCCCTTGCCCAAGGATCCACGTCTGACTGAACCCAGACGTGGCTGAAGAGTCGAAGACGTGCCCCCACCGACACAGTCTCCCTCAGTGGAGCCCCAGCGTCATGCGGTGGATTCAGTAGAAGCCGGGGAGGACTTCTGCTCCTGGGAACTAGCCGTAGCAGGCAGTTTTTTCCTTCTTCCCTTACCTCTGGCGAGGAAGGAAGAGCCCCGACCTCTTCTGGACTTATGCGACCGAAAGGACTGCATCTGATATTGCAGTGTTTTCTTTTGCTGTGGGGAAACATAAGGTAAAAAAGTAGATTTATCCGCGGTAGCTGTGGAAACCCGGTCCGCGAGACCTTCCCCAAATAAATCCTCACCTTTGTAAGGTAAAACTTCCATATGCTTCTTTGAGTCGGCATCACCCGTCCATTGGCGGGTCCACAGGGCTCGCCTAGCAGAAATCGCCATGGCGTTGGCTCTCGAACCTAGCAGACCAACGTCTCTCTGAGCGTCTCTCATATATAAAACTGCGTCTTTAATGTGACCTAAGGTCAACAAAATGGTATCCCTATCCAGGGTATCAATGTCAGCTGACAAAGTATCCGTCCAAGCCGCAACAGCGCTACAAACCCAAGCCGACGCTATTGCCGGTCTGAGCAAGGCCCCCGTATGTGTATAAATAGATTTTAAGGTAGTTTCCTGTCTGCGATCAGCAGGATCCTTGAGGGCTGCCGTGTCTTGAGACGGTAGCGCCATCTTTTTGGACAAGCGCGTTAACGCCTTGTCCACCCTGGGTGATGATTCCCACCGTAACCTGTCCTGCGTAGGGAATGGATACGCCATAAGAATTCTTTTGGGAATCTGCAGTTTCTTCTATGGAGTTTCCCAAGCCTTTTCAAATAACGCGTTCAGCTCATGAGATGGGGGAAAGGTTACCTCAGGTTTTTTTTCCTTAAACATGTGTACCCTCTTGTCAGGGACAGAGGGGTCATCTGTGATATGTAAAACATCCTTTATTGCAATAATCATATAATGAATACTTTTGGCCACCCTTGGGTGTAACCTTGCATCATCGTAGTCGACACTGGAGTCAGAATCCGTGTCGGTATCAGTGTCTGCTACTTGGGACAGGGGACGTTTCTGAGACCCTGAAGGGCCCTGTGACACAGCCAAAGCCATGGATTGACTCCCTGTTCTATCCCTGGACTCTGCTTTGTCCAACCTCTGATGTAATAAAGACACATTTGCATTTAAAAAATTCAGCATATCCAACCAATCAGGTGTCGGCGTTACCGACGGAGACACCACAATCATCTGCTCCACCTCCTCCTTAGATGAGCCTTCCGCTTCAGACATCCCGACACACGCGTACCGACACACCCACACACTCAGGGATATATCTATATGGAGACAGTTCCCCAATAAGGCCCTTTGGAGAGACAGAGAGAGTATGCCAGCACACACCCAGCGCCAACTGACACTGGAAACAAATTCCCAGATACAACAGCGCTTATATATTATATATTATATATATATATATATATATATATATATATATATATATATATATATATATATATATATATATACATACACACACTCACTGCGATAATTAAAAGTCTCCCCCCCCTCTTTTTTGCCCTCTGTCACCGTGTTCAGCAGGGGAGAGTCCTGGGAGCCAGCTTCTCTGCAGTGTGCTGTGGAGAAAATGGCGCTGGTTAGTGCTGGAGGATCAAGCTCCGCCCCCTCAGCGGCGGGCTTCGGTCCCGCTCAAATTTCCAATACTGGCGGGGGATTATAATATATACTGCCTCCGCAGCCCATATATATATATATATATATATATATATATATATATATGACAAGATATCAGTCCCTAGAGGTTTATTATTGCTGCCCAGGGCGCCCCCCCTGCGCCCTGCACCCTTCAGTGCCCGCTTTGTGTGTTGTGTGTGGGAGCAATGGCGCGCAGCGTTACCTCAGAGAAGATCTGAAGTCTTCTGCCGCCTTTGAAGTCTTCTTTCTTCTTATACTCACCCGGGTTCTATCTTCCGGCTCTGTGAGGAGGACGGTGGCGTGGCTCCGGGACGAACGGCGAGGGTGAGACCTGCGTCCCGACCCTCTGGAGCTAATGGTGTCCAGTAGCCTAAGAAGCAGAGCCTATCATTTAAGTAGGTCTGCTTCGCTCCCCTCAGTCCCACGATGCAGGGAGCCTGTTGCCAGCAGTGCTCCCTGAAAATAAAAAACCTAACAAAATTCTTTTTCAGAGAAACTCAGGAGAGCTCCCCTGTAGTGCACCCAGTCTCCTCTGTGCACAGGATCTAACGGAGGTCTGGGGGAGGGGCATAGAGGGAGGAGCCAGTGCACATCCATCTAAGGTTCTTTATAGTGCCCATGTCTCCTGCGGAGCCCGTCTATACCCCATGGTCCTTACGGAGTCCCCAGCATCCTCTAGGACGTAAGAGAAAATGTATTTTACTGATGTGGTTACAGCCCTCGGCCCCGCCAATATCACTTTTCCTAGGGAAGATCTTTCATATTTTCAGAATGGAATGGCTGGAGGCCTCTTTACAAAAGGAAAGGTTTACCATGAAATTTTTCGAGACATGGGAAAGCTACATCAAAACCCTGTCCCACCCATTAAAGGAACAGGTGTGGCGATGCTTTAACAACACTTTATGGTACGAAACTAGGGTTTATGGGCAGGACCCCCCAATTTCGTTTGATGCTGATTAGTTTTTTACCAGGCTTATTTAGGAGGGAACATAATGCTCTACTATGAGAGAAAGTGGACGTTGGTGTTGATGTGGGCATGGATCCAGGCTTACATTGTTTGTCTTCAATACTTGAAAGAACCTTTATTGTGATTCTACTATGTATATTGGTTCTCATGTCGGTTCACACTGCTGCTTTATTTTTGTTACTTGATAGACATTTGCTTTTGCTATACCTTTTACCGATTGTATACTTTGGTGTACTTTATTGTGAATTTTTTGTTGTGCTCCAACTAAAATAAAAAAAGGAATTTAAAAAAAAAAAAAAACAATTATACATGACATATGTGGAATATCGTTTTCTAAGTATAGTTCCATATTAAATATCAAGAGGTCTTCTTACCTGTCCAGGGACACTGTGGTGAGGGTGAAGCTGGAGGCATACATTGTGAGATATATGAAAAAGTGTACTGCTTTGCACATGAAAGGGCCAAAGACCCAGCTCTCAAGGGTGTATATGGTGGCTTGAAAGGGTACACAGAATATGATGAAGCAGAGGTCTGCTACCCCTAAATTTAAGATGAAGAGGAGATTGGTGGTGTTATTTATCTTGCTATTCCTCAACAGGACCGCCAGAAACAGACTGTTGCCCACAGTGCCCACTAGGAAAATGAGTCAGTACAGCACTGGGATGAGTACAGACTCCGGATGATAGCTGTCTGAAGATGACATCTGGATGGAGACATTAATTTTCACTGTCTCTGTCTATTTTGTACACCTAAATCCACTAGTGTGTTATTATATTTCTCATAACAGCCTAGAGCAGGCATTCCCAACCGCGGTCCTCAAGGCACACCAACAGTGCAGGTTTTAGTGATATCAAGGCTTCAGCACAGATGGTTAAATCAAAATAACTGAGGTACTAATTACGTCACCTGTGTTCAAGCAGGGATATCACTAAAACCAAGACTGTTAGTGTGCCTTGAGGACCGTGGTTGGGAAACACTGGCCTAGAGGATGGCCAATAGTCAGTCCTTTTGTTGTGATCAGTTGCAGATCACTAGAAGTAGTACTTGATTAATTATGGTCACTACACTGCAGTTCACATACTAATGCACCAGTAGCAGATTAGAAGAAACATTTGATTATCAATAGAAGACAGTCTGGAATAATCAAAGTAAAAGAGCTTTCTCTGTTACCAGCAGCTAAATCTATTAAACTACAAAATCCAATTTCTCCAGTCTGATCACTGCTTAGTACATCTCCCCCTAAGAAACTACCTTAGGGAAGAAGCCTAGTCGCGTCCAACGCACAGCACGGTTCGAGTGGAGAGCGACAAAATAATGCGCTTAGGTCTGAAGGGGAAGATGCAATGGAGAGGCCGAGGGGATCTACATACAAAGCTCATCGCGGCAAATCAGAAGCTACTAGGATTACGGTATCGCCTTGCAATTTCAAATTGCAGTGAACCCAGCAGAATTAATGAGATCAGGAGGGGAAGATGTACATGAGATGAAAGGTCCACCGAACAGCTAAGGCATCTACCAGAAGGGGCCCCAAGTACTTGGTGTGGGAGCAGTACCTCGTCAGCATGTGCCTGTGCTGAAATTCCATCAAGTCGATGTCCGACAAGACCCAGCAATGGACTAGGAGCGGATAGGAGCCTGGATGAAGAGCCCACTCTCCCAAGTGAATGTCTTGACAGATTAGAAGTCCGCCTCTTAGACTCTAGGAATGAAGAGTCAATAGAGATGGCAGATGATGCTCTGCCCAGTTGAGAATGCGACTCACCTCCTTCATGGTGCTGCAACTGCGAGCGCCGACCGACCTAGACAGAGAGCTTGAAAAACGTGCAGAGTCCAGAATGTTTATAAGAAGCCCGCTTTCTTGAACTGTCCACCAACCCTGAAAGGATTGCTGACAGGTTAAGGTCCCCCACCTGCAAAGACTTGTGTCGGAGGTGAGGAGCACCCAATCCTGAATCCAAAAAGGGACGACCCTTGTCCAAGTGGGACCTCTAGAGCCACCCCAAGAGGGAGTGCTGGACCTCCCAAGATAGGATGATTTTCTGTGACTTGATCTGCCGATGGGATTTGTTCTATCAACAACATCCATCCAAAAGGGCAGGCGCGAAACCTGGTATACCCCAACTATGTCGAAGATAGAGACAAAAGAGCCAGGATACGCATGGAGGAGTGTACGGACACTCGGCGGGGATATGAGAACCTGCAAATCTTGTGCTACAGATCCCAAGTTTGTCCGCAGGGAGGAAGACCCGCTGAACTTTGAAGTCTAACAAGGCCTCCAAATGGAGCATCTCCTAAGACAGAGTCAAGGAGGATTTCTGCCAACTGATGATCCATCTGTGGGACTGAAGCAGATCTATGATGAGACAAAGGTGTTTCCAGAGGACATCTGGTGACTAAGCCAGGATAATTATGTCATTCCGGTAAGGAAGAATTCTTGACCCTTCCTGCACCGCAAGTGAGCTGCCATGACTTTCGTGAAGACAGGAGGAACAGTGGAAAGACCAAAAGGCAAAGCCCAAAATTAATAATGTTCCTCCCAGACCACAAACCGGTGGAAACACTGGTGACTGAGCCGGATAGGTATATGTAAATAGGCATCCTGGATGTGCAAGGAGGCCACGTCATCCCTCTGCTCCAGTGGCAGAATGATGGAACACAGAGACTAAGGGGGTCATTCCGACCCGATCGCTCGCTGCAGTTTATCGCAGCGTTCGGGTCGGGACTGCGCATGCAGAGGCACTGCATGCAGAGGCGGTCGCTTGGCGGGAGGAGGATGGACGGCGGTGTTAAGCCGCCATTTAGGGGGCGCAGTCCGGCCAACGCAGGCGTGGCTGGACCGTTGGAGGAGGGCGGGCTGCGGCGGCTGCGTGACGTCACATGCAGCCGCTGCGACCTGGGGCAGCGAAGAGGTTCTCCCGGCCAGCCGCAGGAGCTGCACTGGCCGGGAGTAACTCCTGAGATGCAAAAGCATCGCCGCTGTGTGATGCTTTTGCATTTCTGAAGGGGGGGGGGGGGTACTGTCATGCGGGTGCGGGGCGGACTAGCCCTGTGTTGGGCGTCCCCCTGCAAGTCTGAGTGCCTGATCGTAGCTGTGCTAAATTTAGCACAGCTACGATCAACTCGGAATGACCCCCTAAATGCAGAACCTGTTGATCGTCTGCAGGTTAAGAATTGGCGGAAAGGAACCAGTCGGCTTCTGAACCAAGAAGAGGTTGGCATAGAAGCCTGAGACAGGGGGAACGGAACAATTACCTTGGAGGGAGTGAATGGACACACGCAGGGCTTTTGCTTTACCTGGATCCTGTGAAAATCCTATGTAAAAAACAGTGGAAGGTTAGAGAGCAGTCCTGGGAGAGTACTCCACGTACCCAGGAGTCCGTCGTGGTTGCCATCCAGGTCTCATAGAAAAGCAGAAGCCGGCCTCTCACACTGGGGTCTGCCAGGTGGAGGCCCACCACATCTTGCGGCAGGCTTGTCAACTGCCTTGGTGGCAGGGAGTCTGGCAGACCAGGGCAGTTTGCCTCGTGCTTGGAGCTTTTGGAGGAAGAACCCTAGAACGTAGAAAAGGACTTGCCCTTGTCCTTTCCCTATGGACGAAAAGGAGCGAAAATTAAACACTTGCACAATAGGGGCGGCCACAGAAGGAAGGAAGGACGTTTTGGATGCTGCCATGGTGGCTATGATATTATCCAATTCTGGACCAAAGAGAATGTCCCATGAATAAGGAAGAACCTCTAGGGCCTTTTTAGAGTCCAAGTGCAGGAACAAAGCCAGAGGGCTCTCTTAGCAGACCCTAAAGGAAGCGGACACCTTGGATGTTAGGTGACCAGTGTCTATTGCTCCCTTATCAGGGACAGTACCTGGTTTCTGCGAGTATCAGAAATGGGGCCTTCTTCAAGGGTGTCTGCTCAACCTCAACGGCCTTAGCCACCCAAGTGGATGTTAGGGCTGGTCACACGATAGACTCGGCATGAGAATAAATAACTAAGCAAAGTTTACAACTTCCTATCCTTTGGAATCCTAAGGGAAGCCGTGTTTGGGATAGGAAGGGTAGTGTTTTGGACTAGGCCGGCAAAGTGAGCGTCAAACGGGGAAGGAGACAGACAAAATGGATATAAAGAAGTAATGCACTTGGAGACCTGAACTGACCAAGCTTCAGCCAAAAGATTATCTAGCTGCGCAGAAATTGGGAGTTCAGCGGAAACCTTCTTCTGACACTTGAACACAGGAGCTTTAGACTTAGGGGCTTGCTTCGCAATTAAAAGGACCAATTTAACTGCCTTAATCAGGACCGCCACATCTACCTGAGATAGAGATTCCTCCAGGACAGAGGAGGTCTCAACAAAAAAATGAAAGTATACATCTTCCTCATGGCCTGAGGAATCGTCTTGAAAAGCATAGAACTTTCCTGTCTCGAGGGTCTGCGCTTAGACATGCACCAGTACTGCCACTTTGTTATTAGATCATTTACTAAGTTACATTATGTATATATCTTATGACTCTGCAAAAGGAAAAACAATGACAGATGAATCCTTTTTGAGCACCAACACAGCACTGCTACCACCAACAAGACTGTAAGCTCTCACGAGCAGGGCCCTCTGTTTCATGTCTGCACCTACTTCATCAACCTCATCTGAACGTGTACTCTTTTTATGAATAACGATCTTATAACATTTGTAATTCTGAATGCCCAGCAATGCAGAATTTATTGGAAATTTACAAGAAAACATTTCCCTAGCAGGTTACACTTACTGCATCCCAGAACCTGTCATGTTGAGTGGGGTTGTCACTTTGTATTACATCTTGATATACACGGTCCACCTCATTTACATGAAGACGCACCCAGTCAAGCAGCAATATCAGAAGGGACCCAGCTAACAGAGAAAGCAAAGACATTTCATGAATACATTTACATGATCCCAAATTTAAGCAGTAGATAACTTCCACACAACCCAATGAGAATTTGTGGGCTGATCATTCCAATAGAGTTCAGCACATATAGCTTTGTACTGCAGCTGGATTTTTGTCAATAAATTCAATGTAGTGATTTTTAATAAAATTGTGAACAGCTTAACCAGTTTCATAATAAGAGATGGTGGCAATCTTTTTGTAGTTTATGGAAGTTATGGTTTTCTGCAAATAAGCAGATAGGGTTTCTGTTTAAGTCTATATTTTCATATAGAAAAGAAAAAAAAAACAGGCAAAGATTGAAGGACAAAAATTGGTACACATCTGCTGTGATTCTTTCCTTAGTTTCATTTTACATAATTAGTGTAACCCCACAAATTTAGCACAAGGTTAAATCCGTTTTACAGAAGCTGTGACACCATAACAGAGCATAGAATGGAAAAAAAATCATGTTTTTTTTCATCTTTTTATTATTAAATGATTATTAGGTCAGTTTTTTTGATCTTTCAGTGCTGACTTGCAGGGGAGACGCTAGTATCCTTTGTGCTTTTTTCTCGGCGCAAATTTCTGTTGTATGAATCGTCTTGTGACTCCAAGTGTGAACAAAAGAATTATACGTAATGTCGCCATGCAGGTGAACCCTATAATAAGGCCAGCCAAAATTATATCAGTAATAGGATGATTATATTTAACATTGGCTGCTACGGAGCTATCCTATGAGGACATGTTCTTTATAGTTTTGCCTTTAGGTACTACATCATATTACATTTATCAAACAAACACATATAAAATGTAAAAATGCACTGATTGAATAATTATTGATCTGTGGGGGTAATTCAGACCTGATCGTAGCAGCAAATTTGTTAGCAGTCTGGCAAAACCATGTGCACTGCAGGTGTGGCAGATATAACATTTGCAGAGAGTTAGATTTGAGTGGGTTATTTTGTTTCTGTGCAGAGTAAATACTGGCTGCTTTATTTTTACACTGCAGTTTAGTTTTCAGTTTCAACACACCCCACCCAAATCTAACTTTCTCTGCACATGTTAATCCCCCCCACCCCCTGCAGTGCACATGATTTTGCCCAACTGCTAACAAATTTGCTGCTACCATCAGGTCTGAATTACCTTGTGTTTTCTAACCACTGCTAAAGTTATGCTAACTATAAAGGTTTCTTTCTGTGTTTCATAGATTAACTTAAATTCTTTTTTTTTTTTATATGTTTTGTGAAGTATATAGCAGAAAATACGGTATAATGTGTTTTTTGAAACAATGTACACTGTAAAACCATGAATAAACTTATGTTTGGTATAAAGCAGCTTTATACTGTAATATACCCATTTTATACGAGATTCAGATATCTATTTTGGGAAATCCGTGTATTATTTGCAATAGGAGGTCATTGTAATGTGCCCAAGTTATACTAACGTCAGTAGCTTATACATTTCTTAAACTCAAAGTTTATTATTAGTGTTAATATTTTAACTAGCATTATACATTCTATAAAAGTGAACATACAAATTACTTCTGCTCTGATTATCAGTAGAATAATTGATTACCCATAACAAATAAATAAAAGTAGCAAAACGGCCATCAGAAGCAGCTCCTAATAACATGGTGCCCACTCCTGCTTAGCACCAAACTGAAACTGACTACAGGTGGCTGGGGGGTGGGGGTTTAGTGGAGACGAGGTCTGGGGCTGCTGGGAATTATTATTATTATTATTTTTTTTAACTAATTGATGCCCAGAGTCTCATCTCTCCAGGCTATAAACCAGTGGTCCCTGCACCCCCTAGTGGGCAAAAGAAGAAATTAAATGATAAATTACAGGTTGAGTATCCCATATCCAAATATTCTGAAATACGGAATATTCCAAAATACGGAATTTTGAGTGAGAGTGTGATAGAAAACCTTTGTTTTCTGATGGCTCAATGTACACAAACTTTGTTTAATATACAAAGTTATTAAAAATACTGTATTAAATGACCTTCAGGCTGTGTGTATTAGTTTGCATATGAAACATAAAAAAATTGTGTGAATGTACACACACTTTGTTTAATGCACAAAATTATTAAAAATATTGGCTAAAATGACCTTCAGGCTGTGTATATAAGGTGTATATGAACATAAATGCATTCTGTGCTTAGACTTAGGTCCCATCGCTATGATATCTAATTATGGTATGCAATTATTCCAAAATACAGAAAAATCCCATATCCAAAATACCTCTGGTCCCAAGCATTTTGGATAAGGGATACTCAACCTGTATTAAAAAAGGAGATGCAAAGAAAGCTTATGAAACAAAGCTTTTTTCATTGCACTCTCATACTCTATTAGTTCTGCAACCTGAGAAGCACTTCTGGCACAGTATTAGCTGGTTGCAGTAGCAAGAAAAACCAATAAAATCTTTTCCATTGGGAGTGACTGCCTAATTTATTAGGCTCACTCCAAAGTGCCCGTTTGTTGTCGCACATGGCAGTCACTCACCTTAAAGACAACGCCAGTGGGTGTTGAAACGCATTGGAAAAGTTATGTGGTGGGATGTTTGTCTGATCCAGCTGTCCATTTCTAACCCAGTGCTAGGACACCTGGGTTCCATCTTTCTGCCTGGAGTTTGTTATGTGCCATCTACCATACTGTCTGGTACAGATAACATCCACCTTGATTATTTTATTATTTAAGAAATCTTTATGTGCTTGATATATGCACTCTGAGTATTTGTATTATTTTATGCTACCAGACAATAAAGTCTTCCATCTAAGAATACATATGGAAGAACAAAGATACCTTTATTTGATGGTAACCAGTGATACTTGTGTAAGGGTTTATGTAAACATAATTTTAATAACAAGAACAATAATAATTTTATTTAGATAGCGCTTTTTCTCCAGTAGAACTAAATTTTAAGAGATCCATTGATTCACGTCTTTAAGGGATCATAAAATCTATTGGAGCACTCCGTTTTCTGGAAGTCTGTTGAGATGGTTAACCTACAACCAGTAAACTCTATCTCTACACATGTGGTGGGATGTAATGGCGTCCAAGTTTGCCGGAGGTGCAGGATGTCGGACGAACTCCATGCCTTGTAAATGACTGCCCCTTTAAAAAAAACATCAGAGTTCGGCCGGCATCCCGCACCTCCGGCAAACTCGGACGCCATTACATCCCGCAGTTGGTGTGTGAATTGTAATAACATTGTGGCAAAAGTTGTGTTTTTTACACTGAGGAGGAGACATATCAGTAGGACCAGAGAGCCAGCACGGTTTGGGCTGGAACACTTTCCCTAACTGGACAAAAAAACTGTATGTTTGGGACAATCTTTATCGCATTTTTTGGCCACCCTTTTTAGCACCATGTAATGCATGCACTTTACTACACACTATGAATTAAAGACTATTATTAGCACATAAGATTAGGACAGCAATATGAAACATTTAGTTTTGGCTACTGTTGGCCTTTAAGTAACAAAAATTTAGCATTTAAATGCAGATGTTAACTTTATGTAACTTATTGCACCAAATGCTGTTCAGGGCATTTGTAACATTTTAATAAATATGTTCTTTTCAAATTTACATTTTAACTGTAATTTCACCATATTTGATACTGGAAAGGATATAGTGGAGGAGCATGTGCTTTGTCTTTCAACCATGAGATCTACATGAAGATAGGTGATGTAGGAAAAGTAATACTATGGGCCAAATGTAATAGAGTGAGAGTTTCAGAAAGTGAGAGATTTGGTAAGGTTTTTCAGTTCTTTTTAAAGTGGCAATCATTTACACTGCAAAACCAGGTTGATCTTGCTGTGTAAATGATTGCCAATTTAAAAAAACCTGCAAAACCTTACCAAATCTCTCACTTTTTGAAACTCTCACTCTTTTACATTTGGCCCTTTGTGTCTGTAATTTTCCAAAGTCTCACCTGTGGCAGCTTCAATAAAAAGTATTTCACACAGGTTCCAACACAGCTCCATGGCAGACAGGAAAGAGAGCTATAACACAAAGTATTTGTTTAAACCAAAAAGTGAATAAAATGCATGTTTTATTAAGGCTACATAAAGTTCTAAAATAGCAATGTTTCCGATGCACCTAACATTGTACAGAGAAGTTCATTAGAGCACTGGATTTCATTGTTAAGTTCTAACAGTTTATTTTAAAAAATGGGCCCAAACGTGTGGGCTCTCATGGGACAACCACACTAATGAGGGTCCGTAGGATACAAATGTTTGGCAGACTGGAAGTAAGCAGCCGGCCTGGCCGGCACAAGAGTAAAAGATAGGCATTACTCCTAAAACTAAATTTAAAAAAATATGCTGTGAGGATTAGATGATCCTATTTCTGAGGGACCCAGGTCCTGCCCTCACCAGAGCTTTAACGGTCACAGTCGAGTTGACAATTACTAGTCAACATAAAATAAGAATAAAAAAAGGCAAAGCCTGATATGTTTCCACTGCACAGACAGACTCATTTTCCATCATCATGAACTAATCTGCTCCATCAATCACAAGGCTACAACTCAAGATTGAAATCACAAAATCCTCTAGCAAAGTTTACTTACCAAATATCTTCAACATCTACATAACCAATATAAGGACAGCAGCCTTCAGTGGACACTGATTTATATATGCTATTGTAGGCCACATCTATCTTTTTTAGTAAGAATGAGAAGACCTAAAAAATAAGTCTACATATCCTTCAGAACCAATGGGACAGGATTTGACTCCTAGATGCTCAGATTAGTCATCTATTTAGCAGGCATTTGATAAGGGTCACACTGGTGAGCATCTGCTCACTAAGGGACCGCAGCTGCCCTCACAGTGTGTGTACGGAAATAAATGTGGATATTCGCGAAACTGACAAATTTCAGGTATGCGACCATCCCACTCCTATCCTTCAGCGTGGTTTTAATAACATCATCATTATCAGCCTGTACTTGGTGCAAGAGATTAGTCGAAAATGGACAATTACAAAAATAACACAACACTGCTGTAGAGAACATAGACACAATGAAATAATAGTTCAGTCTGTGTAACAACAATCTAAAAAGTTTAAGAATAATTGGTGTGGAGCACATAAGATTAACAGCTAGGTGAGGTGATCGGCTCATTCACTTATGTAAGCATGTGGTCCATTGGATTCATGAATGAAATTGTTTTACACAACTAATGAAACACCCAAGCGATTATAAAAGACCCCTGGAGTCACACAAGTGAGGTCTTCTGCCAATAACAGTCGCCCATTGTTCCCTTAAAGTACGACACACTCACTGGTACTTAGGATGGTACTTAGGATGCTGTCTGGACTTACACTCGCAACAGTAGGGGATTATACAATCGTCGGGTGATCACTAGGTGACCGCAGAAGCAGATGGAGGTGGAACTAAGTGCTGGGACAGAATGGGGGTTGATCATGTAGGTTTCTGATACTAAGCCACAGGTGGTGCAAATGGCAAAAGCAGAATATATTATAAACGGGTGTAGTATGGTATGCCGGAGCTCGGGCTCCCGGCGACCAGCATACCGGCACCGGGAGCCCGACCGCCGGCATACCGACAGCGGGGCGAACGCAAAGGAGCCCCTTGCGGGCTCGCTGCGCTCGCCACGCTGCGGGCACGGTGGCTCCCTCCAGGTGGGTTGTGGACCCCCACGAGGGAGAACAGCTGTCGGTATGCCGGGTGTCAGGATTCCGGCGCCGGTATACTGTGCGCCGGGATCTCGACATTCGGCATACTGAAGACCACCCTTATAAACACTGTAGTACTAAATCTAACAGAGGCTGTAGACTAGGGTTCCCAATTCCGGTTAGAATACAAGGACATGGCACAGGCAGAAATGAGCAGAAATAGTCTGGAGCTTTCACCCAAGCCAGGACCAGGGTTTCAGGACACAGAGCTGAGCCAGAAAGCATACATAACAAATTGCAGAATAAAACTATTACCAGTAAGTGAGGGCTGGAAGCCTGATAACAGGAGCAAACAACAATCAGGAACTCCCACCTAGCCACGCCTCCTAATAAAAAGGTCAGAACAGCTGTGTGGCTGCACGTACAAACAAACGGCGTCCCGGCTGCTTAGGAACAGCCATGATCCTGTGCGGCGCCCGTTCCTGAGCAACTGCCAGAGCTGGATGCCTCTGCAGCTGAGCAGACGCAGCTCCATGGTTGTCACGTAACAACCAGAAAGGCAGCGCAAAACACCACCACTTGGTATTAATTAGGCTATGACTATTTATATAATCACACATAACAAAAGATTTTATAAGCATAATTGGTTTTGAATGTTTATAATAAAACAGATATACATGCAAATTCCTTACTATGAGATAATCTACCAAATTCTCTCAATGGTGACCATTTGATGTGCACTCTTCAACTGGAATATTAATATCCTCACATAACATTGTTACTTGCTTCACAGTCTCCTTAATTTTGCGTTATAACAGTTATACTGATTTGATTAGTGAGATACATGTCAAGCTGAACTTGAGCAACATACACGGAATTATAAAAAAAAAATGTACATAACAAACCCACATTGAAAACATTTACCTACCTGCTCAGACCTCTTGGCACTTTGAGTTGGATCTCGTATAGGAACTAAAAGACAAAATTTAAAAATGTTTAAAATTCTGGTATAAGTGTGCATTACCGATGGCCGGAAGGCAATAGACTAAGGTGGCAGTGTCACCAAAACACCTACAACATGATACTGTGACAGACCAGAAAGGGAAAATAGTATAGTGGGCAAAAAAATAAATAAAAAATAAATAAATGAGTGAGTGGAGAATGAAGAGAGAAAAAGACAAAGGCTGTAATAACAATTAAAACACTATCAGACCAGTTCTTTGCAAAGGAGTAGAGCCAGGAAATAAATACACAATCATTTCTAGAGCCAACATAGGGAGCAGATGGGGGATGCACGATGATACCTTATTTAATACACAAGCTATACTGATGCAAGTATAAACTGTGGGTTCTGATGTCACTGCTTCAATGTTCATTAGGAAAACCTCTTTTTACAGTCACTAAAGTACTTATTTATTAAGCTATTTAAATATAAACACTCAGCAGATCTTTAGAGAATCTCAGTCATTCACATCAGTCTCTGCCCCAGTGAATCTTACATCTACAGATGTGTCCTTTTATACTGTTGTTCAAATCGCGCAAATAGTTTCTCTCGGTGTGCCAGGTACCGTGCAACTCAGCCGCCTCAATCACTCAAAATGTGCGTCATTTGTAGTATACACATACCACTGAGACTTGCGACATTTGTATGTCTGTATACAACCGAGATGGACTGTGTACAAAAAATAAAAACAAAGGAGAAGATTTATGTGCTTACCTGTTAAGTCCTTGATATCCATAGGGAGGAGGAGAAAGAGAAAGACGAAGAAGACGAAAAAGACAAAGATGAAGAAGACTAAATATCCCACAAGCCAGGCGCATCGGGGTGGGCGCCCTCTGTCCCATATGGATCTTAAAGAAAAGCATTTAACTTGTAAGCATATAAAATCTCCTTTTTTCCTTCAATCCATAGGGGACATAAGCTTAGATGTGGGACATCCCAAAGCTATTCCCGCTAAGGGTGGGGAAGCTCCCTGAGCTGCTCTGAAAACCCTTCACCCAAAGCTGAATCAGCGAAAGTGAAGGTGTCAAATTAAAAGAATGGTCAGAAGACTACGTGGCTGCTTTACAAAACTGTCCTACAGAGGCATCACATCGACCCGCCAAAGAAGTCCCCACTGACCGGGTGGAATTAGCAGTCTCCCCGGCAGGATAAAAAGGTCCACCGCAGAGTAAGCGCGGTGGATGGTCAAACAGAGCCACATAGCCAAAGCCGACCAGCTCCGCTTGTGAAAGTCATACAGGACAAAGAGAGACTTCGGCTTACGGAGATCCCTCGTCCAGTCAACATAAATCTGGAGGGCCCGCACTACATCCAAAGAGGCCTCCTCCGACAATGAATTCTGTGCATGAAAGACAGGAAACACAGTCTGATGGTTGATACGAAGCCAAGAAACTTTGTTAGGGAGGTAGCCTAATCGTATCCGAAGCGCCGCCCGGTCTATGTGAAAAATAGGATTTTAATACATACCGATAAATCCTTTTCTCGTAGTCCATAAAGGATATTGGGGAAAACTAGTATGATGGGTATCGACGGGGTCCAAAGTATCCAGTGCAGTTTTAAATTTCTTCAACTGGGTGTGCTGGCTCCTCCCCTCTATGTCCCCTCCCACAGGCAGTTATAGGTAAAAACGTGCCCGAAGGAGAAAGGACATATATGTTAGAAGGAACATGATAACAGAAAAGGTGGTGAGATTTACACACCAGCACACCACTAACATACAACAACCAGCCACTGCTGTAATAACAGCAACAGCTGAACAGGTAACCATAGGATAAGAACCTGCATAAAAGTCAACGCACTGAGGCGGGCGCCCAATCTCTATTATGGGCTACGAGAAAAGGATTTACTGGTAGGTATTAAAATCCTATTTTCTCTAGCATCCATAAGGGATATTGGGGGAAACTAGTATGATGGGACATCCCAAAGCTTCCAGAACGGCGGGAACGTACGGAGACTACTGCAGCACTGCCTGCCCAAACTGGGTATCCTCTTTGGCCAGGGTATCAAATTTGTAGAACTTCACAAAAGTGTTCTTCTCCGACCAGGTAGCAGCTTGGCATAGTTGCAAGGCCGAAACTCCACGGGCAGCCACCCAGGAAGAGCGCACTGATCTTGTAGAGTGGGCCTTTAGAGACTTAGGAACAGGTAAGGCTGCCAAAACATACAGATGGAGCCACGTTCATCTTGGCTTCTCTGCTGCGCCTAGGCACACCATGGTTTATTAACACAAACCCCTCATCTATTGTTCTCAGCTGCAATACAATACAGAGAACAATACAGCAGAGGATTAAGGGGGTCATTTCGAGTTGACCGTAGCTGTGCTAAATTCACACTGACATGCGAGGGGACGCCCAGCACAGGGCTAGTCGCCCCACATGTCAGTGCCCCCCCCCCCCCCGCAGAAGTGCAAAGGCATCGCACAGCGGCGATGCCTTTGCACTTCAAGAGTAGCTCCCGACCAGCGCAGCTTTAGCATGCCGGCCGGGAGCTACTCGTCGCTCCCCGGCCTGCAGCGGCTGCGTGTGGAGCGTGTGGAGCCACGCAGCCGCTGCGGCCCGCCCCCCCCGCACGGTCCAGCCACGCCTGCGTTGGCCGGACCATGCCCACGACCGGCCGCCGTTCCGCCCACTCCCACCCAGCGACCGCCTCTGCCTGTCAATCAGGCAGAGGCGATCGCAGCCCTGCTACGGCCTTCGGCCGTCTGGCATGCGTCGGCGCATGCACTGCGAAAAAAAGCAGCGAGCGAACGGGTCATAATGACCCCCTAAGTCATTACAGCAAGGGATTAAGTCCGACTGCCCAGTCTCAGTTAATCCTATTTAAGGTCAAGATAAACATGGACCCATCTGTAGGCCTGTTGGATAGTAAGCCGAATCCAACGAGCAATGGACTGCTTTGAAGCAGGGCAACCCTTCTTCTGCGCATCATAGAGCATGAACAAGGAATCCGTCTTTCTGACCTGAGCTTACGCTTCCGGAGGAACAGAAGCGTCAGAACTGGGCGGAACTATAATAGGTTGATTCAGATGAAATGCGGAGACAACCTTCTGCAGAAGCTGCTGTCTAGTCCAGAGCTCCGCTCTGTCCTCGTAAAAGACCAAGTACGGACTTTTACACGATAAGGCCCCCAATTCTTAAACACGTCTAGCAGAAGCCAGGGCCAGTAACATCACTGTCTTCCACGTGGGGTACTTGTCTTCAACAGTCATCAGAGGTTCAAACCAGGAGGACTGTAGAAAATCCAAGACTACATTCCAAATCCCAGGGTCCCGTAGGCGGCACAAAAGGTGGTTGTATGTGAAGTACCCCTTGCAAGAAGGTCTGAACTTCAGGCAACACTGCCAATTTCTTCTGGAAGTAAATGGAGAGAGCTGAAATCTGAACCTTAATGGAAGCCAGACGTAAACCCTTATCCACACCAGCCGGCAGGAAACGTCCCAAGTGAAATTCAGCAGGCGGATATGTGCGTTCCTCGCACCAAGAGACAAATCTCCTCCAGATATGATGATAGTGTTTTGACGTCACTGGTTTCCTGGCCTGAACCATGGTTGCAATAATCTTCTTGGAAATGCCCTTGTGAGCTAGGATGTTCCGCTCAACCTCCATGCCGTCAAAGGAAGTCGCCGTAAGTCCGGGTAGACGAATGGTCCTTGTTGAAGAAGATCTCTTCTGAGTGGTAGAGGCCAAGGGTCTTCGACGGACATGTCCAGAAGATCCGAGTACCATGCCCTCCGAGGCCAATCAGGGGCAATTAGAATTGTCTGGACACCTTGATTCCTGATTCGCTTTAGCACTCTTGGGAGGAATGAGAGCGGAGGAAACAGGTAGACCAGCCGGTACGGCCAAGGCGACGCCAGTGCGTCCACTGCCCTCGCCTGAGGGTCCCTGGTCCGCGATCAATACGTTTCTTGTTGAGACGAGAAGCCATCATGTCTATTTGTGGGCAACCCCACCGGCCGATGATCTGCTAAAACTTATGGAGTAACTACCAGCCAGTGCAGCTCTTGCGGCTGGCCGGGAGTTGATCGTCGCTGCCCCTGGTCGCAGCGGCTGTGTGTGACGTCACGCAGCCACTGCGGGCCGCCCCCCTGCATGGTCCGGCCACACCTGCGTTGGCCTGACCGCGCCCCCATATTGGCGGCCAAACGCCGCCGTGCCGCCCCCTCCCCCCCAGCGACCGTCTCTGCCTGTCAATCAGGCAGAGGCGATCGCTAGGGAACACTCTCAAACTCTTAAAGTGCCAATGGCTCCTGGTGGACCAGTCTATACCCCATGGTACTAATGTGGACCCCAGCATCCTCCAGGACGTAAGAGAAATAAGGATTCAAGGATATCAGATTCAGAATGGGTCTGACCGAACCGTCCGGCTTCGGCACCACAAACAGGTTTGAGGAAAACCCCTTGCTGCATTGCGGTAGTGGTACTCGAACAATGACGTGGGACTAGACCAACTTCCGGATAGCCTGTTGTAACGTAACTTGCATATCCACCAAAGCTGGCAAGCTTGAATCGAAAAATCGTTGGGGGGGGGGGGGGGAGGGCTACTGTCTAATTCCAGCTTGTAGCCCTGAGAAACGAGCACTCTGACCCAGGCATCCCGGTAGGAGGTCTGCCAGACGTGGCTGAAGTGACGCAATCGAGCTCCCACCTCGAGATCCCCTCGGAGTGGGTGGGCACCGTCATGCTGAGGCTTTGATGGAAGCAGAACCGGTGGACTGTTCCTGAGAACTGGTGCTTGCAGGTTTTCTGTACTTACCTCTGGTGCCTCTAGCCACATTGGAGGCACCTCTGGCCTTTGATCGAAATCTGTGAGACCGAAAGTACTGGACAGACGGCCCCGGATAGGAGCGTCTAGCTGGCGGGGCCCCAGAGGAAGAAACGTGGATTTCCCAGCCGTAACTTTGGAAATACAGGTATCCAATTCAACCCCAAAAAGCCATTCCCCAGAAAAAAAAAGGGGGGGGGGGGGGGTATGGACTCCACACTACGTTTGGATTCTGCGTCCGCAATCCACTGACACCACCACAGGCCCTGCGTGCCGGCACTGCCATGGACGTCCGAGCATTAATGTTCCCCATCTCCTTGGGGGAATCACACAGAGGACAAGTGTAGTGTCCTGAATGTGCTTCAGTAGGGTTACCATAGTAACTAAGGGACCCCTCTGAATTTTAATGGACCAAGAATGAATAGCATGGGTCATCCAGCAACCCGCAATGACCGGTCTTTGTGAGAGACCGGCTGCAGTGTATATAGCCTTTAGGGTAGTCTCTATCTTCCAATCCCCAGGATCCTTCATGGCAAAGGAGCCCGGGGCAGGCAGCACCGCCTTCTTAGACAGGCGAGAGACTGAGACATCCACGCCAGGGGGTTCCTCACAAAATGTTCTACCTTCAGGAGAAAAAACTTTTTGGACACTTGGAATTTTTGGTCTGGATTTTTTTAGGCCTGTTTGAATAAGTCTTCTAACTCTGGAGAATCAGGGAAAGTGACATTGGGCTTGTTTTGTACAAAGAAAAACAACTGCTGTGACGCAGTGTCCTCTAGAGGGAGATTTAGCACATTCCTTATAGCCAAAATTAGGGGTTCAATACCCTAAGTAGAATCGGGATCCCCACTAACGGGATCCAGGTCATCCCCATCATCTTGTATATCATCATCTGTATCAGATAGTAGTACAGGTAAACCACGCTTCTGGGGACCTGCATGAGAGAGGGGGGTGCTGTGCATCTGCCCTAGCAGCGAAATCTGCAACACCTTGTTGCAGTAGCGGAGTTTTCTGAACATTAGCAGTGAGCTGGGATGACATATCTGGCATCATAGTCTTAAGAGACCCTAACCAGTGGGGCTCTGGACCCCCTCCCCCAGCCTCTTCACTAATCTGTGAAGACTGACTGCATTGTTCACAGGAAACAGAGTCATTATATAATGGAGAGAATCTGGTGCGACATACACTGCACAACTTGTGCTTACCCATATTTCACAGTAAGTACAAAAACATACACATACACACAGACAGTTATAATGGAAGCTTGCCCTACTGTATGTGAGATGAGACAGAGAGAGGGATGATATCAGCACACTCTGAGCTGCACAGCCCCAGTGAGACTGTCAGCTCTGTAAAACACAGTAAACGCTAACAATTGCAATCCTAAATATGCGCAGGATAGTGTACACAAGCGGCTCTCCCCCTTTGCTACACCCTGTACCAGTTTTTCAGCATGTCTGTGCGGCAGGAAGCACTGTGTGTGCGCTGTAGATGGCTGCAGTAAGCAGAGGAAAGCGCCAAAACGACCCAAGTCCCACTCTGAGGAAGCTCCGCCCCCTCCAAGGGCGCCAGAGCTGTACATATTTTTTTATACTGGCAGTCTCCTAAACAGCTTAAAACATCTCACAAGTGCAGGTCAAGCAGTTTTGTGCCAGTTTACACACGGGGGATCCTAGCGGGATCCCACAGGGAGGGTCCCGTACGCCAGGCCCGTGGTCAGCTGCACTTTGAACCGGGGGACCCCCCTAGCGGGGCCCTCCAGTGTGTACTCAACACCGATGTCACCTTCAGGCGTTAGGGGTGTGCGGCGTGCTCCGGCTTTGACAGCCAAGGCGCAGTGCCCCGCTGAACAACCACCCCTCAGGACGGTGGTCCAGCAGCAGGGGAAGCGGCTCTGCACCTCGTAAGGCCGGTGACAGCCGCCCCCCCCCCCCAGGGCGCAGGTATGCTGTTGCCCAGACAGCATATGGAAAATAATAAAGTCTTAAAAGACATTGAAGAAAACTCTCTGGAGCTGCAGAGATGTGCATCCTCTGCTGAGGGCACTTTTTTCTAAACTGCCTGTAGGAGGGGGCATAGAGGGAAGAAGCCAGCACACCCAGTTGAAGAAATTTAAAGTGCACTGGCTCCTTTGGACCCCATCTATACTGACGCTACGGCACAAATGTCCACAGAATCCAGAGGCTCAAAAGGCCCGAGAACTAAAGATAAGTTCCACTGAGCCATCAGAGAAACAAACCGGGGGTACACGTGGAGGACACCGTGCAGGAACGGTCCGAACATTAGGTAACAGCGCAATCGGTCTTTGAAAATGGGCATAAAGGACTGAGACATTCACATTCAAAGAAGACAGGCAGCAGCACAAATGCAGAAAGAATGGGAAATGCGAGAGTCAAAATGATCTGGGGTTAAAACCTCTAGCCAAACAACCTATAGTAAATACCAGGTGAAGCAAGTCCACCAAAATCGGTGATAAATCCTTGCAGAAGACAGTTTACATGCATTCAGAATGGTATGAATGACCGTTTTTTAGAACCCTTAGCTATCAGTACGGAGATAAGAGCCGCCCCGAAGCAAGACAGGTCAGAGCCAGATGGAAGGACAGACCCGGAGATAGACGGTCCAGCCATAGAGGAAGATGCAGTGGAGCGTCAATAGAGAGGCCTAGGATATCTGCATACCATGTCCTTTGCAGCTAATCAGTAGCTACAAGGACCACAACGCCAACCTTCAACCTCAATTTGCATAGGACCTGTAGAATTAGAGAGATTGGGGTGGAGCTGTACATGACATAGAAGGTCCACCTAACTGTCAAAGCCACCCAAGCAGACCCTAGGGCTAGACATGCGATAGCACCGGCATGAGAATAAATAACTTTATGGAACTTCCTATCCATCAGATCCTTAAGAGAAGCAGTTTTAGGGATAGGGAGAGTAGTGTTTTTAAATAGACGGGCAATGTGCACGTCAACCAAAGGAAGGAGAATCTGACTTGGACCGATACACGGCAGGAAGCAAATAAACAGCAATGAACTAAGAGACCTGAAAGCGCTTATTAGGAATAGCCAGAGTCTCTGCCAAAAGATCCTCAAGCTGATTAGATGTAGGTAATGCTGCTGAAACCCTCTTCTGACACTTAAACACTAGAGCTTTAGCTTAAGTGCCTGTCCCCCACCCTCAATTAAAAAGATTAATTTAACAAATTTAATTAGGGCCGATGCATTGACTTGACAGAGGGATTCCTCTGGGACAAAGGAGGTCTCAACATATTAGGTAATGGACACGTTTTCATTGTGGTCTGAGGAAACCTCAGAGTCCAAATCATAACCAGACTGGGGAGTAGAACCTTCCGGACTGGAGGGTCTGCACTTGGAAGTGCAGTCTTTATCCAGCATCTGCTGGAAAGATACTAACACCAGTACCAAACCCTGTACTGACTGCGAGAAGGACCGCATCCACGGTGGTTCTAAAGCGGGTAACTTCAGATCAGATGGCATAAGTGGCAGGCAGAGCCCCTGTAGTGAAACTAGCAGGGGGAGCAGGCGCAAGGGTTGCAAGCCTATTAACCTACTGCAACATTACCTGTGAAAGAGAGAAAACCCTATCCGGTCCCTGGCTGGAAGCTGTGGCCGATGTGACCTCTTGCTCCGTATTTGTGAAACACCAGATAAAGAGACAATCCTGGTCCAGATCCTGGGGAGAAAGTACAGTGGTACGAGCCCTGCAGGTAGGCAACACATGAGCGTCCACCTCCATGGGGGCGTATAGGGGAAAAGAAGCCTGGCTGCTGGGAATAAAGTTAACTAGTTGGTGCCCAGTCTATTTCCGCAATTTAAGCCTGTGTCCCCTATGGATTGAAGGAGAAAGGGCTTCCTCACTCCAGGTTCCGATGTGATTAATCTGTGACTTTGTAGGTGTGTTATTCCATTACTGTGGGTTAAAGTCACAGCCTAGCATCTCTAGTACACTATGCAGAGTTTCACTGCATCTGCAATGCGACCAAGACACAAAATTTTAAGAAAAATATGGTATGATTCTGCCCTCGGAGCATCTCAGTCGCGTTGGCCGTATTGTGCCATATGGTGTAAAGATGCTCAGTGTGTGAGGACATATATTCCCTATAACTTGGACACACATACACATCGGTGTTAATATTTGTCAGAAGTCAATTAACCTACTAGTATGTCTTTGGAATGTGGAAGGAAGCCAGAGCATCCACAGTCAATTCACGGAAACGTGGAGAAAATACTTACTCCCCACAGATAGGTCATCCATGACTGACTTACAATACTTTAAAAAAGTCAGTCAGTGTATTTATAGCTGTATTCTTGGAAATAAATAAAAGTGCCCTACACTGTGGGCACTTAAGAAAACTTAAATCCAAGATGGTGGAGGGGTGTAGAAGGGAAGGATGTGGCATCAAACAAGTTTAGTTTACAGAAATGCCTACTTCAGGGCAGCACCCTCTACACCAGGGGTGTCAAACTCAAATTCATCGGGGGCCGCATCAGCAGTTTGGTCCCCATCAAAGGGCCGGTTGTATCTGTAGGTCTATCCAAAATTTACCGCTCCACCTGCCTTATATGTGCCCAGCCATCTGCCCCCTTTTAAAGTGCCCAGCCATGTGCCCCCTTTTATAGTGCCCAGCCATGTGCCCCCTTTTATAGTGCACAGGTCCCCATTTTACACATTGCGGCAGGCACAGGTCCCCATTTTACACATTGCGGCAGGCACAGGTCCCCATTTTACACATAGCGGCAGGTACAGGTCCCCATTTTACACATAGCGGCAGGTACAGGTCCCCATTTTACACATTGTGGCAGGCACAGGTCCCCATTTTACACATTGTGGCAGGCACAGGTCCCCATTTTACACATAGCGGCAGGTACAGGTCCCCATTTTACACATTGTGGCAGGCACAGGTCCCCATTTTACACATTGTGGCAGGCACAGGTCCCCATTTTACACATTGCGGCAGGCACAGGTCCCCATTTTACACATTGCGGCAGGCACAGGTCCCCATTTTACACATAGCAGCAGGTACAGGTCCCCATTTTACACATTGTGGCAGGCACAGGTCCCCATTTTACACATTGTGGCAGGCACAGGTCCCCATTTTACACATAGCGGTAGGTACAGGTCCCCATTTTACACATAGCGGCAGGTACAGGTCCCCATTTTACACATAGCGGCAGGTACAGGTCCCCATTTTACACATTGTGGCAGGTGGTGGAAGGAGGGAGAGAGAGAGAAAGAGAGGAAGGGAGAGGGGCTGACTTACATTTGAAGCGGTTCTCGCCGCTCTTCAGCCGCCTCTCCCTCCTCGTCTGCGCGGCTCCCTTCTCCCTCCTCCGACTGGGTTTCGTTGAATGACGCGTTTGCGCCGTGACGTCACGACGCAATCGCGTCATTCCGCGAAACCCCGCCCCCCCCGAGCTGGGCACTCGGGAGAAGGGGGTTTCATGGCGGCGGCACCGCGGGCCATCAGACGAGGTCTGGCGGGCCGGATTTGGCCCGCGGGCCTTGTCTTTGACACCCCTGCTCTACACCCTAGGGTAGCTCAGTGTCTCTCAGGTAAAATTCATGAGAAATGGTTACAAATGATTGTACTTATTGTAAAGGCTTCAAGTTATTAATCATAATAGCAGAGCAGTGAGACTGCTGCTCTTACCTGCCAGTGAGTTCATCTCCTCCATGCAAGCCTGCAGAACTGAGCGATACTTTTTACTGACTCGGACCAGCCTGTTAAAATGTAAACATACATAATATCAACATACAGCTGGGAAGAGGAACATGCAAAAAAAATAATGAAATAATTATCCCCACACTATACCAGCTTTTTCCACCTCGCTGCAAGAAATTTCCAAGTGTTGTGTAGAGAATATTAAAAGAATCAAACACCCAGTAGAGAATACCCTGATTTGTTGCATAAAATGTTTCCTGGCGTCTCTTAAACCTGTTGGAGTTGCAAGGGGGCCACAAGCAGTTTCATGCACATTTTGTGGGAATGCCCCAAGCCAGAGTTAAGTAAATCCATGGCTCAGCACAGATGGTTAAATCAAATTAACGGAGGTACTAATAAAGTCATCTGTGGCCAAGCATGGATATACTTGAAACCTGGACCGTTGAGGTGCCTTGAGGACCAAGTTTGGGAACCTCTGCCCTAAGATCCTTCTCTTTTGGGATGCAGTAATACAGTGCTCTACAACTATCTGGGGCAAGTATGTCCTAGCTGTTCCAGGGTTTTGGTTACTTAACGTCACCAAGTCCTCAACCAGCAGTTATTAAAAAAAATGAGTTTTATGGTAAGAACTTACCTTTGTTAAAACTCTTTCTGCGAGGTACACTGGGCTCCACAAGGATTGGACAATGGGGTGTAGAGTAGGATCTTGATCCGAGGCACCAACAGGCTCAAAGCTTTGACTGTTCCCAAGATGCATAGCGCCGCCTCCTCTATAACCCCGCCTCCCTGCACAGGAGCTCAGTTTTTAGATAACCAGCAGGAAAAGAGACGACAACGGTTAGTAGCCACATACACCACACTCTCACGACAGGAGAAGTGTCAGCGGCTAATGCCATACCAACCAAAAGAAGCTAAGTGCGTAAAGGTGGGCGCCTTGTGGAGCCCAGTGTACCTCGCAGAAAGAGTTTTAACAAATTTAATAAGTTCTTACCATAAAACTCGTTTTCTGCTGCGGGGTACACTGGGCTCCACAAGGAAAGACATAGGGGATGTCCTAAAGCAGTTCCTTATGGGAGGGGACGCACTGTAGCGGGCACAAGAACCCGGCGTCCAAAGGAAGCATCCTGGGAAGCGGCAGTATCGAAGGCATAGAACCTTATGAACGTGTTCACGGAGGACCACGTAGCCGCCTTGCACAATTGTTCAAGGGTCGCACCGCGGCGGGCCGCCCAAGAAGGTCCAACAGACCGAGTAGAATGGGCCATAATGTGAGCAGGAGCTGACAGACCAGCCCTCACATAAGCATGTGCAATCACCATTCTAATCCATCTGGCCAAAGTTTGCTTGTGAGCAGGCCAGCCCCGTTTGTGAAACCCAAACAGAATAAAGAGAGAATCAGATTTCCTAACAGAATCAGTTCTCTTCCCATAGATACGGAGAGCCCGTACCACATTCAAAGACCGCTCTTTGGGAGACAGATCAGGAGAAACAAAGGCCGGTACCACAATCTCCTGATGAAGGTGGAACGAAGAAACCACCTTAGGCAAATATCCGGGACGAGTCCGAAGAACCGCCCGGTCACGGTGAAATATCAGATATGGGGAACTACAAGACAAGGCACCCAAATACGACACTCTTCTAGCTGAGGCAATAGCCAGCAGAAACACCACCTTAAGGGAAAGCCACTTAAGGTCAGCTGAACCAAGAGGTTCAAACGGAGACTCTTGTAACGCCTCCAAAACCACCGACAAGTCCCAAGGAGCCACAGGCGGGACATAGGGAGGTTGGATACGCAACACACCCTGAGTAAAGGTATGCACATCAGGTAAGGTCGCAATTTTTCTTTGAAACCAAACCGACAAGGCAGAAATTTGTACCTTGAGAGGGGCCAGACGCAGGCCTAAGTCCAGGCCCTGCTGAAGAAAAGCCAACAACTTGGCTATACTAAACTTGGAATCGTCATAATGGTTAGATGCGCACCAAACAAAGTAAGAATGCCAGACCCTATGGTAAATCAGAGCAGAAGCCGGTTTCCGGGCCCGCAACATAGTTTGAATGACCGCCTCAGAAAACCCTTTAGCCCTTAAGACGGAAGCTTAAAGAGCCACGCCGACAAAGACAGCCGGGCTAGGTCCTGGTAGACACAGGGGCCCTGAACGAGGAGGTCTGGGCGTTGTGGAAGTAGAATTGGACGCTCTGACGATAGGCCCTGCAGGTCTGAGAACCAGTGCCGTCTGGGCCACGCTGGAGCTATGAGAAGCAGAATTCCTCTTTCTTGCTTGAACTTCCGAATTACCCTGGGCAGGAGTGACACCGGAGGGAACACGTACGGCAGCCGAAACCTCCACGGCACCGCCAGCGCATCCACGAATGCTGCTTGAGGATCCCTTGTCCTTGCTCCGAAGACCGGAACCTTGTGGTTGTGTCGAGACGCCATCAAATCCACGTCTGGAAGGCCCCATTTTTCCACTAGGAGTTGAAACACTTCTGGATGGAGGCCCCACTCTCCGGCATGTACGTCCTGACGACTGAGAAAGTCAGCTTCCTAATTCAGGACTCCCGGAATCCGGAATGAATATTGCCGATATGGCTGGTAGATGGCGTTCCGCCCATTGCAGAATCCGTGAGACTTCCTTCACTGCCAAACGGCTTCGAGTGCCGCCTTAATGTTTTATGTAAGCCACTGTTGTGGCGTTGTCCGACAGGACGGTTCTGAATTAAATGCTGGGCCAGGCTCAACGAGTTGAAGACTGCCCGCAATTCCAGAATGTTGATCGAGAGGAGACACTCCTCCTTGGTCCACCGACCCTGAAGGGAGTGTTGCTCCAGCACCGCACCCGAACCCCTTAGACTGGCATCTGTCGTCAACAGGACCCAGTCGGATATCCAGAAGGGACGGCCCCTGCACAATCGTTGGTCCTGTATCCACCGGTTCAGCGACAGACGGACCTCCGGAGTCAATGAGATCATGTGAGACCTGATCCGGTGAGGCAAGCCGTCCCACTTGGCTAGAATCAGCCTCTGGAGGGGGCGAGAATGGAACTGAGCATACTCCACCATGTCGAATGCTGACACCATGAGGCCCAGCACCTGCATCGCCGAATGTATCAACACTTCCGGACGAGAAAGGAAGTAACGAACCCTGTCCTGAAGCTTCAGGACTGTCTCCCGAGACAAGAACAACCGCTGGTTGTGAGTGTCCAATAGCACTCCCAGGTGCACCATGCTCTGAGCAGGGACCAGGGAGGATTTCTTCCAGTTAATGAGCCACCCGTGGGCTTGCAGAAACCGGACAGTCATATCCAGATGACGCAGGAGAAGTTCTGGGGAATTTGCCAGGATCAACAAGTCGTCCAGATACGGTAGGATCCTGACCCCTTGACGGCGGAGTACCACCGTCATCACCGCCATAACTTTGGTAAAGACTCGTGGAGCCGTAGTCAAACCAAAAGGTAACGCCCGAAACTAGTAATGGAGGTTGTCAATCGCAAACCTCAGGTAATGCTGATGCGACACTGCTACAGGAATATGCAGGTAAGCATCCTGCACATCCAGGGAAACCATATAATCCCCAGGTTCCAAGGCCAGAACTATAGAGCGAAGGGTTACCATACGGAACTTGGAGACTTTCACAAACTTGTTCAATGCCTTGAGGTTGAGAATGGGCCGGGAGGACCCATTCGGTTTCGGGACTAGAAACAGCGGAGAATAGTACCCCCGGCCTCTCTGAGCAAGAGGCACCTGTACTACCACTCCTGTGTTAAGGAGGGTCTGTACCACTGAATGTAGAGTTTTTGCCTTTGTCTGGTCCAAAGGGATGTCTGTCAGGAAAAATCGATGAGGGGGACGGTTTTTGAAGGCTATGGCGTAACCCCGAGTGACGACTTCCCAAACCCAGGCATCGGAAGTGGTCTTCAACCATTCCTGGGTATATCCTAGAAGCCGGCCCCCCACCCTGAGGTCCCCCAGGGGGAGGCCCGCCCAGTCATGTGGCAGGCTTATTGGTCTTGGAAGCTGGCTGACGGGCAGCCCAGCCTCTTTTGGGCTTTGGCTTACCAGGTTTGGAAGTGCGGGCCTGCTTGTGGTTCGCCTGACCTTTTGCTTTACATGAAGGACGAAAGGGGCGAAAGGAAGTACCCTTAGCCTTCGACACAGAAGGAGCGGTACTTGGCAGACAGACAGTTTTGTCAGTAGCCAAGTCAGCCACTATCTTATTTAAGTCCTCCCCAAACAGAATATCTCCCTTGAAAGGGAGTACCTCCAGGGTTTTTCTAGAGTCCAGATCCACAGACCAGGATCTCAGCCACAATATCCGGTGAGCCAGGACTGATGTAGTAGAGGCCTTGGCTGCTAGGATACTGGCATCAGAAGCCGCCTCTTTAATATAGTGAGAAGCTGTGACAATATATGACAATCATTGTCTAGCATGGTCAGAAGAGATTTCAGCTTCCAACTCTAGGGCCCATGCTTCAATAGCCTCTGCAGCCCATGTTGCTGCAACAGTGAGCCTTTGTGCAGCACCCGTGAGGGTGTAAATCGCTTTCAGACAACCCTCTACACGTTTATCCGTAGGCTCTTTTAGAGCCGTGACGGTAGTGACAGGTAGAGCTGAGGAAATCACCATCCTAGCCACATGCGAGTCTACTGGAGGAGGCGTTTCCCAATTTTTAGACAGCTCTGGCGCGAGGGGATAGCGAGCCAGCATCTTCTTTTGAGGCACAGACTTCTTTCCTGGGTTTCCCCAGGGTTCCTGACGTATATCCACTAGGTGGTCAGAGTGAGGTAAAAATAAGATTTTACTTACCGGTAAATCTATTTCTCGTAGTCCGTAGTGGATGCTGGGGACTCCGTAAGGACCATGGGGAATAGACAGGCTCCGCAGGAGACATGGGCACTTTAAGAAAGAATTTAGATTCTGGTGTGCTCTGGCTCCTCCCTCTATGTCCCTTCTCCAGACCTCAGTTAGAGAAACTGTGCCCGGAAAAGCCGACAGTACAAGGAAAGGATTTTGGTAATCCAGGGCAAGATACATACCAGCCACACCAATCACACCGTATAACTTGTGATAAACTTACCCAGTCAACAGTATGAACAACAACAGAGCATCAGTTCAACCCTGATGCAACAATAACATAGCCCTTATTGCAGCAATAACTATATATACAAGAATTGCAGAAGAAGTCCGCACTTGGGACGGGCACCCAGCATCCACTACGGACTACGAGAAATAGATTTACCGGTAAGTAAAATCTTATTTTCTCTAACGTCCTAGTGGATGCTGGGGACTCCGTAAGGACCATGGGGATTATACCAAAGCTCCCAAATGGGCGGGAGAGTGCGGATGACTCTGCAGCACCGATTGAGCAAACACAAGGTCCTCCTCAGCCAGGGTATCAAACTTATAGAACCTTGCAAAAGTGTTTGAACCTGACTAAGTAGCCGCTCGGCACAGCTGTAATGCCGAGACCCCTCGGGCAGCCGCCCAAGAAGAGCCCACCTTCCTAGTGGAGTGGGCCTTAACTGATTTTGGCAGCGGCAATCCAGCCGCAGAAAGAGCCTGCTTAATCGTGTTACAGATCCAGCGAGCAACAGTTTGCTTTGAAGCAGGCGCCCCAAGCTTGTTGGAAGCATACAGGATAAACAAAGATTCTGTTTTCCTGACTCTAGCCGTTCTGGCAACATAAACTTTCAAAACCCTGACCACATCAAGTAACTCGGAATCCTCCAAGTCAGTAGTAGCCACAGGCACCACAATAGGTTGGTTTATATGAAAGGATGAAACCACTTTCGGCAGAAATTGTGGGCAGGTCCGCAATTCTGCTCTATCCGCATGGAAAACCAGATAGGGGCTTTTATGTGACAAAGCCGCCAATTCTGACACACGCCTAGCCGAAGCCAAGGCTAGTAGCATGACCACCTTCCACGTGAAATATTTCAATTCCACCGTTTTGAGTGGTTCAAACCAATGTGATTTCAGGAAACTCAACACCACGTTAAGATCCCGAGGTGCCACTGGAGGCACAAAAGGGGGCTGAATATGCAGCACTCCCTTTACAAACGTCTGAACTTCAGGTAGGGAAGCCAGTTCTTTTTGAAAGAAAATGGATAGGGCCGAAATCTGGACCTTAATGGAACCCAATTTTAGGCCCAAAGTCACTCCCGACTGTAGGAAGTGAAGGAAACTGCCCAGCTGGAATTCCTCTGTAGGGGCATTCCTGGCCTCACACCAAACAACATATTTTCGCCATATACGGTGATAACGTTGAGCCGTCACGTCCTTCCTAGCCTTTATCAGCGTAGGAATGACCTCATCCGGAATGCCTTATTCTGCTAGGATCCGGCGTTCAACCGCCATGTCGTCAAACGCAGCCGCGGTAAGACTTGAAACAGACAGGGCCCCTGTTGCAACAAGTCCTGTCTTAGAGGCAGAGCTCCCTGAAAATAAAAAACCTAACAAAATACTTTCTTACAGCAAGCTCAGGAGAGCTCACTGAACAGCACCCAGCTCGTCCGGGCACAGATTCAAACTGAGGTCTGGAGGAGGGACATAGAGGGAGGAGCCAGAGCACACCAGAATCTAAATTCTTTCTTAAAGTGCCCATCTATTCCCCATGGTCCTTACGGAGTCCCCAGCATTCACTAAGACGTTAGAGAAACTAACCACCTTCTGACGCTTGAACCTATCTGGTTTCTTAGGAGGGACGGATGGCTCGGGATCATCCGTAATCTGTAGAATCAGCTTAATGGCCTCCAAAAGATCAGGAACATCCACATGTGAACTACCCTCCCCATCAGCAGTATCTGTGTCAGAATCTGTGGGGTCAGTGTAAGCGCCATATTCATCAGAGGTGTCAGTGACAGCAGTGGATTGTGAGGAAGTAAGAGCTCACTTAGAGGACCCCGTGGTCTTAGGCGAGCGAGTGTCAGACTTTTTAGTAGTCAAGGACTGGTACAATTTCTTCAATTGAGCAGACAAGTTATCTGCCCACGGCGGGTTAGCCGCTGGGACCACATACGGTTGAACCGGCGTAGGAGGTCCCATAGGGGGTGTTAGTTTAGTAACTAGCGAGTTTAGAAGCGTGGAGAAAGTAGCCCACGGCGGGTCATTATGGACCCCCGTTGCTACAGTCCCACTGGGGGGCAAGGAGCCTCCAGAACCAGAACCCGCAGCTGCTATATTCTCCTCATAGGGATCTGTGGCTTTAGCAACACCGGCAGTGTGTTCAGGCCCAGAACCGTTACCCTCAGAAGCAGACATGATATAACTTGCAATATCAGGTAACACAGTACAATTGTCAGCAGCACAATACCTCTTGCCCAAACCCCTGCGCAGTGTAGTCAGCACAAGCAGGGATACAGGAGAGATATGGTGACTAAAATCACAGAGAAAAATACAATTAGAGTATATCTTGTGAATATCCTATATTACAGTATTATAAACCTGACGCACCAAGCCCCCTCAGGTTATAGACTATAGGGATAGCAAGTTGAGTGAGACACACAAATGGAAACCACCCAGCAAGCTAATGCAAACACATATAGACACAGTTATACAATGCAGAGGTTATTACTAACAATAATACTGCACTGGACCAGCTTAGATATATATATAGCTCGGCAATCAATAGATATAACACTGCACAGTAAGAACTGGATGTATATCACAGAGTAATTGTACTAGAAAACCCTGACTAAATGTACTCTCTTAACTGACACTGTGTAATTGACATGTAGAATACTTAAGTGTCATGTAAAGTCACAGCGCTGACAACCAGGCGGCTTTACAAAGGAGGATTTGCCCAAGCAGTCCCAGGTATAGTGTAGCTGAGAGAAATGGTGCCCAAACACTGACAGGGAGTGAGGGAGAGACAGATATGCAGCTCCAGGGCCGGAACGTTTACTGGAAATGGCGCCCTGGGGCTGGGGGAGGGGCTCCAGGTCTAAGCCTTATCCCCTCTACTGCCAAAACCACCTGGTACTGCCGGCTACACATAAAAAGGTTTTAAGAGAAAACCTGACCTGCACCCATGCCCTGGTGATCTAGTGGGATCGCCTGTACTGCCACAGTGTCTACCGCCAGCGCGCGCGGCCCGCCTCCCACCGGCCGCGCCGGATCACGATACAGCACGGGTCCCGCGAGCGGGACCCACTCACCACCTCCTGAAGCGCGGCCACGCGATCCCGGAGAGCCCCAGTCGTGTGTGCCTGACCAGAAGAAAACCAGAGCCTCCTGCTGTAGTTACCCGGCAACCAGGGCTCGGGAGTGTACAGCGCCGCTGGGGAGAGCTGGAGCTGCAGCTGTGAATGTCTCCAGACATATACACACTGCTGCAGCCCTTGAAGTCTTCACTTTTCTTCTAAAAAAGCTCTTCTTAGGGCTGCCCAGAGCAGCCCCTCTGCTATCTGCGGCACCAACTACAAAACTGAGCTCCTGTGCAGGGAGGTGGGGTTATAGAGTGGGCGGCGCTATGCATCTTGGGAACAATCAAAGCTTTTGAGCCTGTTGGTGCCTCGGATCAAGATCCTACTCTACACCCCTATGTCTTTCCTTGTGGAGCCCAGTGTATCCCGCAGCAGAAATATCCCTCCTTAGTCATTTAAACGCCACCGCAAAGGCTGTCATCATCATCCGGAGTTCTGGGAAGGCCTCTTCTCCCCATACTTTGAAAAATTGGTTCATGAGGACAGCCTTCCATATTGACATGGATGACTTGGTAGCTTCAGCAAATGATAAATTCACAGACTTTTACTCGTGGTTAGAATTTAAGGAACCCAGTCTACCCCTTTTATATATTCCTTCCCCCCCTCGCTTAGCTTCCCCTAGTTCATGTCTGAGACATCCATGGCTACATATGCATTCTGCTCTAGTATTAGCCACCTATAAGCCCCTGGCAACACATCATGCCTCCTTTTAAAAGTGACTAAGCCCAAATCGCAGAAGCTAAAATAATTTGTAATTAAAATAATAACATTATCTATCACTTATTGGAAGCGCCTAATAAGGTAATTCTGTATTATCCCTTCAAAAATATTAAAAGAAATTAGATGATAAAATAAATATATATATATATATATATATATATATATATATATATATATATATATAAATAAAAGAGCACTTTATCAATCAATAAGTTAGATCTTAAACTCTCATTAGCATTAAATATTTGCATATTTAGAAAAATATATGGTGTTTAATAATTCACTTATACATAAAATTTATTGCACATCATCAGCCTGACTGCATTTCTGCACATGGCAAAATATCCTGCCGTCGGGTTTGCATAATCTTTTGCTGATGACTACGTGGACAGTGCGGTTTACATCAATACTGCTTTTAGGTTAAAGTTCCAGGTCGCACCAGGCATTTTGCAGATGGCTCAAACTCAGATGCAACCCTTTCAGACTGGTGGCAGGACATGGCATATTGCCGAGCTGGTGATTTCACTGGTCATGTTTGCACCTAGCACCACCTCTTTCTATGTATTAAATGGGAACCACTTTACCGGGACCAACCCTGCAGGCTAGCCGGTTGAGCCGTTTCCAGAGACTGAAATCCCAGGTTCATGTGCAAGGATTCCCAGGATTTTGTCAGTGGAAAAAGGGTATTAGAATAGTGGTTGAATGCCTCAGTTGTTTCTCCCTCAGCTCGGTAAGCCAGACTTTGAAAATGGTCATACTACATCTCCCTTCTTGTTCTGGTCGGCTGCAAACTTATCCACAATTAGGGGGAAATTCCAATAACCGTGGTTATTTACTGAGGGCTAATTGATCCTCCAAGGTTATCCAAAGCGGTCGGGTTTCTCAAGTCTGATGCTCCCAAAAATAAATCCCTGATAACTAGTGTGTTAACGGATGCCGCAAACCTGTTAATGCGTAGGTCTATGATCTTTTCATTGATTCTAGGTGTTAACACCCGGGCATTTACAAGGGCGTTGGGTGAAAAAGAGTGTGCAGTTAAATAGCCCCAGCCGTTAAAGCCTGAGGCAGACAATGGGACCCACAAACCCCTGACAGATTTAATTTGCATGCCATCACACTTTTGCTTTCCACCAGGCACATTATATTTATACAGTTCTCTCCAATCTTCTCCATCTGACTGGGCTAATTCGCTAGACCAACCATTTCTTCTCAGATATCAACCCTCTAAGGCCATCTCCTTTTATTATTCTGTCATACACACTCCCCTCTTCTCTCATGACTATCTTACAGGTAGCACAGCTTGGCAGGATCAGTTTCCGCACTCAGATTTTAACTACCCTCTCCTACTCACATTGCATAATGCCAGAGATAACTTATAAAGAAACGCTATATAAAATATTTTATAGTGGCTATCTGTCACCATCTAGGGCTTATGTGACTCCCCTAAATGCCTTAAATGTACCACATCTCCTGCCATGCTATAGTTTTTGGTATTGCTACCTGATTAAAAGATTATGGGCCCAAATCAAACAATATACTACAGTATGTCAGACTTGATAAACTTTCTTCCATTGACTCTGGTGTGGGCAGCGCTACGTATCCTTAGCACCGAGGTTTAAATTACTTAAATTTCTGCAGTCGCTCATAACTGCATATAACAATGGCTTTTTCCCCTTACGCCCTCCCTTGCCTTTTTTATATTCAAAATGGACGGGAATGAGGCCTCACAAATAGGTGAAGGCTAAAACATATTTTTTTTTTTTTTACATTTGGGAAAGCTATATTGACTCTTACCCAGATGTTACTAAATCCCAAATTCAAAATTGTTTTCAGATCACATAGTGGTATGAGAGACAAATAATATTGTGCGATTCCCCGGTAAAGATTAGATAGCTCTTTAACCACTTAACTGACAATTTTAATTTACACTCATTGTCTGCAGCCGCTGGAGGGGGGGGGGGTTCCTGCCGTGCTGACCGATCAGCAGTGATCGGCAGCACGGCAATCAGTAGGGGAGAGTGCAGGGAAGCAGAGGAACCTTCTGGTCCCACTGACAGCAGCAGCAGAGGAAAGTTTCTCTTCCCTGCCGCTGCTAACACTGTTTATCTGACTGGTCGCATCCTGTGCGTCGTCCAGGTCAGATAAAGCATCTGATGTGACCATGCCAGGCAAGTGGTTAAAGAAAAAAGTATGGAAATCATTCACACAGCGCTAGGCAAATGAAAAAGTATCACCAATCCTTCCGATCGGATGAATCTCCTTGTTCCCAAATTTCTCTTCAAATAATCAGACAAATGGGAAAGAGAGAAAGGGGTACACAGTGACGTACAGTTTTAGTCCTTCAATATCAGACACATTCTCTCCTGCACCACAACACACATAGCATACCTGGGGGGTGATGTACAAAAAATTTCCTAACGGACGTTTTGTGCCTGGGGGCGTATCACTACATTATTGTGGTGATGCAACCCGCAACCCGCTGCCACAATGTATGATGTGTGTGCCTGCCGATGCGGGAGGGCATTTTCCCGCTATAGCATTTCTCCCACATTGGCTAGGCTGGGATCGCTGCCGCTGGCTTTCTGCGCATGCGCCCATTTGCCCTTCGCCCTGCTTGGGCTGCTGGCGGTCGGAGGCGCATGCGCGATTAGGCTGGGCGCTCGCTGCCGCCGGATGTGACAGGAAGTTCAGCCTCAGAGAGCAAGAGGTTCGGCCGGGACTGTGGTGAGTGGGGAGTAAAGCTTTATTGTACAAATGTCAATAACACAAACAGAAAAAAACTTCCCCGAATGCTTTAGCCAGACATCGCCTGCCCGGGGGAGGCATTCCGGGTAGGCGGACTTAGGAGGCGAAAAGTGACAGCAGAGGCAATCATCATACATTGCCTCTGCCCTTCATCTCTCATTCTCCACTGCGGGGAAGTGGTAAGCGTTGGGGGCGCTTTGAGGTATATGCAATTGCGGTCGAATTCCCAAAATTGTCGAATTTCGGGAATTTTTCGCAAAAAAAAAAAAAAAAACAATCGACAATGCAATTCAGTACTTTCCGACAAAAAAACGGACTTTCAAAATTCGACTTTTTGAAATTCGACTTTTGACAAATTCGACTTTTTTGCAATGATACACATGCTGCAATTCGAACAAAGTCTATTCAATGGAAGTTTGGAAATTCGACAACAGTGCTTTTAGACAGTAAATTCGTCATTTTCAATCCGCCACACTTTGGTGGGTGAAACTAATTAAAAAAAATTTAAAACATGTTTTTTTTGTGTGTTTTTTTCTTGGTAATATCATATCTATTTATATTAGAAGGGATTAGGTACTTGGTTTGTCTTTTTTGGAGGCACAAGTATTATTTATATATTTTTAAAAATAATATATATATTTTTTATTTTTTTTGATGGAATGGTAAAATCCCTGAAAAAAATGGCGTGGGGTCCCCCCTCCAAAGCATAACCAGCCTCGGGCTCTTCGAGCTGGTCCTGGTTCTAAAAATGCGGGGGGGAAATTGACAGGGGTTCCCCCGTATTTTTAAAACCAGCACCGGGCTCTGCGCCTGGTGCTGGTGCAAAAAATACGGGGGACAAAAAGAGTAGGGGTCCCCCGTATTTTTTACACCAGCATCGGGCTCCACTAGCTGGACAGATAATGCCACAGCCGGGGGTCACTTTTATACAGTGCCTTGCGGCCGTGGCATTAAATATCCAACTAGTCACCCCTGGCCGGGGTACCCTGGGGGAGTGGGGACCCCTTCAATCAAGGGGTCCCCCCCCCAGCCACCCAAGGGCCAGGGGTGAAGCCCGAGGCTGTCCCCCCCATCCAAGGACTGCGGATGGGAGGCTGATAGCCTTGACAAAAATGACAGAATATTGTTTTTTCCAGTAGTACTACAAGTCCCAGCAAGCCTCCCCTGCAAGCTGGTACTTTGAGAACCACAAGTACCAGCATGTGGGAGAAAAACGGGCCCACTGGTACCTGTAGTTCTACTGGAAAAAAAATACCCAAATAAAAACAGGAGACCGACACCGTGAAAGTAAACCTTTATTTCATACGTCGACACACACATACTTACCTATGTTCACACGCCGACATCGGTCCTCTTCTCCAAGTAGAATCCAGGGGTACCTGAAAAGAAAAGATAAATACACTCACCTCATCCATGGTCCAGAGGTAAATCCACGAACTTGTCAAAAAAACAAACCAGACACCCGTACCACACGGACTGAAAGGGGTCCCATGTTGACACATGGGACCCCTTTCCACGAATGCAGAGAGACCCCCCCGTGACAGCTGCCACTGAAAGGTCTCGTAAGCCAATCAGCGAGCGCAACGTCCTTGCACTCTGCTGATTGGCTCTGTTCGCGTCTGAGCTGACAGCGCATCGCAAAGCCTCTCCATTATATTCAATGGTGGGAACTTTGCGGCTAGCGGTGGGGTCACCCGCCGGTCAGCGGCTGACCGCGGGTAACCCCACCGCTGACGGCAAAGTTCCCACCATTGAAAGTAATGGAGAGGCTTTGCGATGCGCTGTCTGAGGTCACACGCGCACAGCCAATCAGGTGAGCGCCACGGAAGTAGCGCTTCCTGATTGGCTGAAGGGACCTCAGTGACAGGAGTCACGTGGTGTCCCGGCATTCGGGGAAAGGGGTCTGATGTGTAAACATGGGACCCCTTTCAGTCCGGCATGGTACGGGTGTTCGTGTTTTTTTTTTTAACAAGTACGTGGATTATCTCCCGGACACTGGATTGAGGTGAGTCTAATTTTTTTCACAGGTACCTCGGATCGTCGGAGACTGTGGCAGTCGGCGTGTCAACATAGGTAAGTATGTGTGTGTCGGCAGTGTGTAATAAAGTTGTACTTGTCAGTTGTGTGTCTCCTGTTTTTATTTGGGTATTTTTTTTCCAGTAGTACTACAGGTACCAGCGGGCCCGTTTTTCTCCCGCATGCTGGTACTTGTGGTTCTCCAAGTACCAGCTTGCGGGCGAGGCTTGATGGGACTTGTAGTACTACTGGAAAAAACAATATTCTGTAATTTTACTCAAGGCTATCAGCCTCCCATCCGAAGCCTTTGGATGGGGGGGGGACAGCCTCGGGCTTCACCCCTGGCCCTTGGGTGGCTGGGGGGGGGGACCCCTTGATTGAAGGGGTCCCCACTCCCCCAGGGTACCCCATCCAGGGGTGACTAGTTGGATATTTAATGCCACGGCCGCAGGGCGCTGTATAAAAGTGACCCCCGGCTGTGGCATTATCTGTCCAGCTAGTGGAGCCCGATGCTGGTGTATAAAATACGGGGGACCCCTACTCTTTTTGTCCCCCGTATTTTTTGCACCAGCATCAGGCGCAGAGCCCGGTGCTGGTTTTAAAAATACGGGGGATCCCATGTCAATTTTGTCCCCGCATTTTTAGAACCAGGACCAGCTCGAAGAGCCCGAGGCTGGTTATGCTTTGGAGGGGGGACCCCACGCCATTTTTTCCCGGGTTTTTCCCCGTTTTTTTAATTCGCGGCAAAATCCGGCAAATCGTCCGTTTTTCGCCCGCGGGAATGTCGAATCCGTTTTTCATTGAATATGGTGAATTCCGGCAGCCACCTGCCGGAATTCACCTGTCGAATTGTGTCGAATTAAAAAACGGTGATAATTTGCCGCGATTCGCCGTGAATTGCATATACCCCTTTAGGTGCGCTGTGGTCAGCAGAAACCACAGTGCACTTTCATACATCTGCCCCCTGATCTCTTCCCCTGCAATCTTCCATATGTGGGCAAGACAGTACGTAATGCCAGGGAGCGTCTTTCCATACAAAGATCTGCTGTCAAATTTGCCTTAACAGGTAAACAATCTGATCAACCGATGGCCAGACACTATGCGGAAATTAATCATTAATTCAATGATTTATATTTTCAGATCACTGATCACGTCCAGAAGCCCCTCATTGGGGGCAACCACTCTGGCAAACTGTTACAAATGGAAGCCAGATGGATGTTCACTTTAGACACTATGATACCCAAGGGTCTGAATGACAAAATTCAATGAAGTATATTTTAGTACTACCATCTTTATACCTAAAGTGTCTTTAACAGGTTTTATAGTTTCTTACCTGGTTTTATGGTACACAGTACATTACAGGGTGTCTTAATGTGTATTTACATAGTTTGTTAGTTGTAATATCAGTCAACCCGTCCGCAGAATGTATTGTTTATGCTTAGTTTCTATCATATAGTCTAATGCCAAGTATTGTAGAACTATGAGCCTTTGCTATACAGTATCAATATAGATACATTTTCCAGTATGGCACAGCAGCACCAATCTTATTATCATTATGCAGGGCAATAATAGTCCTCTTTGAAGTCCCATAATGATATGTGTGAAACTGGTTTAAAATAAAGAATAGTCATGCTACGTAGTTTCCAATATCATGCTGTGATGTGTTTAGTAAATATTTATTCTATACAACACTGTTCACTATGCTGCGAAGTTATCCGGACTCCAGGTCGACAACAAAAAGGTCGACACACCTTAGGTCGCCGCCAATTGGTCAACACACCTTAGGTCGACCTGGACAAAAGGTCGACATGAATTTCACGATTTTTTTTCTTTTTTGAAACTTTTTCATACTTAACGATCCACGTGGACTACGATTGGAACGGTAATCTGTGCCGAGCGAAGCGAAGGCACCATGCCCGAAGCATGGCGAGCGAAGCGAGCCATGCGAGGGGACACGGTGCACTAATTGGAGTTCCCGGTCACTCTACGAAGAAAATTACACCAAAAAAAAACATTAAAAACTCATGTCGATCTTTTTCCATGTCGACCTTTTGTCCATGTCGACCTAAGGTGTGTCGACCAATTGGTGTCAACCTAAGGTGTGTCGACTTTTTTGTTGTCGACCTGGAGTCCCAGACCCGCTGTGAAACTTATTTTTGTATTTAGTTTTTGTTTGCATAACACCGTATTTATCATGCAGTGTAATGGCCTGACAGCCCGGCATCTGGTTGCCAGGGAACCTTGGTTGCCATGGTCGTCATGCGAGCAAAAAAGTATGAACGTATACAATGCGATCTGAATCCAAGTGCAGGGACACTCCCCAGGATTACCAATCAACCCAATTTAAAACAAAACAAGCAAGAGGGAATAACCAAGCATAGGATTTTTCTTGATTTCTTAAAGTACAGTCAATCAACCAAACTTAAGATCTGGTATGGAGGAAGGGATCTTCGTACCTAAGCTCACCTGGCTCAGGTGTGTTCAAAACCTTGAAAGGTATCTTTTAATCCTCCTTTCCACAAACAAGGGGAAACATTTCTCTTTCCAAAATATTTTAAAGAAGTCCTCAAAAATAAATGAGAGAATAGCTTCTCATAGTGTATACAAATTTAAAAACATTTATTATAGGCATGTGCAAATATGACCATAAAATTACACCATAAAAAAAAAAAAGATTACAGCGCAAGATGGTAAAAATTACTGCGTACCGCATGTGACCTTTTGAGAAAGGTACACTTTAGGCTTGAGGGATTTTTAAAAGATGGAAAACCCGGGTAGAACTCCACTTTCCCTGGTGTGTACATTCATAAGGTCGCCTGGCGTAGCAGCAGGCTATCTCCTCCACCGACACATTTCGGACTTGAGTCCTTTATCAAGGTGTACAGAAGCATTGGCTGGCTGACATTTTTATACCCTAAGATGGGTCATGTGATGCGAGTCTCTCTCAAGACTCACCCATGTCTCAATTAGCTGGAAATAACCTTAATACCTTACTATTAAAAGTGCAAATGCGGTACTTAGTAGTACAAAAAAAATCAGTCATTACAATAAATAAGAAAATTCTGTCACACACTCTGTAAAAAACAAACATATAAACAGCATATTCAGTTAATTGCCATAGTTAACTAAAGGTGACTTCTAAAGTCTGGACTGGAATATTCCTTATTGCAAAATGTCCATTTAAAGTAAGAGCGTGCATCCCCCAAATCCATTACCACACTTAGAGTGGCCGCATGGGTCTTCTGTTCATGTCCATGGTCACTTCCGGTGCTTGGAACGCAACCGGAAGTATGCAATGGAGCGCACTTCCAGGATCCTCTATTAACTTGTCCGTGGGCCAGAAGTGGTCACTGGACTGCATATTTCCTGATTGGATGCGTTCCAGCGCCGATATCTGGTATATTATCAACGGAGCTCATAAAATGAAAAAAACAAAACATAAGGTATATACCTTAAAAAATTACTTTCCAAACAAACAACTTTACATGTATAAAGGAGAAACATTATTTATAGGTATAACAAAGAAGCATCATTTATTAGATATTACTATTTTTCAAAAGAACCACTTGGTTTCAAAGTCGACATTGAGACCATCAGGGATTAAAGTATGTAGTTCATATATAGTACGCATCTCTGCTTTTGCTAAATCTCCCTCCGGATCATTACTCCTCCAGTTTGGGGTTATTGTTTTAATGCCACAGAAAGATACACATTTTTTTATACTAGGTGATTCATCGCGGGTGGGGGGAGGTATGAGTGTGTGCAGCGGGGGACTCCGCCCAGCGTTAGGAAATGAGTCACAGATCTGGGCAAATATACAGTATAGGAGATTACAACAATGTTCCTTCTTAAAGTGTAGAGAAACATTATGCGATTCTAAACCTTTAAGAATGTCTGATGTTCCGCTAATCGGACATTTTGCATGCGGCTGGTTTTTCCTTTATATTGATTTTTACAGGAACACCAACAAGTAAATGCAATTTTTTGTATGACAAGTTACAAAATCTTTAACTGGATAGCTTTTTCCCGTTACATTTGATTTGTATTCTATTATTTTATTTATAGTGCTTTTCACTGTTTTACACAGAGTGCAAGAACTGCACCTGTAAAAACTAGAGAGATCTGCGGCGGACACTTTTTCGGGTTTTGTGTTTTGGTTTTGGATCTGGATTGGTCTTGGGATCTGGATGGGTTTAAAAAAAAAAAAAAAACATAAAAACAGCTAAAATCAGAGAATTTGGGGGTAATTTTGATCCTACAGTATTATTAACCTCAAAACATTCATTTCCACTCCTTTCCAGTCTATTGTGAACACCTCATAATATTGTTTTTAGGCCAAAAGGTTGCACTGATGACTAAGCTAAGCGACACAAATGGGCGGCACAAACACCTGGCCCATCTAGGAGTAGCACTGCAGTGGCAGACAGGATGGCAGTTTTAAAAACTAGGCCCCAAAGAGCACATAATGCAAAGAAAAAAAGAAGTGCAAGATGGAATTGTCTTGGGCCTTCCCACCCACCCATATGTTGTTTAAACAGGACATGCACAGTTTAATTAAACCCATCATTTCAGCGACAGGTGGTCCCCCTGGAAAAAGCTTGAATCATAGCTAGCTACAAACATACTACCTCCTTCTTTGATGACTTTCACATTATGAGAAGAGGCAAGAGGAAGAGGACAGTGTCAAGAAGGTGATTAGAAATTAGAGACACGCACAATCAGGAACAACACAATATATTGTTGTGGAACGGAAAGGACTTCAACTAAGCAAATATATAATTACCACATTACTGGACAAACTGAAAAACTAGGGGCCAAAGTCTCCAAATTTGTACCCCCATCTCCATTTTCGGGGATTAAGATAATCTCAGGATTTAATGCTGGGATGAAAATAAACTGGAGTATGCCACAGGATCAAGATTGGATATTTTCCCCTCCATGGAGCCTGGGGACTTATTTTGTTAAAATCTCATGGGTTTCTTTTTTCCATTTTTTTATTGCATTTTTATTTACATATTTTGTGTCTGGTGCCTTATTTTTGTTTTTCACAGCTTCCAGTCACACGCATGTGAGCATACCTGTGTGTCCCAGTTACACACATGTGAGCATATCCTGTGTGTCTTGTTTATTTTTTTCATATTTAATTTTTTCATAAAGCAGCCCCTCCTGAGCCCCCACAGCAGTCCTGGATGGGGCAAGTTGAGTTTGGGTGGGTTCGGTACAGTAGTAAGCAGAACTTTGCAGTGAATTTTTTGTTATTTAGCCCCTGCCCTAGTGGAGCTTACCACTCTACAGTCGAAAATCATTCCATACTATAAGTAGGATTGTGGGAGGAAGCAATGCTAACCTCTGTGCCCACAGCATGCCTCAGCCTGGCAAGCCAGACATCTTCCTGGCTGTAAGCCACCATGAGACTCCATGCTGTTTGTGCCTCACAGGAGCTCCTGGCCCATCTAGTCCTGCAGTGCAATTGAAAGCTGATGCAATGCAAGATCACCGGAACTCTGTTCTTCTAACACCGCAAGGTCTTGCGATAACCCTACGCAGCTCTTAGGAAAAGAACCCCGTACAACAAATGCACATCTTCTACATAAATAATCCCAAAATGTGGAACATCAATAATAAATCAAAATGAAGGTTGACTAATTGGAGCCATTTCATTTGAGCGAGTCCCTAACATGAAATAATTGAGAAGAACCTCTCTCTAATGCTCCGGCAGAAAATCTCTTACCTCTACGGCAGTTGCGCAGGATTCTGATTCTGTCTCTTCTGAGTCACACTGACTTTGGACACAAATGTGGTCTCTCCCCACTTTATTAAAAAACACTTAGTCAAAATAGCAATTTCCATTTCCACCTTTTGCGGCTATGTTTTCACAAATCTGTTTGTGATGTTGAAGCATGTTTCATACCTGCTCTAGGCTTTCATTTAAAACTAGGATCAAGTACAGCAGCACCCCTGGACTTATACAGCATAGGCAGAAAATTACACATCAAAGCAGACAGGCAACAGCACCCCTGGACTTAAACGGCAGTGGGGCAGCACCCCTGGAATGATGTGGCAAAGAATAGACATGCAAGATGGAATTGTCCTTATGCTGTAGAAACAGGACATTCACACTTTAACAAACCAATCATTTAAGCGACAGGGTCTGCCACCCTTACTCTGGATTAAATGATTGGTATGTTTGGGCCCCCACCAAAAAAAGAAGCAATTCATCTCTCCTTGCACAAGCTGGATCTAAGGAGGCAGGATATCATCCTCAAATAGCCCCCCCCCCCTCCCCTTCAGTGTTTATTACAGCCTCATAGAGAAATAATATTCAAACAAACCACATAATTTAGGTGTCAGTGGACTGCTTACGCTATTACCCTAAGTTTCTGAACTTGACAGTGACTTATGATGAATGCACTGCAGGTGACATATAAGGGAGGATGTTCCTGGGTGGTTAACGTCCTTACCCCTACTTACTATGGATTGACAGACAACAGATGGCATGACACCTGTTGCCTGGATTTGTGAAGAAATAATTCCACACCGAAATGGTGGCTTTTTTGGTATTTTGCCCAGGCATGACAATGGGCTATTTCATCCCATGGCCAACAACTGTCTCCACTGGTGCCTTATTCAAACAAACCACATCACATCCTCATCGTCAACATCCTCCTCAGTGCCAGCTACACCAATATCCTTCTCATCCTGGTCTCATCCAGTTCCCTGGATTTGCCAGAGCGTCCACGAACGCTGCTTGAGGATCCCTTGCCCTTGCTCCGAAGACCGGAACCTTGTGATTGTGTCCCACTTGTCCACTACAAGTTGAAATACGGACCGCCGCCGACAAGGAGATCATGTGAGACCTGATCCGGTGAGGCAGGCCGTCCCACTTGGCAAGAATCAATTTCTGTAGAGGGCGGGAATGGAATTAAGCGTACTCCACCATGTCGAAAGCCGACACCGTGATACCTAGCACTTGCATCGCCGAATGTATCGACACTTGCGGACGAGACAGGAAGCATTGAATCCTGTCCTAAAGCTTCAGGACCTTCTCCTGAGACAAGAACAACCACTGGTTCTGAGTGTCTAACAACGCCCCCAGGTGCACCATGCTCTGCACGGGGACCAGGTAGGATTTCTTCTAGTTGATGAGCCACCCGTGGGCTTGCAGAAACTGGAGCGTCAGATCCAGATGGCATAGGAGAATTTCTGGGGAATTCGCCAGGATCAACAAGTCGTCCAGATACGGGAGGATCCTGACCCCTTGATGGCGGAGTACAGCAGTCATTACCGCCATGACCTTGGTGAAGACTTGCGGGACCGTGGTTAAGCCAAAAGGTAACGCCCGAAATTGGTAATGGAGGTTGCCAACAGCGAACCTCAGATATTGCTGATGCAACACTGCAATAGGAATATGCAGGTAAGCATCCTGTATGTCCAGGGAGACCATATAATCCCCTGGTTCCAAAGCCAGAACCTCCTGAGCCCACGCTTCAATAGCCTCTGCAGCCCATGTTGCTGCAATAGTGGGCCGAAGCGCAACACCTGCTAGGGTGTAAATCGCTTTTAAGCAACCCTCCATACGCTTATTCGTCGGTTCTTTCAGAGAAGTGACGGTAGTTACAGGCAGAGCCGAGGACACCACCAGCCGCGCCACTTGCGAATCCACTGGCGGGGGTGTTTCCCAATGTTTACTTAGCTCCGCGGCGAGAGGATAGCGAGCCAGCATCTTCTGGTGAGGTGTGAATTTCTTTCCTGGATTTTCCCAGGATTCCTGACGTATTTCAACTAAATGGTCAGAATGAGGCAAAACTTGTTTAATAACCTTCTGACGTTTAAATATGTCCGGTTTCTTGGAGGTAGCATCAGGCTCTGGGTCATCAGTGATTTGAAGAATTAGCCTGATAGCCTCCAATAAGTCAGGAACATCCACCTGAGACCGATTCCCCATCAGAATTATCTGGATCAGTGTCTGTGGGATCAGTATATACGCCATCTTCATCAGATGAGGTGTCAGGGACGTGGGTGGATTGTGAGGAAGTAATGGCCCGCTTAGAGAACCCCTTGGTTTTGGGCGGGCGAGGGTTAGATTTCTGTTTAGTCAGTGATTGGTTCAATTGCTGTAACTGATTGGACAGGTGATCTGCCCACGGCAGATTAACCGCATTGACCATAAGCGGTTGTACCGGCACATAAGGTCCCATAGGGGGCGTAAGTTTAGTTACCAGCGTACATAATAACGTGGAGAAAGTAGCCCAAGGTGGGTTGTTATGAACCCCCGTTGCTACAGTACCATTGGGGGGTAGAGAACCCCCAGAACCTGAACCCTCTGCTGCTATGTTTTCCTCTAATATGTCTGCAGCGTCACCACCACGCAATGTGGGATCAGCCCCAGCTCCGTCGCCCCTTGTAGCTGACATGTTCGAAAGCGCAAATCACGGGCAACCCAGTACAATATCAGCAGCCTAATACCTTAACAAGAACCCCCTGTGCAGTGTATGAGCACAAACAGAGAATTCAAGAGGTACATGGTGAATGAAAATCACAGAGAAAAATACACAGTAAGTATATCCTGTGAAACACCTATATTAAACAATAACCCTGACGCACGTAGCCCCGTCAGGTTACAGAATATAGGGATAGCAATCTGAGTGAGATACACGAAATGGAAGTCACACAGCAGCTATATGCACACACAGAGTCACATGTACAATGCAGAAATTATGACATGCAATAAAACTGCACTAGACTAGCAATACAAAGGAATACTAAGTACAGCTACAGTGGGGCAAAAAAGTATTTGGACAGCCACCGATTGTGCAAGTTGACCCACTTAAAAAGATGAGAGGGGTCTGTAATTTCCATCATAGGTACACTTCAACTGTGAGAGATAGAATCTGAAAAAAATAAACAGAAAATTACATTGTATGATTTTTAATAAGATTTTACTCACCGGTAAATCTATTTCTCGTAGTCCGTAGTGGATGCTGGGACTCCGTAAGGACCATGGGGATTAGCGGCTCCGCAGGAGACTGGGCACAACTAAAGAAAGCTTTAGGACTACCTGGTGTGCACTGGCTCCTCCCACTAAGACCCTCCTCCAGACCTCAGTTAGGATACTGTGCCCGGAAGAGCTGACACAATAAGGAAGGATTTTGAATCCCGGGTAAGACTCATACCAGCCACACCAATCACACCGTATAACTCGTGATACTATACCCAGTTAACAGTATGAAATATAACGGAGCCTCTCAACAGATGGCTCAACAATAACCCTTTAGTTAGGCAATAACTATATACAAGTATTGCAGACAATCCGCACTTGGGATGGGCGCCCAGCATCCACTACGGACTACGAGAAATAGATTTACCGGTGAGTAAAATCTTATTTTCTCTGACGTCCTAAGTGGATGCTGGGACTCCGTAAGGACCATGGGGATTATACCAAAGCTCCCAAACGGGCGGGAGAGTGCGGATGACTCTGCAGCACCGAATGAGCAAACTCTAGGTCCTCCTCAGCCAGGGTATCAAACTTGTAGACTCTTACAAAAATGTTTTAACCCGACCAAGTAACAGCTCGGCAAAGTTGTAAAGCCGAGACCCCTCGGGCAGCCGCCCAAGAAGAGCCCACTTTCCTCGTGGAATGGGCTTTTACAGATTTAGGGTGCGGCAGTCCAGCCGCAGAATGTGCAAGTTGAATCGTGCTACAGATCCAGCGAGCAATCGTCTGCTTAGAAGCAGGAGCACCCAGCTTGTTGGGTGCATACAGGAGAAATAGCGAGTCAGTTTTCCTGACTCCAGCTGTCCTGGAAACATATACTTTTCAGGGCCCTGACTACATCCAGTAACTTGGAATCCTCCAAGTCCCAAGTAGCCGCAGGCACCACAATAGGTTGGTTCACATGAAAAACTGATACCACCTTAGGAAGGAATTGGGAACGAGTCCTCAATTCCGCCTTATCCATATAAAATACAGATAAGGGCTTTTGTATGACAAAGCCGCCAATTCTGATACACGCCTGGCCGACGCCAAGGCCCACAGAATGACCACTTTCCACGTGAGGTATTATAGCTCCACGGATTTAAGTGGCTCAACCCAATGCGACTTCAGGAAATCCAACATCACGTTGAGATCCCACGGTGCCACTGGAGGCACAAACGGGGGCTGGCTATGCAGCACTCCCTTAACAAAAGTCTGAACTTCAGGCAGTGAAGCCAGTTCTATTTTGGAAGAAAAATCGATAGAGCCGAAATCTGTACCTTAATGGAACCCAATTTTAGGCCCATAGTCACCTCTGACTGTAGGAAGTGCAGAAATCGACCTAGCTGAAATTTCTCCTTTGGGGCCTTCCTAGCCTCACAGTACGCAACATATTTCCGCCATATGCGGTGATAATGGTTTGCGTTCACTTCTTTCCTAGCTTTAAATAGCGTAGGGATAACTTCCTCCGGAATTCCCTTTTCCTTCAGGATCCTGCGTTCAACCGCCATGCCGTCAAACGCAGCCGCGGTACGTCTTGGAACAGACAGGCCCCCTGCTGCAGCAGGTCCTGTCTGAGCGGCAGAGGCCATGGGTCCTCTGAGATCATTTCTTGGAGTTCTGGTTACCAAGCTCTTCTTGGCCAACCCGGAACAATGAGTATAGGCCCTCATTCCGAGTCGTTCGCTCGTTCTTTTTTTTCGCATCGCAGTGAAAATCAGCTTAGAGCGCATGCGCAATGTTCGCACTGCGACTGCGCTAAGTAATTCTGCTATGAAGAAAGGATTTTTACTCACGGCTTTTTGTTCGCACCGGCGAACGTAGTGTGATTGACAGGAAATGGGTGTTACTGGGCGGAAACACGGCGTTTTATGGGCGTGTGGCTGAAAACGCTACCGTTTCCGGAAAAAACGCAGGAGTGGCCGGAGAAACGGGGGAGTGTCTGGGCGAACGCTGGGAGTGTTTGTGACGTCAAACCAGGAACGACAAGCACTGAACTGATCGCACAGGCAGAGTAAGTCTGGAGCTACTCTAAAACTGCTAAGTTTTTTTTGTTCGCAATATTGCGTAAACTTCGTTCGCACTTTTAAGATGCTAAGATACACTCCCAGTAGGCGTAGACTAAGCGTGTGTAACTCTGCTAAATTCGCCTTGCAACCGATCAACTCGGAATGAGGGCCATAGTTCTTACTCCTCTCCTTCTTATTATTCTCATTACCCTGGGTAAGAGAGGCAGAGAAGGGAACACATACACCGACTGGTACACCCACGGTGTTACCAGAGCGTCCACAGCTATCGCCTGAGGGTCCTTGACCTGGCGCAATATCTTTGTAGCTTTTAGTTGAGGCGGGACGCCATCATGTCCACCTGTGGCCTTTCCCAACGGTGTACAATCATTTGGAAGACTTCTGGATGAAGTCCCCACTCTCCCGCGTGGAGGTCGTGTCTTCTGAGAAAGTCTGCTTCTCAGTTGTCCACTCCGGGAATGAACACTGCTGACAGTGCTAACACATGATTTTCCGCCCATCGGAGAATCCTTGTGGCTTCCGCCATCGCCATCCTGCTTCTTGTGCCGCCCTGTCGGTTTACATGAGCGACCGCCGTGATGTTGTCTGACTGGATCAGCACCGGCCGGTGTTGAAGCAGGGGTCTAGCCTGACTTAGGGCATTGTAAATGGCCCTTAGTTCCAGAATATTTATGTGTAGGGAAGTCTCCTGACTTTTCCATAGCCTTGGAAGTTTCTTCCCTGTGTGACTGCCCCCCAGCCTCGAAGGCTGGCATCCGTGGTCACCAGGACCCAGTCCTGTATGCCGAATCTGCGGCCCCCTAGAAGATGAGCACTCTGCAGCCACCACAACAGCGACACCCTGGCCCTTGGAGACAGGGTTATCCGCCGATGCATCTGAAGATGCGACCCGGACCACTTGTCCAACAGATCCCACTGGAAAATCCTTGCATGGGACTTGGCGAATGGAATTTCTTCGTAAGAAGCTACCATCTTTCCCAGGGCTCGCGTGCATTGATGCACCGACACCTGTATACGTATTAGGAGGTCTCAGTCTAGAGACGACAACTCCTTGGACTTCTCCTCCGGGAGAAACCCTTTTTATCCTGTTCTGTGTCCAGAACCATACCTAGGAACAGTAGACGCGTCGTAGGAACCAGCTGCGACTTTGGAATATTCAGAATCCAGCCGTGCTGTGTTAGCACTTCCCGAGATAGTGCTACTCCGACGAACAACTGCTCCCTGGACCTCGCCTTTATAAGGAGATCGTTCAAGTACGGGATAATTATTTCGGCCATTACCTTGGTAAATACCTCGGTGCCGGGGACAGACCAACGGCAACGTCTGGAATTGGTAATGACAATCCTGTACCACAATTTTGAGGTACTCCTGGTGAAGAGGGTAAATAGGGACATGCAGGTAAGCATCCTTGATGTCCAGTAATACCATGAAATTCTCCAGGCTTGCAATAATCGCCCTGAGCGATTCCATTTTGAACTTGAACCTTCGTATATAAGTGTTCAAGGCTTTCAATTTTAGAATGGGTCTCACCGAACCGTCTGGTTTCGGTACCACAACATTTTGGAATAGTAACCCCGGCCTTGTTGAAGAAGGGGTACCTTGATTTCACCTGCTGGAAGTACAGCTTGTGAATTGCCGCCAGTACTACCTTTCTCCGAGGGCAGCAGGCAAGGCTGATGTGAGGTAACGGCGAGGGGGAGTCGCCTTGAACTCCAGCCTGTATCCCTGTGATACTATTTGCAGAACCTAGGGATCCACCTGTGGGCAAGCCCACTGGTCCCTGAAGTTCCCGAGACGCGCCCCTACCGCACCTGTCTCCACCTGTGGAGCTCCAGCGTCATGCGGTGGACTCGGAGGAAGCGGGGGAAGATTTTTGATCCTGGGAACTGGCTGCTGGTGCAGCTTTTTCCTTCTTCCCTTGTCTCTGTGCAGAAAGGAAGCGCCTTTGACCCGCTTGCTTTTCTGAAGCCGAAAGGACTATACCTGAAAATACGGTGCTTTCTTAGGCTGTGAGGAAACCTGAGGTAACATTTTTTCTTCCCAGCTGTTGCTGTGGATACGAGGTCCCAGAGACCATCCCCAAACAATTCCTCACCCTTATAAGGCAGAATCTCCATGTGCCTTTTACATGCAGCATCACCTGTCCACTGCCGGGTTTCTAATACCCTCCTGGCAGAATGGACATTGCATTAATTCTGGATGCCAGCCGGCAAATATCCCTCTGTGCATCCTTCATATATAAGACGACGTCTTTAATATGCTCTATGTTAGCAAAATATTATCCCTGTCTAGGGTATTAATATTATCTGACAGGGTATCAGACCACGCTGCAGCAGCACTATTTATGCTGAGGCAATTGCAGGTCTCAGTATTGAACCTGAGTGTGCATATACAGACTTCAGGATAGCCTCCTGCTTTTTATCAGCAGGCTCCTTCAAGGTGGCCGTATCCTAAGACGGCAGTGCCACCTTTTTTGACAAACGTGTGAGCGCCTTATCCACCCTAGGGGATATCTCCCAACGTGACCTATCCTCTGGCGGGAAAGGGTACGCCATCAGTAACTTTTTAGAAATTACCAGTTTCTTATCGTGGGAACCCACGCTTCTTTACACACTTCATTCACTCATCTGATGGGGGAACAAAACACTGGCTGCTTTTTCTCCCCAAAAATAAAACCCCTTTTATGTGGTACTTGGGTTCATGTCAGAAATGTGTAACACATTTTTCATTGCCGAGATCATGTAACGGATGTTCCTAGTGGATTGTGTATATATCTCAACCTCGTCGACACTGGAGTCAGACTCCGTGTCGACATCTGTGTCTGTCATCTGAGGTAACGGACGTTTGAGCCCCTGATGGCCTTTGAGACGCCTGGGCAGGCGCGGGCTGAGAAGCCGGCTGTCCCACAGCTGTTACGTCATTCAGCCTTTTATGTAAGGAGTTGACATTGTCGGTTAATACCTTCCACCTATCCATTCACTCTGGTGTCGGCCCCACAGGGGGCGACATCCCATTTATCGGCCTCTGCTCCGCCTCCACGTAACCTTCCTCATCCAACATGTCGACACAGCCGTACCGACACACCGCACACACACAGGGAATGCTCTGACTGAGGACAGGACCCCACAAAGTCCTTTGGGGAGACAGAGAGAGAGTATGCCAGCACACACCAGAGCGCTATATAATGCAGGGATTAACACTATAACTGAGTGATTTTTCCCCCCAATAGCTGCTTGTATACATATATTGCGCCTAAATTTAGTGCCCCCCTCTCTTTTTAACCCTTTGAGCCTGAAAACTACAGGGGAGAGTCTGGGGAGCTGTCTTCCAGCTGCACTGTGAAGAAAAAATGGCGCCAGTGTGCTGAGGGAGATAGCCCCGCCCCTTTTTCGGCTGACTTTTCTCCCGCTTTTTTATGGATTCTGGCAGGGGTAATTTATCACATATATAGCCCTGGGACTATATATTGTGATGATTTGCCAGCCAAGGTGTCTTATATTGCCCTCAGGGCGCCCCCCCCCAGCGCCCTGCACCCATCAGTGACCGGAGTGTGAGGTGTGCATGAGGAGCAATGGCGCACAGCTGCAGTGCTGTGCGCTACCTTGTTGAAGACAGAAGTCTTCTGCCGCCGTTTTTCCGTAACACTTCTTGCTTCTGGCCCTGTAAGGGGGGCGGCGGCGCGGCTCCGGGAACAAACACCAAGGTCGGGTCCTGCGGTCGATCCCTCTGGAGCTAATGGCGTCCAGTAGCCTAAGAAGCCCAAACTACCACCTGTTAGGTAGGTTCGCTTCTTCTCCCCTTAGTCCCTCGCTGCAGTGAGTCTGTTGCCAGCAGATCTCACTGTAAAATAAAAACCCTAAATATACTTTCTTTCTAGGAGCTCAGGAGAGCCCCTAGTGTGCATCCAGCTCAGCCGGGCACAAGAATCTAACTGAGGTCTGGAGGAGGGTCTTAGTGGGAGGAGCCAGTGCACACCAGGTAGTCCTAAAGCTTTCTTTAGTTGTGCCCAGTCTCCTGCGGAGCCGCTAATCCCCATGGTCCCTACGGAGTCCCAGCATCCACTTAGGACGTCAGAGAAAAATAATTTACTTGTATATTCTTGTGGAAAATAAATATTTGGACACCTACCAAGCAGCAAAATGTCTGGATCTCACATACATGTTACTTCTTATTTAAGAAGATCTTCTATCCTCCTCTCATTACCTGTATTAATGGCACCTGTTTGAACTGGTTATCTGTATAAAAGACACCTGTCCACACCCTCAAACCGTCAGACTGCTACCTCTCCACCATGGCCAAGACCAGAGAGCTGTCTAAGGACACGAGGGACAAAATTGTAGAGCTGCACAAGGCTTGGATGAGCTACTCGACAATAGGCAAGCAGCTTACTGAGAAGAGATCAACTGTTGGCGCAGTTATTAAAAAAATGGAAGAAATACAAGATCACTGACAATCCCCCTCGACCGGAGGCTCCATGCAAGATCTCACCTCGTGGGGTATCAATGATCTTGAGAACGGTGAGGAATCAGCCCAGAACTACACGGGGGGACTTGGTTAATGACCTCAAGAGAGCTGGGACCACAGTCACAAAGGTTACCATTAGTAACACACTACATCGTCATGGATTGAAATCCTGCAGTGCCCGAAAGGTCCCCCTGCTTAAGCCAGCACATGTCCAGGCCCATCTAAAGTTTGCCAGTGACTATCTGGATGATCCAGAGGAGGATTGAGAGAATGCAATGTGGTCAGATGAGAACAAAATCGATCTTTTTGGTATAAACTACACTCGCCGTGTTTGGAGGGAGAAGAATGATGAATGGCATCCCAAGAAGCATGGGGGTGGAAACATCATGCTTTGGGGCTGCTTTTCTGCAAAGGGGACAGGACGACTGATCCGTATTAAGGAGAGGATGAATGGGGCCATGTATTGTGAGATTTTGGGCAAAACCCTCCTTCCCTCAGTAAGTGCATTGAAGATGGAACATGGCTGGGTCTTCCAGCATGACAATGACCCCAAACACACCGCCCGGGTAACTAAGGAGTGGCTCCGTAAGAAGCATTTCAAGGTCCTGGAGTGGCCTAGCCAGTCTCCAGACCTCAACCCAATAGAAAATCTGTGGAGGGATTTGAAAGTCCGTGTTGCCCGGCGAAAGCCCCAAAACATGACCGGTCTAGAGAAGATCTGCATGGAAGAGTGGGCCAAAATACCTGCTACAGTGTGTGCAAACCTGATCAAGAACTACAGGAAACGTTTGACCTCGGCAATTGCCAACTGAGGTTATATTACAAAGTATTGAGTTAATCTTTTTTATTGTCCAAATATTTATTTTCCGCAAGAATATACAAATAAATTGTTTAAAAATCATACGTGATTTCCTTTTTTTTTCTGATTCTGTCTCTCACAATTGAAGTGTACCTATGATGGAAATTACAGACCTCTCATCTTTTTAAGTGGGTAAACTTGCACAATCGGTGGCAGTCCAAATACTTTTTTGCCCCACTGTATATATAGTCAATAGATATAACAATGCACAGTAAAGACTGGATGTAATATCACAGGGTACTTGTACTAAATGACTGACTAAATGCACTATTTCTTAACTAACACTGTCAGCAGACATGTAGAATACTTAAGTGTCCTGTAAAATGCACAGCGCTGACATGCAGGCGGCTTTAGAGAAGGATTTGCTTAAACAGTCCCAGGATCAACTCAGCTTGAGGTAATGGCGCCCAAACGCAGAGAGAGAGAGATGCAGCTCCAGGGCGGGAACATTGACTCTAAATGGCGCCCTGGGGCTGGGGGAGAGGCTACAGGTCAAAGCCTTATCCCCTTGCTGGGTTTCACCACCGGGTACTGTGGGCTATGTATAAACGGTTTTTAGTAAAGCCGACCTGTGCCCTTGCCCTGGTGGTCTAGTGGGGTCCCTGTACTACCACAGTGTCCACGCCAGCGCGTGCGGTCCGCCTCCCACCGGACACACCGGATCGCGGCTTCCAGTGGGTCCCACCTGGGGGACCCTCTTACCTCCTCCCAAAGTGCGGCCTCGCGATCCTGGAGAGCTGCAGCGGGGTGTGTGACTGACAGGAGCAAACCAGAGCCTCCACTGTAAGTACCCGGCAACCAGGGCACGGGAATATACAGCGCCGCTGGGGGAGGTGATGGAGCTGCAGCAGGAGATGTCTGACATCTAACACACACACACAGTGTCTCTGCTGCAGCCCTTGAAGTCTTCAGATTTCACTTAAAAAAGCTCTTCTGAGGGCTGCTGGAGCAGTCCACCTGTTGTATGCCTGCACTGCATGGCACCAACTACAAAACTGAGCTCCTGTGCACGGAGGCGGGGTTATAGAGGAGGCAGCGCTAAGCATTCTGGGAACAGTCAAAGCTTTTAGTCTGTTGGTGCCTCGGATCAAGATCCTACTCTACACCCCGATGTTATTCCCTGTGGAGCACAGTGTACCCCGCAGCAGAATTTTTTTTTTTACATTTGTATACACTATGAGAAGCTATTCTCTCATTTTTGAGGACTTCTTTTAAATAATTTGGAAAGAGAAATGTTTCCCCTTGTTTGTGGAAAGGAGGATTAAAAGATACCTTTCAAGGTTTTGAACACACCTGGGCCAGGTGAGCTTAGGTACGAGGATCCCTTCCTCCACAACAGACTTTAATTTCGGTTGATTGACTGCATTTTAAGAAATCAAGAAAAATCCTATGCTTGGTTATTCCCTTTTGCTTGTTTTGTTTTAAATGGTCGCCATGCGTGCCTACATCATGACGCTGCGTACAGGAAACGATACGGAAGTTGTTCCCAACCCCGTTCTCCGCTGTACTTCCTGCTGGCGGGTCTTCTTTATAAGGTATGTTTTGTTACACTCACTTTGTATCACCTTGACAAAGGGGCGTCACTGCCCCGAAACATGGGTGGGATTGATGTGATGGATTAAACGCACTTTGTTGCAAATATCAATTCTCATAGTCTCTGAGTGCCGCTGCTTGTCAGATGTGTCTTATGTAATGGTTTACAGAAGGCACCAGAGCAACTAATGACCATGTTAAGGTGAGAGCAGATTCAATTGAGACACACACATTATATATATATATATATATATATATATATATATATATATATATATATATATATTTATATATTAACGTTGTTCACATACTGTGCTTTATGGGTCTTGCTTGAGGCTTCTTCTTCGCTCTTTTGCAGGCCCACAAATATGCTGTGTGACTCATTCAACAATTTGCGCAGGACTGGGGAGTAGATATCTTCATCATTACGTACGATGTACATGAATGGACAGAGCGCTGAAGGAGTGGTAATACATGTAGCACCTGCAGTGTCAGAAGAAAAGAAAAAAGACACTCACTTTGTTGTTGTCTCTTTGGCATAGTTGTAGGTTAATAAAACTTCAAGTCAGCTACCCCCAACAGGAACTCCTTTTACTTTGCTTTTAGACCTGTAGACCACCTGTTATTTTTGTAGTTAGCATAACAAAAACGAGTTTTATGGTAAGAACTTACCCTTGTTAAAACTCTTTCTGCGAGGTACACTGGGCTCCACAAGTCTGGACAATGGGGTGTAGAGTAGGATCTTGATCCGAGGCACCAACAGGCTCAAAGCTTTGACTGTTCCCAGAATGCACAGCGCCGCCTCCTATATCACCCCAACTCCCAGCACAGGAGCTCAGTTTAGTTAACCAGCCCAATGCAGTAGCAGGAAAAGAGACGACAGCGGTTAGTAGCCACATACACCACACTCTCACGACAAGAGAAGTGTCAGCGGCTAATGCCATATCAACCCAAAGAAGCTAAGTGCGTCAGGGTGGGCGCCTTGTGGAGCCCAGTGTACCTCGCAGAAAGAGTTTTAACAAGGGTAAGTTCTTACCATAAAACTCGTTTTCTGCTGCGGGGTACACTGAGCTCCACAAGTCTGGACAATGGGGATGTCTTAAAGCAGTTCCTTATGGGAGGGGACGCACTGTAGCGGGCACAAGAACCCAGCGTCCAAAGGAAGCATCCTGGGAAGCGGCAGTATCGAAGGCATAGAACCTTATGAACGTGTTCCCGGAGGACCACGTAGCCGCATTGCACAATTGATCAAGGGTCGCACCACGTTGGGCCGCCCAAGAAGGTAGAATGGGCCGTAATATGAACAGGAGCTGACAGACCAGCCTTCACATAAGCATGCGCAATCACCATTCTAATCCACCTGGCCAGGGTCTGCTTGTGAGCAGGCCAGCCACGTTTGTGAAATCCAAACAAAACAAAGAGAGAATCAGCCTTTCGAATAGAAGCAGTTCTCTTCACATATATACGGAGAGCCCGTACCACATCCAAAGAACGCTCTTTGGGAGACAAATCAGGAGAGACAAAAGCTGGAACCACAATCTCCTGATTAAGGTGGAACCACAGGCGGGACATAGGGAGGTTGGATACGCAACACACCCTGAGTGAAAGTATGAACATCAGGTAAAGTCGCAATTTTTCTCTGAAACCACACCAACAAGGCAGAAATATGAACCTTGAGGGAGGCCAGACGCAGGCCTAAATCTAGGCCCTGCTGTACAAAAAGCCAAAAGTTTGGCTGTACTAAACTTGGAAGCGTCATAATGGTCAGATGCGCACCAAACAAAGTAGGAATGCCAGACCCGATGGTAAATCCGAGCAGAGGCCGGTTTCCGGGCCCGCAACATAGTTTTAATGACCTCTTCAGAAAAACTCTTAGCTCTTAAAACGGAAGCTTCAAGAGGCACGCTGACAAAGACAGCCGGGCTAGGTCCTGGTAGACACAGGGGCCCTGAACGAGGAGGTCTGGGCATTGTGGAAGTAGAAGTGGACGCTCTGACGATAGGCCTTGCAGGTCTGAGAACCAGTGCCGTCTGGGCTACGCCGGAGCTATGAGAAGCAGATTTCCTTTTTCTTGCTTGAACTTCCGAATTACCCGGGCAGGAGTGACACCGGAGGGAACACGTACGGCAGCCAAAACATCCACGGCACTGCCAGCGCATCCACGAATGCTGCTTGAGGATCCCTTGTCCTTGCTCCGAAGACCGGAACCTTGTGATTGTGTCGAGACGCCATCAGATCCACATCTGGAAGACCCCACCTTTCCACGAGGAGTTGAAACACTTCTGGATGGAGGCCCCACTCGCCGGCATGCACGTCCTGACGACTGAGAAAGTCCGCTTCCCAATTCAGGACTCCCGGAATGAATATTGCCGGTAGATGGCGTTCTGCCCAACGTAGAATCCGTGAGGCTTCCTTCATTGCCAAACGGCTTCGAGTGCCGCCTTGATGATTTATGTAAGCCACTGTGGTGGCGTTGTCCGACTGTACTTGAACAGGACGGTTCTGAATCAAATGCTGGGCTAGGTTCAACGCATTGAAGACCGCCAGCAATTCCAGAATGTTGATCGAGAGGAGAGATTCCTCCTTGGTCCACCGACCCTGCAAGGAGTGCTGCTCCAGCACCGCGCCCCAACCTCTTAGACTGGCATCTGTCGTCAACAGAACCCAGTTGGATATCCAGAAGGGATGGCCTCTGCACAATTGTCGGTCCAGGAGCCACCAGAGCAGCGACAGACGGACCTCCAGAGTCAAAGAGATCATGTGAGACCTGATCCGGTGAGGCAGGCCGTCCCACTTGGCTAGAATCAGCTTCTGGAGGGGGCGAGAATGGAATTGAGCATACTCCCCAATGTCGAATGCTGATACCATGAGGCCCAGCACCTGCATTGCTGAATGTATCGACACTTGCGGACGAGAAAGGAAGCAACAAATCCTGTCCTGAAGTTTCAGGACTTTCTCCTGAGACAAGAACAACCTCTGGTTGTGAGTGTCCAACAGCGCTCCCAGATGCACCATGCTCTGAGCAGGGACCAGGGAGGATTTCTTCCAGTTGATGAGCCACCCGTGGGCTTGTAGAAACCGGACCGTCATATCCAGATGACGCAGGAGAAGATCTGGGGAATTTGCCAGGATTAACAAGTCGTCCAGATACGGCAGTATCTTGACCCCTTGACGGCGGAGTACCACCGTCATCACCGCCATAACTTTGGTGAATACTCGCAGAGCCGTTGTTAAACCAAAAGGAAACGCCCGAAACTGGTAATGGAGGTTGCCAATAGCGAACCTCAGGTATTGTTGATGTGACACTGCTATAGGAATATGCAGGTAAGCATCCTGTATGTCCAGGGAGACCATGTAGTCCCCAGGTTCCAAGGCCAGAACTATAGAGCGAAGGGTTTCCATACGGAACTTGGAAACCTTCACAAACTTGTTCAGTGCCTTGAGGTTGAGAATGGGCCAGGAGGACCCATTCGGTTTCGGGACTAGAAACAGCGGAGAATAGTACCCCCGGCCCCTCTGAGCAAGAGGCACCTGTACTACGACTCCTGTATCCAGGAGGGTCTGTACCACCGAATGCAGAGTGTTTTCCTTTGTCTGGTCCAAAGGGACGTCTGTCTGGCAAAATCGATGAGGGGGTCGGTTTTTGAAGGCTATGGCGTAACCTCGAGTGACGACTTCCCGTACCCAGGCATCTGAAGTGGTCTTCAACCATTCCTGGGTATACCCTAGAAGCCGGCCCCCCACCCTGGGATCCCCCAGGGGGAGGCCCGCCGCGTCATGTGGCAGGCTTATCGGTCTTGGCTGCTGGCTGACGGGCAGCCCAGGCTCTTTTGGGCTTCGGCTTTCCAGGTTTGGAAGTGCGGACCTGCTTATGGTACACCTGACCTTTTGCTTTACATGAAGGACGAAAGGGGAGAAAGGACGTGCCTTTGGCCTTCGACACAGAAGGAGCTGTATTAGGCAGACAGGCAGTTTTGGCAGTAGCCAAGTCAGCCACTATCTTATTTAAGTCCTCCCCAAACAGAAAATCCCCCTTGAAAGGGAGTACCTCCAGGGTTTTTCTAGAGTCCAGATCCACAGACCAGGATCTCAGCCACCATATCCTGCGAGCCAGGACTGACGTAGTAGAGGCCTTGGCTGCTAGGATACCGGCATCAGAAGCCGCCTCTTTAATATAGCGAGAAGCTGTGACAATATAGGACAAGCATTGTCTAGCATGGTCAGAGGAGATTTCAGCTTCTAACTCCAAGGCCCATGCTTCAATAGCCTCTGCCGCCCATGTAGCTGCAATAGTGGGCCTTTGTGCAGCACCCGTGAGGGTGTAAATCACTTTTAGACAACCCTCGACACGTTTATCCGTAGGCTCTTTTAGAGACGTGACGGTAGTGACAGGTAGAGCTGAGGAAACCACCATCCTAGCCACATGTGAGTCTACTGGAGGAGGCGTTTCCCAATTCTTAGACAGCTCTGGCGCGAGGGGATAGCGAGCCAGCATCCTCTTTTGAGGCACAAACTTCGTACCCGGGCTTTGCCAGGGTTCCTGACGTATATCCACTAGGTGGTCAGAGTGAGGTAAAATAAGAATTTACTTACCGATAATTCTATTTCTCATAGTCCGTAGTGGATGCTGGGGACTCCGTAAGGACCATGGGGAATAGCGGCTCCGCAGGAGACTGGGCACAAAGTAAAAAGCTTTAGGACTACCTGGTGTGCACTGGCTCCTCCCCCTATGACCCTCCTCCAAGCCTCAGTTAGGATACTGTGCCCGGACGAGCGTACACAATAAGGAAGGATTTTGAATCCCGGGTAAGACTCAAACCAGCCACACCAATCACACCGTACAACTTGTGATCTGAACCCAGTTAACAGCATGATAACAAAGGAGCCTCTGAAAAGATGGCTCACAACAATAATAACCCGATTTTTGTAACAATAACTATGTACAAGTATTGCAGACAATCCGCACTTGGGATGGGCGCCCAGCATCCACTACGGACTATGAGAAATAGAATAATCGGTAAGTAAATTCTTATTTTCTCTAACGTCCTAAGTGGATGCTGGGGACTCCGTAAGGACCATGGGGATTATACCAAAGCTCCCAAACGGGCGGGAGAGTGCGGATGACTCTGCAGCACCGAATGAGAGAACTCCAGGTCCTCCTCAGCCAGGGTATCAAATTTGTAGAATTTAGCAAACGTGTTTGCCCCTGACCAAGTAGCTGCTCGGCAAAGTTGTAAAGCCGAGACCCCTCGGGCAGCCGCCCAAGATGAGCCCACTTTCCGTGTGGAATGGGCTTTTACAGATTTTGGCTGTGGCAGGCCTGCCACAGAATGTGCAAGCTGAATTGTACTACAAATCCAACGAGCAATCGTCTGCTTAGAAGCAGGAGCACCCAGCTTGTTGGGTGCATACAGGATAAACAGCGAGTCAGATTTTCTGACTCCAGCCGTCCTGGAAACATATTTTCAGGGCCCTGACTACGTCTAGCAACTTGGAATCTTCCAAGTCCCTAGTAGCCGCAGGCACCACAATAGGCTGGTTTAAGTGAAATGCTGAAACCACCTTAGGAAGAAATTGAGGCCGAGTCCTCAATTCTGCCCTATCCGTATGAAAAATTAGGTAAGGGCTTTTATAGGATAAAGCCGCCAATTCTGATACACGCCTGGCTGAAGCCAGGGCTAACATCATTACCACTTTCCATGTGAGATATTTTAAGTCCACAGTGGTGAGTGGTTCAAACCAATGTGATTTTAGGAATCCCAAAACTACATTGAGATCCCAAGGTGCCACTGGAGGCACAAAAGGAGGCTGTATATGCAGTACCCCCTTGACAAACGTCTGAACTTCAGGAACTGAAGCTAGTTCTTTTTGGAAGAATATTGACAGGGCCGAAATTTGAACCTTAATGGACCCTAATTTTAGGCCCATAGACAGTCCTGTTTGCAGGAAATGCAGGAAACGACCCAGTTGAAATTCCTCTGTAGGGGCCTTCCTGGCCTCACACCACGCAACATATTTACGCCAAATACGGTGATAATGTTGCACAGTTACATCCTTCCTGGCTTTGATCAGGGTAGGGATGACTTCATCCGGAATGCCTTTTTCCTTCAGGATCCGGCGTTCAACCGCCATGCCGTCAAACGCAGCCGCGGTAAGTCTTGAAACAGACATGGTCCCTGCTGGAGCAGGTCCTTTCTTAGAGGTAGAGGCCACGGGTCTTCCGTGAGCATCTCTTGAAGTTCCGGGTACCAAGTCCTTCTTGGCCAATCCGGAGCCACGAGTATAGTCTTTACTCCTCTCCTTCTTATGATTCTCAATACTTTGGGTATGAGAGGCAGAGGAGGGAACACATACACTGATCGGTACACCCACGGTGTTACCAGAGCGTCCACAGCTATTGCCTGAGGGTCCCTTGACCTGGCGCAATATCTGTCCAGTTTTTTGTTGAGGCGGGACGCCATCATGTCCACCTTTGGTTTTTCCCAACGGTTCACAATCATGTGGAAGACTTCTGGGTGAAGTCCCCACTCCCCCGGGTGGAGATCGTGTCTGCTGAGGAAGTCTGCTTCCCAGTTGTCCACTCCCGGAATGAACACTGCTGACAGTGCTATCACATGATTTTCCGCCCAGCGAAGAATTCTTAAATTCAGTACTTTTTTTATTAGTTTTCAGATTAACATTAAACACATTACAAAACAAAACAAAACAAAAAACACAAAAAAAACAACAGCACAACCCACAGTAGATCCCCAGCCCAGGGAATACGCAGATTCTCCTGTCCACTAGGGACCAATTATCATAGTTATCATAGAACACCGGTGCAGGCCTAACTTCCGAAACATAGGTTGTACTTTAGAATCAGTATTGCATGCTAACAAGGCGCATATAAATCAATGAAAGCTGTATATGGATATCTATGGCAGCACATCATAAATTTGAGCTGATTTCAGAGCTAAAGCAATGGCAGGGGAACGGGAACGGGGATGGCTGACCGCGGGCGCAGGGGATAACATAGAGAAAAGAGGCAGTGTACCCAGTGCAGATTAAAAGTCACACACCCACTCTAATCCCTTGCAGCATATCTAAACACCTCGGGTTCCAGAAAGCGGGGACTCAAGCCATCGACCCCACAGGTCCTGATATTTTTTCTCCGCTTTTCTAGCTAGGTATACATATTTCTCGTGAGAGGCCGTATCGTTTACAAGAGAGACCCATGATCGCAGTGTGGGTGCATCTCTGGCTAGCCAAAGCCTAGCGATACACACCTTGGCCAGGCCGCACAGATTAATTACATATCGTTTGGCAGGGGGGTCCAGGGCATCCTCCTCCACAGCAGATAACACACATGTCGTCGGGGAGCACACAGACGAGGGAATACCCGTCCAGAATACGGCTATCTTGGGACACTGCCAGAGAATGTGCCAGAAGTCTGCATTCAGACTATCGCACCTAGGACATCTGGAGGAGTGGGTACCCCCTACATGTCTCAAGCGCACCGGCGTCATATATACTCTGTGTATTATAAACAGTTGAATTTGCTGATATCTAGTGGTGGTAGTGGATAATCGTGGAGAACATAAAGCACCCTCCCAGATCTCATCAGAGATGGCACCCAAGTCAGACTCCCACTTGTTTCTGAGAAGGGACAACGGGTCAGAATAGTGAGAGCGGAGCATGCTTGCATAAATGTTGGACACCAGATGTCCGCTTCCCAGGGACCGCAGGAGAGACTTGACCGGGGAGTCGGCAATCATTGGAGGAGTTTCGGGAAATTGTGCGTTAAGCGCGTGTCTCAGCTGCAGGTATCGGTAGAAATGAGAAGAGGGCACACTGTACTCCTGTTGAAGCTGCAGGAAGGACCTCAGTATACCATCATTATATAAGTGGCCCAGGGACGTCACACCCCACCTCCCCCACACCGCCCCAGTCCGCAGCGAAGCCAATTCTGGGAAGCCGAGGGCATTGTCCAGAGGGGTATCTGGGTCAATACCCTGGCCTAGTAGGATAACATGTACCTTTTTCCATATGAGGACGGCCTGTCTTATTATAGGGATCTTGGACAAGTTAGGGTTCCCACAAAGAAGCATCTGTAATGGAGAGCCGGCAGGGTATATCTGGAGAAGCAATTGGGAGTGCAAAGTGAGAGCATCCGTGGCGTTCACCCACTCCCATATATGTGCCAACTGTGCGGCATAGTAGTAAAATCGAAATAAAGGGAGAGCTAAGCCTCCCAACACTTTCGGCCTGGACAGAACGTCTAGTCTCAGCCTTGCTCTCCTGCTGGCCCATATCAAAGAGGAAAGCAAACCGTCAATCTGTCGAAATGTCTTCAGGTTAATATATATAGGGGATTGCTGGAGAACGTAAAGGAGTTTGGGCAAGTATACCATCTTTACCAAACTGACCCTGCCAGTAACAGTCAGGGGCAGAGACCCCCAAACCCTAACCTTCGAGCGGAGATACCCTATCAGCGGCATGACATTAAGGGAAACATAGGTACAAGGGTTATTCGATACCCATATCCCCAGGTATTTGAAGGAGTCTACCCATTTAAGGGGGGTTGGAATCACCGGGGCCTCCGAAACCGGGCCTCTAAGTGGAGTAATGGTGGATTTATCCCAGTTAATTTTGAGCCCGGAGAAACGTCCATAGTCAGTTATCAAGTCAAGAAGTTTAGGTAAGGAGGAAACAGAATCGTCCACAAAGAGCAACAGGTCATCAGCGTATAACGCTATCCTGTCTTCCCTTGCGCCAACCCTAATACCCTCAATATCTTGAGCTGCCCTAATCAAACACGCCAGTGGCTCAATAGCGATAGCAAACAGAGTCGGGGACAAAGGGCAGCCCTGCCTCGTTCCCCTGAATAGGGGGAAGGAGTCCGAGACAAACCCGTTCACCGAGACTCTGGCCATGGGCTGAAAATATAACAATTTAACATACTTGATAAAGTTGGGGCCCACACCAAACCTACTCATAGCCTCCCAGAGGAAGGCCCACTCCACCGAATCAAAGGCCTTTGCGGCATCTAAGGAGGCTATAACGGCAGAGCAGTCCTCCTCCCGAGAAGCCTGAAAATGAGTAAACAGGCGCCTCAAGTTCACAGCAGTAGACTTGCCAGGCATGAAGCCCGTTTGGTCCGGGTGGATAATTTGGGAGACAACCCGGCCAAGTCTGGAAGCCAGAACCTTGGCCAGGATTTTAATATCCGTGGGCAACAGGGAAATAGGACGATAGGATTCAACCCTCCTGGGGTCTTTATCCGGCTTGGGAATCACTATAATCAATGCCTCCGCCATAGACGGGGGAAGCGCACTTTGGGCAAGAATTTCACTGAACAACTCAAGCAACCGAGGGGCAAAGAATTTTATATATTTCTTATACAGTTCTGACGGGATGCCATCAAGGCCAGGGGCCTTACCATCGGGGGAGGCAGAGATCGCAGTCTCAATCTCCTCCACTGACAAAGGAGCATCTAGAAGGGCCCTGGCCTCACTGGAGATGGAGGGCAAATGGACCCCATCCAAGTATTCACATAGCTCCAGTGGGGAACAGGTCAACTGAGAACTATATAATGCCTGATAATATGAGACAAATTCCGCCACGATCTGGGGGGTGCGATCCAGCACCGACCCAGCCGAGTCCAAAATCTCCACTACAGTATGAGAGGAACGGTCACCCCTTGCAAGATTGGCCAAATAAGAACCTGGTCTATCGCCCGTAGCATACTGGACATGCGAGGAGAAGAGAAGTCTGTGCTGAGTTTTCCCCCACAGATAATCATTCCATTCACCCTGCGCATGAAGCCACACCAGCTTAGAAGCATCCGTGCCATCACGCACGTACGTCACTTCTGAAGCGGCCACCCGAGCCTCCAATTCAGACTCGTGTTTTCTAAAGGAGGATTTAAGACTCCCCACCCGTTTGATCAATGTACCTCTCAAGAAAGCCTTGAAAGTGTCCCATAGCAGAGACACATCCGAGGTGTCATCATGCATGACAAAGAATTCTAGCCAGCTAGCCTCCAAATCAGATCCCTCGCCCATATGCGTCAGCCAAAAGGGATTAAATTTCCACACTGCTTGGCCTCGCTGACAGTTTAAGTCAATATGTAACGATATAGGGGAGTGATCCGAGATACCCCTAGTTTCATATCTTACATTCTGAACTTTGGGCAAAAGCTCCCGGGACAGAAGAGCTAAATCTATCCTAGAGAAGGAAGAATGAGAGCGTGAAAAACATGAGTATTGCCTCAAATCAGGATTCTTCAATCTCCATGGGTCTATCAGACCCAACTCTGACACAGTGTCTGCAAACGGGGAGTTCCCGGGTCGCGGGTTGGAGGACACCCTGGACAACCTATCCAACTCATGATTTAAAACATTGTTAAAGTCCCCCATACAGATAACGGGTATGTCAGGGGAAGCAGCCATAAAGACAGATGCCTTTTTAAGGACATCGTGCGAGTATGGAGGGGGTACATACACAGCCAGCAATAACAAGGGGACGGAGTTAATTCTGCACTTAAGAAATACATATCTACCCCATTGATCCGTTTGCACAGAGTCAAGCACAAAGGGAACAGATTTCCTAATTAGAATCGACACTCCCCGGGACGCAGCTGTATGCATAGAATGGTAAGCCCATCCCACCCATGGTTTTTTAAGGGACATAATCTTAGTACCCAGTAGGTGGGTTTCCATCAAGCAAACAATATCCGACGCATAAGATTTAATCTGTCTAAGGATCAAGGAGCGCTTAACCTTGTCATTGATCCCCCGCACATTCCACGACAGAAACTTAACCGACGCCATAACAGGGCATTGTTGTGATTTCGCATAGCACCCGCGGCCAGCCACCGCCAGTGAATACCAAAGAGGATACGCCTGCAGTCAGCTGCAACATAAACACAGCGGAAATAAGCACATTGCACAGCAAAAAATAAGAACACCTGAATGTTAACAATCTAAAATAACCCCCATCCCCACCCCGTATACCACCTAAAACTAGCGGCATACCTGATTCCCTAACAACAAAACACCCTAAGGGCTAACAATCCCAACTATGGCGGAGAGCCCAATAACATACTCCACCAGTACCAACTAAGGTCAAATTCCTATATCCACTAAGGGGGCCAAGAATTTAATGACCATAAGACAGGAAAATCCCCCAGCTAAACTCAAAACAAAACCAATCCCCCCCTAGACCTTTACCCCCACCCCAACTGAGCACCCGTTAACCCCTTGAGGACTGTATGGCAGAACAACCACCGAGATCATAAGGCCCAAAATAAGCATAAAGGCAACCTCCACCAATCGCCCGTCCACAAAGCCACCCCCTCCCAGTAAAGGCCCGTAAGGGCCGCAGATAGCCCTCCGTAAATCACATAGAAGCACATTACAAACAGTGGCGCACTGACTTAGCTGAGAAATCCGAGACAGGAGTGCAATCAGCAGCCATTGCTCCCCCATTTGAAAAGTGTCCCTCCAGCCAAACTGACATCTTGCAGGGAATCATACGGAACATAACCACAAACAACTATACATCCCTCCCAAGACAACATAACAATAACATATCGAGCATAAACTAAGCAGTATACTTGCAAGTAGGGAAATCAAACACATAAGTTCAATCAGCAGCAAGCGCTCGCCGTGCCGGAAAGCGTCCGTCCAGCCACATTGATGCTTCGCGAGGGGTCGTGAAGAATTTTGTTTCCCCATCCGAGACCACCCGCAGTTTAGACGGAAAGAGCATGGCATAGGGGATATTCAATTCACGCAGCCTGCGTTTCACAGGGACAAACTGCGCTCTATCCTTCTGGACATCGACAGCAAAATCCGGAAAGACTGACACTGGGGAACCTTTCCACTTAAGGGGACCCTTGGTGCGGGCCAGTCTCAGAATCACATCTCTATCCCGGTAGTGGAGGAGCTTGGCAATAAATGTACGGGGAGGTGCCCCTGGAGGTAATGGGCGCATCGGGACCCTATGGGCGCGTTCCACTGCGAAATGTGAAGTGAACTCCTCCGCTCCAAATACATCCAACAGCCAGCGTTCAAGAAATTTTTCAGGGGAAGCACCCTCTTCTTTCTCCGGGAGTCCGACGAAACGGACATTGTTTCGCCGCAATCTCCCCTCCATATCCGTCATCTTTCTATGTACATCCATCATCTGGGACTCCAGAGCAGAAGTGCGTCTACCGAGAGGCGTAACAGTGTCTTCCAGCGTGGAGGTGCGCGTCTCAACCTCACCAACCCTCTCTCGCACCCGCTGAAGGTCCTGGTGTATAATGGATAAATCCGACTGGACCTGACCGATCCTGTCGGCCAAGCGGGCTTCACTGGCCGTGACCGCATCCAGCACCCTCTGCAGAGCAGCATCGGCGGCATCCGCAGATGAGGAGCCAGCCGACGGGGAGGGCGGCGCTGAGGTCGACTGCACCTCCCCACCCTGTTGGGACCGCGTCGGCGGATTTCTGACATACTTTTCTAACTTCGCCGCGGCCGCGGCAGACTGATGCGGCTTGACCATTATGGCCGATCGGGCAGCAGGAGGCAAGAATATATGAAATAGTATATCAAGAACTGTCCAGGGACGGCCAAGGAATAACTGAATGTAGTATATCAGAATTATCCAGTCGCTGCTTACGGGTAAGTATAGTATACCAGAACTGTTCAGTGACCGTGTATAATACCGGGAGCCTCAGTTAGCACAGAATAAATATTTGCGGGAGGATATATAGAAATCTTTCCTTCCCTCTCAGCATATGAGGCACAATAAATTGAAGGGAAGTGTGTGCTGGGAGGCTGGGGTTGACCAGCGTGTTACAGGGTGTTACAGGATCTGCAGGGGTTAACTGCACTGCTCCCTATCCTGATGGAGCAAAGCTCAACTAGGCATCAGTATTAGTATTATGGGGAGGGCACAGGCACTTATAAATTCAGCCGTGCCGTGTACCTCCTCCCCAGCGGCAGAGCACAGTGCAGGAGCCGGAGGGCACAAGCCGGGGCCGCCGGAGCGAGCAGGGAGAGAGAGCGGCGGCGGGTCACGTGGTGCTGCAGCGGCCGGGGGAGAGTTCGCCCGCCGGAGCACAGCAGGAGAGGCGCCACAGAGGGGAAGCCGCGGACCCGGCGAGGACGGGAGCAGGTCTCGGTGCGGGATGACGGGAGCCGGATGCAGGTCTCTGTGGCGGCAGCAGGAAGCCGCGGACCCGGCAATCAGTGCCCAGGACGGGAGCCCGGTGGAGGTGACAGCAGGTCTCAGTAGGGAAGACGGGAGGCGGGTGCAGGTCTCTGTGCGGGCAGCAGGATGTCAGCTACCCACGTGTAGTAGCAGGCCCGGGGCCCCCCGCACACCGCAGTCACTCTAATTCAGAGGGTAGTTTGCTGGCAAGTCTCCAAGCGGGCCAGGGGTACCCCTACACTATAATGCTGATATTGGGGTGGATTGCAGGCCCAGGGGGGGACACAGGATATTGGTGCAGGAGTTTAATAGCTGGAGAGACACACAGTCTGTGTGCTACTCCATGTCCGTCGAAGCCACGCCCCTCCAGCGAAGAATTCTTGCAACTTCCGTCATTGCCCTCCTGCTTCTTGTGCCGCCCTGTCTGTTTACGTGGGCGACTGCCGTGATGTTGTCCGACTGGATCAACACCGACTGACCCTGAAGCAGAGGCCTTGCCTGACTTAGGGCATTGTAAATGGCCCTTAGTTCCAGGATATTTATGTGAAGTGACGTTTCCATGCTTGACCACAAGCCCTGGAAATTTCTTCCCTGTGTGACTGCTCCCCAGCCTCTCAGGCTGGCATCCGTGGTCACCAGGACCCAATCCTTAATGCCGAATCTGCGGCCCTCTAGGAGATGAGCACTCTGTAACCACCACAGGAGAGACACCCTTGTCCTTGGAGACAGGGTTATCCGCTGATGCATTTGAAGATGCGATCCGGACCATTTGTCCAGCAGATCCCACTGAAAAGTTCTTGCGTGGAATCTGCCGAATGGAATCGCTTCGTAAGAAGCCACCATCTTTCCCAGGACCTTTGTGCATTGATGCACTGACACCTGGCCTGGTCTTAGGAGGTTCCTGACTAGGTCGGATAACTCCCTGGCTTTCTCCTCCGGGAGAAACACCTTTTTCTGTACTGTGTCCAGAATCATCCCTAGGAACAGCAGACGTGTCGTCGGAATCAGCTGCGATTTTGGAATATTTAGAATCCAACCGTGCTGTCGTAGTACTATTTGAGATAGTGCTACTCCGACCTCTAACTGTTCTCTGGACCTTGCCCTTATCAGGAGATCGTCCAAGTAAGGGATAATTAAGACGCCTTTTCTTCGAAGAAGAATCATCATTTCGGCCATTACCTTGGTAAAGACCCGGGGTGCCGTGGACAATCCAAACGGCAGCGTCTGAAACTGATAATGACAGTTCTGTACCACAAACCTGAGGTACCCTTGGTGAGAAGGGCAAATTGGGACATGGAGGTAAGCATCCTTGATGTCCAGAGACACCATATAGTCCCCTTCTTCCAGGTTCGCTATCACTGCTCTGAGTGACTCCATCTTGAACTTAACCTTCTTATGTAAGTGTTCAAGGATTTCAGATTTAAAATGGGTCTCACCGAGCCGTCCGGCTTCGGTACCACAAACAGCGTGGAATAATACCCCTTTCCCTGTTGTAGGAGGGGTACCTTGATTATCACCTGCTGGGAATACAGCTTGTGAATGGCTTCCAATATCGCCTCCCTGTCGGGGGGGAGACGTTGGTAAAGCAGACTTCAGGAACCGGCGAGGGGGAGACGTCTCGAATTCCAATTTGTACCCCTGAGATACTACCTGCAGGATCCAGGGGTCCACTTGCGAGTGAGCCCACTGCGCGCTGAAAATCTTGAGACGGGCCCCCACCGTGCCTGAGTCCGCTTGTAAGGCCCCAGCGTCATGCTGAGGACTTGGCAGAAGCGGGGGAGGGCTTCTGTTCGTGGGAAGAGGCTGTCTGCTGCAGTCTTTTTCCCCTTCCTCTGCCCCGGGGCAGATATGAGTGGCCTTTTGCCCGCTTGCCCTTATGGGGACAGAAAGGACTGAGCCTGAAAAGACGGTATCTTTTTCTGCTGCGAGGTGACTTGGGGTAAAAAGGTGGATTTCCCGGCCGTTGCCGTGGTCACCAAGTCCGATAGACCGACCCCAAATAACTCCTCCCCTTTATACGGCAATACTTCCATATGCCGTTTGGAATCCGCATCCCCTGACCACTGTCGCGTCCATAATCCTCTTCTGGCAGAAATGGACATCGCACTTACTCTTGATGCCAGAGTGCAAATATCCCTCTGTGCATCTCGCATATATAGAAACGCATCTTTTAAACGCTCTATAGTCAATAATATATTGTCCCTGTCCAGGGTATCAATATTTTCAGTCAGGGAATCCGACCAAGCCACCCCAGCACTGCACATCCAGGCTGAGGCGATTGCTGGTCGCAGTATAATACCAGTATGTGTGTATATACTTTTTAGGACATTTTCCAGCTTCCTATCAGCTGGTTCCTTGAGGGCGGCCGTATCAGGAGACGGTAACGCCACTTGTTTTGATAAGCGTGTGAGCGCCTTATCCACCCTAGGGGGTGTTTCCCAGCGCGCCCTAACCTCTGGCGGGAAAGGGTATAATGCCAATAATTTTTTAGAAATTAGCAGTTTTTTATCGGGGGAAACCCACGCTTCATCACACACCTCATTTAATTCATCTGATTCAGGAAAAACTACGGGTAGTTTTTTCACACCCCACATAATACCCTTTTTTGTGGTACTTGTAGTATCAGAAATGTTCAAAACCTCCTTCATTGCCGTGATCATGTAACGTGTAGCCCTACTGGAAAATACGTTTGTTTCTTCACCGTCGACACTAGAGTCAGTGTCCGTGTCTGTGTCTGTATCGACTTGATGTAACGGGCGCTTTAGAGCCCCTGACGGTGTTTGAGACGCCTGTATTAACTGATTATCCGGCTGTCTCATGTCGTCAACAGACTTTTGTAAAGTGCTGACACTATCACGTAATTCTTTCCATAAGATCATCCAGTCAGGTGTCGACTCCCTAGAGGGTGACATCACTAACACAGGCAATTGCTCCGCCTCCACACCATTTTCCTCCTCATACATGTCGACACAACGTACCGACACACCGCACACACACAGGGAATGCTCTGATAGAGGACAGGACCCCACTAGCCCTTTGGGGAGACAGAGGGAGAGTTTGCCAGCACACACCAGAGCGCTATATATATACAGGGATAACCTTATATAAGTGTTTTTCCCTAATATAGCTGCTGTATATCTTTATATGCCAATTTTATGCCCCCCCTCTCTTGTTTTACCCTGTTTCTGTAGTGCAGGACTGCAGGGGAGAGTCAGGGAGCCTTCCTCCAACGGAGCTGTGAGGAAAAAATGGCGCCAGTGTGCTGAGGAGATAGGCTCCGCCCCCTTTTCGTCAGCCTTTCTCCCGCTTTTTTATTGTAATTTAGGCAGGGGTTAAATACATCCATATAGCCCAGGAGCTATATGTGATGTATTTTTAGCCAAAAAAAGGTATTTCTATTGCGTCTCAGGGCGCCCCCCCCCCAGCGCCCTGCACCCTCAGTGACCGGAGTGTGAAGTGTGCTGAGAGCAATGGCGCACAGCTGCGGTGCTGTGCGCTACCTTAATGAAGACAGGACGTCTTCTGCCGCCGATTTTCCGGACTCTTCAGTCTTCTGGCTCTGTAAGGGGGACGGCGGCGCGGCTCCGGGACCCATCCATGGCTGGGCCTGTGATCGTCCCTCTGGAGCTAATGTCCAGTAGCCTAAGAAGCCCAATCCACTCTGCACGCAGGTGAGTTCGCTTCTTCTCCCCTTAGTCCCTCGATGCAGTGAGCCTGTTGCCAGCAGGTCTCACTGAAAGTAAAAAACCTACTTTAAACTTTTTCTCTAAGCAGCTCAGGAGAGCCACCTAGATTGCACCCTTCTCGTTCGGGCACAAAATCTTAACTGAGGCTTGGAGGAGGGTCATAGGGGGAGGAGCCAGTGCACACCAGGTAGTCCTAAAGCTTTTTACTTTGTGCCCAGTCTCCTGCGGAGCCACTATTCCCCATGGTCCTTACGGAGTCCCCAGCATCCACTTAGGACGTTAGAGAAAACTTGTTTAATCACCTTCTGACGCTTGAACCTAGCTGGTTTCTTAGGAGGAACGGATGGCTCGGGATCATCCGTAATCTGCAGAATTAACTTAATAGCCTCCAAAAGATCAGGAACATCCACATGTGAACTACCCTCCCCATCAGCCGTATCTGAGTCAGAACCTGTGGGGTCAGTGTATGCGCTGTCTTCATCAGACGAGGTGTCAGTGACAGCAGTGGATTGCGAGGAGACGAGCGCTCGCTTAGAGGACCTCTTGGTCTTAGGCGAGCGATGGTCAGACTTTTTAGTAGTCAGGGACTGGTTCAACTTCTTTAATTGAGCAGATAAATCGTCCGCCCACGGCGGGTTAGCTGCAGGGACCACATACGGTTGTACCTGCATTGGGGGTCCCATAGGGGGTGTTAGTTTATGAACTAGCGTATGCAGAAGCGTGGAAAAAGCGGCCCACGGAGGGTCAGTATGTGCCACAGTCCCACTGGGGGGCAAGGAGCCCCCAGAACCAGAGCCCACAGCTGCTATATTCTCCCCATATGTGCCTGTGGCTTCAGCAACACCAGCAGTGTGTTCCGCCCCAGAACCGTTACCCTCAGAAGCAAACATGATATAACTTGCAGTGTGAGGTAACACAGTACAATTATTAGCAGCACTATATCCCTAAACTCAAACCCCTGCGCAGTGTAGCCAGCACCAGCAGAGATAAAGGAGAGATATGGTGACTAAATCACAGAGAAAAATACGTAATACAGTATATCTTTGTGAAAATCCTATATTAAATAACACCTGACGCACCAAGCCACCTCAGGTTATAGAATATAGGGATAGCAAGTTGAGTGAAAGACACGAGATGGACACCACTCAGCTATCAATGCACACACAAATAGTCACAGTTTGTACAATGCAGAGGTTATTACAGACAATAATACTGCACTGGACTAGCTTACACAGCTATATAGTCAATAGATATAACACTACACAGTAAGAAACTGGATGTATATCACAGGGTAATTGTACTATAAACCCCTGACTAAATGCACTCTTTCTTACTAACACTGACTAAAAAGGCAGGTAGAATACTTAAGTGTCATGTAAAGGCACAGCGCTGACAACCAGGCGGCTTTACATAGGAGGATTTGCCCAAGCAGTCCCAGGAACAGTGAGCTGAGGAGTAATGGCGCCGCAGACACTGACAGGGAGTGAGGAAAAGACAGAGATGCAGCTCCAGGGCGGGAACACTTGCTGGAAATGGCGCCCTGGGGCTGGGGGAGGGGCTTCAGGTCTAAGCCTTATCCCCCTTGCTGGCAAAACCACCGGGTACTGTGGGCGATATTAAAATCGGTTTTAAGAGAAAACCTGACCTGCGCCCATGCCCTGGTGATCTAGTGGGATCGCCTGTATCCACAGTGTCCACCGCCAGCGCGCGCGGCCCGCCTCCCACTGACCGCGCCGGATCGCGAGCGGGACCCACTTACCACCTCCCGAAGCGCGGCCACGCGATCCTGGAGAGCCCCAGCCGTGTGTGTCTAACATGAAGAAAACCGGAGCCTCCGCTGTAGGTACCCGGCAACCAGGGCTCGGGAGTGTACAGCGCCGCTGGGGAGAGCTGGAGCTGCAGCACTGAATGTCACAAGACATTTACCACCGCTGCTGCCCTTGAAGTCTTCACTTTTTACCTCATAAAAAGCTTTTCTCAGGGCTGCTTGGAGCAGTCCCTCTGTTAAGTGCCTGCTTACTGCAGCACCAACTAACAAAACTGAGCTCCTGTGCTGGGAGGCGAGGTGATATAGGAGGCGGCGCTGTGCATTCTGGGAACAGTCAAAGCTTTGAGCCTGTTGGTGCCTCGGATCAAGATCCTACTCTACACCCCACTGTCCAGACTTGTGGAGCCCAGTGTACCCCGCAGCAGAAACAAGTATTGAAAATCAGCACATCATTCCATTTCTTTTTCTTTTTTTTTGTAGCATTACATTTTATATGAATACATGCACCCTCCAAGAAAGGAGAAGGCTAAAGCTGGCTACACACTAGACGATATGTCATCCGATCTGGCAGCTCACACCGACATATCAGGTACATCATATAGTGTGTACCCGCTATGTCGCTGACGATGTGCACTCCCACGCATTGTCAGCAACATCCTCTGTCGCCCCTGCATGTCGAATGTAGCCACCATCAGCAAGTATGTATGCACTTGCCAATGCTGCCGCCCCCCCCACCGGGTCCCATCGCCCACGATATTGCTGGGTACACACATTGTGTAGCGTACCCAGCTTAACAGGAGACTGGGAATCCATGAAACAAAATTAAAGATATAAAATAACAAAAAACATGATTGTTATTATTAGCATTAATATACTGTATAGTGTGCCACAAAATTCCATAGCATTTTACCGAGCAAGCTTACAAGCAGGAAAGGCATAGTATAAAACTACAATGGTAACATAAATATAATTATGTGTATATGTAACGGCAAAGTTACAAGAACTAAACAGGAAAGATGAACAAGAGAGGGGGAACCATGCCTAAGAGCTTACAGTCAAAAGGGGAGAGGTACTGTAGGAATGGTAGTGCTTGATAGACAAAAAGTAGCACGGAGTGGGTAGGGACTACATGGTGGTCTGGTAAGTTTAAGTCAATAATCAGTGAGTTTAGAAGGATTTTAAAGAGTTTAATTTAAATTTTAAGGAGTTTAAAGTTGAGGCAAGAGAAACAAGGGTAGAATATTAAAGAGACAGGAAGAGTTCTATATGTTCGGGAGGAGGGAGTGAGAGGTGGCAATTAGTGAGGAGAAAAAGATGGACACCAGCTGACTGTAGTGGGCAATTGGGAGAACGGAGGGAAATGAGGTTGGTAATGTAGGTGGGAGTGGAGAGTGTAACAGCATTGAGATGATGGGGAGGAGTTTATAATAAGAATTTACTTACCGATAATTCTATTTCTCGTAGTCCGTAGTGGATGCTGGGGACTCCGTCAGGACCATGGGGTTTAGCGGCTCCGCAGGAGACAGGGCACAATAATAAAAGCTTTAGGATCAGGTGGTGTGCACTGGCTCCTCCCCCTATGACCCTCCTCCAAGCCTCAGTTAGGATACTGTGCCCGGACGAGCGTGCATAATAAGGAAGGATATTGAATCCCGGGTAAGACTCATACCAGCCACACCAATCACACCGTACAACCTGTGATCTGAACCCAGTTAACAGTATGATAACAACGAAGGAGCCTCTGCAAAGATGGCTCACAACAAGAATAACCCGATTTTTGTAACAATAACTATGTACAAGTATTGCAGACAATCCGCACTTGGGATGGGCGCCCAGCATCCACTACGGACTACGAGAAATAGAATTATCGGTAAGTAAATTCTTATTTTCTCTAACGTCCTAAGTGGATGCTGGGGACTCCGTCAGGACCATGGGGATTATACCAAAGCTCCCAAACGGGCGGGAGAGTGCGGATGACTCTGCAGCACCGAATGAGAGAACTCCAGGTCCTCCTCAGTCAGGGTGTGCCCCTGACCAAGTAGCATCTCGGCAAAGTTGTAAAGCCGAGACCCCTCGGGCAGCCGCCCAAGATGAGCCCACTTCCTTGTGGAATGGGCTTTTACTGATTTTGGCTGTGGCAAGCCTGCCACAGAATGTGCAAGCTGAATTGTACTACAAATCCAGCGAGCAATCGTCTGCTTAGAAGCAGGAACACCCATCTTGTTGGGTGCATACAGGCTAAACAGCGAGTCAGATTTTCTGACTCCAGTCGTCCTGGAAACATATATTTTCAGGGCCCTGACAACGTCAAGTAACTTGGAGTCCTCCAAGTCCCTAGTAGCCGCAGGTACCACAATAGGTTGGTTCATGTGAAAAACAGAAAACACCTTAAGGAGAAATTGAGGACGAGTCCTCAATTCTGCCCTGTCAGAATGAAAAATTAAGTAAGGGCTTTTATATGATAAAGCCGCCCATTCTGACACACTCCTGGCTGAAGCCAGGGCTAATAGAATCTTCACCTTCCATGTGAAATATTTTAATTCCACAGTGGTGAGTGGATCAAACCAATGTGACTTTAGGAAACTCAAAACAACATTGAGATCCCAAGGTGCCACTGGGGGCACCAAAGGAGGCTGTATATGCAGTACCCCTTTTACAAACGTCTGAACTTCAGGCACTGAAGCCAGTTCTTTCTGGAAGAAATTCGACAGGGTCGAAATTTGAACCTTAATGGACCCTAATTTTAGGCCCATAGACAGTCCTGTTTTCAGGAAATGTAGGAAACGACCCAGTTGGAATTCCTCTGTAGGGACCTTCTTGGCCTCACACCACGCAACATATTTTCGCCAAATGCGGTGAAAATGTTTTGCGGTTACATCCTTCCTGGCTTCGACCAGGGTAGGGATGACTTCATCTGGAATGCCCTTTCAGGATCCGGCGTTCAACTGCCATGCCGTCAAACGCAGCAGCGGTAAGTCTTGGAACAGACAAAGCCCCTGCTGGAGCAGGTCCTCTCTTAAAGGTAGAGGCCACGGTTCTTCCGTGAGCATCTCTTGAAGTTCCGGGTACCAAGTCCTTCTTGACCCATCCGGAACCACGAGTATCGTTCTTACTCATCTCCTTCTTATGATTCTCAGTACTTTTGGTATGAGATGCATAGGAGGGAACACATACCCTGACTGGTACACCCACAGTGTTACCAGAGCGTCCACCGCTATTGCCTGAGGGTCCCTTGACCTGGCGCAATATCTGTCTAGTTTTTTGTTCAGGCGGGACGCCATCATGTCCACCTTTGGTTTTTCCCAACGGTTTACAATCATGTGGAAGACTTCCCGCTGAAGTCCCCACTCTCCCGGGTGGAGGTTATGCCTGCTGAGGAAGTCTGCTTCCCAGTTTTCCACTCCCGGAATTAACACTGATGAGAGTATTATCACATGATTTTTTGCCCAGCGAAGAATCCTTGCAGTTTCTGCCATTTCCCTCCTGCTTCATGTGCCGCCCTGTCTGTTTACGTGGGCGACTGCCGTGATGTTGTCCCACTGGATCAATACCGGCTGACCTTGAAGCAGAGGTCTTGCTAAGCTTAGAGCCTTGTAAATTGCCCTTAGCTCCAGTATATTTATGTGGAGAGAAGTCTCCAGACTTGATCACACTCCCTGGAAATTTTTTCCTTGTGTGACTGCTCCCCAGCCACTCAGGCTGGCATCCGTGGTCACCAGGACCCAGTCCTGAATGTCGAATCTGCGGCCCTTTCATAGATGAGCACTCTGCAGCCACCGCAGAAGAAAACACCCTTGTCCTTGGAGACAGGGTTATCCGCTGATGCATCTGAAGATGCGATCCGGACCATTTTCCCAGCAGATTCCACTGAAAGGTTCTTGCGTGAAATCTACCGAATGGGATCGCTTTGTAAGAAACCACCATTTTTCACAGGACCCTTGTGCAATGATGCACTGATACCTTTCCTGGTTTTAGGAGGTTCCTGACTAGCTCGGATAACTCCCTGGCTTTCTTCTCCGGGAGAAAACATCCTTTTCTGGACTATGTCCAGAATCATTCCTAGGAACATTAGACGTGTCGTCGGAAAAGCTGCGATTTTGGAATATTTAGAATCCACTCGTGCTGTCGTAGAACTACTTGAGATAGTGCTACTCCGACCGCCAACTGTTCTCTGGACCTTGCCCTTATCAGGAAAGCGTCCATATTTCTTTTAGGAAGAATCATCATTTCGGCCATTACCATGGTAAAGACCCGGGGTGCCGTGGACAATCCAAACGGCAGCGTCTGAACTGATAGTGACAGTTCTGTACCACGAACCTGAGATACCCTTGGTGAGAAGGGCAAAATTTGGACATGTAGGTAAGCGTCCCTGATATCCAGTGACACCATATCGTCCTGGTTCGCTATCACTGCTCTGAGTGACTCCATCTTGATTTGAACCCTTGTATGTAATTGTTCAAATCTTTTAGATCTCACCGAGCCGTTTGGCTTCAGTACCACAATATAGTGTGGAATAATACCCCTTCCCTTGTTGTAGGAGGGGTACATTGATTATCACCTGCTGGGAATATAGCCTGTGAATTTTTTCCCAATACTGCCTCCCTGTCGGAGGGAGACGTTGGTAAAGCAGACTTCAGGAACTTGTGAGGGGAAGACGTCTCGAATTTCCAATGTACACCTGGGATACTACGTGTAGGATCCAGGAGTCCACTTGCGAGTGAGCCCACTGCGTGCTGAAACTCTTGAGATGACCCCCCACCGCACCTGAGTCCGCTTGTATGGCCCCAGCGTCATGCTGCGGACTTGGCAGAAGCTGTGGAGGACTTCTGTTCCTGGGAATGGGCTGCCTGCTGCAGTCTTCTTCCCTTTCCTCTAACCCTGGGCAGATATGACTGGCCTTTTGCCCGCCTGCCTTTATGGGTACGAAAGGACTGAGACTGAAAAGACTGTGTCCTTTTCTGCTGAGATGTGACTTGGGGTAACAAAAGTGAATTTTCCAGCTGTTGCCATGGCCACCAGGTCCGATGGACCGCCCCTTTATACGGCAATACTTCCATGTGCCGTCTGGAATCTGCATCACCTGACCACTGTCGTGTCTATAAACATCGTCTGACAGATATGGACATCACATCTACTCTTGATGCCAGAATGCAAATATCCCTCTGTGCATCTCGCATATATAGAAATGCATCCTTAAAATGCTCTATAGTCAATAAAATATTGTTCCTGTCAAGGGTATCAATATTTTCAGTCAGGAAATCCGACCAAGCCCCCCCAGCGCTGCACATCCAGGCTGAGGCGATTGCTGGTCGTAGTATAACACCAGTATGTGTGTATATACTTTTTAGGATATTTTTCAGCTTCCTATCAGCTGGCTCCTTGAGGGCGGCCGTATCTGGAGACGGTAACGCCACTTGTTTTTATAAGCGTGTGAGCGCCTTATCCACCCTAAGGTGTGTTTTCCAACTCGCCCTCACTTCTGGCGGGAAAGGGTATACCTCAAATAATTTTCTATCGGAGGAAACCCACGTATCATCACACACTTTAATTTATCTGATTCAGGAAAAACTACAAGTAGATTATTCCCACCCTACATAATACCCTTATTTGTGGTACTTGTAGTATCAGAAATATGTAACACCTCCTTCATTGCCCTTAACATGTAACGTGTGGCCCTAAAGGAAAATACGTTTGTTTCTTCACCGTCGACACTGAAGTCAGTGTCCGTGTGAGGTAAATGGGCGTTTTTACAAGCCCCTGACGGTGTCTGAGACGCCTGGACAGGTACTAATTTGTTTGCCGGCCGTCTCATGTCGTCAACCGACCTTGCATCGTGTTGACATTATCACGTAGTTCCTAAATAAGCTATCCATTCCGGTGTCGACTCCCTAGAGAGTGACATCACCAATACAGGCAATTTGCTCCGCCTCCTCACCAACATCGTCCTCCTACATGTCGACACACACGTACCGACACACAGCACACACACAGGGAATGCTCTGATAGAGGACAGGACCCCACTAGCCCTTTGGGGAGACAGAGGGAGAGTTTGCCAGCACACACCAAAAACGCTATAATTATACAGGGACAACCCCTTATACAAGTGTTTTCCCTTATAGCATTTTCACATATGTAATCATATCGCCACATAAGTGCCCCCCCTCTCTTTTTTAACCCTGTTTCTGTAGTGCAGTGCAGGGGAGAGCCTGGGAGCCTTCCTCACAGCAGAGCGGAGCAGGAAAATGGCGCCGTGTGCTGAGGAGAATAGGCCCCGCCCCCTAAAACGGCGGGCTCTTCTCCCGGAGTTTGTGAGATCTGGCAGGGGTTAAATACATCCATATAGCCTCAAGGGCTATATGTGATGTATTTTAGCCATAAAAAAGGTATAATACGGGGGGCGTGGCCTGGAGGCTGAACTGAAAGGCAGCACATTCTGTGAGCCCCTCAGAGATCAAGGAGTTTTGCCCTTAAAAAATCACTCCCTGCCTGAGAAAACCCCTCCAAACTTGTTCCCCCTGACGGAGGGAACATTCACCGGTGGTGGGGTAGTGCTGCGGAATCGGGGAGCCGGTCTCCCGGCTCCTGCGGGTTGCGGCCTACCCACCACTCAGAAGCCGGGGCCTAAATTTTGGAGTCTCCAGCGGCGGGCCGTACGGAGTCTCAGCCCCATCCCTAAAGTACCCTCAAGTGCCCTGACGCAGACCCCCTGGGAGCTGACTTACGTCTCCCCATACTGACAGGACGGGGGAGGTGGCGGAAGAACGGGGAACTGGCCGGGGTGCGGACGCCGGGGATCAGGAGCTCCGGAGACGGCGGCCATTTTAGACCTCTGACCCTGAAACGGAACGGCGGACTCGGGACCCGGCGGCCTCCACTACATCCAGAGGTGAGCTGATCCCCCAACACACTCTCCCCCCTACCGCTGCATGTACTTCACACCAGCGGGCGGACACTGTTAGATTCTCCGTGCTGAACGCCGGAGGGGGACACAGCACCGCAGCAACACCGCACCTGCACCAACTTCTCTCTGAGGCTGGTCCTCAGTCCCAGCCCTGCAGCCTTCTAACCCTCATAAGGGGCATTCATCAGCTACATTAAGCGTGGGGGCTCTTGAGACCCTCTGCCCTCTCCTTGCCTGGCCTGCTAGGTGGCACCCGGCTTGCGGATCTTACCTGGTCGCTGGGGAGCCCCACTCGACGACCATCACGGTTGCCGACGTCTGTCCTCTCCCCCCCCCCTGCCTTAAGGTGCAACTGGGCTAAACAGAGTGCCATCTTCCTGCCACATAAGGGCTCTATATAGGCTCCAACACCCCCCCAGTATTAAACTTTCATATAACTTGCTGAAGCTTTCTGATATTCCCCTTCTGTGCTGGACTTCTCTGTATTATAATATCACAAGCCAGTGAGCGCCATCTCCTGGTCTCTGCCTGCAACTACGCCTGCTATATATATTCCAGTCTCCTATGTTATTATCTAGCAGAGAAATGTGCTGCTGACTGCCTATGGGCGCGACCATGGGGGTCTTGTTCTTGCGAATTCTCAATTCCTGCCTCGTGATGGATCACTAGCTATTTATGCTATTACTCTGATATGCCCTATGACCTCTCTTAATTCCGGGACTGTCACACATCATGCCTAAGTCCAAGGCCAAGAAAAATACGTCTTCTGCGGAAATTTCCTCCTTTATTTCTAAGATGAAGCCTAGTTCCACTAAAATACCGGCCGTCCCTCCGCCCGCCCCGGTTTCAGAATCTGAGGAAGACTCATCTGCCCCAGACCCCTCCATGAAAGATTGCATTTCCTCTATCCTGGCGGAGATGAAGTCGCTGAAACAAGCTTTTCACTCGGAGATCCATAAAGCCATCTCAGGGTTCAAGGCGGAGATATCTGATCTTGGGGCCCGCACTAATGACGCTGAACAGAAAATTGACGAAGTCATTGCTTTCCAGCAGGAACTGGAACACTCAGTCTACGTTATGCAGGAGGATATTTACTTGCTCCAAGACCAACAGGAAGACGCAGATAATCGCGCACGACGTAATAACCTGCGTATTAAACACATTCCGGAGTCGGTGGAACCAGCACAATTGGAAGATTTCCTCCTTAGATTTTTCCAACACCTCCTTCCGGACATCCCGCGGGAACAGTTCCTCCTGGACAGGGCTCACCGGGCCTTGCGCCAAAAACCCTCGACTTCGTCCCCTCCAAGAGACGTAGTTCTACGATGTCATTACTTCAAAACCAAGGAAAAAATTCTAACAGCGGCCCGGAATAGAGACTTGTGTATATTTGACACCCACAAGCTAATGGTGTTTCAGGACTTATCCCCTACCACTCTTAAGAGGCGCTTCGACCTGCGGGAGTACACCCAAATCCTCAGGGAAAACCAAATTCGTTACAGATGGGGTTACCCCTTTGCCCTCATTGTGCAACTCGATGGGAAGAGACTGTTGGCACGTTCGAGGGAGGAGGCTCACCGGCTTCTTTTGAGACTTAACCTTTCCCCCCCGGAATCTGATAAACCTGACTCCACACGGGAAGCTCCAGTTCTTCAACGTACTCCAGTCTCACCCCTCCCGCAACGGGCGCCTCGACGCCTTTGGTTGACAGTCCCGGCAAAAACCTCTGTGAGACATGACCCCTCGTGAACATTTCTTCACAGCTGCACTGCCGGGTTACTATATGTCATTATCTACGGTTTTGTATACTAGCTTAGAGGTTTACGGGTTAATTTTTGCTACAGTGTTCATATATCTGAACATATGTTCTCTTTGTTCATAAGAGTCAAAAATGGTTCATTACGGTTAATTGTTGTTATGTCCCCCCAGGTCGCCTTCCCCCATATGTTTGGTCGGTGGGCCCCTTGATACTCAAAGCCATACCCCCCACCGAGCTAGTATAGTCAGTTTTGAGCATAGGGGAGAATTCCTCTCCCTTAATACCCCATACGGGAGCTCAAACATCCAGACCCGTACGATACGTACAATGGGTCATTGGCTCGGTACGTTATACATGTTCATTTCTTTTCATTTTGCACTGTTCTTTATGTTTCTATCCTCCTTTTTTCCTCTTCTCTCTCTACCCCCCACTCCTCTTCTCTCCCCCGTCCCCCAGGGAGATCATTTATGGGCCCTTTGGGCCATTAGAGTTTTGCTTCCACCTGTGCAATCATGTCTGTTAACATAATATCCTATAATGTGAAGGGTCTCAATAGTCCCCAAAAGAGGACCAAATTATTTCTCTTTTAGAAACAGGTGGGGGGAGATCTGGTATTCCTCCAGGAGACACATTTTAAAGGTACTTCCCACCCTGAATTACGTTCTAGACGCCATCCTGTCGCCATACACGCCTGTGATCACTCCCAGAAGAAAAGAGGGGTCGCCATATTGATCCCCGCTCATCTACACTTAGAATCAGAAAAAATTGTTAGGGACAAGCGCGGAAGGTTCCTCATTATAGTAGGCAAGCTTAATAATGTCCCCATCACCTTGGTCAATATCTACGCCCCCAATGTCAATCAAGCCTCGTTTTTCGCCTCCTTAGATTCTAAAATTGCTCAGTGTAGGAAAGGTGACATTTTAATGGCAGGAGATTTCAACACTATACTCCATCATAGTCTTGATCGCTCCAGCTCCCTGCCAACATCCCAGGCCCATACACATACCCGCAACTCCCGAGCCCTGCAGTCCCTACTTAAAAATCACTTACTCTTCGACTCCTGGAGGGTTGTCGACCCCTTAGTTAAAGATTACACATTCTTTTCCCCAGTGCATAATCTATACACTAGAATTGATATGATTATGGTAGGAAGAGACCTCACTTCTCGAATCCAGAAATGCTGTATTCATCCAATTACGTGGTCTGACCATGCCCCGATATCCTTATCTCTGTCTGGGCTGGCTCGCACTCTTTCCCCCCCCTCTTGGTCCCTTAACGATGCCCTCCTCCAACAGACCGATGTGCCGCAATAAATTACTCAGGCATTGAATGATTATTTTAATGATAACCAAACCCCTGGTATATCGGACATGACCCTGTGGGAGGCGCATAAAGCGGTCCTTAGAGGCCATTTCATTCAGATCGCGGCCAGGCTCACCAAACAGCGCTCCCAAAAGATCTTAGAGCTCTCTGACCAACTCCACCTTCTGGAGGAGGTTCATAAGTCTTCTCTAAACCCTGCCGATTTAGACAAACTACTTAAAGTTAGGGGTGAACTTAATATGCTGTTGTCTCATAAGACTGAACAATGCCTTAGACGCCTCAACCAGATTTATTACGAAAAAGGGGATAAAGCAGATAAAATTTTGGCCAGGAAGTTGAGGGCTCAGATCTCCTCAAAAAATATCTTATCTATTCGCACCAAACAGGGAACACTAACACACGACCCCGACCGCATTCTGGGTGAATTCGAGGAATTTTATAAGCTATTGTATAACACGGAGGCAGTCCCTTCGTCGTCCTCATCGAGATTCGATGAGGGGATCAAATCCCTTTTAGATTAGTGTGACCTACCGTCACTGAGCAGGTCGACAGTCTCTCAATTAGGCTCAGAGATAACTGTGGAAGAGTTAGATAATGCACTTAAAACTCAGAAATCTGGTAAAGCCCCTGGCCCTGACGGGATGTCAATTATGTATTACAAGAAATTTAAAGGGATTCTACTGCCCCATCTCTGTAGGCTCTTCAATGGCTTCCTCAGAGGTAACCCTCTATCACCCCGGGCACTGGAGGCACGCATAGTTTTAATTCATAAACCTGGGAAGGACCCCAACTCCTGTGCTAGCTACCGCCCCATCTCTCTACTAAATAACGACATTAAAATCTTTGCCAAAATTCTTGCCCTGAGACTAAATTCAGTTCTCCCGCGTCTGATCCACGCGGACCAGGTGGGCTTCATCCCAGGCCGACAAGCTAGGGACAATACCCGCAGAACCATTGACTTGGTCCATCTGGTCAATAAAGCTAAATTGCCCTCTGTCCTTCTCTCGCTTGACGCGGAGAAGGCTTTTGATAAAATACTTTGGCCTTTCATGTTCGCTACCTTGCGTAGGTTCGGCCTGGGAGGAAGCCTACTTCAGGGTATACAGGCACTCTACTCCAACCCTTCTGCCAGGGTCCGGGTTAATGGTAAAGACTCTCCCCTCTTCCAAATCAATAACGGTACACGCCAGGGGTGCCCCCTGTCTCTGTTAATTTTTGCCATGACCATCGAACCCTTGGCGTGCATGGTTAGGGCTAATCCTGATATTAAGGGCATCACTGTAGGCGACGAGGAGTTCAAACTGTCATTATTTGCAGACGATGTTCTGTTAACTCTGTCTTCACCTAATATTTCTATCCCCAACCTATTTAAAACCCTATCATTATATTCGCATTATTCGGGATATCGTATTAACTATTCTAAATCGGAGGCCCTCCCTTTGCATCTCAATGAGGATACCAGATCTCTCCTAGCTGCTAACTTTAATTTTGCTTGGCGCTCCAAAAAAATTAAATACCTAGGCGTGTTCATCACAAACTCCTATGACTCCCTATACTCTGAGAACTTTCCAGCCTTATTTAAGTGTATAGAGTCGGACCTTCGGGCATGGGACAAGCAGATTATAGCCTGGTTCGGACGGATAGTCTCAGTAAAGATGAACATCCTACCCAGGCTCTTATACCTGATTCAAACAATTCCCGTACGCATTCCCGCTGAGGCCTTAGGCCGAATGCAGAGACTCTTCCTAAAATTTATATGGTCGGGCAAGCCTCCTAGAATTAGGACCTCTACTTTGGTACGTGACCCACTAGCTGGAGGCAGAGGTTTGCCGGACATTCGTAAATATTACCATGCAACTCACCTGAGCCAGGCTGTCGCCTGGTTTTCCCCAGCGCCCCATCTACCCTGGATTCGAATTGAGCGTCTAGCGGCCGGGGTCTCCACTTTGGTTTCCCTACTAACGCCGACCAAGTCAATCCGGACAATGCAAACATGTCCCCCTCCCACTAAATTTACCTGCTCCCTGTGGTGTTTCTGCATTCGGCATTATGGTTTATCCACTTTCCCCTCGCCCATCACTTCCATTTGGGACAATCAGGAATTCCCCCCTGGTTCCACCTTACGGTCCCACCCATGGTTCCACCTGAGCCCGCGCCCGGGACTGGTGTTTGACTTCATAGAGGGTTCCTCCTGGCGTTCCCTTCAGTCCCTACGGGACAAATATGATATCCCCCAACCTGTATTTTATGAGTATTTACAAATTCGTTCTTTCCTAAGCTCCCTCTCAAAATCCCAAGTCATGCGTCAACTTACCCCCTTGGAACGTTTGTGTATTTATTCTCCTATGCGACAGGGTATTATTTCCATACTTTATGGCTTACTACGTTCTCTGAAGGCAGCGAACATACTTCCCCATGAGCGTAAATGGGAACAGGACCTTGGCCCACCCCCTGCAGAGGACTCATGGGAAATCATCAGGCAAAATGTAGCCCAGTCCTCAATTTCCTCCTTAGTGAAGGAAAATTCCTATAAAGTCTATACTAGATGGTATCGGGTCCCAGCAACACTGCATAAGATTTTTCCCGGGTCATCTCCATTGTGTTGGCGTGGATGTGGCCAGACTGGAGACTTTAAGCACATCTGGTGGTCCTGCCCCAAAATATGCACGTTTTGGGCCCAGGTGGAAACCCTCATTGGTTCCATTTTCCACTCGCAAGTAGCATTGGGCCCTTGGTCGGCCCTCCTGGGCCTACCTCTGCCCAACTTTGACACCCAGGCGAGTAGCCTGGTACTCCAAATTCTACACGCCGCCAGATGTGTGATAGCTAAAAATTGGAAAAAAACCACCACCCCCCCTAGGAGCATGTTGATAGCCAAAATATGGCATATTTCCATGATGGAGAAAATTACGGCCTCCTTACGGGACAGGTCAGAGAAATATAGGAGGATATGGGATCCTTGGTTCACCTATACTACGCCCTCTAATGCCGGAGTGTGATACCCTCCGTCATATGGTTCTCAATAAGCAAACGAAGTAATATACTGTCCACAGTTGTAAAATTGGTAAAGAGTGCAGTTAGGAGGTGCTACCTCCCTTGACATGGCTCTACCTTGTATGTATGTTACTAGGATGATCCCCCACTCTCCCACCCCCCCCCGTCCCCTTTCCCCCCCTCTCTCTTATTCTCTTCTTTTCTCCTTCTATCCTTCTCTTCATTTTTAAGTTTAAACACAGAAAAATTGTTGTCGATATATATATATATGGTAGTGATGATGTACTTCCCTGTTGATGCTACATTTGGTTATTCCCCATGGGATAACGTGTATGTAATTTTGAATATTTCATTTGGAGTCATCATCTCCTGTTTGTCTTGTACCAGCATATTCGACTTCTCTTCAATAAAAATTAAAAAAAAAAAAAAAAAAAAAAAAAAAAAAAAAAGGTATAATACATTGCTGCCCAGGGCGCCCCCCCCAGCGCCCTGCACCCTCAGTGACCGCTGGTATGAAGTGTGCTGACAACAATGGCGCACAGCTGCAGTGCTGTGCGCTACCTTATGAAGACTGAAAGTCTTCTGCCGCCTGTTTCTGGACCTCTGGACCTCTTCAACTTCGGCATCTGCAAGGGGGGTCGGCGGCACGGCTCCGGGACGAACCCCAGGGTGAGACCTGTGTTCCGACTCCCTCTGGAGCTAATGGTGTCCAGTAGCCTAAGAAGCAAATCCATCCTGCACGCAGGTGAGTTTACTTCTCTCCCCTAAGTCCCTCGTAGCAGTGAGCCTGTTGCCAGCAGGACTCACTGAAAATAAAAAACCTAACTTAAACTTTTATTCTAAGCAGCTCAGGAGAGCCACCTAGATTGCACCCTTCTCGGCCGGGCACAAGAATCTAACTGAGGCTTGGAGGAGGGTCATAGGGGGAGGAGCCAGTGCACACCACCTGATCCTAAAGCTTTTATTATTGTGCCCTGTCTCCTGCGGAGCCGCTAAACCCCATGGTCCTGACGGAGTCCCCAGCATCCACTTAGGACGTTAGAGAAAATGAGTTTTGCGATAGATAGGAAGACAGTGGAGATTTTGGCTGATAGATGAGAGAAAATATCTGCATATAAGGAAGACCAGTCTGGCAGCAGTGTTACAGGTTTCTAACATCAGTCATTTGCTCCTTATATCTATGCACAACATGCCAGTCATGTACCGCTTCCAAATCATGTACAAGCTAGGTGGCCTCACTGCACATTGCAAGCCCAGAATAATCAAGATCTCCAACAGATAAATTACAGGAGAGACTTTCTGAATATTTCTTATTGCAAATTGTTAGCATTCTAAAGTATGCCCGATACACTGCACTGTAAAATATAAACAACTGTAGTCATGTATCCTGAGCTTTCGCATAGGTTTTCATAAAAACATAACACAGGCTCTTAATATAGAGTTGAGCTAAATTAGAAATAGAAGTTTCCTTTATGTCCTATAGGTGACATGGAATAGCCCTTCTGCAGTTTCATCCAGTGATATTGCATCACACTACAGGCATCCTACCACATGGTATATTTTAGGGACTGTCTCCTCATTTATTGTTAGCATGTATCCATCCACATGGTTAAGCTTGATAATATCACTGAGCACCACCAATGCTGAGCATACGCTGTTCAATAATTGGTCCAATCCGCTGTTAATCAGCTAATTGGGTCAGATAACGAAAAATACATTGCTGCAAACGAACAGTAATTATTGATCTGTTGGACATGGACAATCATTAGTGTGAAATGGCACCCCCAAACAAAAGCTGTGCTACACTGGAAAGGTCCACCTACATACATGCTAGGCACATGCCTACTGCAACTTAATTACCTCTTCCATCCTACTCAAATTTGGCTTAAAATGTACTTGTTTGTGTAATAGTGTCAGTTCTACAGGGTTACTACATTTGGTCATTATTATTTTTTTATAGGTGAGTGATAACATTATTTAGGAGACTGCAATATGATCTTTGTAAGGTTTGGGTGACCGGCGTTTGGGATCCCGCCGGTCACTATACAGACGCTGGGATCCCGATGTTTAGATTGCCGGCAGGGGGATGTGTGCTCGCCACAGGTTCTTTTCCCACTTTTTGGCATGGGCACCCATGAGTGGGTATAGTCCCTGTTAGTCGGCATGCTGACCGTTGGGCTCTGAACCTGGTGAAATCCCAGCGTCGGTATAGTGACCGGCGGTCTGTCACATAACTACACATTTAGTAGTACATGGCTGCACAAAGCTAATATCTGACCACTTCTGGAGGGAGACAACACATTTTGTCATCGGCGCAATGTTTTTAATCTGTACATTTTACTTGTCCCCTACAGACGGTAGAGGCAGCAATTTTATAGGATGTACCAATAATCATAAGACCTGCCTCATTGTACACAAACGATGTGTGTGCTCTTCAAAGTACATGTTCAGTCATAAGTAAACTTATGTAAGTAGTCTCCAGAAGAGTGGAGAGCCTTTAAAAAGAACCCTATAGGAGACAAGTTTCTTATCTGCTGTCAAATTCTATGGGTACGATTCAATTCAGTGACAGTTGATTAGTGCCGGGAATTAGTTCCCGGCGCTATTCAGTACAGCGCAGTGGTAAATCAGAGAATGCCCATTCTCCCGGACTAAACAGGGTGTTTTGTCGGGAGAACAAGTGCCCAGCGCGACACTGTTTCCGCCGCGCTAAGGGCAGAAATCACCTTCGCCGGCACTTTTGTCGGATTTCTGCTCGCAACCCTCTGGGGGATGTTGCAACCTTCGTTGGGTGTCACATGGCGCTGTATTGAATAGCGCCAGGAGCTAATTCCCAGCGCTACTCAACTGTCACTGAATTGAATCATGCCCTATGTTTCTACGTCTATGCAAGAACTAATTGTACCTCTATTTTTACTTGCTACAAATGCAGGAAGGCCATGTGCAGCACTTGTTGGGAGGGAGTTCTCTTAAACTGCCCTGGCATGGAACTTGGGGTACGGACATATGGTTTACGGAATATAATTTTTTTCACCTGTGTTTGGATAGCGAGTCTCATACAACAGTAATTCTCCTGGTCCCCAGTTAAAACCAATATGACGGTTTCGCTGCCCAAGTCCGGGAATGGTCTAAAAAGAAAAAGGCATATAGGTAGGAACAGTTAATATATGGAATAGACTGTTAAATGAATCCTAATCCCTAACACACAGGAACTAGACTAAAAATGTATTGTGTACTCATTGATAAATCCCTAATCCCTTTCTCTGAGACTAATGTGGGAGAGTCCAGGAGTGACAGCCTTAGGTGTTTATTTACGAAGCAACATGTTATAAAACCCAGCAATGTTTTTACTAGCTGTGTCTTGTTAGTAAAAGCATAACTTATGGACCATAAATAAGATCAGAAGTGCCAGGTTTTGGAACCTGACGCTTAGTAAATAAACCTCTTAATGTTGGGGTGAAGAAGCAGAAAAAAATAAAAAATGAGGTTCCTGCCCTTCTTCTTATAGGTTATGCCAGGATACCGACTAGCGGTGTCGTAACCGCTTCCCGTTCAGATAGCACAAAAAAAAAAAATTATAAAGTAATAAATGGGATTCATAAGTAACATGGTGGCGGAAAGCTCATCACCCTGCTAAATATATTAGGGAACAGCCCCTCAGCCTACCTGCCACACTGGAATGGGGAGGAGGTTGGGGTATGAAAAGTCGACTTTCAGTGGCAGCATTGCCAGAATGTTGACAGTCGGCATGTCAATAATGGGTTTCTCCACTGACCAACTGCATACCTCCCAACATGACCCTCTCTAGGAGGGACACAATGCTCTGCTCCTGGACTTCCCTATTAATTTATGATTGCCATCACCTGTTTTGAACAGGTTAATGGATAAGATAGGCGTTTCAGCACAGTTGATTGCAATCATACATTAAGAAGGAAGTCCAGAAGCAGAGCATTCTGTCCCTCCTGGAGAGGGTCATGTTGGGAGGTATGCAACTGACCTAACATCGGCAGTCACAACGTCAACATTTCTGTGAACGTCGACATGCTGAACATATACACAATGGGGGCATGCCTGGCGAACTGGGGTACAGGTTGCCAGGTTCCTTGCTGACATCCCTGGCACACCGGGTTTTAACCCGCTTGTCAGGCTGCACACAGACGGGGAGGTACAGCAGTCAGCCTTGTGACAGGAGCCAATTAGCAAGACGCATCGTACAATAAAAGGAGCGGTAAGAGAGACGGCAGCGTGAACATACGAGGGGCTGCCACACTTACAATCTCCGTCGGTTCCACATCCAGCTCCTCCATCTTTGGTGCTGGCTATTCCGGCTTCCCGCGTGATCTCAAGCCAAGGACACCAACGAGGACCCCGGGGCTGTTCACGCAGCTGCCTGTACAATGCTGACTGTAGTGCTCACTCACAACAATCTCCGGGGTCAGAGCATTATCATGTCGTAAACCAGACGCTATATAAAAAGGATGTGAAGCTACGTATTCAGCCACAGGAACTGGGTTACCAAACCATCGTGCACACTGGAGAAATAGTAGTTACTAGGAAGCTAACTTCAGCAAGTGGGTGATAAGTAAGGGGGTCATTCTGACCTGATCGCTCGCTAGCGTTTTTTGCAGCGCTGCGATCAGGTCAGAACTGCGCATGCATATGCACCGCAATGCGCAGGCATGTCACACGGGTACAATGCGGGTCGTTGCTGTGCAATGGGCTTTACGAAGAATCCATTTGCATAGCCGATCGCAAGGACATTGACAAGAAGAAGGCGTTTGTGGGTGGCAACTGACCGTTTTCAGGGAGTGGTTGGAAAAAACGCAGGCATGTCCAAGCGTTTGCAGGGCGGGTGTCTGACGCCAATTCCGGGCCCGGACAGGCTGAAATTATCGCAGCGGCTGAGTAAGTCCTGGGCTACTCAGAAACTGCACAATGTTTTTTTGTACCGCTCGGCTGCACATGTGATCGCACACTTGCACACCCAAAATACACCCCCTGGTGTGCGGCGACTGTGCGAACACAGGACTGCAAAAACCAGCTAGAAAGCGATCATGTCTGAATGACCCCCAAAGTGACCACCCTCTGTTGATTTCAGAAGTCAAATTTGTGGCCCAAGACTAGTTAACCGTATCAGAACTCAGTGTTCTGAATAAGAAGCTGGAGCTTGAATAAAAAGCTGGCCGAATAAGAAGCTAACTTCAGCCTCGTCAACAAAGCCTCAACTGCATTTCATACTCACAGGATTTGTGGCCAATATGGAATGACCGCTCAAGGGACATACATTTCTCTAACTTCCTATTGGATGTTGGGGACTCCGTAAGGACCATGGGGAATAGATGGGCTCCGCAGGAGACATGGGCACTTTAAGAAAGAATTTAGATTCTGGTGTGCTCTGGCTCCTCCCTCTATGTCCCTCCTCCAGACCTCAGTTTGAATCTGTGCCCGGACGAGCTGGGTGCTGTTCAGTGAGCTCTCCTGAGCTTGCTGTGAGAAAGTATTTTGTTAGGTTCTTTATTTTCAGGGAGCTCTGCTGGCAACAGACTCCCTGCATCGTGGGACAGAGGGGAGAGAAGCAGCCCTACTCTTTGAAGCTAGGTCCTGCTTCTTAGGCTACTGGACACCATTAGCTCCAGAGGGATCGTACACAGGATCTCACCCTCGTCGTCCGATCCCAGAGCCGCGCCGCCGTCCCCCTCGCAGAGCCGGAAGACAGAAGCCGGGTGAGTATGAGAAGCAAGAAGACTTCGAAATCGGCGGTAGAAGACTCTGTTCTTCACTGAGGTAATGGACAGCACTGCAGCTGTGCGCCATTGCTCCCACACACCTCACATACTCCGGTCACTGTAAGGGTGCAGGGCGCAGGGGGGGGCGCCCTGGGCAGCATATGGACCTCTTTTGGCAAAAGTACACATATATACAGTTGGGCACTGTATATATGTATGAGCCCCCGCCAAGAAAATGTATATTTAAGCTGAACAGAAGCCCGCCGTCGAGGGGGCGGGGCTTCTTCCTCAGCACTCACCTGCGCCATTTTATCTCCACAGCTCCGCTGAGAGGAAGTTCCCCAGGCTCTCCCCTGCAGATACACGGTAGAAGAGGGTAAAAGGAGAGGGGGGGCACATAATTAGGCGCAAAAATCAATATAAACAGCAGCTACTGGGTTAACATTAAGTTACTGTGTTATTCCCGGGTTTATAGCGCTGGGGTGTGTGCTGGCATACTCTCTCTGTGTCTCCAAAGGGCCTTGTGGGGGAATTGTCTTCAGATGAGCATTCCCTGAGTGTGTGGTGTGTCGGTACGTGTGTGTCGACATGTCTGAGGTAAAAGGCTCCCCTAAGGAGGAGATGGAGCAAATGTGTGTGTGAGTGGTGTCTCCGTCGACAACGCCGACACCTGTTTGGATATGTGAAATTAAGTGCTAAGGTAAATTTATTGCACAAAAGATTAGAGAACAGACAGGGAATCTACCCATGTCTGTCCCTATGTCACAGAGACCTTCAGAGTCTCTCAATGCTCACTATCCAAAATAATAGACACTGATATCGACACGGAGTCTGACTCCAGTGTCGACTACGATAATGCAAAGTTACAGCCAAAATGGCAGGAAAGTATTCAATATATTATTATTGTAATAAAAAATGTTTTGCATATCACTGATGACTCATCTGTCCCTGACACAAGGGTACACATGTTTAAGGGGAAGAAAGCTGAGGTAAATTTCCCTCCTCTCATGAAGAAAAAGAGCGGGAATTTCCAGACAAGAGACTGCAGTTTCCCACAAAGAATTCTCAGGGAGTATCCTTTCCCTACTAGGGCCAGGATACGATGGGAATCTTCCCCTAGGGTGTCACGTTTGCCCAAAAGGTAGCGCTGACTTAACAGCTATCCTCAGGGATCCTGCAGATAGCCTGCAGTAAAAGTACTTTGAAGTCCATTTACACACATTCTGGTACACTACTCAGACTGGCGATTGTGTCGGCATGGGTTTATAGCGCTGAAGCAGCGTGGACAGATACCTTATCAGCAGAGATTGAGACCCTAGTATGTGTGTGTGTATGTATATATATATATATATATATATATATATATATATATATATATATATATGATGCTGTCTTAGATATATATATAAAACATGCCCAAAGAGACATTAGTCTACTGGGTTCTAGAGTCAACGCTATGCCGATTTCTGCTTGACGTGTCCTGTGGAACATGCAATGGACAGGTGATGCCGACTTAAGAGGCATATGGAAGGTTTACCTTACAAGGCTGAGGATTGTGTGGAGAAGGGATCTCGGACCTGGTCTCCACAGCTATAGCTGGTAATTCTGATCTTTTGCCTTATATTCCCGCACAGCCTAGGAAAGCACGACATTATCAAATGCAGTCCTTTCGATCACAAAGAAACAAGAAAGTCCGAGGTGCGTCCTTTCTTGCCAGAGGCAGGGGCAGAGGAAAGAAGCTGCACAACACAGCTAGTTCCCAGGAACAGAAGTCCTCCCCGGCCTCTACAAAATCCAGCGCATGTCGCTGGGGCTCCACAGGCGGAGCTATGCCCGGTGGGGGCACGTCTTCGAAATTTCAGCCACAAGTGGGTTCACTCCCTGTTGGATCCCTGGGCAATAGATATTGTGTCTCAGGGATACAAGCTGGACTTCGAGGAGATGCCCCCTCACCAGGGCCATCTTAACAGCAGTGTAGGCCCCTGGGCACAGCAATGCACTGGGCCCCCTACCCATCCTCCAGTGGTAGGGGTAGAGGGTGCTATCAGCGGCAGCTTTGAAGTCCCGTGTGTGGTAGGGGGTTGTCTATCTTCCGCTCAGTATGTAGGACCTGGAGCAGTGATTTCTGCTAATTACTCCTTTACTGCACAGATGGGGCTAAACTATGGAAGGGGGCATTGGGCTGAATGAAGAAGCCCTGGTACATGACTTTTAGGGTGGTAGGGGGTGTTTAATATGTAGGGGAGGAGTGGATAGTGTAGTGGGCTTAATATTTATCATTTTCCGGTGAGAGGACAGCTTGCTTGACTACAGATATCTCAAGTTCCTGAAAATAGATTTCTCAGCTTTCAACGGGATAAAAAACTAGAGAGTCCCACTTTTCACAAGGTACTGAGGAGTTAGGGCTCAGATTTCAGGTGCCAGAGCAATTCACCAATGAAAACTTAAAACTGCATATTAGGCGTGTGGAGCTGGAGCAGGGACCAGCTGCTTGAAGGCTGATATTTCTGGTTCTGGGCATAGTAGAGACAAGCTGCTAGTGTCCACCAAAAGGAGAGAGTCACAGATTTTGGATTATACCCTCAGAAAAACTCTAAATCAGACAGAACCCAAGATATCTGGCTGGGAAGAGCAATTAACAGGCTTGGATGCGGACCACTACTTTGAGGTCAGATATCTCCGGTTCCCCAGGGCCGATTTTCAAAAATCTGGTACCCTTGGAAAGAGGGGACCCTCAGCTATCAGCCTAGGGCCCTTATACTCCTGGGGCCCTTGGGCAAGAGCCCATTGAGCCCATACGAAAAGACGGCCCTGCCCCTCACCGACGGCCCTGCCGGCTTCCCCCCACGAGAGGGAAATAGTGTTAACTGCAATTCACAAATTGTATCTTCAACAGGTGGTGGTCAAGGTTCCCCTCCTTCAACAAGGAGGGGGTTATTATTCGACCATGTTGTAGTCCTGAAACCGGACGGTTCGGTCAGACCCATATTGAATTTAAAATCCCTGAACATATACCTGAAAAGGTTCAAGATGGAATCGCTGAGAGCGGTCGTCGCAAGCCTGGAAGGGGGGGATTTTATGGTGTCTCTGGACATAAAGGATGCATACCTTCATGTCCCCATTTATCCACCTCATCAGGCGTACCTCAGATTTGTGGTACAGGATTGTCATTACCAATTTCAGACTTTGCCGTTTGGTCTCTCCACGGCACCGAGAATATTTACCAAGGTAATGGCGGAAATGATGGTACTCCTGCGGAAGCAAGGGGTCGCAATTATCCCATACTTGGACGATCTCATAAAAGCGGGATCAAGAGAGCAGTTGCTGATCGGCGTAGCACTTTCTCTGGAAGTGTAACTGCAACACGGCTGGATTCTAAATATTCCAAAGTCTCAGTTGGTTCCTACGGCTCGTCTGCCTTTCCTAGGCATGATTCTAGACACAGACCAGAAAAGGGTTTATCTCCCGATAGAGAGAGCTCAGGAGCTCATGACACTGGTCAGGAACCTATTAAAACCAAAACAGGTGTCAGTGCTTCACTGCACTCGAGTCCTGGAAAGGATGGTGGCATCATAAGTGTCACGATCCGGGTATCTGGACGCCATTTCTTACCCATCAGATGCCTCCTAAGGCTGGCTCAGCGCTCCAGGACCGGATCCCATCTGTTATCCTGATGTGTACATTCCTGTATCCTCTCCTGTCACTCTGGGACGCTGTCACAGTAAACGCCATATTACACCTGGCATGGCGTCTCCCGCGGCCTCCGCCGCCGTTCCTGAACTTCTGCATGCAGAGTGTCTGAGTGGCGATTACGTCAGCCGCGGCCTCCGCTGTGTCCGCGTGGTTGGATGTGCATCGGTCAGCCTGGCGCCTCCTGTCTCCGGTGGCCGGCGCCGCCATTACTGTTTTCATTACCACATGGATTACAAACCAAACTTCCCTCCAAGTGTCTGCATGGGCGCAGCCATCTTGGATTCTGTCAGCTGATCATTTCCACCAATCTGTTCTCAGTATTGATAATCTGCATAATTGCCTAGCCAATCCCTTCCTTGCTGCAGGTATAAATACACTGTCGAAGTCAGAAAAATGTCTCTATGCACGTTGCCATATTTGCACCGCACACTGGTCCGTGCTGCGCATGCGTGCGCTCTCCCGTGGAGGCGCATACCCGCAATAGCGTGCACTCGCAGGCGCGGTATGCGTATTTACGGTAGAGTTTACGTAGTCGTAGCGTGCGACCCATTCGTTACAACTGTTCACAATTAATGTAGTTTATAGATCATGGTCCCTTTGATAGATTCTGAAAGTTTGGTTAAAATAGAATGTCCCTGAGCTGAGGAGTCCCTCTTTGCATCGTACGAAGGGTCTAACAGGAATCATACAGCAGTGTTTGGTACCCATCGGAAGAGTATTTAATTAGCAATATTCCGGTGTTGGTTTGGAGCGTATTAATTGCTCGTGCGAATAGTTATGGACATAAGAAGTTATGTCCATTTATTTATTATTATTTGTTCTTACTTAGTCATGCATCTGAACAGTTGGAGACAGGCATCAGTAGGTCTCAAATGTCTCTTTGACCTCAGAGATCCCCCAAACAATAGTTTGCATGTTAAGAGGGCCTCATATCTACACATGCATAAGGTAAACACAGGAATAGTAATTGAAGATCAATTGTACTCCAAATCAGTATCTTTCCCGCAGACGGAGTACAATAGCCTTTAATTACACTGAGCTTTTGAGACTCAATAAGGAGGGCCAACACCTGTGTTTACAAATGGGGCTGGATTTGTATACAGGAGAATGAGGGCTGAGATGTCATTGTCTCAACTGAAAGTGGACATCATGAATATAGAACAAAACCCAGACAGGATTCTGTTTTGTATTCGCCAAACAATAGCTTCTCACTAGACAGGAATGTGTTGGTCATCACCCATTGTGTTACATAACCAAGGCCACTGATGCAGCTGGCTCACATGCTGGGAGGGACACACACTTCCTGTGGTTGACACACCCCCACAGCTGGAATGCAGGTATGATATACCCACTGGAGATCACAGGGCTGGCTGACACTCAGAACTAAGCTAGCATCAAGCAGCATGGCGGCTACATCCCCAGGACAGAATTCCTTCCCAAAGGCTAAGTATAGAATCACATGGCTATAGAAGGAAATATAGACATATTGCTTTCTGGTTTAAATAGGATATTGTAACTTGGCTGTGATGATTGTTGGGTGTTAGTGTTGGTGCCCTGTGGAATCTGTGATGGTAGCTGGGATCTTGTTAATCATAAATACCACCATGCAGTACTTTTGAATATGTGCTGGTAGCAATGGCAGGCTGATACTTGTGAGTACCTGGTGGTCTGGTCTTGTGATAACTCATATGCTCTGGTTATAGAGATACTGTGTTTGCTTGAAATTGTGAAAGGTGATTTAGATTGTTTGGAATTGTAAAATCAGAACATATGCATTGTTTTGAGGCTTGGACATTTTGGAATAAAATGGAGTCTAGCTTCTGCCCCATGCGGCATTGTAGGGACGATTGTGTAGCTGGGTGTTGTGTATATAGGGACAGGCAGCATGGGTAAGCTCAAGTACTTTCTAAACAAAGATTCTCAGCATTGATTAACTGCGCAGCGATTGTTCCTCACATGTGTAAGCTTCGCTGCAACCATATTGTCTTTTAATGTTATTGTGAGCCAATCTCTCTCAAATCTCTCTCTCTCTCTTGTCTTCTCATCTTCTCTTATTTCTCCTTAAACTTAACTGTATTGTATTGTAGTGTGTTTCCTGTATAGTTATCTGGTTAGGTGGTTTATGTTATACTGTAGTGTATCATTTGTACTGTGATTCCTTTTTGCAAGTATATTAGTTATAATACATAGTTAATAGGCTTTGGAACCTAAACCAGTATCTGTGTATTTTCTATAGTGTTAAGTGTTCACTTGAGCGTCGGTGACGCTCAAGCAGCTTTGTAGTTAGTCAGGTTACACAAGGTTGCACTTACACCCTGTACTCACATTAAGGTATTCAGTGTATTTCATTGGTATAAGGTTTTAACATAAAGGTATAGTGTTGTGAGCGTCTGCATCGCTGGTGACCTCCTCGTGGTCTCGAGCGTAGGCTACGCTACAGCGAATCATTCCCCTAGACATAACCAATAACGTGTCCTGTGATCACTGGGCCGTGAGCGAACGTGACGCTTGAGCGTCTCGCCTACGGCTTAGCGATCGTTACGCAGATAGCGTACCCATACGGTATTTCTTAAGCAAACAGCGTACAGTGTTCTTAGCTTCATAAAGGGTTGTTTATACGACAAAAGTATTTAGTATTGTCAACACTGTGCCTGAGCAAGGAAGGCGTCAGTGCTTTGGTTGTCAAACCTAGTTCCTGTTTGTCTCTCTCCTGTGATTGTCTTCCAGGTTCCAGCTCCTGTCTCAAGACTTCCACCATAGAGACCCGCACCAGCATTCCACCTGCGGTGTAGCCTGACTCTCCAATCCATTGTGGATTCATCTGTTTCCAGCTACAACATTACCTGCTTCCAGCTCAGCTTTCAGCAGAGTACAGCTTCCCTTAAAGGGCCGGTGTCCTTTCTACACTTTACCACTCTCCACCGGTATTATTATTTCTCCGCTCTCAAGTTCTACATTTCAGTTCATATTTCATCGCTCCCAAGTTCATCTATTATTTAACTGGTTCCAGCCAGTATCCACTCCGTGCTAACAACAGTCTGGTTCCAGCCAGTATCCACAGCAGCTGTTTTACCTTCAGCAACCCAGCTTTTCCTGGAACACCAGCTGGCACAATCCTGGGTTATCTCCATTGCTACAGTCGGGCCTGGTAAGGACTTTCCATCTAGAAGATCATAAGAACTATCTCACACTACCAGTGCCCTGTGGCTCCTGCCATCCTGTAGTACCCAGGAACTGTATTTATTATTTGCTGACTTTTACGTTTTCTTTTACTGCTGCTGTGTTGCGGAGTTGTCATAATAAACATCATTGACTTTTATCCAAGTTGTCGTGGTCACGCCTTCGGGCAGTTATTATTCATGTTACTTACATGTCCAGGGGTCTGATACAACCTCCCAGGTTCCGGTACATCTCAGCCCCTACAACTGAGGCTGCCTCCCGTCAGCTCAGGCCCTCAGTTGTGACAATAAGAGGCCATTCCCTTCGGCAGGTTCCATGCGAGGACCTTTTCAATGGGACTTACTGGACAAGTGGTCCGGATCACATCTTCAGATGCATCGGTTAATCACCCTATCCCCCAGGGCCAGGGTGTCTCTCCTGTGGTGGCTGCAGAGTGCTCACCTTCTCGAGGGCCGCAGATTCGGCATTCAGGACTGGGTCCTGGTGACCACGGATGCAAGCCTCCGAGGGTGGGGAGCAGTCGCACAGGGAAGGAATTTCCAAGGTCTGTGGTCAAGTCAGGAGACTTGCCTTCACATCACCATCCTGGAATTAAGGGCCGTATAAAACGCCCTACGTCAAGCGGAGACCCTGCTTCGCGACCAACCGGTTCTGATTCAGTCAGAAGCCACCAAAATTCTTCGCTGGGCGGAGAATCACGTAAGCGCACTGTCAGCAGGGTTCATCCCGGGATTGGACAGCTGGGAAGCAGACTTCCTCAGCAGGCACGACCTCCACCCGGGAGAGGGGGGACTTCATCAAGAAGTCTTCACGCAGATTGCAAGTCGGTGGGAACTGCCACAGGTGGACGTGATGGCATCCTGCCTCAACAAAAAGCTACAGAGGTATTGCGACAGGTCATGAGACCCTCAGGCGATAGCTGTGGACGCACTGGTGTCACCGTGGGTGTTCCAGTCGGTCTATGTATTTCCTCCTCTTCCTCTCATACTCAAGGTGCTGAGAATCATAACAAAAAGAGGAGTGAGAACAATACTCATTGTTCCGGATTGGCCAAGAAGGACTTGGTATCCAGATCTGCACGAAATGCTCACAGAAGACCCGTGGCCTCTGCCTCTAAGACAGCACTTGTTGCAACAGGGGCCCTGTCTGTTCCAAGTCTTACCGCGGCTGCGTTTGACGGCATGGCGGTTGAACGCCGGATCCTAGCAGAATAAGGCATTCCGGATGAGGTCATTCCTACGCTGATAAAGGCTAGGAAGGACGTGACGGCTCAACGTTATCACCGTATATGGCGAAAATATGTTGTTTGGTGTGAGGCCAGGAATGCCCCTACAGAGGAATTCCAGCTGGGCCGTTTCCTTCACTTCCTACAGTCGGGAGTGACTTTGGGCCTAAAATTGGGTTCCATTAAGGTCCAGATTTCGGCCCTATCCATTTTCTTTCAAAAAGAACTGGCTTCCCTACCTGAAGTTCAGACGTTTGTAAAGGGAGTGCTGCATATTCAGCCCCCTTTTGTGCCTCCAGTGGCACCTTGGGATCTTAACGTGGTGTTGAGTTTCCTGAAATCACATTGGTTTGAACCACTGAAAACGGTGGAATTGAAATATCTCACGTGGAAGGTGGTCATGCTACTAGCCTTGGCTTTGGCTAGGCGTGTGTCAGAATTGGCGGCTTTGTCACCTAAAAGCCCCTATCTGGTTTTCCATGCGGATAGAGCAGAATTGCGGACCCGCTCACAATTTCTGCCGAAAGTGGTTTCATCCTTTCATATAAACCAACCTATTGTGGTGCCTGTGGCTACTACTGACTTGGAGGATTCCGAGTTACTTGATGTGGTCAGGGCTTTGAAGGTTTATGTTGCCAGAACGGCTAGAGTCAGGAAAACAGAATCTTTGTTTATCCTGTATGCTTCCAACAAGCTTGGGGCGCCTGATTCAAAGCAAACTGTTGCTCGCTGGATCTGTAACACGATTCAGCAGGCTCTTTCTGCGGCTGGATTGCCGCTGCCAAAATCAGTTAAGGCCCATTCCACTAGGAAGGTGGGCTCTTCTTGGGCGGCTGCCCGAGGGGTCTCTGCATTACAGCTGTGCCGAGCGGCTACTTAGTCAGGTTCAAACACTTTTGCAAGGTTCTATAAGTTTGATACCCTGGCTGAGGAGGACCTTGTGTTTGCTCAATCGGTGCTGCAGAGTCATCCGCACTCTCCCGCCCATTTGGGAGCTTTGGTATAATCCCCATGGTCCTTACAGAGTCCCCAGCATCCACTAGGACGTTAGAGAAAATAAGATTTTACTTACCGGTAAATCTATTTCTCGTAGTCCGTAGTGGATGCTGGGTGACCGTCCCAAGTGCGGACTTCTTCTGCAATACTTGTATATAGTTATTGCTGCAATAAGGGCTATGTTATTGTTGCATCAGGGTTGAACTGATGCTCTGTTGTTGTTCATACTGTTGACTGGGTAAGTTTATCACAAGTTATACGGTGTGATTGGTGTGGCTGGTATGTATCTTGCCCTGGATTACCAAAATCCTTTCCTTGTACTGTCAGCTCTTCCGGGCACAGTTTCTCTAACTGAGGTCTGGAGGAGGGACATAGAGGGAGGAGCCAGAGCACACCAGAATCTAAATTCTTTCTTAAAGTGCCCATGTCTCCTGCGGAGCCCGTCTATTCCCCATGGTCCTTACGGAGTCCCCAGCATCCACTACGGACTAGGAGAAATAGATTTACCGGTAAGTAAAATCTTATTTTCCGGGGACATATATTTAAAGGTTGGAAATTAGGATCATTACATTTCCTACAACTTTTCATTTTTAAGAATGTAAGCCCTCACTATTAAATATTTCCCAACCCCTCAGTACAGTAAGCCCCCCAGTGCCAGTAGATCCACTGTAATATTACCCCACCTCCTTAGTGTGGATAGAGCCCAGTGCCACTCCACCCCCAATCTACCTATTGATAGTCCCATTGTGCTACTAACCACAAGTGCTGTGTCACTATGTGACTATTTTGTACCCCATCACTCTTTGACAGAAGATAATTGGGCAGTACCCATCCCCACCTGTGGCATTACACCTCCCCCACATGTGGATCATGTGTTATGAAGGCTGATTATCAGTCCTCCCTGCTGCATCAACCTAGCAGTGCTAGGAATGAACATCAGAAGCCCGGCATCAAATGGTTTCCAGACGCCCAACATCAATTAGAGATGGACACATCTGAAGCCCATCATCAACTCACTCACTTCAGTCCTCAAGTCCAGCAATGCTATTAGTGTGCGCAGAAGCATTCAGAGATTTACCTATATGCACATTAGCTGAGCTGCTGTCACCACTTCCAGGTGTCTGCAGCTGCATTGATGCATCCAGCCATCGGATGGCTATCAGAAAGCAGTATCCAATGGCTTGCAGTCATCACTTCTCTACTGCATTGAGAGCCAAACTGCTCCTACAGACACTGCAGCTGCTGTCAACCCCGGCACTCCTCACTGCCTCCTTGCGCACCCATCAGCCTTGGGGATCCGGCCTCTACTACTTTGTTGAAACAAAGAAATTTGTGCACTCCCTGTAACTCCCCTACACTCCACAACCTATAGGTACCCTGCAGCCGCGATCTGACACAGGACCGTAGTGGTGCAGCTCCAGTGGAAGCAGTTGCAAATCCCTGATTCCTGATGAGTGAGTCTATTCTGCAGTATATTGACTTTCTGAGTTACGGGGGTAATTCCGAGTTGTTCGCTCGTTGTCGATTTTCGCAACGGAGCGATTAAGGCAAAAATGCGCATGGTACGCAGTGCGCATGCGGTTAGTATTTTAGCTCAAAACTTAGTAGATTTACTCACGTCCGAACAAAGATTTTTCATCGTTGAAGTGATTGGAGTGTGATTGACAAGAAGTGGGTGTTTCTGGGCGGAAACTGCCCGTTTTCTGGGAGTGTGCGGAAAAATGCAGGCGTGACAGGGAAAAACGCGGGAGTGTCTGGAGAAACGGGGAAGTGGCTGGCTGAACGCAGGGCGTGTTTGTGACGTCAAACCAGGAACGAAACGGCCTGATCTGATCGCAATCTGTGAGTAGGTCTGGAGCTACTCAGAAACTGCTAAGAAATTTCTATTCGCAATTCTGCTAATCTTTCGTTCGCAATTCTGCTAAGCTAAGATACACTCCCAGAGGGCGGCGGCCTAGCGTGTGCAATGCTGCTAAAATCTGCTAGCGAGCGAACAACTCGGAATGACCCCCTACATCTCTCCAAATCATCTCTGCACATTGAGTTTTCAGTTAACTCCTTTTCTCACCTTCCACTCTGATCCCCCCCCCCCCCCCCCCCCCATTCTCTCTCTCACATTGTGCACCATGCTTGCATAATACAACATAATTAAGTAGACTAGGGGGTACAAACACTAAATGTGACAACGTTATTCTCTATCTGACAATACTGTCAATGTATGATGAAAAGATGTTGCATTGGCACAGGAAATCTACTGTTCTTTCTACTCCTTCCAAGTTTGTGAGTAAGGACAAAGCTCCGACGACTGAAATCCATCAGCTTTTCTCCTCATTCTGACTTGGAAACGGAGGTGCGCTCTGATGCTGGGGTGCCCGTCACCCACCGGCGGCACACGCAGCCCCAGGACTTGGTTCCCGGCTGCAGGGTCTTCCTTTCTCTCCCCAGCGCAGTGCACTGGGGGTTTACACTCACTGCTCAGAGGTCTGGGGCCACGGCACATTAAACATATAAAAAAAATAAAAACATTTTTCTCTAACGTCCTAGTGGATGCTGGGAACTCCGTAAGGACCATGGGGAATAGCGGGCTCCGAAGGAGGCTGGGCACTCTAGAAAGATCTTAGACTACCTGGTGTGCACTGGCTCCTCCCACTATGACCCTCCTCCAAGCCTCAGTTAGATTTCGTGCCCGGCCGAGGTTGGATGCACACTAGGGGCTCTCCTGAGCTCTTAGAAAGTTATAGTCTTAGAATTTGTTTTTTTCAGTGAGACCTGCTGGCAACAGGCTCACTGCAGCGAGGGACTAAGGGGAGAAGAAGCGAACTTGCCTGCTTGCAGCTGGATTGGGCTTCTTAGGCTACTGGACACCATTAGCTCCAGAGGGATCGACCGCAGGCCCAGCCTTGATGTTCGGTCCCGGAGCCGCGCCGCCGTCCCCCTTACAGAGCCAGAAGCAGGAAGATGGTCCGGAAAATCGGCGGCATGAAGACGTCCTGTCTTCACCAAGGTAGCGCACAGCACTGCAGCTGTGCGCCATTGCTCCTCATACACACTTCACACTCCGGTCACTGAGGGTGCAGAGCGCTGGGGGGGGGCGCTCTGAGGCAGCAATAAAAACACTTTGGCTGGCTAAAATACCTCAATATATAGCCCCTGGGGCTATATATGAGGTAAATACCCCTGCCAGAATCCCAAAATAAGCGGGAGAATAGGCCGCGAAAAAGGGGCGGAGCCTATCTCCTCAGCACACTGGCGCCATTTTTCCCTCACAGCTCGGCTGGAAGGAAGCTCCCTGGCTCTTCCCTGCATTTCTACAATACAGTAAGAGGGAAAAAGAGAGGGGGGGCACTAAATTGGCATTGTATACAGTATAAGCAGCTATTAGGGACATAACTCAGTTAGTCCCTGTATATATATATATATATATAGCGCTCTGGTGTGTGCTGGCATACTCTTACTCTGTCCCCCCAAAGGGCTTTTGTGGGTCCTGTCCTCTATTTGAGCATTCCCTGTGTGTGTGGAGTGTGTCGGTACGGCTGTGTCGACATGTTTGAGGAGGATAATGATGTGGAGGGAGAGCAGATGCCTTTAGCAGAGATGTCACCCCCTGCGGGGCAGACACCTGAGTGGATGGTATTATGGCAAGAAATGAGTGCACGTATAGACTCCTTACATAAAAAATTTGACGACATGCCGACTGTGGGACAGCCGAGTCTTCAGCTCGTGCCGGTCCAAGGGTCTCAAAAGTCATCAGGGGCTCTAAAACGCCCGTTATCTCAGGTGGCACAAGTAGATGTCGACACGGATACTGACGCCAGTGTCGACGACGATGAGTCAAATTTAATGCCCGTTAAGGCCATTCGCTGCATGATTGAGGCAATGAAAGAGGTGTTAAATATTTCTGATTTACATCCAGGTACCACAAAAAAGGGTATTATGTTTGGGGAGAAAAAACTACCTGTAGTTTTTCCCCCGTCAGATGAATTAAATGAAGTGTGTGAAGAAGCGTGGGCTTCCCCTGATAAGAAATTGGTGATTCCTAAGAAATTACTAATGGCGTTCCCTTTCCCGCCAGAGGATAGGTTACGTTGGGAAACACCCCCGAGGGTGGATAAAGCGCTCACACGTTTGTCAAAAAAGGTGGCACTACCGTCCCAGGATACGGCCGCCCTTAAGGAACCTGCTGATAGAAGGCAGGAGGCGATCCTGAAGTCTGTATATACACACTCAGGCATTATACTCAGACCAGCAATTGCGTCAGCTTGGATGTGCAGTGCTGCCGCTGCATGGTCAGATAACCTGTCAGAAAATATTGACACACTAGACAGAGACACGATCCTGTTAACAATTGACCATATAAAAGACTCAGTCTTATACATGAGAGATGCACAGAGGGAAATCTGCCGGCTGGCATCTAAAGTAAGTGCACTATCTATCTCTGCTAGGAGATGTTTATGGACTCGCCAGTGGACTGGAGATGCAGATTCCAAAAGGCACATGGAAGTTTTGCCTTATAAAGGGGAGGAATTATTTGGGGATGGTCTCTCCGACCTAGTTTCCACAGCAACGTCTGGGAAGTCAGCATTTTTACCCCATGTCCCCTCGCAGCCTAAGAAGGCGCCATTTTATCAGGTTCAGTCCTTTCGATCCCAGAAAAATAAGCGGGGAAAAGGAGGGTCTTTTCTGTCAAGAGGCAGAGGCAGGGGAAAAAGGCTGCAGCAAACAGCAGGTTCCCAGGAACAAAAGTCCTCCCCCGCTTCCTCTTCCAAGTCCGCCGCATGACGGTGGGGCTTCACAAGCGGAGCCGGGTACGGTGGGGGCCCGCCTCAGGAATTTCAGCGATCAGTGGGTTCGCTCACAGGTGGATCCCTGGATCCTTCAAATAGTATCTCAAGGATACAGGCTGGAATTCGAGGCGATTCCACCCCGCCGTTTCCTAAAATCCGCCTTGCCGATTGCTCCCTCAGACAGGGAGGCAGTGCTAGCGGCAATTCACAAGCTGTATTCCCAGCAGGTGATAATCAAGGTACCCCTACTCCAACAAGGCCGGGGTTACTATTCCACACTATTTGTGGTACCGAAACCGGACGGTTCGGTGAGACCCATTCTAAATTTGAAGTCCTTGAACACATACATAAAAAAATTCAAGTTCAAGATGGAATCGCTCAGGGCGGTTATTGCAAGCCTGGACGAGGGGGATTACATGGTATCCCTGGACATCAAGGATGCTTACCTACATGTCCCCATTTACAATTCTCACCAGGAGTACCTCAGATTTGTGGTACAGGATTGCCATTACCAATTCCAGACGCTGCCGTTTGGACTCTCCACGGCACCGAGGGTATTTACCAAGGTTATGGCGGAAATGATGATACTCCTTCGAAAAAAGGGAGTTTTAATTATCCCATACTTGGACGATCTCCTAATAAAGGCACGATCCAGGGAACAGTTGTTAGTGGGAGTAGCACTATCTCAGGAAGTGCTGAGCCAGCACGGTTGGATTCTGAATATCCCAAAGTCACAGCTGGTCCCCACGACACGTCTAATGTTCCTGGGAATGATTCTGGACACGGCCCAGAAAAAAGTGTTTCTCCCGGAGGAGAAAGCCAGGGAGTTGTCTTCTCTAGTCAGAGACCTCCTAAAACCAAAACAGGTATCGGTGCATCACTGCACGCGAGTCCTGGGAAAGATGGTAGCTTCCTACGAAGCAATTCCATTCGGCAGGTTCCATGCCAGAATCTTTCAGTGGAACCTGTTGGACAAGTGGTCCGGATCGCATCTTCAGATGCATCGTTTAATAACCCTGTCTCCACGAACCAGGGTGTCTCTTCTGTGGTGGCTGAACAGTGCTCATCTTCTGGAGGGCCGCAGATTCGGCATACAGGACTGGGTCCTGGTGACCACGGATGCCAGCCTACGAGGCTGGGGGGCAGTCACAAAGGGAAGAAATTTCCAGGGACTATGGTCAAGTCAGGAGACTGCCCTTCACATAAATATTCTGGAACTAAGGGCCATTTACAATGCCCTAAGTCAAGCAAAATCCCTGCTCCTACACCAGCCGGTGCTGATCCAGTCAGACAACATCACGGCAGTTGCCCATGTGAATCGACAGGGCGGCACAAGAAGCAGGACGGCGATGGCAGAAGCCACAAAAATTCTCCGATGGGCGGAGAATCATGTACTAGCACTGTCAGCAGTGTTCATCCCGGGAGTGGACAACTGGGAAGCAGACTTTCTCAGCAGGCACGACCTCCACCCGGGAGAGTGGGGACTTCATCCAGAAGTCTTCCAAATGATTGTAAATCAATGGGGTCGTCCACAGGTGGACATGATGGCGTCCCGCATAAACAAAAAACTAGAGAAGTATTGCGCCAGGTCAAGAGACCCTCAGGCGATAGCGGTGGACGCCCTGGTGACACCGTGGGTGTACCGGTCAGTGTATGTGTTCCCTCCTCTACCTCTCATACCAAAGGTACTGAGAATAATAAGAAAGCGAGGAGTAAACACAATTCTCGTGGTTCCGGATTGGCCAAGAAGAGCGTGGTACCCGGAACTTCAAGAGATGATCTCAGAGGACCCTTGGTCCCTGCCGCTCAGACAGGACCTGCTACAGCAGGGCCCCTGTCTGTTCCAAGACTTACCGCGGCTGCGTTTGACGGCATGGCGGTTGAACGCCGGATCCTGAAGGAAAAGGGCATTCCGGAGGAAGTCATTCCTACGCTTATTAAAGCCAGGAAAGATGTTACGGCAAAACGTTATCACCGCATATGGCGGAAATATGTTGCATGGTGCGAGGCCATAAAGGCCCCAACAGAGGAATTTCAACTGGGTCGATTTCTGCATTTCCTGCAAGCAGGAGTGAATATGGGCCTAAAACTAGGCTCCATTAAAGTACAGATCTCGGCTCTGTCGATTTTCTTTCAAAAGGAACTAGCTTCAGTACCTGAAGTTCAGACATTTGTGAAAGGAGTGCTGCATATTCAGCCCCCATTTGTGCCTCCTGTGGCACCGTGGGATCTCAACGTGATGTTGAATTTCTTGAAATCACATTGGTTTGAGCCACTAAAAACCGTGGATCTGAAATATCTCACGTGGAAAGTGGTCATGTTATTGGCCCTGGCATCAGCCAGGCGAGTGTCAGAATTGGCGGCTTTATCATGTAAAAGCCCTTATCTGATTTTTCATATGGATAGGGCAGAATTGAGGACTCGTCCCCAGTTTCTCCCTAAGGTGGTGTCAGCGTTTCACCTGAACCAGCCTATTGTGGTGCCTGCGGCTACTAAGGATTTGGAGGACTCCAAGTTGCTAGACGTGGTCAGGGCCCTGAAAATATATGTTTCCAGGACGGCTGGAGTCAGAAAATCTGACTCGCTGTTTATCCTATATGCACCCAACAAGCTGGGTGCTCCTGCTTCTAAGCAGACTATTGCTCGTTGGATTTGTAGTACAATTCAGCTTGAACATACTGTGGCAGGCCTGCCACAGCCTAAATCTGTCAATGCCCATTCCACAAGGAAGGTGGGCTCATCTTGGGCGGCTGCCCGAGGGGTCTCGGCTTTACAACTTTGCAGAGCAGCTACTTGGTCAGGGGCAAACACGTTTGCAAAATTCTATAAATTTGATACCCTGGCTGAGGAGGACCTGGAGTTCTCTCATTCGGTGCTGCAGAGTCATCCGCACTCTCCCGCCCGTTTGGGAGCTTTGGTATAATCCCCATGGTCCTTACGGAGTTCCCAGCATCCACTAGGACGTTAGAGAAAATAAGAATTTACTCACCGGTAATTCTGTTTCTCGTAGTCCGTAGTGGATGCTGGGCGCCCATCCCAAGTGCGGTCTATCTGCAATACTTGTACATAGTTATTGTTAACTAAATCGGGTTATTGTTGAGCCATCTGTTGAGAGGCTCTATTGTTTCATACTGTTAACTGTGTTTCATATCACGAGTTGTACGGTGTGATTGGTGTGGCTGGTATGAGTCTTACCCGGGATTCAAAATCCTTCCTTATTGTGTACGCTCGTCCGGGCACAGTACCTAACTGAGGCTTGGAGGAGGGTCATAGTGGGAGGAGCCAGTGCACACCAGGTAGTCTAAGATCTTTCTAGAGTGCCCAGCCTCCTTCGGAGCCCGCTATTCCCCATGGTCCTTACGGAGTTCCCAGCATCCACTACGGACTACGAGAAACAGAATTACCGGTGAGTAAATTCTTATTATTTAAACATTAAATACCCGGCGCCTAGCATCTACAATGCATTAAAGATGGCACCTAGTGCCAGTGCATAATCAAAACCCATTGTCCACCAAAATGGTGCCTGCCACTGATGGATAATCCCTTCAGTGCCGTGGCAGACATTAACACACGTGGCTGACGGGGTCTCCGGCCACACCTTACCTAGGCTTCTTTATCTTCTTCCAGTGTCCCGACTGCTTTCCGTAAAAAACGTCCAAAGTCACATCTCCTACTTGGTTTGGTCTGGGAGGATACCCAGAGTCCTTCTTAGAGTTTTATATAAATACACCAGTGATGGTGGCCTTGACCTACCATGTATGCACAAGTATTATCTCTCATCTCACCTGATGCAGATTGTTCTCTCTACTGACCACGCATGTGCAGCGCCCATTGCCAGAGCCCAGGGAGGGTTACAGGGAAACCTTTTCTCAGCAGTTTTTGTGAAATGCAGTCCATAGATTGCAGCTGCGAAGGGCAAACTTGTGAATGCTTTGCATTCCGGAGCTTGATAAACCTGACATCTTTGCAGAACCATAGAAACCCATGGTGGTTGCAGCTACTGTACATTGGGGTGATACTTAATGTTTGCGGGCATAAACGGTTGTTTTTGGGAGATATGCCGTAAATATTGAATGATAAATAGGCCCCTTTGTCTGTTAGAAGGGAGTCGTGTATGCTCTCCCACTATAGTTAATCTACTAGTTCTTTTTTGTAGTTCTACACCATCAGTAGAGCCACAGTGAAATACAGCATTTTGTGATAATGTGAACAATGTTTACAGAAACAATATTTAGTAAAGTGTAGGTGTCCGTTTAGTTTTACCCATTATTTCAGAATACTAGGCTGTCCACCTCTATGATCTGCCAGCTAAGAAGCATTCTATTTTAATGTCCCTTGATTGCGGAGGGCGCTCACCAGTGCTTAGACCCGTTTCTTGTAGAATGCAACAAGCTGTTCCCCGCGATCAGCTACTCCTCCGGCATGGATCCTGACATTTCAGTAGAAATCATTTCTACCAGAATTTCACAAGGGAAGGGAAATAGATAAATCACGAAGATGCTTTTGTGAAGATGCTAGAAAATAGAAATTATATAAAAAATATAACTTTTTTATTAGTACAACTTTTATATTTTTAAATGAAGACTGTATAGGTACAGTAGTAAAATTACAGAAAATTAGAGGAAATATTTATTTATAATAGTGATATTTCTTGGAAACCATTGACATATCGTGATCAGGGACCAGATCTGCAATCTGTATTTATGCTTATTTAAAAGTAGGTGATAGTATATACACCAAATAAAATAATTATTATGTACTTCAATAAGTGGCTCTATAGTATGTACACTGATGTAGATTAAATATTATTTTCTTGTCCGTAGGGGATACTGGGAATCCATTTAGTTCCATAGGGGGTATAGATGGGTCCACATGGGCACTATAGAAGTTTGAGAACGTGTTCTGGCTCCTCCCTCTATACCCCTCCTATCAGACTCAGTCTAGGAAACTGTGCCCGAGAAGACGGACATGCTTTAAGAGAAGGATATAGAAAAGGAAAGTGGTGAGATTTTGAACCAGCACAACCAGAACAAGAGGAAAGCCATGCTAACCAAACTTGAAAACAGGGACAGCAAACAGCTGAACCAAACAACAGTACGTAACCAAGTAACTGTGCAGGAGGAACGAAGCACCGGGCGGGCGCCCAGTATCCCCTACGGACCACCAGAAAAGGATTTACCGGTAGGTAATTAAAATCCTATTTTCTCTTATGTCCTAGGGGATACTGGGAATCCATTTAGTACCATGGGAAAACACCAAAGCTCCCAAACCGGGTGGGAGAGTGCTGAGGTTCCTGCAGAAAAGATTGACCAAACTGACGGTCTTCAGAGGCCAAGGTATTGAACTTGTAAAACTTGGCAAACATGTTTGAACCCGACCAAGTAGCTGCTCAGCGGAGCTGTAAAGCCGAGACCCCTCGAGCAGCCACCCAAGAGGAACCCACCGATCTAGCAGAGGGGGCCTGTACCGATTTCGGGACCGGTAGACCTTGCGTGGAATAAGCATGCTGGATAGTGAGCCTGTTTCAGCGTGCCCTTCAAGAACATCTGAACCTCAGGGAGAGAAGCCAATTGTCACTGAAAGAAAATAGACTCTGGACTTTAATGGAGCCTAGGCGTAGGCCCACATCCACTCCAGACTGCAGAAAAAACAGGAAACGTTCCAAATGAAATTCCACCGTAGAATATTGTCTGCTCTCACACCAAGAGACATATTTATTTTATTTCTGTGCAGGGTAAATATTGGCTGCTTTATTTTTACACTGCAAATTAGATTGCAGATTGAACACACCCCACCCAAATCTAACTCTCTCTGCACATGTTATATCTGCCTCCCCTGCAGTGCACATGGTTTTGCCCAATTGCTAACAAAAATCCTGCTGTGATCAACTTGGAATTACCCCCTATGTCCCCTTCTCCCCGAAATGTGCTATATTTGGATTCCCCCCCAAATCTCAACGTGTCACCAAAGGGAGTAAGAAGCTATTACTAGCTCTAAGTTCTGCAGCTAAAAAAAAAAATATTTTACAAAATTGGATACACCCTATATATACACTATATATATATATATATATATATATATATATATACTGCTCATAAAAAATAAAGGGAACACTAAAATAACACATCCTAGATCTGAATGAAATATTCTTATTAAATACTTTGTTCTTTACAAAGTTGAATGTGCTGACAACAAAATCACACAAAAATTATCAATGGAAATCGAATTTATTAACCCATGGAGGTCTGGATTTGGAGTCACCCTCAAAATTAAAGTGGAAAAACACACTACAGGCTGATCCAACTTTGATGTAATGTCCTTAAAACAAGTCAAAATGAGGCTCAGTAGTGTGTGTGGCCTCCACGTGCCTGTATGACCTCCCTACAACCCACACAAGTGGCTCAGGTAGTGCAGCTCATCCAGGATGGCACATCAATGTGAGCTGTGGCAAGAAGGTTTGCTGTGTCTGTTAGCGTAGTGTCCAGAGCATGGAGGCACTACCAGGAGACAGGCCGGTACATCAGGAGACGTGGAGGTCATAGGAGGGCAACAACCCAGCAGCAGGACCGCTACCTCCGCCTTTGTGCAAGGAGGAACAGAAGGAGCACTGCCAGAGCCCTGTAAAATTACCTCCAGCAAGCCACAAATGTGCATGTGTCTACTCAAACGATCAGAAACAGACTCCATGAGTGTGGTATGAGGGCCCGACGTCCACAGGTGGGGGTTGTGCTTACAGCCCAACACCGTGCAGGACGTTTGGCATTTGCCAGAGAACACCAAGATTGGCAAATTCGCCACTGTGTTCTTCACAGATGAAAGCAGGTTCTCACTGAGCACATGTGACAGACGTGACAGAGTCTGGAGACGCCAAGGAGAACGTTCTACTGCCTGCAACATCCTCCAGCATGACCGGTTTGGCAGTGGGTCAGTAATGGTGTGGGGTGGCATTTCTTTGGGGGGCCGCATAGCCCTCCATGTGCTCGCCAGAGGTAGCCTGACTGCCATTAGGTACCGAGATGAGATCCTCAGACCCCTTGTGAGACCATATGCTGGTGCGGTTGGCCCTGGTTCCTCCTAATGCAAGACAATGCTAGACCTCATGTGGCTGGAGTGTGTCAGCAGTTCCTGCAAGACGAAGGCATTGACGCTATGGACTGGCCCGCCCGTTCCCCAGACCTGAATCCAATTGAGCACATCTGGGACATCATGTCTCGCTCCATCCACCGCAGACTGTCCAGGAGTTGGCGTATGCTTTAGTCCAGGTCTGGGAGGAGATACCTCAGGAGACCATCTGCCACCTCATCAGGAGCATGCCCAGGCATTGTAGGGAGGTCATACAGGCACGTGGAGGCCACACACAATACTGAGCCTCATTTTGACTTGTGTTAAGGACATTACATCAAAGTTGGATCAGCCTGTAGTGTGTTTTTCCACTTTAATTTTGAGGGTGACTCCAAATCCAGACCTCCATGGGTTAATAAATTTTATTTCCATTGATAATTTTTGTGTGATTTTGTTGTCAGCACATTCAACTATGTAAAGAACAAAGTATTTAATAAGAATATTTCATTCATTCAGATCTAGAATGTGTTATTTTAGTGTTCCCTTTATTTTTTTTGAGCAGTGTGTGCAGTGTCGGACTGGGGCATAAAGGGCCCACCAGGGAAATGAAATCACAGGGGCCCACTAAGGGGCATTACCATATGCTGGAAGGGGTGTGGCCACATGACCAGAGAGGAATGGCCAGCCATTATAGGCGTCACCTAGCATAGTATATAAAGAAAAAGAGCTCTACCTCGCTGCCCACTTCAAGCTGTTGTGTATGTGCCTGGATTACACTAGGAGAGAACAGTAGTATATGTGCCTGGGTTACACCAGCCTTGTACCTATAAATGAGTCTACTTTTTTAAGAGTAGACAATCGCGCTTTTTTGGGGGGAGCTGAAATTCCACCAGTATGAGTTCTGAATGGCTCTGGTCTTCCTCTCCGCAAGTGTTACCCAAAAAAAGAAAGATAGAAAACCTCCAATGGTGCAATATCTTTTATTCACTGTGCTGAACATATACAAGACAGGGATAAGGGTGGTCTCTCACCATATGAAGTGGTCTACAAAGTAGACAAAACCAGCAAGTTTTTAAAGATGGTCACACTCGGGCGTCCCCGGAACCAGCCGTTCAGCTCCACAGGTGATGTCCCAACCGTCTCCCTCACAACAGACAAATCCTCCTGCCGACGCGTTTCGACACAAGCAGTGTCTTCATCAAGGCATAAGGAGGAACTGACCTTCTAATCTATATATACCCATCTTAATTTTCCAAGGGGTAAACCTATTTCCAGACATGGAACTGCTATCATCTAAAATCCCCATTACAATACTAACAACTTGCTCCAATCTTAATCCAGTCCACATTTCCCGATAAGCCACATATTCCCGCCAAGGGGGAGAGTCTGTCCCCTCCAACCGATTAAATCCCGATGGCCGGAAGTCATCACCGTAGCCGCGACCGGAAGTACGTCATTTGGCCCGCGGCCGGAAGTGCGTCATCCACATCCTCTGCAATCCACTACACCCGGAAGTTACGGGTATGCAGCTTCAAACGTCCCGCCGGAAGTATGTTGTCCATCAATCCCCTCTCTCTGGGGGTCATTCCGAGTTGTTCGCTCGCAAGCGGATTTTAGCAGATTTGCTCATGCTAAGCCGCCGCCTACTGGGAGTGAATCTTAGCATCTTAAAATTGCGAACGATGTATTCGCAATATTGCGATTACACACCTCGTAGCAGTTTCTGAGTAGCTCCAGACTTACTCGGCATCTGCGATCATTTCAGTGCTTGTCGTTCCTGGTTTGACGTCACAAACACACCCAGCGTTCGCCCAGACGCTCCTCCGTTTCTCCTGCCACTCCTGCGTTTTTTCCGGAAACGGTAGCGTTTTTTCCCACACGCCCATAAAACGTCCTGTTTCCGCCCAGTAACACCCATTTCCTGTCAATCACATTACGATCGCCAGAACGATGAAAAAGCCGTGAGTAAAATTCCTAAGTGCATAGCAAATTTACTTGGCGCAGTCGCAGTGCTGACATTGCGCATGCGCATTAAGCGGAAAATCGCTGCGATGCGAAGATTTTTACCGAGCGAACAACTCGGAATGACCTCCTCTATTGAGAAGTCCACCTTTCTGAACCATAATAGATTTATTAACAGTCCACGGTAAAGTCATTTTGGTGAAGGGAATCACCTCAAAAGAAGGGGAAAACATAGAGATAAATTAGATTCCATCCTAAATACTAAAACACATCTTAATAGCTAAAATATCCTGTCAGAAGGGTTTGATTATAGATACTTTAGAAATACATATTAAACCCATGGATAAAAAAAAAAAATTTATGATAAAAATTATTTTTTTTGTTATTAATAAAAATAAAGATAACAATCTTAAAACAATGTTTTATATGGTCTGGGAACAATTTTTTTATAAAAACCATTTCAATTCGAAGTCCTTATTAAGTCCTTTAGGGACAAGGCTACCATGATTATAGATCATAGTCATTTCACTTCTGGCCAGTTTAGACCCCAAATCATTTCCCCTGCTATCACCCTTAATATGCTTAAGACCATAAAAATTCCTGATGTGGGCTATATCACAATTATGGATGCTTTTAAAATGTGAGGAAAGGGCATGTGTTTCTATACCTTTAGTGATATTCCTTAAATGTTCCCCTAATCTCACTTTTAGGGGTCTACCAGTGCGTCCAATATAAAATTTCCCACACGTGCACTCAATACAGTAAACTACATTCGAAGTATTACAGGTGATCAGATCCGTTATTTTGACCTTTTTATTGTTGATCGTAACCTCTATTATTTTCATACCAAATGTATTCTTCACTTTCTTACATGCCGTGCACAGCCCACATCTATAAAAGCCAGTGGATAAAACCTTAGGGCCTTTCGGGGATACAGGACACATGCTTCTTACTAATTTGGTTTTAAGATTAGGGGCCCGTCTGAATATACATAGTGGGTTCGGAGGTAAATCATCCCCTATTACTGGATCCTTCTTTAACACTTGCCAGTGCTTCCTAAAGATCCGTTGGACCTTGGTGTGCTGTGAAGAAAAATTCGTAATGAAAGCCCATTTGAATTTCTCTTCTTGTTTTCCCTTTTCCTTACCCCCTGATTTGTTTAGAATGGTGTCTCTGTCCAATTCTGAAATTTCTTGGAGAGCCTTTTCAGTCTTGTCTTTATCATACCCACATTTGTCAAAACATTTTACCATTTCTCCAGCCGGCATCTGAAAAACTTCCTTTTCCGAACAGTTTTTCCTTAATCGTCTGAGCTGTCCTGACGGTATGGATTCTAACCATCTGTCATGATGGCAGCTATCCCTGGAGATGAAGGATCTGGAGTCGGTGGGCTTAATGTAATTTTTTGTTTTTAATGAACTTTCCTCTACATAAGTTGTTAAATCTAAAAAGTTCACACATTCCTGACTTATATCAAAAGTCAGGACTATATTCCTATCATTATTGTTTAAAAAAGAACAAAAATGATCAAGTTCCTCCTTCCCACCTCTCCAAATAAAAAATATATCATCGATATATCTTCGCCAGGACACTAGGTTCGCCCCGAAGGGGTTATTATTCCAAATGGAGATATCCTCCCACTCCCCCATAAAAATGTTTGCATAACTCGGGGCGAACCTAGTGCCCATGGCGGTACCCCTTTTCTGTAGATAAAAATCCTCCTTAAAAACAAAATAGTTATTAGTTAAAATGAAATTAATACCTTCCACTAAAAATTCCGTTAGGTTAGAATCCAAATTGGACTGTCTCAATTTCTTCGTTACAGATTCTATTCCTTGTTTGTGTTCTATGATTGTGTATAATGAACTAACATCGGATGTCACGAAGAAAAAGTCCTCCTTCCACTCTATAGCTGGTAATAAATTTAACACATCTCCTGTGTCTTTCAAATGGGATCTGTTCGTTAAAACTAAGGGCTGAAGATAAAAATCAATAAAAGAGGATAGATTCGCTGTCAATGAGTCCACCCCGGACACTATGGGTCGTCCTGGTGGGTTCAAAGTGCTTTTGTGCATTTTTGGTAAAATGTAAATAGTTGGTATGATGGGGTTCTCTATTAGGAGGAACTTGGATTCTGTTTCTGAGATGGTACCCTTCTTATTATAGACTTCTACCAGGGTCCGTAATTGTATACCCATTTTTTTAGTGGGGTCCCCCCTGATTTTTTTGTATGTCGTTCCATCACTCAACTGTCGGATAACCTCTGTTTCATATTTAACTCTGTCCATCAAGACTACGGCTCCACCTTTATCGGCCGGCTTGATGATTAAACTCCTATCTTTTGACAGAGTATCAAGAGCCCGCCGTTCTTTAAAGGTTAGGTTATACCTAACTTTCTCCGATTCTAGTTTTTCCAGATCACCGAGTACCAATGCACTGAAAGACTCTAGAAAACATCCCTTAAGGTGTGAAGGAAAAAAATTTGATTTTGGTCTAAAAAAGGGAGATTCCCTTCAGTTTCACTCACCAACTGCTCATCAGATTTTAGTTTGAAGAATTTTTTCAAAGTTAATTTCCTTATGAACTTTTGAATGTCAATGAAGGTGTTAAATTGGTCTATCTTTGTTGAGGGGGAGAACTTTAATCCCTTTTCAAGTAGGGTCCGTTCCTCACTCAAAAGGATATGTGAACTCAGGTTAAAAATCTTGACACTATGGTCCTCTGGACCATTACTTTTATGACTATTCAAAGGTTTTCTCATTTTTCTTTACTCTTTTTCTTTTTGTTTCTTGCTTTGATCCGATTCTGATTTTTCCCGCCCCTATTTCCCCTATGTGTGTGTTTTATCTCCATACAGGGGCTTTCCTTCCTCTGTCTAAAAAAGGGGATGAATTGTATGAAGGTATATCATCTAGAGGAAAAAAACGGTTGGGATGTGTGAAGTTGGGTCTCCTATCTCTCCCATTCCAATGGCCCCATTTATTGCTATCGTTTCCATTCCTCCAATTCAAATGATCTCTATTTGTTGTTCTATCATCATATCCCAATCTATCAAACCTCCTATTTGGGTATCTATCCCTCCTTCCCCCAAAATGATCCCTAGTGTTTGTCTCTTGGGGAACTTCTCTATCCTGTATCGGTGCTGTTGTCGATTCTATTCTACTTTGACGGAAATGGTTAACCCTCAATTTCCGTTGCCCTTGTTTTACACTCTTTTGTTTATGACCGGGAGAGAACAGTAGTATATGTGCCTGGGGAACACCGGGAGAGAACAGTAGTATATGTGCCTGGGTTACATCGGGAGAGAACAGTAGTATATGTGCCTGGGTTACACCGGGAGAGAACAGTAGTATATGTGCCTGGGTTACACCGGGAGAGAACAGTAGTATATGTGCCTGGGCTACACCGGGAGAGAACAGTAGTATATGTGCCTGGGTTACACCGGGAGAGAACAGTAGTATATGTGCCTGGGTTACACCGGGAGAGAACAGTAGTATATGTGCCTGGGTTACACCGGGAGAGAACAGTAGTATATGTGCCTGGGTTACACCGGGAGAGAACAGTAGTATATGTGCCTGGGTTACACCGGGAGAGAACAGTAGTATATGTGCCTGAGTTACACCGGGAGAGAGCAGTAGTATATGTGCCTGGGTTACACCGGGAGAGAGCAAAATATAGGTTCCTGGGTTACACCAGGAGAGAACAGTAGTATATGCGCCTGGGTACCCTGGGAGAGAACAGTAGTATGTGCGCCTGGGTACACCGGGAGAAAACAGTAGTATACACGCCTGGGTTACAGCAGGGGAGAACAGTATACACAAATAATGACCCCAGTAGAGTGCCAGATACAAATAATGACCCCAGTAGTGCCAGATACACATAATGACCCAGTATAGTGCCAGATACACATATGCCCCCAGTAGTGCAGTGCCAGATACACATATGCCCCAGTAGTGCAGTGCCAGATACACAGATGCCCCAGCAGTGCCAGATACACATACGCCCCCAGCAGTGCCACTTCAAGCTGTTGTGTATGTGCCTGGATTACACTAGGAGAGAACAGTAGTATATGCGCCTGGGTTACACCAGGAGAGAACAGTAGTATATGTGCCTGGGTTACACCAGAAGAGAACAGTAGTATATGTGCCTGGGTTAAACCGGGAGAGAACAGTAGTATATGTGCCTGGGTTACACCGGGAGAGAACAGTAGTATATGTGCCTGGGTTACACCGGGAGAGAACAGTAGTATATGTGCCTGGGTTACACCGGGAGAGAACAGTAGTATATGTGCCTGAGTTACACCGGGAGAGATCAGTAGTATATGTGCCTGGGTTACACCGGGAGAGAGCAGTAGTATAGGTTCCTGGGTTACACCAGGAGAGAACAGTAGTATATGCGCCTGGGTACACCGGGAGAGAACAGTAGTATACACGCCTGGGTTACAGCAGGGGAGAACAGTATACACAAATAATGACCCCAGTAGAGTGCCAGATACAAATGACCCCAGTAGTGCCAGATACACATAATGACCCAGTATAGTGCCAGATACACATATGCCCCCAGTAGTGCAGTGCCAGATACACATATGCCCCAGTAGTGCAGTGCCAGATACACAGATGCCCCAGCAGTGCCAGATACACATACGCCCCCAGCAGTGCCAGATACACATACACCCCCAGTAGTGCAGTGCCAGATACACACATGCTGCCCCCAGCAGTGCCAGATACACATATGCCCCCACAGTGCCAGATGCACATATGCCCCCAGAGGTGCCAGGTACACATATGCCCCCAACAGTGCCAGATACACATATGCCCACAGTGCATATACACAGACACTGCCCCCACAGTGCTAGATACACAGGTACTGCCCCCACAGTGCTACTCATTGCTGCCGGCTCCCGCTGCTGCTCCTGTGTCTGAGGTCTCTGACTCTGCCTCACACAGTAACCGCCGCCGCCCGGGCTCTGCTGCCGCTCCTGCTGCCTGCTGCTCCGTGTAAGTGCTGGGGAGAAGAGCGCTAGTAACTATTCTGTATGTATGCTGCAGTCATTTTGAAACTGATTAATTTAATTATCTGTACTGATATTTGGTGTTATAAATGTTGTCTGTCGCTACAGTAGCAAATTATTAATGTCACAAGCTCAACAATAATAATGTGAGTAATTACCTCTAGGTGGGACAAAATGAAAACATTATTCTGAAAAAGTCACTCTAACCACTCTCTAATTCAATGTTTCCCTGTTATATCAGTGCCATAACTAGACATTTTAGCGATGTGTGCAAGAAACAGTATCGGCCCCCCTCCCCATTTTAAAATAGGGACAGTGCATGCCGTAGGTGTGCGTCAAAAATACAGGTGCGTTGCATCATGGGTAAGAGGCATGGCCACAAAATAATACCAATTCATATTACGCTACACTGTAGTCTTCATTATTCAAATTACGCCACACAGTAGCGCCACTACACCAGGTAGAGCCCCTTTTACACATTACGGCAGGCAGACTCCTTTTTACACATTACGACAGACAGCGTCCCATTTTTACGCATTACGTGCCACCTAGTTATGGCCCTGGATAAAATAGATAGATAGATATACAGTAGATAGATAGATAGATAGATAGATAGATGGCTCAGGCTCCTCGATGCAGCTGCTGGCAGCTCCCGTCTGTCCTTCCCGCCTCCCAGCATTCACAGTGGCAGCGAGACGGACAGCCGCAGCAGCGCTGCTACCAATTACAGTGTGGTGCTGCGGCTCCAGAGTCCCCCACTCTCCTGTCCTCGCTCCAGCGGTAGCACACAGCACAGGCGGCTTGTAATGAGTCAGTCTGACTCATTACAATGCCGCAGACTTTGGGCCCATGGTGGTGGCACAACGGGGATGTGGGCAGTTGCGCTCACAGGGTGCCTGCACTGTGTGCCAGGCACTGCTGGCATACACGTAGTTATGGCCCTGCCCAGAAGTCCCGTACTCACACCACTGTACCAGCATTGCCAGCATTAAATAAGTAACTCAGGCACTTCTGGTGGGCAGGCTACTATGGTAGGTGTGTTAGAGCTCCCTGCTGGCATCTGCTACCCACACACATCCCGGCTTGTATCTGCCGAGCACTTTGCCAACTGGTGCTGGCACGGCACAGGGATAAGTGTCGGCAAGTGTACATACTAGTGACCGGCTCCAAGCGTCACCTACAGTATACCGGACTCCAGCTGCCCCCTGCATGGAGCACTGCTTCCCATGTGGCCTTACATCCCCTACTGCCTCTGTCCCCACCCTCCTACCCTCAGTGTCATCCTGGGGTACCTGGTGTCATTGGCGGCTGCTAGATACTGTCAGGCGTCTGCCTCCTGGGACTTCCAGCTTATGTTCCACAGTCTGCTGCATGTGGCTCTGGCTGCCGGATCCCTACCGATGCTGCGCCTCTACCTGGCTGCCTCCTGGGTTTACCGCGAGCCTAGCACCACAACTCCTATGAGGGAACCTGGATCATTGTGGCAGCCCTCCGGCCACTGTGTGGTACTCGCTCATGCTGTATTGCCCGGGACTGCTGCAAGCATTACACCCACCTGGTGACTGCTTTTGGCCTATCGGCTCCTCGGTGTGCGGCTAACTGGCGCTTCTGGGGTTACTGTCTCTGCGGCCTGGAGGCTGTGTACCTGCGGCCCCTCTCCTTCACATGATATGCCTGGAGGCGGAGCGGGGCACTAGGAACAGCCCACCCTTGATGCCTTGTAGTAGGAGGAGGTAGGATGGAGGCGTGGCTCCCCTGATTAGGGAAGAGGGGCGTCTGTCCCAGTCCTGGAAGTCCCGTACATGCTCCTGCCGAACTTGTGGCACGACAGAGATTCACTGCCGCACCAGCGCTGCCTGCCAGAATAATGCTGGAAGGTGCGTACACAGCACCTGCTGCTCCTGTGGCTGGGGAGGAGAGCGCAGCGTGCCGCACACCTCTCCTCCCCTCAGTCTGACACTTGTTGGCCCCGCCCTCACACAAAAGAGGGCGTGGCTAATACTCGGCAGGGCCTAGTCCGAGCCTGAGTGTGTGTATATATATATACCCCTTAGATTGTAAGCTCTCGCGAGTAGGGCCCTCTTCCCTCATGTGCTTATCCTTTTCTTACTTTAATAATCCTCAACTGCACAAATCAAGCAGTTTTTTGGCCACCTGGAACTTCACTGTCATTTACTGGTGTAGTTATGCTTAGTTACCCTGTACTTGTCCTAAATTGTCATCAACTGTAAGTCACTGTTTTCCTGTTTTGATTATGTGCATATGTACTCTGTAATTGGGCGCTGCGGAACCCTTGTGGCGCCATATAAATAAAGGATAATAATAATATATATATATATATATATATATATATAGTCTTTTGAAAAAAGAGGGCACTCACCAACAATTTCTAAAAGAAGGTCAGAAGGTCATTTATTGGTACATTCGTAGGTCGACGTTTCGATCACATCCCAGTGATCTTTGTCAGGACAACAAAGCAGTGTTGTGTGGTGACAGAGCACCAGAAGCAGAGTGTCAGACATGTTCAACATATACAGGTATTTATACCATCATCAATTTGAATATCCAAGCCCCACCTACATGTGTCACTTCCTGTTAAGTAATCAACTACAAGTATTAAAGCCTTATGTTGTAATACATTGCTGTTACAAGAGAAGTCAGTATCAATCCTTAATGTTGGCACCCCAAACAGGGTAACATATACTTTAAATCGTGCTAGTAGTCTTAGAGAGCGCCGAACACATAAACCAGGAAATGGTCCGTGCGTTCCAACAGCTCTTGGAACGCACGCGCTAACCGGAAGTCACTCGCGTGAACCGGAAGTCTAGTTTAAGGAGCCGAAAACAAAGAGACAAAGAGTGCCGGTGCGTTCCAGCACCACATGGAACGCACAGCATATATCGGAAGTGACGCACATGTCAACCGGAAATGACGCTCAAGTCATCACACCCGGAGTGATACGCGTCGTCATGACAATAGTATAATCGCATCAAAGGGGCAGTATTACCAAATAATTATCATTAGGTCAGCCAGGAATAACAGATAGATGATGGTGTACAATTTCTTCCAAAATTAAAATTAAAACATAACTTTTAATAATGCCATTAAAACTTAACAAATATGTTAATACAATGATATATATTATAATAAAATGATATATATTTTATAGGCCTCCGGAGACAAGGGGATTTAACGAGGCCGCCATAATAATGGCTGGCGTCAAGAAAGCCACAATGTACTCAAACAAAGGCCACATATATATCAATATGTCTGAATAAAATAGAAATACACCATGACTATAGACTATCCCAAAAAAATCCCATACGGGTTTGCTTCATTGAGACCTAGTGGAATAAGTGTCTCTAATTCAAAGATCCACCGTGATTCACGCCGTTTCAATCTCAATTCCCTATCACCACCTCGGATCGAAGGTGGGATATGGTCAATTAGCATACATTTTAGACTTGAAACTGAGTGCTTGTGATGTAACCAGTGTTTGGCTACTGGTTTGTCCGTTTTATTGGTCTCCAGAGCCTGTCTGATAGAGTAACGGTGGTTCGCCATACGTTCGCGGAAACACCGTGTCGTAAGTCCCACATAGTACAGCCCACAGGGGCAGATGATAATGTAAATCACAAAATCAGATGTACACGACAGCTTGTGTTTAATTGGGATTCGTTTTCCACTTTGTGGGTGAACAAAAGAAGATCCACTCATCATAGATCTGCATGTTGTACAGTCCGGACACCGGAAACAGCCTAATTTCCTACTCGCCAGCCATGTTTGATTTGCGATACGTGGTTGCAGAGTAGGACGCATCAGCAACTGTCGCAAGTTAGGCCCTCTGCGGTAGGAATGCATTGGAGGTCTTTGGCTCAGACCATCCAGTTTGGCATCTGATGCAACTATAGGCCAGTGTTTCCTGATTGTTTTTTCAGCATTCTTGGACTTTGTGTCAAACGTGGAAGTGAAAATAAGCCGGCCAGGCTCAAGTCTTGATGTAGGTTTCTGACCAATACTTTTGTGTTTGACCTTGGCCTTCCTAAGGCATCTGGAGACAACCTTCGGTGAGTACCCTCTCGCAAGAAACCTCTCAGACATTTCGGAGAGCTGTTGATCAGCAGTGTCCATTGAAGAGTTGTTACGTAACACACGTAGGAATTGAGAGATAGGCATACTTTCTTTTAAGCTCTCTGGGTGGTGGCTTGTTGCAAACAGCAGTGTGTTCCTATCTGTTTGTTTGCGGAACAGGGTAGATCCTAAGTGGGTACCTTCTCGGAAAATCGTAACATCAAGGAAATTGATACAGTCATGGTGTATTTCATAGGTGAACCGAATGGGACTATCAATTGTATTCAAATACTGAACCATTCCATGAAACTCGGACTCAGTGCCCCTCCACAAAACAAATATATCATCAATATAGCGGCCGAAATATACCAACTTATCTCCAAATTTGGGGATAATATGTGTATTCTCATACTGATGCATAAATAAATTAGCATATGCTGGCGCCAAGTTGGAACCCATGGCGGTCCCGTTGCACTGGAGGTAAAAGTCAGTTCCATAGCAGAAATGATTTTTACTTAGAACAAGTTCTGCCAGTGTTATCAAAAATTCAGTGGGGGGACCACCATGAGTACCACTACTCAGCGCCAACCTCAATGCTTCAAGTCCAGCAGAGTGGGGGATCACTGTATACAGTGAGTTGACATCCATTGATGCCAAAAACACATCATCATGAATGTCACCAATCTTATAGATCTTATCAAGAAAATCACCCGTGTCCCTGATAAAACTCCACATATTGCTCACAAGTGGTTGTAAAAAACTATCTACAAATCGAGCTATCGGTTGCAGAAGAGAATCGTTGGCCGATATAATGGGGCGTCCAGGGGGGGTATCAAGGGATTTATGAATTTTCGGCAATGTGTAAAGGATTGGACACACCGGGTGATCAACAGTGAGATACATGGCAATCTGCGCATCAATCCAGTTGTTCTGGAGTCCCATTGAAATAGTGGAGTCTACAAGTTTTTTTATCCCTGGCATGGGATTCTGAGTAATTTTACAATAGGTCTGAGTGTCTGACAGTTGTTGCATTATTTCTCTATTGTACTTGGCCCAATCCTGTACCACTATCGCCCCGCCTTTATCGGCTGGGCGGATCCCAATTTGATCATTGTTCTTAAGTGCCTGGAGTGCTAACCTCTGTTGTTTATTGAGGTTATCATATGTATGGTCACCCCTCTGTTGTTTCATTTCATGTTCAGTTAGTCTAAGAAACGATTTAATACTAGGATTGTGAGAAATAGGGTCAAAGCTACTGGGTTTTGAAAAGGTGTGATCCCGAGGGGTCTCACAGAGCTGGTTGGAGAAAAATTCCCTAAGCCTAAGTTTCCTGCCAAACTTAAAGTGATCAACAGACCATTGAAAAGCATCGTGTCTTACTGTAGGGACGAAGGATAGACCCAAAGAAAGGACTTCCATCTCAGTAGTGGAGAGGGATACAGTAGACAAATTAAAGACAGTGGTTAAGTCTTTGTTCCTTTGGCTTTTTTTGTGTTTCCTCCCGCCCCTCCTTGTCGGGTATTTGGGGGACGTCTTTCCGGGGGAGTGGTATTTTTGCGGGTACCCCGACCTAAAAAATCACCCCTGGGCGGTCTAGAGTCAGTGAATTCACTATCAGAATTGGATTGAGAGGAGCTATCGTATTGTCTCTGTGATCTATATCTGGGATTGTGTTGGAATCTACGTGTGGAATTTCTAGTATCCCCTTTCAGCCACCTGTAAACTTGGTGGTTCGAATAGTCAGAGTTTACGGTGTCCAATTTTTTTCTCTTGAAAGCAATGAGGTCACGTTGGTATGTAGACACTTGCTCCTTAAGTTTATCAATCCAATTCTCTGATTTTTCACGTGTGAGTGTATTAAGATGTAGTGTATTAAACTCAGTGAGTTCTAGTCTGACCTTACCCAGTTCGGTACCCACTTCCTCAATTACAAGAAGAATTAGATCAAGAGAGCATTTGTTCAATACTCCACACCACCGTGTGCAGAATGACAAATTGTTCCGCCCGATGGTGGGAGTATTGCTAACTCTAAAACCACGAGGGATTTTTTTGTTCCTATAATAATCAGAAAGAAATTGACCATGGAGGGTAAGATCTATTTCCCGCTTTCTTAATTTCAACAATTTGTGATACAAATCAATGGGTGTATCGTCTGGTAATCTCTGAAAATCACGGTGATCGAATAAAACTTTTTCAGCGTCATCATCAGTAAGTGAGACAAAATTATTTTGTGCTAGATTCAGCGTGGCCTCATCGAGTATATTACTTGCCCCAAGTGACATAATAGGCAAACAGCTAAACCAACAAAAAAGTATTCTTTAACAAATAACAATAGACCTTGGACAAGTCTCATGGAATGGTCAGAACTGAAACAATAAGCAGTGATGTCTAAGTCAGAGCTTAAAACAGGCATATAGTTAAAAACAACAGAACAAGCTGATACATTATGCAACTAAAAGCACTGTTACAACCAACACATGCATAGAAACTATTTTTCTTGTGAATCTCACAGGGAAATCAAAAGAGCTAGGTCCACAGGTGCTGGATGATAGCAATAGTAGAATATACACGTTGCCAAAATGTAAAATTTCCGGGCATCCGCACAATACTGAATCTCTAGAGGACAACACGGTGGTGCTCACTCCAAGGAATTTCGGGTTCCTGATAATAGTCTTTTGAAAAAAGAGGGCACTCACCAACAATTTCTAAAAGAAGGTCAGAAGGTCATTTATTGGTACATTCGTAGGTCGACGTTTCGATCACATCCCAGTGATCTTTGTCAGGACAACAAAGCAGTGTTGTGTGGTGACAGAGCACCAGAAGCAGAGTGTCAGACATGTTCAACATATACAGGTATTTATACCATCATCAATTTGAATATCCAAGCCCCACCTACATGTGTCACTTCCTGTTAAGTAATCAACTACAAGTATTAAAGCCTTATGTTGTAATACATTGCTGTTACAAGAGAAGTCAGTATCAATCCTTAATGTTGGCACCCCAAACAGGGTAACATATACTTTAAATCGTGCTAGTAGTCTTAGAGAGCGCCGAACACATAAACCAGGAAATGGTCCGTGCGTTCCAACAGCTCTTGGAACGCACGCGCTAACCGGAAGTCACTCGCGTGAACCGGAAGTCTAGTTTAAGGAGCCGAAAACAAAGAGACAAAGAGTGCCGGTGCGTTCCAGCACCACATGGAGCGCACAGCATATATCGGAAGTGACGCACATGTCAACCGGAAATGACGCTCAAGTCATCACACCCGGAGTGATACGCGTCGTCATGACAATAGTATAATCGCATCAAAGGGGCAGTATTACCAAATAATTATCATTAGGTCAGCCAGGAATAACAGATAGATGATGGTGTACAATTTCTTCCAAAATTAAAATTAAAACATAACTTTTAATAATGCCATTAAAACTTAACAAATATGTTAATACAATGATATATATTATAATAAAATGATATATATTTTATGATATATATTTTATAGGCCTCCGGAGACAAGGGGATTTAACGAGGCCGCCATAATAATGGCTGGCGTCAAGAAAGCCACAATGTACTCAAACAAAGGCCAATATCTATTATTATAGGAACAAAAAAATCCCTCGTGGTTTTAGAGTTAGCAATACTCCCACCATCGGGCGGAACAATTTGTCATTCTGCACACGGTGGTGTGGAGTATTGAACAAATGCTCTCTTGATCTAATTCTTCTTGTAATTGAGGAAGTGGGTACCGAACTGGGTAAGGTCAGACTAGAACTCACTGAGTTTAATACACTACATCTTAATACACTCACACGTGAAAAATCAGAGAATTGGATTGATAAACTTAAGGAGCAAGTGTCTACATACCAACGTGACCTCATTGCTTTCAAGAGAAAAAAATTGGACACCGTAAACTCTGACTATTCGAACCACCAAGTTTACAGGTGGCTGAAAGGGGATACTAGAAATTCCACACGTAGATTCCAACACAATCCCAGATATAGATCACAGAGACAATACGATAGCTCCTCTCAATCCAATTCTGATAGTGAATTCACTGACTCTAGACCGCCCAGGGGTGATTTTTTAGGTCGGGGTACCCGCAAAAATACCACTCCCCCGGAAAGACGTCCCCCAAATACCCGACAAGGAGGGGCGGGAGGAAACACAAAAAAAGCCAAAGGAACAAAGACTTAACCACTGTCTTTAATTTGTCTACTGTATCCCTCTCCACTACTGAGATGGAAGTCCTTTCTTTGGGTCTATCCTTCGTCCCTACAGTAAGACACGATGCTTTTCAATGGTCTGTTGATCACTTTAAGTTTAGCAGGAAACTTAGGCTTAGGGAATTTTTCTCCAACCAGCTCTGTGAGACCCCTCGGGATCACACCTTTTCAAAACCCAGTAGCTTTGACCCTATTTCTCACAATCCTAGTATTAAATCGTTTCTTAGACTAACTGAACATGAAATGAAACAACAGAGGGGTGACCATACATATGATAACCTCAATAAACAACAGAGGTTAGCACTCCAGGCACTTAAGAACAATGATCAAATTGTGATCCGCCCAGCCGATAAAGGCGGGGCGATAGTGGTACAGGATTGGGCCAAGTACAATAGAGAAATAATGCAACAACTGTCAGACACTCAGACCTATTGTAAAATTACTCAGAATCCCATGCCAGGGATAAAAAAACTTGTAGACTCCACTATTTCAATGGGACTCCAGAACAACTGGATTGATGCGCAGATTGCCATGTATCTCACTGTTGATCACCCGGTGTGTCCAATCCTTTACACATTGACGAAAATTCATAAATCCCTTGATACCCCCCCTGGACGCCCCATTATATCGGCCAACGATTCTCTTCTGCAACCGATAGCTCGATTTGTAGATAGTTTTTTACAACCACTTGTGAGCAATATGTGGAGTTTTATCAGGGACACGGGTGATTTTCTTGATAAGATCTATAAGATTGGTGACATTCATGATGATGTGTTTTTGGCATCAATGGATGTCAACTCACTGTATACAGTGATCCCCCACTCTGCTGGACTTGAAGCATTGAGGTTGGCGCTGAGTAGTGGTACTCATGGTGGTCCCCCCACTGAATTTTTGATAACACTGGCAGAACTTGTTCTAAGTAAAAATCATTTCTGCTATGGAACTGACTTTTACCTCCAGTGCAACGGGACCGCCATGGGTTCCAACTTGGCGCCAGCATATGCTAATTTATTTATGCATCAGTATGAGAATACACATATTATCCCCAAATTTGGAGATAAGTTGGTATATTTCGGCCGCTATATTGATGATATATTTGTTTTGTGGAGGGGCACTGAGTCCGAGTTTCATGGAATGGTTCAGTATTTGAATACAATTGATAGTCCCATTCGGTTCACCTATGAAATACACCATGACTGTATCAATTTCCTTGATGTTACGATTTTCCGAGAAGGTACCCACTTAGGATCTACCCTGTTCCGCAAACAAACAGATAGGAACACACTGCTGTTTGCAACAAGCCACCACCCAGAGAGCTTAAAAGAAAGTATGCCTATCTCTCAATTCCTACGTGTGTTACGTAACAACTCTTCAATGGACACTGCTGATCAACAGCTCTCCGACATGTCTGAGAGGTTTCTTGCGAGAGGGTACTCACCGAAGGTTGTCTCCAGATGCCTTAGGAAGGCCAAGGTCAAACACAAAAGTATTGGTCAGAAACCTACATCAAGACTTGAGCCTGGCCGGCTTATTTTCACTTCCACGTTTGACACAAAGTCCAAGAATGCTGAAAAAACAATCAGGAAACACTGGCCTATAGTTGCATCAGATGCCAAACTGGATGGTCTGAGCCAAAGACCTCCAATGCATTCCTACCGCAGAGGGCCTAACTTGCGACAGTTGCTGATGCGTCCTACTCTGCAACCACGTATCGCAAATCAAACATGGCTGGCGAGGAGGAAATTAGGCTGTTTCCGGTGTCCGGACTGTACAACATGCAGATCTATGATGAGTGGATCTTCTTTTGTTCACCCACAAAGTGGAAAACGAATCCCAATTAAACACAAGCTGTCGTGTACGTCTGATTTTGTGATTTACATTATCATCTGCCCCTGTGGGCTGTACTATGTGGGACTTACGACACGGTGTTTCCGCGAACGTATGGCGAACCACCGTTACTCTATCAGACAGGCTCTGGAGACCAATAAAACGGACAAACCAGTAGCCAAACACTGGTTACATCACAAGCACTCAGTTTCAAGTCTAAAATGTATGCTAATTGACCATATCCCACCTTCGATCCGAGGTGGTGATAGGGAATTGAGATTGAAACGGCGTGAATCACGGTGGATCTTTGAATTAGAGACACTTATTCCACTAGGTCTCAATGAAGCAAACCCGTATGGGATTTTTTTGGGATAGTCTATAGTCATGGTGTATTTCTATTTTATTCAGACATATTGATATATATGTGGCCTTTGTTTGAGTACATTGTGGCTTTCTTGACGCCAGCCATTATTATGGCGGCCTCGTTAAATCCCCTTGTCTCCGGAGGCCTATAAAATATATATCATTTTATTATAATATATATCATTGTATTAACATATTTGTTAAGTTTTAATGGCATTATTAAAAGTTATGTTTTAATTTTAATTTTGGAAGAAATTGTACACCATCATCTATCTGTTATTCCTGGCTGACCTAATGATAATTATTTGGTAATACTGCCCCTTTGATGCGATTATACTATTGTCATGACGACGCGTATCACTCCGGGTGTGATGACTTGAGCGTCATTTCCGGTTGACATGTGCGTCACTTCCGATATATGCTGTGCGTTCCATGTGGTGCTGGAACGCACCGGCACTCTTTGTCTCTTTGTTTTCGGCTCCTTAAACTAGACTTCCGGTTCACGCGAGTGACTTCCGGTTAGCGCGTGCGTTCCAAGAGCTGTTGGAACGCACGGACCATTTCCTGGTTTATGTGTTCGGCGCTCTCTAAGACTACTAGCACGATTTAAAGTATATGTTACCCTGTTTGGGGTGCCAACATTAAGGATTGATACTGACTTCTCTTGTAACAGCAATGTATTACAACATAAGGCTTTAATACTTGTAGTTGATTACTTAACAGGAAGTGACACATGTAGGTGGGGCTTGGATATTCAAATTGATGATGGTATAAATACCTGTATATGTTGAACATGTCTGACACTCTGCTTCTGGTGCTCTGTCACCACACAACACTGCTTTGTTGTCCTGACAAAGATCACTGGGATGTGATCGAAACGTCGACCTACGAATGTACCAATAAATGACCTTCTGACCTTCTTTTAGAAATTGTTGGTGAGTGCCCTCTTTTTTCAAAAGACTATTATCAGGAACCCGAAATTCCTTGGAGTTGAGCACCACCGTGTTGTCCTCTAGAGATTCAGTATTGTGCGGATGCCCGGAAATTTTATATATATATATATATATATATATACTCTATACAAAGCAAAACTCCACCATATTTTTCGGATGGACTGGGTGGAGACTATGTTTAACAAAGAAAAATACATAGGTAGATTCTTTGACATGTGGGAAAGTTATGTTGCCCAGTTGCCTCTCTCAACGCATCGAGCCATCCATAATAGTTTACACTTAACTAATTGGTATTGCCTGAGAATACTTGATGGTGCTTCTCTGATCACTCTGACAACGTCCTGATTCTACGGAATTTGCCAGGACATGAATAGCGGGTGTTGCATATTCTACCTTATGCAATATTAATGTATACTTTGTGCCTTTTGGCTTACTGCGTTACCATATGTTACTTTTATTGGTAATGGTGGAAATGAAACATGAGTTGGACACGGACTCTGGTAAACGTTTAACTTTTATTTAGTAAATTGATACAACATCCATAACCATCCACTGTATATGCCTGCTACTGACACAGCTGTTCTCTAATGCATGTTCCGACTTAAGAGCAATTGTTGTGTTTTGCATTGATGTCAATTCCATTACATTGTATAAATTCATACTGTACATTCTATAATATGATATGCTTCAATAAAATAAAAAAAGAAATAAAAAAAAAGAAATGCCAATGATGATCTGCTGTACGACAACGCAATGTATGTCTTACATGCTGCACGTAAGGACACCACGTTGGCCATGGAATCGTCCCATTGTACATGTAGCACATTCAATGGGATGATGCAACCACCCAATTCATCAAATGATGAATTGGCTGAATTTGACGGTACAAACTTTGTGATGCATCACAGATCACAACATTGACCAATATATTGTAAAGTGTGTACCCAGCTTAAGTCAGGCCAATACTGCCATGAATGTTTGCACACACTGGGGACTCCTAATGTTATCGACCCCGATCTCCCATCTAAAGTGACGGGAGATCACAGGGGGCGATATACAATTGAGGTCCCCTATCGTGCTGATCGCACCCATTAGTGTTGGATGTAATCGCGTAAAGCAACTAAACCCGACTAAACTAATGGGCGCAATTGGCAAAAATGCCGTTTGTCACACATTTCAGCTCGCCACAGCTGAACATTTGAATATCTTTGTTCGGCACCATTTAGTGGCTGCCAGCGTCAATAAAGCCCCATACACACGGTGCGATTTATCCTTACGATTTTGCCCAGTCAATATTGTAAGAAAAGTTAGTGTAAATCGCACCAAACATATGCTCTTGTGATGCCGACGTGCACTCCCGCGGGATCAGCATCGTAAAAAAATAGACTGTGCAGGCAAGGTCGATATTGGCTAGATCGGATGCTCATGCAGACAGTTTATAGCCGATATCGGGCATAAGCCGAAATCACACTGTGTGTACGCACCATAATATTTGAATTCCACCCACACTCTGTACATTCTAATGCACTGAGTGTACCTTCTACAATATGTTGTGGTTTATACCAGTGGTTCTCAACCTCGGTCCTCAAGTACCCCCAACAATTCATGTTTTCCGGGTCACCTAGCTGGTGCACAGGTGTATTCATTACTCACTGACACATTTTAAAAGACCACAGGTGGAGCAAATAATTTCACTTGCAATCCTGTGAGGAGACCTGGAAAACATGAACTGTTGGGGGTATTTGAGGACCGCTGTTGAGAGCAACTGGTTTATACAAACTTTCACATGAACAGCACATTACCCCTGGCAGAAGCACACTCTTTCTGTTCGTCTATACCTCATTCTACATAAATGCTAAAAAAAAAAAAAAAAAAAAATCTTACGGTACGCCAGGCAGAGCAGACTCAGCAGAGATGCTCAATGACATGCTACACAACCACTTTCCCAGCACCCCCCCCCCCCCCATGTATGCGCGCACCCGCCGCCACGTGCTCCTCAGAGCGGGCTTCTTCGTCGCTCAAGGGGAGTGTCCACGCGGGGCTGCGCACGCACGACGCGTTTTATAACCACCTTGCGTGCGCGCTCCCGGCACACGACCCGCGCGGGTTCAGGCTCTTTGTGAGTAGGAGGAGGCGGCACCACCGAGAGCACCGGATACCGGCGTCAGACCCAGCATGGCGGACGATAAACCAAAGGTACGATGTCGAGATTTGTGTGTGGGGCTGACGGGGCGATGCAGCGGGGTTGTATTAACCTTGAGGGGAGCCTGAGGTGATGGCGATGCTGGGAGTAGCGCAGAGGCCTGTGTGTATGTGGGGCGCAGACGCACGGCGGGAAGGCGATATCTGCGTAGGGGGTAAATCGGCGGCCGGGCGAGATCTCTAGGGCCTCGTTAGCGATGATATAAGTGGTGGCTGGTGATGCTATGACCGGGGGAGCTATATGCAGACACACACAGCAAGTGCTGTGGTCTCTTATGTGCAGAGAGTGGGTTGCATGGGGCATGCACTATACGGATGTGTGACTGTGCATCATGCCGTGTACTCATGAGCATTCCTTGAATATAGATGTAATGGGAAAAATCCTAATAGAAAAATAACTAGCCTCAAATTTTAAGATGTATATGTATGTGTGTGTGTATATGTGTATATGTGTGTATGTGTATGTATATATATATATATATATATATATATATATATATATATATATATATATATACTTTCCCTCCAAGTGTGACTGTTACTTGGGATGGAAGTGTGTAGTTGCGTAGTAGGATGGATGCTACTAAGCTCTTTTTCATGTTGCAGGAAGGAGTGAAGACTGAGAACAATGATCACATTAACTTGAAAGTGGCTGGCCAGGATGGCTCAGTGGTGCAGTTCAAAATCAAGAAACATACGCCACTCAACAAGCTTATGAAGGCTTATTGTGAACGACAGGCAAGTATTTACATTGTTGCTACTGTATTTACATTATAAGTTGTTAGGAATCTGCTTTAAGTCAAGACATTCACTACTGTGACATGTCTGTCCGTCATGTTGCAGGCGATCACCCCGGCAGCCTCCCGGGCAGCAGGATCGCCCAAGATGCATCGTATGCGGTCCTTTTGCATGCAATGTATCTTGGGCGATCCCAGCCATGCCTGTGTGGTCCGACATATCACGAGTGCAGCACGTTCAATCTGGAGGATCCGATGCTCACGGGAACGCGCATCGGCTTGGTTCAGAAACGCCTCAAATGCCCGATTTCACCTGATATATCGGGCCCAAATCAGATGAAATCGGGCATTATCATTCTAGTGTATGATGCTCCTTAAACTTGCTCCAATAAGTTTGTAGTTTTGATTACGTTTGTTTCTGTACAACTGTTTTGTTGTAACATTAAAAATTAAACTCATGGTGCTATATGGAACACCGTTTTAAGTATCTCCAGGTGTACTGTATCAGTAACTTTAGCATTTGGTGGGTTACATGCCTTGTTCTAAATTGAATTTAAAGGACCTCTCTATAATATAATTTTCTGAAGGGGCCACCCCTATGGCTCACATTGGTTAGCTTCACCTGCAGATGAACCTCTGTGATGTCTTTCATGAAAGTGGAGTGTTATGTATAACAATATTGCCCCCTTCAGCTAACATTATGAAGTATACTTGCTTCTTTGCAAATAGCTTTATAATTTTATAATGTATGCTCCTTTTTTTTTTTTTTTTTTTAAACCTTTTACACCCCTCCCCCCAAAAAAGGCATCTTAAATATGATGGGAGTTTCAGAAGATTCTCTGCAAGATTTAGTACAGGTTGAGTATCCCATATCCAAATATTCCAAAATACGGAATGTTCCGAAATATGGACTTTTTTGAGTGAGACTGAGATAGTGAAACCTTTGTTTTTTGATGGCTCAATGTACATAAACTTTGTTTAATACACAAATTTATTAAAAATATTGTATTAAATGACCTTTAGGCTGTGTATATGAAACAAATGAATTGTGTGAATGTACAGTACACACACTTTGTTTAATGCACAAAGTTATAAAAAAATATTGTCTAAAATGACCTTCAGGCTGTGTGTATAAGGTGTATATGAAACATAAATGCATTCTGTGCTTAGACTTAGGTCCCATCACCATGATATCTCATTATGGTATGCAATTATTCCAAAATACGGAAAAATCCAATATCCAAAATACCTCTGGTCCCAAGCATTTTGGATAAGGGATACTCATCCTGTAATAGAATATAGTGGTAGATTGACTGAGGCCATATGTAGTGAACCTTTTCAGAAAAAAATGTATTTTCCCAAATTGGTTTTCAAATTTTATGTTGGAGAAATACTAAATTGCTTAAAATACAAATGGCTTGTGGTTATAGATGAGCAGTCCGTGTCTTGCAAGAGTTCCTTACTTTTTAGAAACCTGATTGTCTGACTGAGACACTCCATTGTCTGTATACAGACTGGAGGCATTTAATTGATCAGGTGAGGAGCAGTTCCCTGGAAAGGTAATCTGTGAAATGGTCTACATGATTGGCACAGTGGTAAGCATTGCTGCCACTTTAGTTCAATTTCTGAGTAAGGTGTTTGCTGTGTTGAGTTTGTATGTTCTCCCAATGTGTGGGTTTCATACCACACTCCAGAAACATACTGTTAGATACTGTTCAGTTAATTGGCTTCTGACAAAATGAAGCCTAGTGTTTGCATTTTGTAAGGAATATAGGGGCAGATGTATTAAGCCTGGAGAAGTGATAAAGCAGTGCTAACGCATCAGCCAATCAGCTCCTGTTAGTTTACATATTGGAGCTGATTGGCTGGTGCATTATCACCTTGCACTTATCACTGCTTGATCGTTGCTTTATCACTTATCCAGGCTTAATACATCTGCCCCATAGTTTGCAAGCTCCACTGGAACAGTGACTGAAATATTCTGTGTAATGTCATGGGTACTAAGTCTGTGCTATATAAATAACAAATCCAAAATTGTTTGGCTTGTTTTCTGGTGTGTGGGGCATTGAATTGTTAAATGTAAATACTAAACTGATGTCTATTTTCCCTAGGGGTTGTCAATGAGGCAAATTAGATTCCGATTTGATGGGCAGCCTATCAATGAGACGGACACACCAGCACAGGTAACCATGTTGGGTAGTTTTAAAAAAACATTAAGGAGCCTATTTATTAACATAATTTTTACTATAATGTAAATGGTGTTTACAAACCCGTTTAATATTTTAGTATCATTGAATGTATTAAAGGGCATTTGGAGCAGTTGTCGTGAAACTGCTCCAAATCCTTGAATTGTAATTTCTGCAGCAGTGTACACTGGGATTCCACAGGGGAATACATCGGGGTGTAGTGTTGGGTCTTGAGCCGAGGCACGAGCAGGCTAAAGCTTTGACTTCCCAGGATGCATTGCACTGCCGCCACTATAACCCCGCCTCCAGGCACTGGAGCTCAGTTTGTAAGTTGGTGCCTGCAGTGCAGGTCACTAACAGGTGGCGCTGCGCTAGGCAGCCCTGAAAAGAGCTTTTTAAGAAGACTTCAAGGGCCGCAGCACTATTTGTCAGTCTGACATTCTGTGCTGCGTGTCCATCACCTCCCCAGCAGCGCTGCATACTTCTGTGACTGGGTTCCCAGGTACTTGCAGCGGAGGCGCACTGGTCATCGGCACACTATCGCGGACGCTCTCCAGGATCGTGTGGCTGCACATCAGGGCGGAGGTAAGAGGGTCCCCCAGGTGGGACCTGCCGGTTAATAACGGTCCCAGGAGATGGACCGCGCCGCTGGCGTGGACACTGTATACTGCACAGGGACCCCACTATATCCACAAGGGCAAGGGAGCACAGGTCGGATTTACTAAAATCCGTTTGATATAGGCTCCACAGTACCCGGTGGTGAGGACCAGCATAGGGGATAAGGCGCTAACCTGTAGTCCCTCCCCCAGCTCCGGACGCCATCTACTGCTGGTGTTCCCGCCCTAGAGCTGCATTTCACTCTCCCTCACTCCCTGACAGATTTTGGTGCCATCTTCACTACTAGCTGGGCTGATCTCTGGGACTGCAGGGCTCTGTCTCCTGTAAAGCCGTCTCATCAGCACTGTGCATTTACAGACACGAGTATTCTACATGTCGTTTTAGACAGTTAGTTAAGAACAAGTGTACTGCTTTCTGAATATTTAGTACAAGTATTTTGCGATATACATCCAGTATCTACTGTGCATTGTTATATCTATACTCACACATATTTATATGTAAATTTACTAGTCCAGTTTTATTGTTTATATGTTATAACTTCTGCAGTGTGCCTGTAGCTGTTGTGTGCGATTCCATTCTCCTGTATCGCATACTGCTATCACTATATTCTGTACCCAGGGGGGCTAGGGGCGTCAGGGTTATATACTGTCACATAACACAGGGAGTTATTTGCAGGTATTGTGTTTGTCTGGCTATATGCTAACGTTACGCCGTAAGGCTACATTCCTTATGTCTGCCACAAAGGGTGGGAAATCCACGGACCCTTCTGCATCCTGCAGTACCGGCACCACAGATTTACCTGAGGAGGAAGTTTTAGCTGCTGGTTCAGGAGCTGAGTGCCATACACCCAGTCAACCTGCAGCACCTGTGGCCAATCGGGATCCACCATGGGCAGCGTTCTCAAGTATGCTGAGTACACTTGTGACATGTCTTACACCCCCTGTGGGACCTCCGGTGCCATTGCAGACAAATATTGTCCCTGTAGTTAATCCGTCCTGGGTGGATACTCTGTCTACCCAATTACAACAATTAAATCAATCTTTGATTAGACAGAAGTCTACCCCACGCCCCTCTTGGGCCATCTAAACGGACCATTTCTTCCTCACAATCCACTAATATTTCAGGTAATTCTTCAAATGAGGATGGGGAATATACTGATCCGTACGGCACTGATAGTTGCTTCTGATGAGGAATCTACAACCCAGGTGGTTGATCCTGACCTAGTGGAGGCTATTAAGCTAATTCTTCAAATAGACGATAACAATGAGCCTACTACTGCGTCTAAGAAACCTGATAAGTTCAAACGTCAGAAGGTTGCTAAAGTAGTCTTACCACATTCTGAACATTTAATTGACATACGTCAGGAGTCCTGGTAGTCTCCAGAAAAGACATTTTCCAGGTCTAAAAAGATGCTAGCTCGTTATCTTACCCCTGCGTAATTAAGTAACAAGTGGGAAAGTCCACCACTGGTGGACTCGTGTCATCTACTCTGCCTATCACCTCACTGAAGGAACCAACGGATAAGCGTGTGGAGGGATGCCTGAAGTCTATTTACTCTCTTACTGGTGCGGTACATTGATCCACGGTAGCCTCCTGGGCTGCAAAAGGAATTAAAGCATGGGTTCAGCCAATTGAGGATGAGCTGCCTCCAGGATTTTTCTGACACTCCAGGCAATATCTCTTATTACCACAGCCTCCCACTATATTCAGGAGGCGGCCTCTGATGCAGGTGTAATGGTGGCCAAGGCATCACTACGTCTATCCTGGCTTGTCGAATTAAGTGGTTGAGGTCCTGGAAGGTGGACCTGGACTCCAAAAAGACCTTGGAGGTGCTCCCCTTTTAAGGGAGACATCCTATTTGGGGAGGATCGAAACAAGATTGTAACTGACTTGGCTACTGCCAAGACTGCGTATCTCCCAAATACTAATCCTACTGCTCCGAAGGCTAAGAGTACCACCTTTCATTCTTTTCGACCTCCAGGGAAAGCAAAGGGTCAGGCGTATCCGCGACAGGCTTGTGCTTCCAAAACCACTAAGCCCAAAGCGAAATAATCCTTGACCGCCCGTCAGCCTGCTTCCAAACAATACAAGCCTGCTGCATGATGGGGGAGGGGGGTGGTCCCCAAGGGTGGGATGCTGACTTATGCAGTTCGCCCAGACCTGGTTTGAACGCCTGGGTGCGGGAAGTTGTCTCACGGGTACGCAATCTTTCAAGAGACGTCCCCCTCGCCAGTTTTGCACAGCGGTTATTCCTGTGACTCTGTTAAAAGCGCAAGCTCTATACTTGGTTGTACAATCCCTCCTGGATACAGGAGTGGTAGTGCTAGTACCTGTCTCAGGGAAAGGCAGGGGATACTATTCAACACTTTCTAGTTTCAAAGCCAAATGTGTCCTTCCGGCCTATACTCAACCGCTAATTACTGAAAAAGTTTGAGTATTTAAATTCCGTATGGAAACTCTGCGCTCTATAGTGCTGGCCATGGAACCCGAATACCATATGGTATCCCTGGACATACAGGATGCTTACCTGCACATACCTATTGCCATATCACATCAGCAATATCTGCGGTTTGCTATTGGCAACCTACATTATCAATTCCAGGCACTACCTTTTGGATTGGCCACGGCACCTCGGATCTTCACCAAGGTCATGGCCGTGATGACGGCTCTTCTCCGCTTTCAGGGAATCGGGATCCTGCCGTATCTGGACGACTTGCTGATCCTGGCGAACTCCCAAGAAGTTCTCCTCAGTCATCTGGAACTGACTGTCCAATTCCTACAAGCCCATGGGTGGCTCATTAACTGGAAAAAGTCCTCGCTGGTCCCTGCTCGGAGCATGGTGCACCTGGGGGCACTACAGGGCACACACAGCCAACGATTGTTTTTGTCTCCAGAGAAAGTCCTGAAACTTCAGGACAGGATCAGATACTTCCCCTCTCACCCAAGAGTGTTGATACACTGGGCGATGCAAGTACTAGGCCTCATGGTGTCTGCTTGTGACATGGTAGAGTACGCTCCATTTCATTCCCACCCTCTGCCTCATTGGATCAGGTCTCAAATGATCTATTTGACTCCGGAAGTTCATCTGTCACTGAGCTGGTGGCTACAGGACCAACAGTTGAGCAGGGACCGTCCCTTCTGGATCTCCAACTGGGTCCTCATGACAACGGGTGGCATTGGAGCAACACTCTCCAGGGTCGGTGGACCAGGGAGGAGTCTCTACTCCCGATTGAACATTCTGGAATTGCGGGCGGTGTTCAATGCGTTGACACAGGCCTGTTCAAGTACGATCAGACAACGCCACCATGGTGGCGTACATAAATCATCAAGGCGGCACTCGATGCCGCATGGCAATGCTGGAAGTGTCAAAAATCCTCCGTTGGGCGGAACGACATCTGTCGGCAGTGTTCATCCCCGGAGTCTTCAACTGAGAAGCGGATTTCCTCAGTCGTCAGGACGTTCACGCCGGAGAGTGGAGTCTTCATCCGGAGGTCTTTCAACTCCTAGTGGACAAGTGGGGCCTACCGGCTGTAGACCTGATGGCGTCCCAACACAATCACAAGGTTCCTGTCTTCGGATCAAGGATAAGGGATCCTCAAGCAGCGTTAGTGGAAGCACTGGCAATTCCATGGAACTTTCGGCTGCCATACGTGTTCCCTCCAGTGTCACTCCTGCCCAGGGTACTACTGAAGTTCAAGCAAGAAAGAGGAATACTACTTCTAGTTGCTCCAGCGTGGCCCAGACGGCATTGTTTCTCAGACCTGCAGGGTCTCTCGATAGAGCGTCCTCTTCTACTTCCTCAACGCCCAGACCTCCTTGCTCAGGGCCTTTGTGTCTATCCGGACCTGGCCAGACTGGCTTTGACAGCGTGGCTCTTGAAGCTTCACTCCTGAGGGCCAAGGGATTCTCTGAGTCGGTTATTCAAACTATGTTGAAGGCCCTCAAACCGGCTTCTGCACGGATTTATTACAGGGTCTGGAACTCTTACTTCACATGGTGTGCTGCTAAGAATTCTGATGCCTATTCGTTCAGAACTTCTAGGCTTTTGGCTTTCTTGCAACAAGGCTTAGATTTAGGCCTTCGTCCGACCTCCCTCAAGGTTCATATATCTGCCTTGTTGGTGTGGTTTTCAGAGGAAAATTGCGTCTATTCCTAACGTTCATACTCACTCAGGGCGTTTTATGGATTCAGCCTTCCTTGGTCCCTCCTGTGGCTCCATGGGAGCTGTCTGTTGTCTCAAATGCCCTACAAGGGTCTCCATTAGAACCTCTTGAGTCTGTGGATCTTAACTGTCTTAAGGTTGTGTTTTACTGGCTATTGCCTCTGCTAGGAGGGTGTCTGACTTGGGCGCCTTGTCCTGTTGTCCACCCTTTCTGATTTTTCACTGTGACCGGGCAGTTCTTAGAACTCGCCCTGGTTATCGCTGTACCTAAGGTGGTATCATTTCATCTTAACCAAGAGATTGTGGTTCTGGCCTTTTATCTCTTCTGGTTTGTCATCCAAAGAGCGTTCTTTGGATGTGGTACGGGCTCTCCGGATTTACGTAGAGGACTGCCTCCCTCAGGAAGTCAGATACCCATTTTTATTTTTTTTATGTTTTGGGGGGTTATGTTTTGTTTTCACAAACGTGGCTGGCCTGCGAATAAGCTAACCTTGGCCAGATGGATTAGAATGATTGTACAAGCCTATGCACAGGCTGGTCTTCCAGCTCCTGCTGCTATCAAAGCCCATTCTACTCGGTCTGTTGGACCTTCTTGGGCGGCTCGCCGTGTCGCGTCCGCTGAGCAATTGCAAGTTGGCTTTGTGGTCCTCGGTGAAAACGTTCATCAGGTTCAGGTATATGTCTTTGATACTTCCGCCTCCCAGGATGCTTCCTTTGGACACCGGGTACTTGTACCCGCTACGGTGCGTCCCTTCCCATGGGGAACTGCTTTAGGACGTCCTTGATGTTTTCCCTGTGGAATCCGTGTACCCCGCCGCAGAAAAGGAGATTTGATAGACTTACCATGGTTTAAATCTTTCTGTAAGGTACACTGGATTCCACAGGGCGCCCACCCTGACACACTAAGTTCTTTGAGTTTGTATGGCATTAGCCACTAGTCCCTTCTGTCGTGAGAATGTGTTTCTATGTGACTAACATCCACCGTCTTTTACCTGCTACTGCATTGGACTGGTTAACGAAACTGAGCTTCAGTTCCCGGAGGTGGGGTTATAGAGGAGGTTGTGTAATGCATCCTGGGAACATTCAAAGCTTTAGCCTGTTGGTGCCTTGGATCAAGATCCAACTCTATACCCTGATGTATTCCCTGTGGAATCCAGTGCACCTCGCAGAAGGATTTAACCATAAATCTCCCTATTTTTATATATATATATATATATATATAATATATAATTTCTCTGACGTCCTAGTGGATGCTGGGACTCCGTAAGGACCATGGGGAATAGCGGCTCTGCAGGAGACAGGGCACAAGAATAAAAGCTTTAGGATCAGGTGGTGTGCACTGGCTCCTCCCCCTATGACCCTCCTCCAAGCCTCAGTTAGATTTTTGTGCCCGAACGAGAAGGGTGCAGGCTAGGTGGCTCTCCTGAGCTGCTTAGAATAAAAGTTTATTTTAGGTTTTTTATTTTCAGTGAGTCCTGCTGGCAACAGGCTCACTGCATCGTGGGACTAAGGGGAGAAGAAGCGAACTCACCTGCGTGCAGAGTGGATTGGGCTTCTTAGGCTACTGGACATTAGCTCCAGAGGGACGATCACAGGTTCAGCCTGGATGGGTCCCGGAGCCGCGCCGCCGGCCCCCTTACAGAGCCAGAAGAGCGAAGAGGTCCGGTGAAATCGTCGGCAGAAGACGATCCTGTCTTCAGACTAAGGTAGCGCACAGCACCGCAGCTGTGCGCCATTGCTCTCAGCACACTTCACACTCCGGTCACTGAGGGTGCAGGGCGCTGGGGGGGGAGCGCCCTGAGACGCAATATAAACAGATAATACCTTAGGTTGGCAAAAGAATACATCACATATAGCTCCTGGGCTATATGGATGTATTTTAACCCCTGCCATTTTTACAGAAAAGAGCGGGAGATAAGGACGTCGTGAAGGGGCGGAGCCTATCTCCTCAGCACACAAGCGCCATTTTCCCTCACAGTTCCGCTGGAAGGACGGCTCCCTGAGTCTCCCCTGCAGACCTGCTACAGAATCAGGGTAAAAAAGAGAAGGGGGGGCACTATTGGCAGCTAAATAATAATAAACAGCAGCTATAAGGGAATAACACTTATATAAGGTTATCCCTGTATATATGTGTGTGTATATATATATATATATATATATATATATATATATATATATATATATATATATATATATATATATTTTTCTATAGCGCTTGGTGTGTGCTGGCAGACTCTCCCTCTGTCTCTCCAAAGGGCTAGTGGGGTCCTGTCCTCTATCAGAGCATTCCCGGTGTGTGTGCTGTGTGTCGGTACGTGTGTGTCGACATGTATGAGGAGGAAAATGATGTGGAGGCGGAGCAATTGCCTAGGTTAGTGATGTCACCCCCTAGGGAGTCGACACCTGACTGGATGATCGTATTAAAAGAATTAAGTGATAATGTCAGCACTTTGCAAAAAACTGTTGACGACATGAGACAGCCGGCAAATCAATTAGTGCCTGTCCAGGCGTCTCAGACACCGTCAGGGGCCCTAAAACGCCCGTTACCTCAGTGGGTCGACACAGACACAGATACTGAGTCTAGTGTCGACGGTGAGGAGACAAACGTAATGTCCAGTAGGGCCACACGTTACATGATCACGGCAATGAAGGAGGCATTGAACATTTCTGACACTACAAGTACCACAAAGAAGGGTATTATGTGGGGTGTGAAAAAACTACCAATAGTTTTTCCTGAGTCAGATGAATTAAATGAGGTGTGTGAAAAAGCGTGGGTTTCCCCCGACAAAAAACTGCTAATTTCTAATAAATTATTGGCACTATATCCTTTCCCGTCAGAGGTTAGGACGCATTGGGAAACACCCCCTAGGGTAGATAAGGCGCTCACACGTTTATCTAAACAAGTAGCGTTACCGTCTCCTGATACGGCCACCCTCAAAGAACCAGCTGATAGAAGGCTGGAAAATATCCTAAAAAGTATATACACACATACTGGTGTTATACTGCGACCAGCAATCGCTTCAGCCTGGATGTGCAGTGCTGGAGTCGCGTGGTCGGATTCCCTGACTGAAAATATTGAAACCCTGGATAGGGACAATATATTGTTAACTATAGAGCATTTGAAGGATGCATTACTATATATGCGTGATGCACAGAGGGATATTTGCACCCTGGCATCAAGAGTAAGTGCTATGTCCATTTCTGCCAGAAGAGCGTTATGGACGCGACAGTGGTCAGGGGATGCGGATTCCAAACGACATATGGAAGTATTGCCGTATAAAGGGGAGGAGTTATTTGGGGCTGGTCTATCGGACCTGGTGGCCACGGCAACGGCTGGAAAGTCCACCTTTTTACCCCAGGTCACTTCACATCAGCAGAAAAAGACACCGTCTTTTCAAACTCAGTCCTTTCGTTCCCATAAGTACAAGCGAGCAAAAGGCCACTCTTTTCTGCCCCGGGGCAGAGGAAGAGGAAAGACTGCACCATGCAGCCGCTTCCCAGGAGCAGAAGCCCTCCCCTGCTTCTGCCAAGTCTTCAGCATGATGCTGGGGCTTTACAAGCAGACTCAGACATGGTGGGGGCCCGTCTCAAGAATTTCAACGCGCAGTGGGCTCACTCGCAAGTGGACCCCTGGATTCTACAGGTAGTATCTCAGGGGTACAAACTGGAATTCGAGGCGTTTCCCCCTCGCCGGTTCCTGAAGTCTGCTCTACCAAAGTCTCCCTCCGACAGGGAGGCAGTTTTGGAAGCCATTCACAAGCTGTATTCCCAGCAGGTGATAATCAAGGTACCCCTCCTACAACAGGGAAAGGGGTATTATTCCACGCTGTTTGTGGTACCGAAGCCAGACGGCTCGGTGAGACCAATTTTAAATCTGAAATCCTTGAACACTTACATAAAAAGGTTCAAATTCAAGATGGAGTCACTCAGAGCGGTGATGGCGAACCTGGAAGAAGGGGACTATATGGTGTCTCTGGACATCAAAGATGCTTATCTCCACGTCCCAATCTACCCTTCTCACCAAGGGTACCTCAGGTTTGTAGTACAAAACTGTCATTATCAGTTTCAGACGCTGCCGTTTGGGTTTTCCACGGCACCTCGGGTCTTTACCAAGGTAATGGCCGAAATGATGATTCTTCTTCGAAGAAAGGGCATCTTAATTATCCCTTACTTGGACGATCTCCTGATAAGGGCAAGGTCCAGGGAACAGTTAGAAGTCGGAGTAGCACTATCTCAGGTAGTGTTACGTCAGCACGGGTGGATCCTAAATATTCCAAAATCGCAGCTGATTCCAACGACACGTCTACTGTTCCTAGGAATGATTCTGGACACAGTCCAGAAGAATGTGTTTCTCCCGGAGGAGAAGGCCAGGGAGTTATCCGAGCTAGTCAGGAACCTCCTAAAACCAGGCCAGGTATCAGTGCACGAGGGTCCTGGGAAAAATGGTGGCTTCTTACGAAGCGATTCCATTCGGAAGATTCCATGCAAGAACGTTTCAGTGGGATCTACTGGACAAATGGTCCGGATCGCATCTTCAGATGCATCAGCGGATAACCCTGTCGCCAAGGACAAGGGTGTCTCTTCTGTGGTGGCTGCAGAGTGCTCATCTACTAGAGGGCCGCAGATTTGGCATTCAGGATTGGATCCTGGTGACCACGGATGCAAGCCTGAGAGGCTGGGGAGCAGTCACACAGGGAAAAAATTTCCAGGGCTTGTGGTCAAGCATGGAAACATCTCTTCATATAAACGTTCTGGAACTAAGGGCCATTTACAATGCCCTAAGTCAAGCGAAACCCCTGCTTCAGGGTCAGGCGGTATTGATCCAATCGGACAACATCACGTCAGTCGCCCACGTAAACAGACAGGGCGGCACGAGAAGCAGGAGGGCAATGGCAGAAGCTGCAAGGATTCTTCGCTGGGCGGAAAATCATGTGATAGCACTGTCAGCAGTGTTCATTCTGGGAGTGGACAACTGGGAAGCAGACTTCCTCAGCAGACACGACCTCCACCCGGGAGAGTGGGGACTTCACCCAGAAGTCTTCCACCTGATAGTAAACCGTTGGGAAAAACCAAAGGTGGACATGATGGCGTCCCGTCTAAACAAAAAACTAGACAGATATTGCGCCAGGTCAAGGGACCCTCAGGCAATAGCGGTGGACGCTCTGGTAACGCCGTGGGTGTACCAGTCAGTGTATGTGTTCCCTCCTCTGCCTCTCATACCAAAAGTACTGAGAATCATAAGAAGGAGAGGAGTAAGAACTATACTCGTGGTTCCGGATTGGCCAAGAAGGACTTTGGTACCCGGAACTTCAAGAGATGCTCACGGACGAACCGTGGCCTCTACCTCTAAGAAAGGACCTGCTACAGCAGGGGCCTTGTCTGTTCCAAGACTTACCGCGGCTGCGTTTGACGGCATGGCGGTTGAACGCCGGATCCTGAAGGAAAAAGGCATTCCAGATGAAGTCATCCCTACCCTGGTCAAGGCCAGGAAGGATGTAACCGCAAAACATTATCACCGCATTTGGCGAAAATATGTTGCGTGGTGTGAGGCCAAGAAGGCCCCTACAGAGGAATTTCAACTGGGTCGTTTCCTCCATTTCCTGCAAACAGGACTATCTATGGGCCTAAAATTAGGGTCCATTAAGGTTCAAATTTCGGCCCTGTCGATTTTCTTCCAGAAAGAACTGGCTTCAGTGCCTGAAGTTCAGACATTTTGTAAAAGGGGTACTGCATATACAGCCTCCTTTTGTGCCTCCAGTGGCACCTTGGGATCTCAATGTTGTGTTGAGTTTCCTAAAGTCACATTGGTTTGAACCACTCACCACTGTGGACTTAAAATATCTCACATGGAAGGTGACGATGCTGTTAGCCCTGGCTTCAGCCAGGCGTGTGTCAGAATTGGCGGCTTTATCATATAAAAGCCCTTACTTAATTTTTCATTCTGACAGGGCAGAATTGAGGACTCGTCCTCAATTTCTACCTAAGGTGGTTTCTGCATTTCACATGAACCAACCTATTGTGGTACCTGCGGCTACTAGGGACTTGGAGGACTCTAAGTTGCTTGACGTTGTCAGGGCCCTGAAAATATGTTTCCAGGACGGCTGGAGTCAGAAAATCTGATTCGCTGTTTATCCTGTATGCACCCAACAAACTGGGTGCTCCTGCTTCTAAGCAGACGATTGCTCGTTGGATTTGTAGTACAATTCAGCTTGCACATTCTGTGGCAGGCCTGCCACAGCCAAAATCGGTAAAAGCCCATTCCACAAGGAAAGTGGGCTCATCTTGGGCGGCTGCCCGAGGGGTCTCGGCTTTACAACTTTGCCGAGCAGCTACTTGGTCAGGGGCAAACGCGTTTGCTAAATTCTACAAATTTGATACCCTGGCTGAGGAGGACCTGGAGTTCTCTCATTCGGTGCTGCAGAGTCATCCGCACTCTCCTGCCCGTTTGGGAGCTTTGGTATAATCCCCATGGTCCTTACGGAGTCCCAGCATCCACTATGACGTCAGAGAAAATAAGATTTTACTTACCGATAAATCTATTTCTCGTAGTCCGTAGTGGATGCTGGGCGCCCATCCCAAGTGCGGATTGTCTGCAATACTTGTATATAGTTATTGTTACAAAAATTCGGGTTATTATTGTTGTGAGCCATCTTTTCAGAGGCTCCCTTTCGTTTTATCATACTGTTAACTGGGTTCAGATCACGAGTTGTACGGTGTGATTGGTGTGGCTGGTATAAGTCTTACCCGGGATTCAATATCCTTCCTTATTATGTACGCTCGTCCGGGCACAGTATCCTAACTGAGGCTTGGAGGAGGGTCATAGGGGGAGGAGCCAGTGCACACCACCTGATCCTAAAGCTTTTATTCTTGTGCCCTGTCTCCTGCGGAGCCACTATTCCCCATGGTCCTTACGGAGTCCCAGCATCCACTACGGACTACGAGAAATAGATTTATCGGTAAGTAAAATCTTATTTTTTTTTTTTTATATATATATAACGTCCTAAGTGGATGCTGGGGACTCCGTAAGGACCATGGGGAATAGCGGCTCCGCAGGAGACTGGGCACATCTAAAGAAAACTTTAGGACTATCTGGTGTGCACTGGCTCCTCCCCCTATGACCCTCCTCCAAGCCTCAGTTAGATCTCTGTGCCCGAACGAGAAGGGTGCACACTAGGGGCTCTCCTGAGCTTCTTAGTGAAAGTTTTAGATTAGGTTTTTTATTTTCAGTGAGACCTGCTGGCAACAGGCTCACTGCATCGAGGGACTTAAGGGGAGAAGAAGCGAACTCACCTGCGTGCAGAGTGGATTGGGCTTCTTAGGCTACTGGACATTAGCTCCAGAGGGACGATCACAGGCCCAGCTTGGATGGGTCCCAGAGCCGCGCCGCCGGCCCCCTTACAGAGCCAGAAGGCAGAAGAGGTCCGGAAAATCGGCGGCAGAAGACGTCCTGTCTTCAACAAGGTAGCGCACAGCACTGCAGCTGTGCGCCATTGCTCTCAGCACACTTCGGTCACGGAGGGTGCAGGGCGCTGGGGGGGGGCGCCCTGAGACGCAATAAAAACACCTTGGATGGCAAAAAAATGCATCACATATAGCTCCTGGGCTATATGGATGCATTTAACCCCTGCCAGAATCCATAAAAAAGCAGGAGAAAAGTCAGCGAAAAAGGGGCGGAGCCTATCTCCTCAGCACACTGGCGCCATTTTCCCTCACAGCTCCGTTGGAGGGAAGCTCCCTGTCTCTCCCCTGCAGTCACTACACTACAGAAAGGGTTAAAAAAAAGAGAGGGGGGCACTAATTAGGCGCAGTATTAACTATACAGCAGCTATAAGGGGAAAAACACTTATATAAGGTTATCCCCCTGTGTGTGTGTGTGTATGTATGTATGTATGTATGTATGTATGTATATGTATATATATATATATATATATAATATAGCTCTGGTGTGTGCTGGCAAACTCTCCCTCTGTCTCCCCAAAGGGCTAGTGGGGTCCTGTCCTCTATCAGAGCATTCCCTGTGTGTGTGCTGTATGTCGGTACTTTTGTGTCGACATGTATGAGGAGAAAAATGATGTGGAGACGGAGCAGATTGCCTGTAATAGTGATGTCACCCCCTAGGGGGTCGACACCTGAGTGGATGAACTGTTGGAAGGAATTATGTGACAGTGTCAGCTCTGTATAAAAGACAGTGGTTGACATGAGACAGCCGGCTACTCAGCTTGTGCCTGTCCAGACGTCTCATAGGCCGTCAGGGGCTCTAAAGCGCCCGTTACCTCAGATGGCAGATATAGACGCCGACACGGATACTGACTCCAGTGTCGACGGTGAAGAGACGAATGTGACTTCTAGTAGGGCCACACGTTACATGATTGAGGCAATGAAAAATGTTTTACACATTTCTGATAATACGAGTACCACCAAAAAAGGGGTATTATGTTCGGTGAGGAAAAACTACCTGTAGTTTTCCTGAATCTGAGAAATTAAATGAGGTGTGTGATGATGCGTGGGTTTCCCCCGATAACAACGGATAATTTCTAAAATGTTATTGGCATTATATCCTTTCCCGCCAGAGGTTAGGGTGCGTTGGGAAACACCCCCTAGGGGGGATAAAGCGCTCACGCGCTTGTAAGGGCTCTACCTTCGCCTGAGATGGCCGCCCTTAAGGATCCTGCTGATAGAAAGCAGGAGGGTATCCTAAAAGGTATTTACACACATACTGGTGTTATACTGCGACCAGCAATCGCCTCAGCCTGGATGTGCAGTGCTGGGTTGGCGTGGTCGGATTCCCTGACTGAAAATATTGATACCCTAGATAGGGACAGTATATTTTTGCCTATAGAGCATTTAAAAGATGCATTTTTATATATGCGTGATGCACAGCGGAATATTTGCCGACTGGCATCAAGTCTAAGCGCGTTGTCCATTTCTACCAGTAGAGGGTTATGGACACGTCAGTGGTCAGGTGATGCGTATTCCAAACGGCATTTGGAAGTATTGCTTTATTAAGGGAGGAGTTATTTGGGGTCGGTCTTTCAGACCTGGTGGCCACGGCAACAGCTGGGAATTCCACGTTTGTACCCCAGGTCGCCTCTCAACATGAGAAGACGCTGTATTATCAGGCGCAGTCTTTTCGTGGACAAGCGGGCAAAAGGTTCCTCATTTCTGCCCCGTGACAGAGGGAGAGGAAAAAGGCTGCAGAAATCAGCCAGTTCCCAGGAACAGAAACCCTCTCCCGCCTCTGCCAAGCCCTCAGTATACGCTGGGGCTTTACAAGCAGAATCAGGCACGGTGGGGGGCCCGTCTCAATGAATTTCAGCGCGCAGTGGGCTCACTCGCAAGTAGACCCCTGGATCCTTCAGGTGATATCTCAGGGGTACAAATTAGAATTCGAGACGTCTCCCCCTCGCCGTTTCCTAAAGTCGGCTTTACCGATGTCTCCTTCTGACAGGGAGACAGTTTTGGAAGCCATTCACAAGCTGTATTCCCAGCAGGTGATAATCAAGATACCCCTCCTGCAACAGGGAACGGGGTATTATTCCACACTGTTGTGGTACCGAAGCCGGACGGCTCGGTGAGACCGATTCTAAATCTAAAATCTTTGAACACTTACGTACAGAGGTTCAAATTCAAGATTGAGTCAATCAGAGCAGTGATTGCGAACCTGGAAGAAGGGGACTACATGATGTCTCGGGACATCAAGTATGCTTACCTTCATGTCAAAATTTACCCTTCTCACCAAGGGTACCTCAGGTTTATGGTACAGAACTGTCACTATCAGTTCAGACGCTGCCGTATGGATGGTACACGGCACCCCGGGTCTTTACCAAGGTAATGGCCGAAATGATGATATTCCTTCGATGGAAGTGAATTTTAGTTATCCCTTCCTTGGACAATTCCCTGATAAGGGTAAGATCCAAGGAACAGTTGGAGGTCGGTGTAGCACTATCTCAGGTAGTGTTGCGGCAGCACGATTGGATTCTCAATATTCCAAAATCGCACCTGGTTCCGACGACTTGTCTTCTGTTCCTAGGGATAATCCTGGACACAGTCCAGAAAAAGGTGTTTCTCCCGGAGGAGAAAGCCAGGGAGTTATCCGAGCTAGTCAGGAACCTCCTAAAACCGAGCCAAGTCTCAGTGCATCAATGCACAAGGGTTCTGGGTAAAATGGTGGCTTCCTACGAAGCAATCCCATTCGGCAGATTCCACGCAAGAACTTTCCAGTGGGACCTGCTGGACAAATGGTCCGGATCGCATCTTCAGATGCATCAGCGGATAACCCTGTCACCAATGACAAGGGTGTCCCTCCTGTGGTGGTTGCAGAGTGCTTATCTTCTAGAGGGCCGCAGATTCGGCATTCAGGACTGGGTCCTGGTGACCACGGATGCCAGCCTGCGAGGCTGGGGAGCAGTCACACAGGGAAGGAATATCCAGGGCTTATGGTCAAGCCTGGAGACATCACTTCACATAAATATCCTGAAGCTAAGGGACATTTACAATGCTCTAAGCTTAGCAAGACCTCTGCTTCAAGGTCAGCCGGTGTTGATCCAGTCGGACAACATCACGGCAGTCACCCACGTAAACAGACAGGGTGGCACAAGAAGCAGGAGGGCAATGGCAGAAGCTGCAAGGATTCTTCGCTGGGCGGAAAATCATGTGATAGCACTGTCAGCAGTATTCATTCCGGGAGTGGACAACTGGGAAGCAGACTTCCTCAGCACGACCTCCACCCGGGAGAGTGGGGACTTCACCCAGAAGTCTTCCACATGATTATAAACCGTTGGGAAAAACTCGACAGGTATTGCGCCAGGTCCGGGGACCCTCAGGCAATAGCTGTAGACGCTCTGGTATGTGTTCCCTCCTCTGCCTCTCATACCCAAGGTACTGAGATTGATAAGATGGAGAGGAGTAAGCACTATATTCGTGGCTCCGGATTGGCCAAGAAGGACTTGGTAACCGGAACTTCAAGAGATGCTCACGGAGGATCCGTGGCCTCTATCTCTAAGAAGGGACCTGCTCCAGCAAGGACCCTGTCTGTTCCAAGACTTACCGCGGCTGCGTTTGACGGCATGGCGGTTGAACGCCGGATCCTGAAGGAAAAAAGGCATTCCGGATGAAGTCATCCCTATCCTGATCAAAGCCAGGAAGGATGTAACCGCAAAAACATTATCACCGCAATTGGCGAAAATATGTTGCGTGGTGCGAGGCCAGTAAGGCCCGACGGAGGAAATTCAACTGGGTCGATTCCTACATTTCCTGCAAACAGGAGTGTCCATGGGCCTGAAATTGGGGTCCATTAAGGTTCAAATTTCGGCCCTGTCAATTTTCTTCCAAAAAGAACTAGCTTCAGTCCCTGAAGTTCAGACGTTTGTAAAAGGGGTACTGCATATACAGCCTCCTTTTGTGCCTCCAGTGGCACTTTGGGATCTCAATGTAGTTTTGGGTTCCAAAAGTCACATTGGTTTGAACCACTTAAATCTGTGGAGTTAAAATATCTCACATGGAAAGTGGTCATGCTGTTGGCCCTGGCCTGGGCCAGGCGCGTGTCAGAATTGGCGGCTTTATCCTGAAAAAGCCCTTATCTGATTTTCCATTCGGACAGGGTGGAATTGAGGACTCGTCCTCAGTTTCTCCCCAAGGTGGTTTCAGCGTCTCACCTGAACCAACCTATTGGTGGTGCCTGCGGCTACTAGGGACTTGGAGGCCTCCAAGTTGCTAGACGTTGTCAGTGCCCTGAAAATATGTTTCCAGGACGGCTTGAGTCAGGAAATCTGACTCGCTGTTTATCCTGTGTGCACCCAACAAGCTGGGTGCTCCTGCTTCTAAGCAGACTATTGCTCGTTGGATTTGTAGTACAATTCAGCTTGCACATTCTGTGGCAGGCCTGCCACAGCCAAAAATCTGTAAATGCCCACTCCACAAGGAAGGTGGGCTCATCTTGGGCGGCTGCCCGAGGGGTCTCGGCTTTACAACTTTGCCGAGCAGCTACTTGGTCAGGAGCAAATACGTTTGTAAAATTCTACAAAATTGATATCCTGGCTGAGGAGGACCTGGAGTTCTCTCATTTGGTGCTGCAGAGTCATCCGCACTCTCCCGCCCGTTTGGGAGCTTTGGTATAATCCCCATGGTCCTTACGGAGTCCCCAGCATCCACTTAGGACGTTAGAGAAAATAAGAATTTTTACTTACCGATAATTCTATTTCTCATAGTCTGTAGTGGATGCTGGGCGCCCATCCCAAGTGCAGATTGTCTGCAATACTTGTACATAGTTATTGTTACAAAAATCGGGTTATTATTGTTGTGAGCCATCTTTCAGAGGCTCCTCTGTTATCATGCTGTTAACTGGGTTCAGATCACAGGTTATACGGTGTGATTGGTGTGGCTGGTATGAGTCTTACCCGGGATTCAAAATCCTTCCTTATTGTGTACGCTCGTCCGGGCACAGTATCCTAACTGAGGCTTGGAGGAGGGTCATAGGGGGAGGAGCCAGTGCACACCAGATAGTCCTAAAGCTTTCTTTAGATGTGGCCAGTCTCCTGCAGAGCCGCTATTCTCCATGGTCCTTACGGAGTCCCCAGCATCCACTACGGACTATGAGAAATAGAATTATCGGTAAGTAAATTCTTTATATATATATATATATATATATATATATATATATATATATATATATATATATATATATATATATATATATATATATATATATATATCTATCATCCCATCCCATATCCAAATATTCTGAAATACAGAACATTCCGAAATACGGACTTTTTTTTGAGATAGTGAAACCTTTGTTTTTTGATGGCTTAATTTACACAAACTTTGTTTAATAGTTATAAAAAAAATATATATATATATATATTATACACACAATATCCTTATCTTGCGCTCGTAGAACCAGCAGCACTACAGGCGAGACCTCCGTTGCCAGATCTCAAACATACATAGGGTAGAAAAAACAGATCCTGAGCGATGTATAGATGTAGCGGAAGTCCTTCCAAGTAGGTATATCTTATACTATGGATAATTTAATTTCTTGGGTTCCTGCAGTGGATAACCCCTCACCAGAAAGTCACCCAAACAAATGGCCCAAGGCCAATTAGAATAAAAATATGTAATGCAAAGAAATTCATAAAAGTCAATTAGTCAGTATTCCAGATAGGAAAATTACTCCCTTTGCCAAGCGCACACCTTGCTAAGGTGATGGAGTTCATACATCTACCTACTGGATGTCTCTGCTGTCAGAGTTATCAAAATCTATGTATAACCTGTTGTAAAATTCTCATGCTAAAGACTTTTATGAATTTCTTTGCATTAAATATTTTTATTCTAATTGGCCTTAGGCCATTTGTTTGGGTGACTTTCTGGTGAGGGGTTATCCACTGCAGGAACCCAAGAAATTAAATTATCCATAGTATAAGATATACCTACTTGGAAGGACTTCCGCTACACTCAGGATCATATATATATATATATATATATATATATATATATATATATATATATATATATATATATATATATATATATATATATATAACACACACACACACACACACACACACATATTTTGGAATACAGGATGAGTATCCCTTATCCAAAATTCTTGGGACCAGAGGTATTTTGGATATCGGATTTTTCCGTATTTTGGAATAATTGCATACCATAATGACATATCATGGTGATGGGACCCAAGTCTAAGCACATAATGCATTTATGTTACATATACACCTTGTACACACAGCCTGAAGGTAATTTTAGCCAATATTTTTAATAACTTTGTGCATTAAACAAAGTGTGTCTACATTCACACAATTCATTTGTTTCATATACACCTTATACACACAGCCTGAAGGTCATTTAATACAAAATAAATATATATATTTATTTTGTATTAAATGACCTTCAGGCTGTGTGTATAAGGTGTATATGAAACAAATGAATTGTGTGAATGTAGACACACTTTGTTTAATGCACAAAGTTATTAAAAATATTGGCTAAAATTACCTTCAGGCTGTGTATAAGGTGTATATGAAACATAAATGCATTATGTGCTTAGACTTGGGTCCCATCACCATGATATGTCATTATGGTATGCAATTATTCCAAAATACGGAAAAATCCGATATCCAAAATACCTCTGGTCCCAAGAATTTTGGATAAGGGATACTCATCCTGTATTCCAAAATACGGATATGTATGTAATGTGTGGTTTTTTGTTTTCTCTATCGTCCTAAGTGGATGCTGGGGTTCCTGAAAGGACCATGGGGAATAGCGGCTCCGCAGGAGACAGGGCACAAAAGTAAAGCTTTTACAGGTCAGGTGGTGTGTACTGGCTCCTCCCCCTATGACCCTCCTCCAGACTCCAGTTAGATTTTTGTGCCCGGCCGAGAAGGGTGCAATTCTAGGTGGCTCTCATAAAGAGCTGCTTAGAGAGTTTAGCTTAGGTTTTTTATTTTACAGTGATTCCTGCTGGCAACAGGATCACTGCAACGAGGGACAGAGGGGAGAAGAAGTGAACTCACCTGCGTGCAGGATGGATTGGCTTCTTGGCTACTGGACATGAAGCTCCAGAGGGACGATCACAGGTACAGCCTGGATGGTCACCGGAGCCACGCCGCCGGCCCCCTCACAGATGCTGAAGCAAGAAGAGGTCCAGAATCGGCGGCTGAAGACTCCTGCAGTCTTCTTAAGGTAGCGCACAGCACTGCAGCTGTGCGCCATTTTCCTCTCAGCACACTTCACACGGCAGTCACTGAGGGTGCAGGGCGCTGGGGGGGGGGGGGCCCTGGGAGGCAAATGAAAACCTTTAAAAAGGCTAAAAATACCTCACATATAGCCCCAGAGGCTATATGGAGATATTTACCCCTGCCTAAATGTACTAAATAGCGGGAGACGAGCCCGCCGAAAAAGGGGCGGGGCCTATCTCCTCAGCACACGGTGCCATTTTCTGTCACAGCTCCGCTGGTCAGGAAGGCTCCCAGGTCTCTCCCCTGCACTGCACTACAGAAACAGGGTATAACAGAGAGGGGGGGCAAAATAAATGGCAATATATTAATATAAAAGCAGCTATAAGGGAGCACTTAATCATAAGGCTATCCCTGTCATATATAGCGCTTTTTGGTGTGTGCTGGCAGACTCTCCCTCTGTCTCCCCAAAGGGCTAGTGGGTCCTGTCTTCGTATAGAGCATTCCCTGTGTGTCTGCTGTGTGTCGGTACGTGTGTGTCGACATGTATGAGGACGTTATTGGTGTGGAGGCGGAGCAATTGCCAAATATGAGGATGTCACCTCCTAGGGGGTCGACACCAGAATGGATGCCTTTATTTGTGGAATTACGGGATAGCGTCAACTCGCTTAAGCAGTCGTTTGCCGACATGAGGCGGCCGGACACTCAATAAGTGCCTGTCCAGGCGCCTCAAACACCGTCAGGGGCTGTAAAACGCCCCTTGCCTCAGTCGGTCGACACAGACCCAGACACAGGCACTGATTCCGGTGGTGAAGGTGACGAATCAACCGTATTTTCCAGTAGGGCCACACGTTATATGATTTTGGCAATAAAGGAGATGTTACATTTAGCTGATACTACAGGTACCACTAAACAGGGTATTATGTGGGGTGTGAAAAAACTACCAGTAGTTTTTACCGAATCAGAAGAATTAAATGACGTGTGTGATGAAGCGTGGGGTGCCCCGATAAAAAACTGCTAATTTCAAAGAAGTTATTGGCTTTATACCCTTTCCCGCCAGAGGTTAGGGAGCGCTGGGAAACACCTCCTAGGGTGGACAAAGCGCTAACACGCTTATCAAAACAAGTGGCGTTACCCTCTCCTGAGACGGCCGCACTTAAAGATCCATCAGATAGGAGGATGGAAAATATCCAAAAAGGTATATACACACATGCAGGTGTTATACTACGACCAGCTATTGCGACTGCCTGGATGTGCAGTGCTGGGGTAGTTTGGTCAGAGTCCCTGATCGAAAATATTGATACCCTGGACAGGGACAATATTTTACTGTCGTTAGAACAAATAAAGGATGCATTTCTTTATATGCGTGATGCACAGAGAGATATCTGCACACTGGCATCACGGGTAAGTGCTATGTCCATTTCGGCCAGAAGAGCTTTATGGACACGACAGTGGACAGGCGATGCGTAGAGGAGTTATTTGGGGTCGGTCTATCGGATTTGGTGGCCACGGCTACGGCCGGGAAATCCACCTTTCTACCTCAAGTCACTCCCCAACAGAAAAAGGCACCGACCTTTCAACCGCAGCCCTTTCGTTCCTTTAAAAATAAGAGAGCAAAGGGCTATTCATATCTGCCACGAGGCAGAGGACGAGGGAAGAGACAGCAACAGGCAGCTCCTTCCCAGGAACAGAAGCCCTCCCCGGCTTCTACAAAAGCCTCAGCATGACGCTGGGGCTTCGCAAGCGGACTCGGGGGCGGTAGGCGGTCGTCTCAAGAATTACAGCGCGCAGTGGGCTCACTCGCAGGTAAATCCCTGGATCCTGCAGATAATATCTCAGGGGTACAGGTTGAAATTAGAGACAGAGCCACCTCGCCGTTTCCTGAAGTCTGCTTTACCAACGTCCCCCTCAGAAAGGGAGACGGTTTTGGAAGCCATTCACAAGCTGTATTCTCAGCAGGTGATAGTCAAGGTACCTCTTCTACAACAAGGGAAGGGGTATTATTCCACTCTTTTTGTGGTACCGAAGCCGGATGGCTCGGTAAGGCCTATTCTAAATCTGAAGTCCTTGAACCTGTACATAAAGAAGTTCAAGTTCAAGATGGAGTCACTCAGAGCAGTGATAGCGAACCTGGAAGAAGGGGACTTTATGGTATCCTTGGACATCAAGGATGCGTATCTCCACGTTCCAATTACCCCTCACACCAGGGGTACCTCAGGTTCGTTATACAAAACTGTCACTATCAGTTTCAGACGCTGCCGTTTGGTTTGTCCACGGCACCTCGGGTCTTTACAAAGGTAATGGCCGAGATAATATTTCTTCTTCGAAGAAAAGGCGTATTAATTATCCCATACTTGGACGATCTCCTAATAAGGGCAAGGTCCAGAGAACAGCTAGAGATGGGTTTAGCACTATCTCAAGAGGTGCTAAAGCAGCACGGATGGATTCTGAATATTCCAAAATCCCAATTAATGCCGACAACTCGTCTGCTGTTCCTGGGGATGATTCTGGACACAGTTCAGAAAAAGGTTTTTCTTCCCGAAGAAAAAGCCAAGGAGTTATCTGACCTGGTCAGGAACCTCCTAAAACCAGGAAAGGTGTCTGTACATCAATGCACAAGAGTCCTGGGAAAAAATGGTAGCTTCTTACGAAGCAATCCCTTTCGGCAGATTCCATGCAAAGGGATCTGTTGGACAAATGGTCAGGGTCGCATCTTCAGATGCACCTGCGGATAACCCTGTCGCCGAGGACAAGGGTATCCCTTCTGTGGTGGTTGCAGGAGGCTCATCTATTGGAGGGCCGCAGATTCGGCATGCAGGATTGGATCCTGGTGACCACGGATGCCAGCCTGAGAGGCTGGGGAGCAGTCACACAGGGAAGAAATTTCCAGGGAGTGTGGTCGAGCCTGAAAAAGTCTCTTCACATAAGCATTCTGGAACTAAGAGCAATCTACAATGCTCTAAGCCAGGCGGAACCTCTGCTTCAAGGAAGACCGGTGTTGATCCAGTCGGACAACATCACGGCAGTCGCCCATGTAAACAGACAGGGCGGCACAAGAAGCAGGAGGGCAATGGCAGAAGCTGCCAGGATCCTTCGCTGGGCGGAGAATCACGTGATAGCACTGTCAGCAGTATTCATCCCGGGCGTGGACAACTGGGAAGCAGACTTCCTCAGCAGACACGACCTTCACCCGGGAGAGTGGGGACTTCATCCAGAAGTTTTCCACATGCTATTAAACCGTTGGGTAAAACCAATGGTGGACATGATGGCGTCTCGCCTCAACAAAACACTGGACAGGTATTGCGCCAGGTCAAGAGATCCGCAGGCAATAGCTGTGGACGCGCTGGTAACACCTTGGGTGTACCAGTCGGTATATGTGTTTCCTCCTCTGCCTCTCATACCAAAGGTATTGAGGATTATACGGCAAAGAGGAGTAAGACTAGTGGCTCCGGATTGGCCAAGAAGGACTTGGTACCCGGAACTTCAAGAGATGGTCACTGACGATCCGTGGCCTCTACTTCTGAGAAGGGACCTGCTTCAGCAGGGTCCTTGTCTTTTTCAAGACTTACCGCGGCTGCGTTTGACGGCATGGCGTTTGAATGCCAGATCCTAAAAGGAAAAGGCATTCCAGAAGAAGTCATTCCTACCTTGATAAAGGCAAGGAAGGAAGTCACCGCGAAGCATTATCGCCGTATTTGGCGAAAATATGTTGCGTGGTGCGAGCAGCGGAGTGCTCCGATGGAGGAATTTCAACTGGGTCGTTTTCCTACATTTCCTGCAATCAGGATTGTCTATGGGTCTCAAATTGGGATCTATTAAGGTTCAAATTTCGGCCCTATCAATATTCTTCCAAAAAGAATTGGCCTCAGTCCCTGAGGTCCAGATTTTTATCAAAGGAGTACTGCATATACAGCCTCCTGTGGTGCCTAAGGTGGCACCGTGGGATCTAAATGTAGTTTTAGATTTCCTCAAATCCAATTGGTTTGAACCACTAAAGAATGTGGATTTGAAATATCTCACATGGAAAGTGACTATGTTACTGGCCCTGGCTTCGGCCGGGAGAGTATCTGAACTGGCGGCTTTGTTTTATAAAAGCCCTTATTTAATTTTCCATTCGACATAGGGCAGAGCTGCGGACGCGTCCGCATTTTCTCCCTAAGGTGGTATCAGCGTTTCACCTGAACCAGCCTATTGTAGTGCCTGCGGCTACAGACGACTTGAAGGACTCCAAGTTGTTGGACGTTGTCAGAGCCTTAAAAATATACATTTAAAGGACGGCTGGAGTCAGAAAATCTGACTCGCTGTTTATACTGTATGCACCCAACAAGTTGGGTGCACCTGCTTCTAAGCAGTCGATTGCTCGTTGGATTTGTAACAAAATTCAACTTGTACATTCTGTGGCAGGCCTGCCACAGCCTAAATCTGTTAAGGCCCATTCCGCAAGGAAGGTGGGCTCATCTTGGGCGGCTACCCGAGGGGTCTCGGCATTACAACTCTGCCGAGCAGCTACGTGGTCAGGGGAGAACACGTTTGTAAATTTTTACAAATTTGATACCCTGGCAAAGGAGGACCTGGAGTTCTCTCATTCGGTGCTGCAGAGTCATCCGCACTCTCCCGCCCGTTTGGGAGCTTTGGTATAATCCCCATGGTCCTTTCAGGAACCCCAGCATCCACTTAGGACGATAGAGAAAATAAGAATTTACTTACCGATAATTCTATTTCTCGGAGTCCGTAGTGGATGCTGGGCGCCCATCCCAAGTGCGGATTATCTGCAATACTTGTACATAGTTATTGTTAACTAATTCGGGTTATTGTTTAGGAAGCCATCTTTCAGAGGCTCCTCTGTTATCATACTGTTAACTGGGTTTAGATCACAAGTTGTACGGTGTGATTGGTGTGGCTGGTATAAGTCTTACCCGGGATTCAAAATCCTCCCTTATTGTGTACGCTCGTCCGGGCACAGTACCTAACTGGAGTCTGGAGGAGGGTCATAGGGGGAGGAGCCAGTACACACCACCTGACCTGTAAAAGCTTTACTTTTGTGCCCTGTCTCCTGCGGAGCCGCTATTCCCCATGGTCCTTTCAGGAACCCCAGCATCCACTACGGACTCCGAGAAATAGAATTATCGGTAAGTAAATTCTTATTTTTTTTTTGTAACTCGCATGGCATTCCCCATACTTATAATGGGAAATGCATTCTGGGCCGATTTTACTAAAAAAAAATAAAAAATAAAAAAATAAACTGCAGTGTACCCTATTATATTAACGCCAGCTCAGGCTGGCGAAATCACAGGGCAGCACTGATACGCCCCTGGCAGAGAAAGCTGTGCAGGACCCGGCCAGTGTGATTAGTTATGTGCTGGTCACCTTTACAAAAAAAAACATACTTGCCTATCCCAGGAGTTGGTATCCGCTGCCCTGATGGGGGGGAAATACCCTGAGGCTGCGGAGAGGCATCACCAGGACACAGCTTTCTGACAAGCTCTGTCCCTGCATGCAATAATTGGTACATCCATGTGAGTTTGGCCGATATTATCATACCACATCAGATGCAGATGGTGATAAATCGGCCCCTAAGTGTTGCCCGGTGCCAGCAGCATGGTGTACATTAAATTGCAGCATTACGTGTGGACTGTTAAATTCCTACATATTCTGTTCTGTAATCCTTTTGGAACCATTGTTTATTTCAATACAGATTGCTACAATATAACTATTAGATGACATTGATAGTATGAAGTTGCCCAAAATGTGTGCGATATGAACTAGTTCTGCATTGGGCCACAATGTTATCTATACTTTGGCCATGGCTGATGGCAACAGATTGCCCATACCAGCTATGGTAGTATGATTTGGGCATTCCCATATGGGATGAAAAGCTGCCACCTTGTCAGAGGACTGGAAATCTGTCTGTAATGAAAGATTTGAGTAGAACAAACACTATTTCTATGTGGCTTATACAAGTAAGAAAATTGCCTTTCTTAACCGGTAAATGCTACTAAAAATCTGATGGACTTATTGCAGTGGTTTCCAAACTTTTTTGAATCACGGCACCCTAGAATATCAATTTTTTTCACGGCACCCCTAGGCCAAAAATTTCTTGAGAAATTTAGAAATAAATATTACATTAAGTAGATCGCGTTTATATGTCATCCTTAGGGTCAGTTGTGTGGTGAGGGACAAGATTTGCTTCTGTTTGGCCACATATTTTATTACTGGCAGCCACCAGCACTGGTTTTGCCTATTATATTGACCATGAATAATTTGAATTGGTCCTGGACCATCAACGCAGGGCACCCCTGCAAGTGTCCCGAGGCACCCCAAGGAGCCACGGCACACCGTTTGGGAACCTCTGACTTGTTGTATTCGAGGTTTACGTTTGTAGGTTTTGCTTCAGCTACACTTATCCAATTGCTGGCCTACAGCTACTCCCCCTCTACGAACATAAGAAATATGCAATCTTGGGTAAATTTATAAAACAAAAATGGCCTCTTAATTATAACACTGCCCCAAAACATTGATTACCAGGGGTCTGATTATGCAGACCAGTAGGTCCACAAATGTGTTGCACACATTTCCCACTACTGGAATAAAACAAGTGATCTGTCTGGAAAAGAGACCAGGGGCAAATAGTGGCGCACACCCATTCATTGTCACAACAAATGAGCAGTGGTATGCTTAGCGATGTGCCATGGTTGATATGTGGATGCCTCTCATGTAAGTACCTTTTTGGGCTTGTGGCTATTATTCAAGAAGCATCTAAGTGTTTTGGGTTTTTGTTTGGAGGGGGGGGGGGGGGGGGCTGGTCTCTAATGTTACTTGATAGTGAAAATATGCAAGACAACCGTAACAAGCGATTGTAGTTGTCTTTTTCGGTCTAGCTCGGAATTGAGAGAAACCGGGACGTTTTAATTGTGTTAATAGTCTCAATAAATGTAAAGGCTTGTAATTTGAAGGCTGCTTGAATTTATGTAGAGAAACTACACTTCCTAACTTTATTTTTGCTTTACTTAGTTGGAAATGGAGGATGAAGATACAATTGATGTTTTCCAGCAGCAGACGGGAGGAAACTTCTAGAACATGTTTATTGCCCAATCCGTCACCTACTGGCTCCACTGTTAAATTTCCTGACTATGTTCACCTCATCCCCCTTCCCTTATTGTACATAAACATAGGGTGGATGTGTGTTATTCTAGGGGTTAATTTTTGTTTGTTTTTTTACGTTTATTTTGATTTTGGACCAAGTTATCCTAAAATTGTGGGAGATTTGCACAGTCTCCAACCTTAATCTTTATTTTGATCTATTTTGTTCAACTTTTATTCCGGTAAATTATTTTGCTGTCCTTTTACAGACCCCCACCCAGTGCTGTCAAATACAGGCACCTACCTTTGTACTGGCTGGGTTATCCCTACACTGCAATATACAGGCACCTCCAGCAGCTAATGGGTTATACTTATGGGAGCAAACCCTCATCACAATTGGGGTATAATGTTTTTTTTTTTTATTATTAACTGTTAACGATTTTATATCTTTTTGTATGTAGCTGTTACATGTAGCTGGGTGCATAACTAGGAATGATGTAAAAAAAGAAAAAAAAACACATTTTAGGTAGATATTCCCTTTCCAACATCTCGTTGTTTAAATAAATCTTGTTTAAAATAAATTACCTTTTTTGCTTTATTTATGAACAGCCTAAGTGAAAACAGCCTGTTTTTATTCAATTAATTACAAAAATATTCATGACAATGGGTGACTTATATATTGGTTTCCTTGCTTTTCTTGTGTGGTAGTGCTACTGTGGCAACTGCATTAAGTTGTCCAGTATACCAAAGAAGTTAGCTTATTCACTGCGACAGCAAAGTTTTACTAATTTTCACTTCACCAGGGGTTCTCAAATACAGTCCTCAAGTACCACAAACAGGTCATGTTTTGTGAATTTCTTACATCCTAGGGGATACTGGGGTCCATATTAGTACCATGGGGTATAGACTGGTCCACCAGGAGCCATGGACACTTTAAGACTTTGATAGTGTGGGCTGGCTCCTCCCTCTATGCCCCTCCTACCGGACTCAGTTTAGAAATTGTGCACGGAAGAGCCGGTCACAGCTAGGGGAGCTTTTCTAGTTTTATTTTTTAAAGATGTTAGGCACAGGGAGACTGCTGGCAACAGCCTCTCTGCTTCGTGGGACTTAGGGGGGGGAAGTAGTGTCCAACCCTCAGAGGTTAATGGCCATTATCTCCGCTGACAGGACATTTAAGCTCCTGAGGGTGAAGATCGTTAAGCCCCCGAGGCGACCGCTCACTCCTACAGCTTGCCGACACCCCCTAACAGAGCCAGAAGATCGCGGTGGTGTGGGTCACCGGTGACCCGACAAGCGTGGAGCCGGTGTAAATGGCGGCATCATGTGGGAGCGCAGTACTGACACTGCGCTCCGAACGGCTTAGCGGTACATCAGGTGCGGTGCTGTGAGGGGCGCCCTGGGACAGCGCATATACCCTAAGAACTGATCACCGCTCCTATCAGGGACGTTGGTTCTACTGCTAGAATGCATTACCTCAGGCCAGTATAATCCTGTAAAGTGCAGGAAGCCGCGGCATGTTTGGGGGCAGAGCTTCTCCGCAGACCCAGCAGCTCACCAGTGCCATTTTCTTCCTGCGGTTCATCACTAAGACGCTGACTGGGAGCGCTGCCCCCCATGACTCCAGCTATCCTGTGAGGTACCAGGGGGTTGGGGGAGGCTGTAAATTACTGTGTAATCTATTAAGGTACACAGTCAGCGCCAGGCAATTACTCTGTAACTGTCTACTGGGGCGCTGTGTATGCTGGCTCCAATCTGAAGGTACTTGGGGGGAAACTGACATTTCTCTAACGTCCTAGTGGATGCTGGGGACTCCGTAAGGACCATGGGGAATAGACGGGCTCCGCAGGAGACCGGGCACTCTAAGAAAGAATTAGGACTACTGGTGTGCACTGGCTCCTCCCTCTATGCCCCTCCTCCAGACCTCAGTTAGAATCTGTGCCCGGAAGGAGCTGGGTGCATTTTAATGAGCTCTCCTGAGCTTGCTATTAAGAAAGTATTTTAGTTAGGTTTTTTTATTTTCAGAGAGCTTCTGCTGGCAACAGACTCTCTGCTACGTGGGACTGAGGGGAGAGAAGGAAACCTACTAACTGCGGCTAGGTTGTGCTTCTTAGGCTACTGGACACCATTGGCTCCAGAGGGATCGAACACAGGAACCTAACCTTGGTCGTCCGTTCCCGGAGCCGCGCCGCCGTCCCCCTCGCAGAGCCAGAAGACAGAAGCCGGCGGGATGAAGCAGGAAGACGACAAAATCGGCGGCAGAAGACTCCTGTCTTCATATGAGGTAGCGCACTGCAGCTGTGCGCCATTGCTCCCACACTAACCCACACACTCCGGTCACTGTAGGGTGCAGGGGGGAGCGCCCTGGGCAGCAATTGAGTACCTCCTGGCAAAAAGCAGCATATATACAGCTGGGCACTGTAATATGCATGAGGCCCCGCCATTATTTTTACACAAAATCGCGGGACAGAAGCCCGCCGCTGAGGGGGCGGGGCTTCTTCCTCAGCACTCACCAGCGCCATTTTCTCTCCACAGCTCCGCTGAGAGGAAGCTCCCCTGCAGAAGAAGAGGGTGAAAAGAGAGGGGGGGGCACATAAATTGGCGTAAAAACAATATATACAGCAGCTACTGGGTTAACACTACGTTACTGTGTGATTCCTGGGTCATAAAGCGCTGGGGTGTGTGCTGGCATACTCTGTCTCTCCAAAGGGCCTTGTGGGGGAACTGTCTTCAAATAGAGCATCCCCTGTGTGTGTGGTGTGTCGGTACGTGTGTCGACATGTCTGAGGTAAAAGGCTCCCCTAAGGAGGAGATAGAGCAAATATGTGTGTGAGAGGGTGTCTCCGTCGACTTCTGTTGGATATGTGTAATTAAGTGCTAAGGTGAATTTATTTCACAAAAGATTAGAGAACAGACAGGAAATCTACCCATGTCTGTCACTCTGTCGCAGAGACCTTCAGTGTTTCTCAATGCTCACTATCCAAAATAATAAATACTGATGTCGACACGGAGATTGACTCCAGTGTCGACTACGATAATGCAAAGTTACAGCCAAAATGGCAGAAAAGTATTCAATATATGATTATTGTAATAAAAGATGATTTGCATATCACTGATGACTCATCTGTCCCTGACACAAGGGTACACATGTTTAAGGGGAAGAAAGCTGAGGTAAATTTCCCTCCTCTCATGAGGAAAAAGAACGGGAATCTCCA